>NC_139386.1:130572500-131255000 GCF_054392235.1 Sus scrofa
TTCAACCTACTGCATCTTCTCCAGAGAATCTAAACTCGCTTATAGCTTGTTTCTGTTAACAGTGCGCTGTGAAAAGTATTCTCGGCGCTGTGCTAAATGACTTTCACGGAAAGCCAGTGCTAAAACTTCTCTTTCTCTTTCTGTCTAGGTCACTCTGCACCTGAATCCCATCTCCTCAGTCCATATTCACCACAAGCCTGTCGTGTTCCTGCTCAACTCCCCGCAGCCCCTGGTCTGGCATCTGAAGACAGAGAGACTTGCAGTTGGGGTCTCCAGACTTTTCTTGGTAAGCGTTTGAAGCCCTCCCAAAGTGATCCTTAGCATAAGGATATAATGGCCCTAAAACTTTGCAAGGCTTTTCAAAAGGCTTATTTCATTGAAATCATCCCAGAGTGCACCGTGTATTACATTTGGATTGTGCTCTTGGTGATATTTGGATGGCATCGCTAAGCATTCCCAGGAAACAGATGCCACTCGCGTGTCCTCTCTGTGGCTGGAGAGTCCTTTGCACATTCGAGCAGGATCTGCAGTCATACTTGTGTGGCCTGAGCTTCAGTCTCAGCTCTGAGACAGCCCCCCTCTGTGGCCCCAGAAGCAGGGTAAATATTGTAAATAGCCGTGAGGTGTGTGGTCTCTGACCGCAAATAAATACACTCAAACCCGTTCTGTTTGTATATAAGACAGGACTCATTTCTGATACGAGGACCTGTTTGTTGAGAAAGTGACACAGTGAGCTCCAAAATGAAAACATTTGTATTTTATAAAAAAGCTGGAACCCAGCTCTTGTGGAAGGATCCAAATATTACCTCCTATTTGTAAATCATGTCCTTTTGCGTTTGCCAAAACATTCAAGTTTGCTAGTTGTGGAGAAATTGATGGGTTGTTTGGATGGAATTTTTGGGGTGTGATGTCATGTCTGATGATGAGCAACTCTGGGCTTGAGCGGTCACTCACACTGTCCACTGCTGGGGCTCCACGTCGTCCTAAAGTGCCCAGCCCTGGACGCGTAAACCTCTCTCCCGAGCAATCACGACAAGAAGACAAGAAAAGCAGTAATTGTCGTCTTGCCTTCTGCCTAATTAGTGACCTGTAATTCAGATCTGTAGCGACAGGAACCTATTTGAAAAGTACTTTTAAAAACTCAGCGTTGTGAATCACCCATTTGAATTACCCATTGAATCGAGTAAGACTCCACAGTCAATACAGTTACTGAGGAGATAAATAAATGAGTATGAGGGAGAAGGAAAACTCCTCTTTCTAGAAGGCTGCCAATCAATAGTACAGAAGGAAAGAGGAGGTTAGAACATCATCCGTTTGTAGCCGTCATAGAAAAAGCCCCCTAGGCAGGAGTCATTAGTAGACACGACATCTAACGGTGGTGGAAGGAGTTTGAGGAACAGTATATTTACATAGCCTTAGTTATGCTCTTAGCCCCACCTGCCCATCACGTGAGTCTGATCGTGGGGAAACACTGGAGGACGCCAAATGGGGTGACATTCTGTGAAAATAACCGGCCTGAACTCTGCAAAGGTGTTAGTCCCGAAGAACAAAGAAAAGCTGGGGGGCCATTCCAGATTGAAGGAGACTAAAAAGACACAGGTAGTCCCCGGGTAGGGCCTGGCACCAGTGCTGTAAAGGACATTATGGGGACAACAGGTGAGGTAGGAATCGAGCCTAGAGATCGACTCTTGCATCCGTGTTGTATTTCTTGAATTTAGTCATTGCACCTCTCTTATATGAGAGAACATCCTTCTTAGGAAACATAACACACTTAAGCCTGAAGGGATAAAGGGCCGAAGGGTTCAGAGAACAATGACGTATAGAGGGAATAATAAGGCAAACGTGGCAGGATGTCGTGGGATTTAGTTCAGGAGCGTACGCCAGTTCTTTGAACGGCATTTACAGCTTTGAAAATGTGAAGTATCTTCAAAATAAGTTTTTTTAAAAACTCAGAAGGACATTTCCAAGAGTTACTGCTAAATGATGGCCTTTTCTGAGACTCGAAAGAGGTTAAGTAGGGACGCAGGTTACGTGGGTCGTTGCTGGCAGAGTGGAGCCTCACACCCGGGTAGGACTTACTCTCTGATCCCTTATGCTGACCTGGCTCCCTGCCTGCTTCGGAGCATGGTCCCTCTCCCGTAATTACGGGCGTTTGTGACAGTGGGACTGACGGCCACCATCATAAGGTCATGGACTGGCTCGGTGTGTATGGTACAGCGCTGTGCCCTTCCATGCTGCAGGTACAACCTGTGTGCGGCTCTTTAAATTTAAATGAACGAAGCTCAGCAGTACAGCTCCTGAGGCCCAATGGCCGTTTCAGGTGCTCAGTCGCTACCTGAGGCTGGTGGCTACCCCGCTGGGCAGGTGATGGAGCGGTTATGCGCAAAGGCTGTGCCCGCCCGGGCTGGGATCCAAGCAGTGACCCGGGAGAAGTGTTTCATTTCTCTGAGCCGGACCTTCCTCAGTTGCAACGTGGGAATGAAAATAGTTCCTACATCGTGGGGTTGTTTTCTTGATTAAGTGAGACCGCATGTAAGGCATTTAGTGTGGGGCCTGGTGCTGACAACTTCGTAGACGTCACGTGCCATTTTTGCGGCTGGTTATTATCAGTCATAGTACAGAGCCCCTGGGAAGGATGTTGAAGCTACATTTTTAATTCTGAAATGTCTAGCTTGGCTGGCCCCTGACTGAACGGAGTTCCCATTTCTCTGGGGCCTGGCCGTAGGTCCAGATGAAAAATATGGGCCCCATATATTATAGTTGGACTTATTACTTTCTAGATTCCCTCTTTAAACCCGCCAGTCCATGACTTTTAAGGGAAAGTATCTTACTCCTAGTTATTATTTATTTGCTTTCATTTTGTTTAATATCTGTAAGAACCGCTGCTGGGCCATCAGCTTAAGACGCATTAACAGTGAACAACAGGAGCCGAGTTTAGTAAACAATTTAACGTCCACCCTATCTGGAGTTTATTCCATGTAAGGAGATTGCAGACCAAGTGAGGAACCCAAAACCGCCAACACAGGGGAGGCAGCGTTGGGAGAAATCGAGGATTTAAAGTCCAGGGCACCCGACCTCTGCCTTGCTGTCCAGCAGGCGTTCTTCGGGGGACAAGGTTTTCTCCAGGTGTGCGTTTCTTCAAGGCCGAGAAGGTTCTCAGCTTGTAGGACACCGAGTGACACACGTTCTCTCACAGGCTGGGCAGCTCTGCCGACTAGAGCCGTGCTGACGGCAGAGGGCAAAAAAGCCCTTTTCCTGCTGGTCAGTAAACCTGACAATGCACTTCAGGGTCTGCTCGTCCCCTAGACAGCCTCGCCGAGACAGCTGCTGCAACAGAGGGGCCTGGAAGCACATCAGCGCTGGGTCCCCGGGGCCATTTATTATAGTTAAGGGTGAAAGGTTAGGGATTCCTGTGGTAGCTCAGCGGTTTATGAACCCAATTGGTATCCATGAGGACGCAGGTTCGATCCCTGGCCTCGCGCAGTGGGTTACGGATCTGGCATTGCCGTGAGCTGTGGGGGAGGACACAGAGGTGGCTCGGATCCCGCGTTGCTGTGGCTGTGGTGTAGGCTGGCAGCTGCAGCTCCAATGCTGCCCCTAGCCTGGGAACCTCCATATGCTGCAGGTGCGGCCCTAAAAAAAAACAAACAAAACGAAAAGGAGTTAAAGGTGAGGGATGAGACGACTCCATTACTTTACACACAGTGTTTCATCCAAACCCTTCAGCAGGCCCGTGGACTCTTTGGAAACTGAGGCTTAACCGTTTCTGTCACTGTCTTCTCCAGGGTCACCCAGAGAGCGTGAGGGAGCTGAGGACAGAGCTTGGGTCTCCTGACTCTCAGTCTAAATGTGTTTGTTCTTGCTTCTGCCCGCAGGTCCCGCTGGAGGGTTCGCTTTACTGTCTTAAAGCTGCCTTTGTTTTCTGGGGAGTTACGGGACTTGAACAGTTAGCATGTTTTTTTAAGCAGGGTGGTGAGCAAAGTGCAAGTGATGGCATCTCCTCATCTATCAGGTGACCTTTTAATTAAGCTGGCATGTCTGCATTATTGTAACTGCCTGAGCTCAAGAAGGAAACCTTTCAGAATTAGTTAGCAGGACTTTGTGTTACTCAGAAGGTCTCAGCCACCCAGGAGGGTGATGAAAAGCGTATTTTAAAAGTGTCTCAAAAAGCTCTCTGTTTTCTTCTGTCAAATTGTCTCATGATTCCACAGTGCAGGCAAGACGGGGGCGTGTCCGGCAGGGAGAAAGCGGATTGCGTTTCCTCTGCAGCCGCCCCGCTCCTTTATCTGGTGTTCTGGTTACCTAGGGAGTGGGAGTGGATGAGAGTGGTTATTTCAGGCTGAGTGTCAAGTAGTGGATCTTTGAGTTTGTCACTCACACGCACACACACACACACACACACACACATGCGCGCGCACACACACAAATGATGGAGTTGTCACAGCCTTACAGGTTGTCTTTTGCAGGGTGTAGGGTTGGCCCAGAGGATATTGGGTGGGATAGAGACGTCCATCAGTGCAATCAGAAACAAAAATAATCCAGAGTTCCCACTGTGGCTCAGTGGTGACAAACCTGCCCAGTATCCGCAAGGATGTGGGTTTGGCCCCTGGCCCCACTCAGTGGGTTAAGGATCCAGCATTGCTGTGAGCTGTGGTGTTGGTTGCAGATGTGACTCGGATCCTGCGTTGCTGTGGCTGTGGTGTAGACTGGCAGCTGCAGCTCCAATTCGACCCCAGCCTGGGAACCTCCAGATGCTACTACAGGTGTGGCTCTAAAAAGCAAGCAAACAAACAAAAATCCTACTCTCCCTGTCGTGTTGAAACTACAAGGAACACTCTCTTAGATGGATCATCTAAGCTTATTTTTATTTCTGCAATTATTTCCACATTGAAGAAAAGGTGGCGTAGCTTAACTGTGCAATAGATGTCTGAACTTTTAACCTGAGTTTGCTAAAAAAAAAAAAAAAAAGGCTGGGAAGAACCACAATACTAGGTTGCCTTTAAAACATGCTACAGTTTGAATAGGTATTTCTCCAAAGGAATAACACAAATGGCCAATAAACACATGAAAAGATGCTCAATATCATTAGTTGTTAGGAAAATGCAAATTAAAACCACAATGAGCTGCCACTTCACACCCACTAGAATGGCTGTGATAAAAAAGGCAGATAATACCAAGTGGCATCAAGGATGTGGGGAATTTGAGCTCTTAGATGTTGCTTCTGGGAAAGTAAATAGCGCTTTGGAAAGCAATTGGGCAGAGCATGCGTCCATAGAAAAACTTATGTTTTTCTAACACATGTGCACAAATATTCATAACAGCATTAGTCATAATAATCAAAAAGTGCAAATAACGCAGATGTCTATAGGCGGATGAATGGATAAAAAAAGTGGTATGCCCATGAGATAAAATATTATTTGGCCATTAAAAGGAATGAAGTGCTGATACCTACCACAACAGGGGTGAATCTTGAAAACATCATGAATAAAAGAAATCAAACACAAGAGGCCACACTGTGTATGATGCCATTTATCTGAAATGGCCAAAACAGGCAAGTCTGCAGAGACGGAAAGTGGGCGAGTAGTTGCCAAAGGCTGGTGGCAGGAGATAATAAGGATTGACCATTAATGGTGTGGCATTTCTTTGGGGGGTGATGAACATGGCCTGGAATTAGGTAATGGTGCTGATGATCACAATTATAAATGTACCACTAAAAACACTGAATCCTGCAGTTTAAAAGTGACTGCTAATGCTAGCTCAATGAAGTGAATGAAAATGTATGATTTTGTGTCTGTAATTTATGTAATATAATTATAGTAAGGTTGACATATCTCAACTTGCTGCAGCCTTCTTTTCAACAGTGATGTGAAATCAATGAACCCAATTTTAAAATCTTTCTACTTCATTCCATGATTTTTTTAAAAAAAAATCTTGCTTGCTTTGTATTACAAACCTGAGCACACTCTCCTGCAAGGGTTACAGACTTATAGTCCTGGGACAAGCAGAAATTCGCAAGCTGAGGCCCTAATGCCTGGCTTCTAATAACAAGAAAGGCGTCATCCCGGGACCCTGACAGCCTTTTCACGTCAGGCTTGTTGCTGTGCCTGCTCGTGAGGGAAAAAGGTGTTTTTAAGATTAGCGGAAATCTCAAGATGTAAGCCACAGCTTCTTCCAACCTCATTCGCTCTTGGGACTTCTGTGCTGCGATTACTGTTTTTCAGCCACTTAGCAGTAAAATCAGGAAAGAAATTATGCAGATGTGTGTGTCGGAGTGAAGGTGGGGGGCTGAAGGAGATGCTGGCCTGCAAGGCCGAGTTTCCAATATGTGGGGCATATCTGTACTCAAAACGTATTCAGTGTTTACCTAAAATTCAAATTTAACTAAGTGTCCTATATCTTATCTGGTAGTTCCACCCAGAGGAAGCTCAGATTTTTGTTTCTAGTTCACACTCTGGCCTGGGTGTCAGGAGGCCCAAGCACTAGTTGGTTCTGCCACTAAGTAGTTATATTTCAATCACTGGACTAGTCTCGGCTCTGCCACTAAGTAGATATGCTCCCATTGCTGGACTAGTCTTGGTTCTGCTCCTAGCTAGTTACACTCCGATCACGGGACTAGCCTTGGTTCTGTCCCTAAGTAGTTATACTTCAATCTCTGGACTAGTCTTGGTTCTGCCCCTAACTAGTTAGGCTTCAGTCACAGGACAAAGTCACTTAACTCCCCAGGCCTCAGCTTCCTCATCTCTAAATCGAGGTGCTGCTACCACTCAGTCTCTCGAGTTCCTCCCAAACTCTCGTTCTTTGATAGTACAACTGCTAGATATTAGAGCCCCGTTTAATTGGAAACAGAAAATGGCAAATCTGAATGTTGCCTCTTCAGCAAATCCAAGTAAATACCAGGGCAGGGCCACTGAAATAAATGAGAGAAACTGAACTCTCTGCTTTTGGCTTAGGATTAAAAACAAATAAAAATTTAATCCTAATGAAAAATGTAAATTAATACCAGGAACAAGCTTAATATTTAAAGCCTCGTTTTGTGTTTCTGAGCGGGGTGGCTGGGTGGGTGAAGCAGCTGAGGTTGCCAAAGTCGGTCTGTTCCTTTTACTTAAACTTGGGGAGAAAAAGGGCCAAATATTTTGGGCCCCTGCCACCAAACCACAGGCAGTTCTCTGGTCTGCACTGCAGTTTGGATGCCTGACAAGGCTCAGTGAAAAACAAGTGCTATTTGTTTTCCTGTGCCCAGTATTTAACTGGAAATCAGAAGGCCAAATTTCCAATCAGTTGTTAAATAGCCCCAGATGTGTGCTTAGCGCGGCTCTAGGAAGGGCCACGCACGCCCGCACCACCGCGCATGCCCACAGCCTCCTTTCCTGAATCCAAGGGATGTGTGGCTGCGCGCTGAGCGTCCAGGATGCCCTCGCAAGAACTCAGACATTCAAGTTTGCTTGTAGAGGAGGGAACTTTAAAATTTTGTCCTGAATTCTCTCCTGGGCTGCATTTAAACACCCGGGAATGCTTTTTTTCTTTTCGAATTTCCTCCTTTCCGTCGTTCGGCCGTTCCCCGCCCCCGTGGAGGACAGCGTGGCGTGCGCGCCCCTGGTGTGATGGGTGGTTTCCGCCTCTACCTGTGCATTCCCCGCCTCCGCCAGTTTCCGGTGCCCGCAGGACCCTGGGCGCTGCGCTGACCGGGGGCTCCAGGTTGCAGGGGGCTGCTGGATCGCCTGTCCTGAGGGGCTGCCTGTGATCTGGGAGAGATGGTTACAGATCGGAAGTCCACTGGATCCTGAAATTGGAGACAGTCCTATTCCACGTGCAGCCAGGGCAGCTCCCTCTGGGGTGAGGGAGGAGCACTGCGTGGTAGCTGGTCAGGGTTGCAGCCCGGCATGGCTTTGGGGCTCAACCAGAAGGGGCATCCGTGTGTACCCGGAGTCTGGTTGTAACATTTTGGATTTTCCCGTGAGGTCTTTCCCCAAATAAATGCTCTCTTAAAAAAAGGCAGATGAAATCTAAACGTTTCAAGATTGGTTCTTCGTTTTTCTTTTTTAAAAACGTCTCTTGTGGAACGACTCACTGTGCTCTGTGGGATGATCTGAGTGGTTGTGTACCGGGCAGTTTTGCTCCAGAGGCTGCTTATCTGTTGGTTTTGTGGCTTGTCCATAAGAGCCTTAATTATAAGGGGCTTGATCCTCTCATGAACTAGGGTCAGTCAACTACCCGACTTCCTAGGAGCGAGTTTCTGGCTCTTTTGTGGTGAGAGCTCTTCCTAAATGTCACTGTGGTAATTAGCACCTTGGAAAGAGGCCAGTTTCAGCTGGTAATTCTGGTCCAGAAAGAGTTTTCGAAAGCCTTGCTAGAATTTATCCTAAGCGGTTGTATGAAAGCTGGGAAATGTTGCCAGAGAGTGGCCCCCTGGCCCTACGAGGCTTCCTGGGCGTGTTCTTCCAAATCAAGACGTCCTGTCCTGAAGGGTTCATAGACTTTTCCTGCCTCTGCTGGACGTGCTGGGTCACGTCTGTGTGGGGGAAGGTTGGTGTTGCTTTGTGTCGAATCCCTGCTGTCCTTTAAGGCTTTACTGGGTAAGGCTGATCTGGTAATCTGATGAATCTGCCCTTCCCAAGCCTTGGGCAATTGCATCAGATGTTCCGTCTCTGGTGTCCTTGGTTAATGTGGTGGGCAGCCTCCAGAGAGCCGTTTGGTCGAAAAAGCAAGTGTTTTGTTAAGGAAGGTGGCAGGGTATTTTTCCATGCCGTGGGATGGAGGAAATCTGTCTCCTGGGAAAGGCTCCTTTGCTTCCGTGACAGTCATTTTGATTTTCCCTCTGTGCTTCCATTCCCGTTCTCCTCCGCTTTCACCGGGACGACTCCTCCCTCCAGCTGCTGGGGAAGCAGGGGGCAGAGAGAAGGAAAACCACCCTTGGAGAGACTCTGTCCAGAAGCAGAGAAGGCACAGCCCCGCTCCGCCTGCCTGCTTCCCTGGTCACTCTCGTAAAAGCTGGGCTCCTATTGCGTGGTTTCTGGCATCCTGCAGATGCGGTTGAATGGGCACTCGTTCCTTGCTAATGTTACGCAACGGGGCTGACCCTACCTCTCGGAGCCCCGTTTGCCTCAGTCAGATGCGAGGGCTCAGAATCCACGAAGCGTGCCCCACGTGGAAGCCCCCTTTTTATGGTTTCTTCTTTCAGGATTCGACTAAGCCAGGGTCCGGGGCCCTCTTATCTATCCTGCTCTACAGATTCCTTGAGTTTAGCAGCGACTGCTCCCTGCAGCTAGAGTAGAAAGAGCTCCAGGGTGAGAAATGAGGTGTTGGGGTCTGTTGTCAGCCCTGCTTTCTGCCAATGCTGTGCCCCAGGCAGGTCCTTGAGCCTCTCCGAGCCTCAGTTTCCTTGTCTGTAAGTGGAACACAGACTGTTCCGCCTTGGCAAAGAGGAAATCTGTCCAGAGAATTCTAGGTACCTACTGGGAGTCAAGTGTTTGTGAAATTCACTGTGTGTCCTGGAACCTGGGTTGGCAGGTTGGATGTAGCGTAAAAGAAAAATAGGAGACAGAACCCTTCTTCGGGAGGGATTTCCCAGAAGCACGAGTGGAGGTCCAGGCAGATGGGCTCACGGCGAGCAGTGGTCGGGATGCCAACATTTTATTTGTTCCTGAAAGACGTCCTTTGGGTGCCCTTTATACCTTGGGCTCCGCTCCTTCGGACATCACGCTACCTTGGAAGACAGGAAGGGGTGAATTTAAGTCTCCAGAGACGATTTTGTAGGGTTATCAAGGATCCCTACGAGGCCTGGGCCTCTGCTTTGGAAAACCCTCTATTACAAAGCAGCTCATCCTTCATTAACTTGCTAACCTGTGGGCACTGGGTTCATCTTTGAGACGCAGTGAGTTATTTTCGCTTCTCCCTGTGTATGTACGTGTTCACATATGCCGTCATTTCTGTAGCGTTTCCCTGGGAGAGACAGCGTATTGCTTTTGCACCAGCTCATGTTCACGTTTGTGTGTGTGTCTGTTCAAAGGGTAGCATCTCAGAGCTTTCCTCTTGGACCTGTGCCCACGTGCAGGGCATTCTTTCCTTCTTTCTATTTCAACAGAAATAAAAATTCAGGACAGAGGGTGATGGTCATGAATTGTTTTGAGAAAAATTAGCGAATATGTTGTAAGTCATTCTGTTGGACAGAGTCATCTGGTTGTGGATACAAAGTGGAAACATCCAAGAATTCTTAAACGGTCGCATGGATTTGTGTTTCTTGAGTGCACAGTTGGCAGAGACCCTAATCACGTGGCTCATGAATATGTAGCTTTGTAAAATTATGGCTGTAGGTTCATGGGCATGGAAGTTATTAGTTCTTTAAAAAAAAAAAACATTGAGTCATGATATATGGTTAATAAAAAACATGTTTCAGATCACATTTCATACCACGTGGCTTCAGAGGAAATAGGCAAGCATGGTCCTCCTGGGAACTGGGTGGAGAGACGTGTGATATGCCTCTTGCAGAAAAGGGTCGGGTTCTGTCCTCATCTGGGAGGTAGATACTGTTCCAGCACTTCATGCAAATCTGGGTTTGCTGGACTTGGTGCATAAAATCTTTCAAAGCGTGATCTCCTTAGTGCCTGTCTGTGTGGGCACTGTTACACGTTCTAGGGCCAGTCTGCATAGATCCTACTTACACAGAACTTAAACTCCGGAGAAATGCCTATTCCATTTCACCACAAGGCTTTCTTTTCCCTAGCATTGAACTAGCAGATTCTTGGCACGGCAGGTCTTTCTCAAATGCCGATGTGTTTTCTTTGCTTCATTTGTTTCCCTTGTTTTGCTCTTTCTGTTGTCCTAAGCAGGCATCGCCAGAAAGAGCTCTGTCGGGGCAGGAGTCAGGAAAAAGAACCTGGAATGGTGAGGTTCTGAGTGTATCGTGTCGCAGGACAGAGAGGGAGAGGAGCGGATCCCGACTGTGCGAGTGCCGAGCCTTTAGCAGTGCTGGGCCACACCCAGGTGCCACTCAGGATGGCCTTCCAGAGCTGCACCCTGAAGAGCAGGCACTCACGCAAGCAACAGCTCAGGCGCCAAGTGGACACAGCCCAGCTCTTGGGCGTGTGCGTGTGTGCGCACATGCGCGCGTGAGAGATTGATTCTTGGAACAGATTTTCCTCGGAGACCCCAGCAGGCATTTCTTTATCATCGGGGCACTGTGGCTCCTCCTATCTCACAGGGCCCACTTCTGTCTTTTTTTTTTTTTTAATTTATTTTATTATTATTTTTTTTTTGTTTTTTTAGGGCTGCACCTGCAGCACATGGAAGTTCCCAGTCGAATAGGAGCTATAGCCAGTGACCTACCCCGCAGCCACCTCAACACCAGATCCGAGCCGCATCTTTGACTTATACCACAGCTCATGGCAACATCGGATCCTTAACCCTCTGAGTGAGGCCAGGGATCGAACCCACACCCTCATGGTTCCTAGTCAGATTCGTTTCTGCTGTGCCACAACGGGAACTCCTCTATCTTTTTAGATGCATAAGAGGGTGACTTCAAAAATGCCATGGCTTTACTCTCACCTTCTTGGCTTTTTTGTTTTTTTGAACCAGTGCAGGGGAGTCTGTCCTTGCTTGTTCTCCTAGCAAGCCTGTTTATGCCTGACAAAGGTGGTTTGGAGTTCATGTAGTATTTTTATCTATGGCTGAGCAGTGACCCTCAGGTGTGCGTTGGAGTCACAGCAGGATGGTAGGCGGAAGATTATAGTGCAGCTTCATGGACCCACCTTGGAATCTGCATTTTAAAACTCTTGCCTGTGATACACTGTTCCGAGATCACACTTTGGAAAGCGGAGAGATGTCTTCTTAACATTGATTTTACTGCATCTTCCAAATCTAGTGTCTGTTTTACATTTGCAACAATGTCCGCTTAATTAGCTACCTTCCAGGCTCTCACTGGCCAGTGGCTGCTGTCCTGGACTGCCATGGAGCAAGCAGGGCCTGCCCTGAGCCCCTGGCACACCCCGCTTCTCCGTTGCTCCTCAGAGTTCTTCCCAGTGTGGAACTCCAGGCAGGCCCTTCCAGTGAACTGACCTCAGGATTCATTCATTCATCAAACAAATATGGGGTGTCTTTTCTATACCCACCGCTGTTCTAGGTGCTCGGAATATACCTGTAAATGCACGCTGAGATCCCGGCCTCTGAAGGTGCTTACCGTCTAGTGGGAGGAGATGGGCCGTGAGTTGCCTGGTGGTTTAGAAGGAGACTTTCCTCCGCTATAGGAATGAGAACATGGAAAGCAGCTTGGAGGAATCCGAGCGCTCGAGCGGGGGCTGCAGGACGGCTGGGTTGTGATTTTAAATAAGCCCCGTCTCTTGTGGGGATGTTTGAGTAGATGTGAAGGAGACGAGGGGAGCCTTCAGAAGAAACTTAGCTGGCCCCCATGCAGTTAAGCCCGGCCTGCGTTTTCATCGGGACCCTTCCTCGGGAAGCATCCTTTGGGGGGCAGGCGATGAGGCAGGAGGAGGCGGCTAGGGCCAGGAGAGGACCTGGCGTCTGGCTCTGCCCTCAGCAGAGATCCTCCTCTCTCCTCACTGACGACCACGCCAGCCTGGGGGAGGCCGGAGGGAGAGCGCGGTGCAGCTGCCGGGGCTCTGAGTCAGCCGATGCGCTGAGATAAGTGCTAGAAGGAAAGAGCCCCGGCTCCGGGAAAACCGGGTCTGCGGCCATTCGCGCGCATCCGTTGGCATCCCCGAGGCTTGGGCCATCCAGCTCGGGGCCTCGGTGGGTCCGCTTAGGGCTCAGAGAGTTAAAGCTTCCACGCAGGTGTGGAAACAAAAGGGCTGGTGGCCTCTTTTGCTTTTTGCCTGCTCTTTTGGACAAGGTTGTTGAATCCGGTCCAGAAAAAATAATAAACTTGGCTCTTGTTGCCTAGCCGTAAGTTGTTGTAATAAAACTCCCAGCGCTGGCAGAGAGACGAATGTTCTGCTCCTCAAAAAAGTCTGGTAGCATAACCAGTGTTTGAAATACAAATGCTGTGCGTGGCCTGAGGAGGGAAGAGCCAGGGGCAGGGGGTGGGGGGGGGGCCTCAACCTCCACTTGGAAGCCCGGGGGTTCGCTGTGCCCTGCGGCGCACGCTTGCTAAGATTCGGGATTCTCGGAGCTCAGGGCAGGTTTGTTCCCACAGGAAGATGTTTCTCATGTCGGGAACGTCAGAGGATTGGGTTTCAATTAGCAAAAGCAGGAGGAAAGTTCAGCGGATTCGGAGGAGGGGGAGGCAGGGAGCTACTAAATGCTTGAATAATTGGTTTTTAGGTGGAGTTATGGGGTGAAAAATCAAATTGCTAGCTTTAAAAGCCTGGCCAAACCATCTTTTCCTGGGCAGCGAGGAAAGTAAAAGTTATGAGAATAAAGAAATTATGGCAGAGCCTTTCCTGTACGACCCAGCATTGAGCTTTCACTCGGCCAGCAAGCACCGAGTTGCTGCTTTGTGCCAAGCCCTGTGCCAGCCCCAGGAGACTCAGAAGGACCGAGGTGCTCTCTTGGCTTTCAAGGTGGTGATCTTGGTCGAGCAGGGGCGGCAGGTTTGCTGCTAAATAGTCGAGATCAGGTGAAGGAGCGGTGGGCTAGGGGTGTACACAAGGCAGGGCGGGCAGCTCCGTCCTGAGCGGAGGAAGGAAGCCGGGGAGGTTTTACAGAGAAGGTGACACCTGTGGAGGACAAGGAGCAGTTTGCAGGGAGGGGATGAGCAATCCAGGTGGAGAGCAGGCTGTCAAAAGGCTGGGGCCTGAAGCAGCATGAGGCTTGTGGTTCCGTGTGACAGGCACACAGGAGCTGTGGGAGGTGGGGCGGGCAGAGGTCCTCCTCGCTGGTTGGTGTCACTTAGGATGCTTAGATGCTGTCCGGCATCATCACATGTTTACTTTTTAGAAAGATCTCCCAGGTGACAGTGTGGAGGAGGGATGGAGGGGACAGGACGGCAGGAGGCTGAGATGCGAGGGCAGAAATGGGACAGCAGCGGGGGGGCAAGAGCCTACAGACAAGGTGGACGATTGGAGGTGGGGAATATAAATAATTTTGGAAGTTTCTGCCATTCTACCCAAATATAAAATCCTTACTCTGGGAGTTCCCATCGTGGCTCAGCGGAAACGAACCTGACTAGTATCCATGAGGATGCAGGTTGGATCCCTGGGCTCGCTCAGTGGGTTAAGGATCTGGTGTTGCCCTGAACTGCGGTGTAGGTCACAGATGCAGCTCGGATCCCATGTTGCTGTGGCTGTGGTGTAGACCAGCAGCTGTAGCTCTGATTCCGCCCCTAGCCTGGGAGCTTCCATATGCCACAAGGGCGGCCATAAAAAGAAAGAAAGAAAGAAAGAAGACTGGTTCATTTTGGGAAGGATGCCAAGAGCCTCGAGTTGATCAAACGAAGACCTGGGGCTTTAGGTACTGTCAGCTCCCCGGTGTGAGCTGCTGTTCTTTCTTCCCTGGATTACTCCAGAGTCTCCTATGGTCTCCTGCTCGTCTCCCTTCAGTGTAGACCAGCCGTACCAGCCAGCGTGATCCTGTGAAAACCTTTGTTAGACGTTTTCGTGAGCTCTCAGTGGCAGCTGATCCCATCTAGACTAGACGTCACCGTCCTTACCCACGGTCTGCGAGGTCCTGCTGGACCTGCCGGCCCCCTGGCCTGTTCTCCTTCCCGCCCCCTCCCCCCAGGCTCCAGCCACCCCCACGGCTCCTTCAGGTCCTGGTTCAGAGACTCCTGGTCCCAGCACCTCCAGGCAGCACCCTCTGCTCACCTCTGTCTACACCCGTGGCCTTCCTGACGTGTATTTTCAGCACTTATGTTTTCACTCTGACCTCCTTACTAGACTGTCCGCGCCGCAGAGGCAGGGAATCTGTCTGTCGCCTCCTCGCCCACTGCCCCAGCGCCGGGCCGTCAGTAAACACTTGGTGGACGAATGTTTAGAGCATCAGTGAACAAATGTGAGGTACGAGCAGGGCTCCGCTGACATAAAGGTCGTGTGGCCTTGGGCCCTGGTGGGCTGCACGCGCCCATGGGCCTGCGAGGTCCATGCCTGTCCTGCTTCGAGACGGAAGGACCAGCCAGAGTCAGCAACGAGACGGCGGTGGCTCCATGGATGGGGGTGCTGACACGTCTGGGGCAGGTCCTGGAGCAACACCCCACCGTGTGTGGCTGATGGCGGGCAGGACATGGTGGCAGTTTTCACTCCGGGAGGGGGGCATGGCCAGTTATAGGGAGATTACAGCAGGTTGGCTCATTAGTTACCAGGGAAACCAGTACAGGGGCACAGCCCTCACTGCCCCGTTGAGTACCCCCACGAGCTGGGGTCTGGGGCACGTCCTGGGAAGGTCAGCCGTGTGAACAGGTTGAAGAGAAGCAGGCCCTGGTCAGGCAGCAGACGTGCCGAGAGCAAGGGAGCAGCCATCTTGAGTGGCCTGACCATAGAGGCCTCATGCCGCGGCTTCACCTATCTGTCTGTCTGTCTGTCTGTCTGTCTGTCTGTTTGTCTGTCCATGTATCTATCTACCTATCTCTCTGTCTATTGTAAGGAATTGGCTCACATGGTTATGGCGCCTAGCAAGTCTGAATTCTGCAGAGCCAATTTCCCAGTTTCAATCCCAAGGGCAGCTGCTTCTGTAGAACCAGGAGGAAGATGCTGGCCCAGTTCAAGGCTGTCAGGCAAGAGAGAGCTGTCTTCCCCAGGCGCAGGGGCAGCCTTTCGCTCTCTTCGGGCCTTTGACTGATTGGGTAAGGCCCACCCACATCAGGAAGGGCACTCGTTTTCCTTGGTCTACTGACTAAATGTTGATCTCACCCAAAGCACTCTCACACAGATACTCGGACGCGTGTTTGACCAGGTATCCGGCACCCCGTTGCTCAGTCAAGTCAACAACCTGAAAGCGGCCTTCACAGTCTCTTGTCACACCACACCCCGAACCCCACGTGTCCCGGGCACCACTGATGCTGATGAAGACCTGACCACCGTGGTGTCTGGGGAGGAGCTGGGGGCTGGAGATGCTGCCCTGAGGAGGGGTCATGGTCAGGGTCACGCGACGTCTTCAGACCTTCGAGGGCTTGTCTCGTGGAAGAAAGAGGCAGGGACTCTTTGGTCTGGAAGGCACAGCTCAGACAAGCAGGTGGAAGGCGATCTTACAGGCAGAAAGGAAGAACAGAGCTCTTCTGCCTCGCGAGTGGGCGAGGTCTTCTTTCTGGAAGGGTCCAGGCAGTGGCCAGTGGGGACCAGGAGTCCCAGGTGTCCTGTCTGGTCTGGCCCAGGGGCCGATCCTCTGACCTTGGGGAAGCCCTTATTTTCTCTGAGGTTTTCTCCTCTGGGCCGTGGACAGCAGCGTGGCCTACCTCATGGGTGGCCCACCTCATGGGTGGCCCCGAGGGGCGGGGGAGTAACACTACCTTGTAGGCCTCGGCAGGGTTGGGGGAGGCCTTTGGCTGCGTGGAGAAGGAGGTCAGGCTCATCCCCTTCCGCGGCAGGAAATTTCCATGGACCCGCAGTGGGGACATTCACTGCCAGCAGCGTCGCTGTCCTCTCGCTGGAACGCGCCTGTGAGTGGCAGCTGACTCCTGTCCAGAGTCCTCAGCCCTGCGGGTGGGACCTGTGCTGCTGCTGGGCCTGGAGAAGACACACCTGAGGGTGCGAGGAGGGACCGGACCAGGCGCTGCCCCTTCTCGAAGAATCGGCGGTGCCATGGCATTGCGTTTCCTGACTTCAGAGTAGTTCCCGGCTGGTTCCCCCGCTTCTCTTAGTTGCCCTCGTCACACTCAGAACTGTGCTGGCAGGGGACAGAGGCCTCTGGACCGTGGTGGGTTTTGTCTGTGACCGGCTTTATAAAGATGACTTTTTAGCACAAGTGCTTTTCAGCGGAAAGATTTTATTATAGTGCTTAGGTCAGATTGTTTGAAGTTCCGTGTCGGTGAGTTACTAAGCATTAACACGTAGGTTGTTTGGCTACAACCTAAATGGTTCAGGAGCTTTTTCTTAGGCCAGTGACGTCAAAACAAGGTTCAAGCTAAAGGATGCCCGCTGGTTTTCCTTAAAACTGGCACCAGGACAGGTAGCAAATGTCCCTGCCACACTTGGTAGCGCTTTATGAAGATGTGCAGCGAAGGTTAGATGTCGTTGGTGGTCCTGTCCACAGCCAGCTTGTTAGTGGTGGTTCAGTTTCCGAAGCCGATGCAAACCCCAAACACCCCAATTTCTGGGGCAGAGAGCACTGTCCATCGGGGATCCAGTGCCGGGATCCAGTGCCCGTTGGAGTGGTGGTAACATTCGGTGAGTCCGAAGCATCGGCCAGGATTTCTCGGTCGTGGTGCTGTTGCCACTGAAGAGAATTCTTGGTCGTGGGGCTGCCCTGTGTGTTGTAGGGCGTTTCCCAGCATCCCTGGCTTCTGCTCGCTAGATGCCAGAAGCTCTCCCTCCCAGGAGTGACCATCAGAATCATTTTCGGACATTGCTAAATGTCCCCCAGGGGACAGGAGGGCCCCTGCTTAAGAACCACGGGTGTAGAGGAAGCTGTGAGGTGCCCACGCTGACGTTTCAAACCGTGGACTTCGTTACCCATGAAGGTCAGGCTGCTCAGCTGTGGTTGAGCACTGGAACCATCCGGGGAGCCTTAAAACACTCCTAAAGCCTGGCTCCCCACCCCAGATTCTCATTGATTGAGGGTATGGCCTGGACCTCGGGGTAGTTAGAAACTCTTCAGATGCTTCTAGTTTTCCGCCAAGAAACCACAGCACCAGCAGGCGAGGGAACAATTCGGGGAAGTACTTCTTTGCTAGCATTTAAAAAGTGTATGTACACATAGCTCGAGAGAACGCATTAATGCCTCGCACGGCAGGGTGAGTGTGAGTAAGTATTTTGTACGTGTTCAAGTTCAAAATGCTGCTCTACAGGGTAGAGCTGGAAGCAGAATCCCTGCCCTCAATCAGCCTTTTAGTCTGACTGTAACCACTTCAGAAACGCTGGGCTTTTTGTTAATGATAGCTAACGTGAGAAAATTTTTATTGCGGTGTAATTGACACAGAAAACATTAGTGTCAAGTGTTCAGCGTAATGATTCAATATTTGTATAGAAGTCAGATGAGCACCACGAAGAGTCTCGTTAACGGCTGTCACCATACGTACAGAATTAGTTGTCTTGTGATGAGAACGAACTTTTAAGACCTCCTGTCTTTAGCAACTTTCACATATGCCACGCGGCCCTACTGGCTACAGCCCCTATGCTGTATATCACATCCCATGACTTCCTTATCTTACAACGTGAAGTCGGTGCCTTTTGACCCCTTCACCGATTTCACTCACCCCCTGCCTCCCACCTCTGGCTAGTACCAGTCTGTTCTCAGTATCTGTGAATGTGATTTTTTGTTTTGTTTGTTTTAGATTCTGCCTATAAGGAAGATTGCCTGGCACTGGTCTTTCTCTGTCTGATTTGTTTCACTTACCATAAGGCCCGGGAGGCCCATCTACGTTATTGTAAAGGACAAGCTCTTATCCTTTTTATGGATTCAATATTCCATTGTATCTATGCCACATCTTTAACCAGAGACACTTCGGCAGTTTCCCATCTTGGCTATTAGACAGGATGCCGCCGTCAACAGGAGGGCGCAGGCATCTTTTCAGCTAGTGTTTTCGTTTTCTTCAGGTCAATACCCAGAAGTGGAATTGCTGGATCTTAGGGTGGTTCTGTTGTTAAGATGAAATTTAAACCAGCACATGTATATATAGCTCTATGGCTTGGGAATTTGTAGGCCTTTTTGCTCACATTTTGAGGTTCTACTCTGACAGTGATAAAAATTGGTTATAAATGATCAGTAAAGAGGAAAGCATCTTTCCACCAGCAGCTGACTGTAATTACAGTGCAGCGCCGAGATGATCATTGGCTGTGTTAATTATCTATATGCCATGATAATGCGAGGTCAGCGACGGTCTAAATACACCCGGCAAAAATGTGGGACTTGCATAAATCATCCGGAAAGTTTTATAAGGATCAGTCCAGCAGCCTCTAGCCTGTGTAATCTATGGGAACTTGGGGGTCTGAGACCATCACCTGTAATACATGCTCATCTCCCCGCGAGGAAGTACTGTCACGTGGTAGAAGACTGGCAAAAGCCTGGGCGTCCTTCGATCTCAGTGCTCGGAGACCTTAGAGCAAGGGGACTCTGGCCTTGTTCCTGCCATGGTGGCTGCTGGCAGAGGCTGCCGCTGTGGGAGACTTGGACGTCAAGTTCAGATGCTTCTAGTGTTCCTGCGAGCATCCCTTCGGGATCACTTGCGCTGGTCCTGAGGCCCGTTACCAACCCCTGAAAACTCTCACCAGGGCTTTCCACTTGACTTGCGACACGTTACTTGAAAGGTTGGCCTTCAGTTTAGATTTCTGGAAAATGGCAAAGGCGAGTTTCGTGATCCCTCCCAGGGCATTCTGGGGTCTCTGATCAGAACGTTCTTTACACATTCGGAGGAACAGCCTGCATTGTTTGTAGGTTCGTCATGACCTGGGGACGTGAGCCTGGGATGACAGCTTGAATCAGCTGCTGAAACACCACGGTCTGCCTGTATAACGAAGGGAAGACGTTGGATGGACAGATATCCATTCATTGTCTGACACGTGCTTTCTCTAATTATGATTCAGTCCCGGGAGCCTGCATGACACTAAATACACAATTCCCTTTCTTGTAGGTATCCGAGGGCTCTGTGGTCCATTTCTCATCGGGAAACTTCTCCTTGTCAGCAGAAACAGAGGAAAGGAACTTCCCCCATGGAAACGAACACCTGTTAAATTGGGCCCGAAAGGAGTATGGGGCCGTCACGTCATTCACCGAACTCAAGATAGCAAGAAACATTTACATTAAAGTGGGGGAAGGTAAATTTGATGTGGTTTTGATTGAGGACTGATTGATGACAATCGGCTGTTTTCTTTTCGGAGCCCAGGTGGTGAGGGCAAGGGATGGGGGAATTACAGGTTGCTGGAACGGGCAGGGACCCGAGGGATCACCGGGCCTGCTCCCCACATGTCCCCTCCGTCCCCTTTTCCTTCGGAGGAGACGGAATGGAAACGGAAGTGGGGGAGACGTGAGCAGGAGCCTAGTGGGGAGAGGCGGAGGTCGTCATGGGGGGGTTAAGAAGACACCCACGCACACCAGTCGGGAGCGAGTGGAGGCCGAGAAGCCGGGGAGGCGGGGAAGGAGGGACAACTGGTGGATGCAGGAAAGTGGGCAGGATGGGTCAACCATGAGTGCTTCCTCTGACCCATTATTCGGCAACCATCTGAAGCCAATGTCCGTTTATGGCCTTGAGACCTCAGTTACATTTGGACAATAGCAGAGGAAAAGTGTTTGTGTGTATTTTTACTGCTAATGCCTGTGGCAAGGACAAATTATTGGAGAAAGGAACTGTTTAGCCTTGATAAGAAGTTGCCCGTTTTAATTTCCTTGCCCTGCAGAGGGATATAAATATCTGGTGACTCAATTTTGAAAGCAAGTGATTTCTTAAATAACTTCTTTATCATTATTTTTAGTTGAGTCTATTTGCAGCTCTCGAAGAAGTTGCTAGAAATAACAGCTCTTGTGAATGGGCCCTTGTCCTAGTCAGGTGATGATGTGAAAGTGGCATCTCAGATCTCCGGGGCCCATCGGCTTTCTTTTGAGCTCTTCGGCACGCGTCACCTCTTCCATGGGCGGCGTGCAGCCCGGGGCAGTTACTGAATATGCTCGTTCCCAGTCTGCTTTCGGATCTGGGATGCGTGTCGAGTCGGATGCAGGACACGGCGGCCCCGACCTCGAGTGCGGGCCGTGTGCAGAGACCACATCAGGTGCCTTCACGGGCAGCTCCCTTAATCCTGCCAGTGATCCTCAGAGGAAACCCTAATTCACCCCATTTTGCAGAGGGGTTAGTGGAGGCTTATCTAACTGGCTCAAATCCACATTATTAGCAAGCGACAAAGCCAGAACTAAACTCCGGTTTCCTGGCCCTGCAGTCTGATGCTTATTGCCTGATGCTGCATTTGAAGTCTTACCCAAATAAGCAGAACTTAAACATGAAGGTGGGCTACCTGGATGGAAGGACTTGCTGAGTAGAGGGAGGAGTTTTAGGTGAGGATTGGGTTCAAAAAACCGAGGTTTGTTATTACACTCTTATCAAGGTCCCTCATAATAGAGGTCAGGTCCCATTGGGACAAAACAAAAAGTCTCTTTTAATAAAGATTCTGAGCCCTGGCCCCTGGCCTCTGTTCCTGAAGCAGGATTCTGGTGGGTGAAAGAACGCACTGCTGACCCTGCTGGAGTTTGTTCGACTAGGAACTCGTGGGAGGGTCACACGCAGAACGCCGGGCTCTGTCCTCAGCAGTGCACGGGCTTCTGTGGAGGAGAGTGAGGGGTCAGTGGCTTCTCCATGGCTGCAAACTCTGGGGCGGGAGGAACTTCAGGGATCTCGTGTCCGTCCCAGGAAGAAACTGGTTAACTCCTTGGCGACACCTTTGGAGCCCCTGGACCTTGACTCCCAGCCACCGGCTGGCCAGAACTCACGGGTCCCCACCGTGGGGAGGAGCAGCTGGGGCAGTGGGGGACCTGCTGGGTCGGTGGATCCCTAGGCGATGTCGTCTGTCACCCCGGATTGGACTCTGCTTGGCACGCCTCATCCATGGCTTTCCCAGACCTGACCTGTCTCCACCCAAAGGAGCCGGGATCCACGGCCATGAGCCTTCTCTTGCTCGGCCCTCGGGGGTCTCAGAGGGTGGTCCCGCCCCAGCAGCATCCTCATCCCTGGGAACTTTGTGAGATGCAGTTCTCAGGCCTGGCCCAGCCCACCTGAATTAAAATCTCTGGGGTGGGTCCAGGGTCCAGCCACCTGCGTTTTATTTAGCAGGCGCTCCAGGTGAGTCTAACGTTTCAGAACCACTGCTCTATCCCCTAGACCCAGAGGGGAAGAACCAGGGCTTTCGGTTCTGCACCCAGCTGCTCTCCTTACCTGTGAGGCTCCAGGCAGCACTCTGATTGGCCGTCAGAGCTTCAGTTTCCACAGCAGGAAAATGGGGTGTGTACACTGCCTCCGGGTGCTAGCTAGTGTTCTAGCTCTCAGAGTCACTTGTCAGTCCTTCCTAAAATACAGAGACGCGCGAGGCCTCCCCTCCCCCAGAGCTGCCAGGCCTCTGCGCGGGGATTCCCCTCTGTGGTTTCTTTCTGCTTGGCAGTTGCCTGTGAGTTCTGATGCCAGGCATGCGGAAGGTCACCTGGGGGAGAGAACAAACCACACACATGCCTACACACGCAACCAAAAGCCATCAGCTTATTCAGCTCGGGAACAATGGCATTTGGGACTTCAGCCCTTAACAACAGCAACTCTGAAACAATTAAACCTTTCCTCGTGGCCTCGGAGGGTCACCGCGTGGGTGCGCGGCTCGTTACTTGTCTCAAATCTCACCCCGTTGTTTGTTAATTCCGGAAGCCTGTGCGTGTGCCAGGTGCACGCCGGGCACGCCTATGAACCGCACCCACAGGCCGGAGGCCCGGGGGAGCCTGGTCTCTGGGGTTCTGGGCTACCCTGTCCGTGACCCCTACATACGCCCTCTGATTCTGGACTAGGTTGCAGCCTTGCCACCCCAATGTCACTTTGCATCCTGGGACCTGGGGGAGGCCTCCACGGCTGCAGCTGCAGGGCGTGCCGCCTTCCTCTGCTCGTCTGGCAAACCCTCCGCAGCTGCGCAGGGAGGCCGCCCAGCAGCCTGAGCCGGCGACGGAGCCCTGCCTGGCCCCTTCCCTCCTGGGGGGCTTCAGGGAAGAGTACGGACTCCAGAGCCAGGACTTCATCCTGAGCACGCCTCCAAGCGGGGGCCTCATGAACCCCTCCGGTCCCCTCTGTTCTATAGCTGGCCCTGGGGGCTCTGTGTGCTCGGAGCCAGGATGCCACCATGTGCGTCATGGACTTCAGCCCAGGGGAGGTGGCACAGCTGGGCAGGGGCCAGGCAGGGGCAGGAGGTGCCCACCCCATCTTAGGACCTGCTGGGCTGATGCCTCATCCTGAGTGAGTCTTGCATATGACTTTGAACCCTGGCATCCTGTCCATTAAATGCAAAAGGCAGGAGTCTGTTTCATGAAAGTGCCAGGGCTCTGATTAATTACCCCTGTGAAAAAAGTTTGCTACACCTAGAACTTCCTTGACACTGGTCCCAGCTGTCACATGGCCAGCAGTGTCAAGTTCTGTTTAAACATTTAAACCGCGGGATGGAAATCCCATCACCCACGGTGCTGTGTAAGCAGCATGTGCCGTTGGGGGAGTATCTTCAGACACGTGGTACTTGCATCACTTTCCGTGGGGGAGGTGAGGCGCAGCCCTCGGCGCGGTGAGGTCATGCTTGCGAGAGCACCTCGCAAACTATCAGGTGCCATCTAAGCATTCGTTGTCTGTGTCAGGACGGTGGGAAGGAATGAAGGCTGCCCTGAGTGCTTTTCCCCAAACGTCCACCTTCCATCTTCAGAATCTAAATTGCCATGAGGAATAAATAGGAAGACTGGTTAATTCTACGTGGTGAGCCAGAGAATTAATTAAGTCACTGGTTCTTCTATAGATCGAAATAGCAAATAGCCAAGAGGAGCCTCATGGGGTCTCGGCTGGGTGGTTGGATTCAGTGCTGAGCATGTTGCCGAAACAGCCATTGGGTTTTTCGGTGGAAGGTCTTGCTAGACCGGTGACCATGCCGGTTGTGGCTCAGAAGAGGGGTCGTGATCGAGGTATAAGTGGAGGCGAAGGGAGTGATTGAGAGCATCTGGGACGAAAACCAGGTAAAAAGAGGTTTGAGCAAGGAACCGAAGCTCTTGGCCTTGCCTTATATCAGGATTAACTGTGGAGCTTTTCAGAAAGAAAACTTCCTAGGTCCCACCTAGATCTTCTGAATCAGACTCCCTGGATGGGGTCAAGCAGGTGGCTTGTGATATGCCCGGAAGATGAAGGACCGCGGCATTGAAAGGATGAGCGGAGGAGGAGGAACCAGTGCGAGACGGAAAGACAGGTCCAGGGAGATGGGTGAGGACAAGGCAGAGTCACAGACGAGAGGAAAGGAGGGGCCGGAGGCCGAAAGAGGCCGCCCGAGTAGGTCGGTGGGAGACCGCCGGTGACCCTAGCGAAGGCGTTTCAGGGCGGAGCTTGTGGACTTGGAAGCCTCTCCTTTGCGCGTGTGGCCGCCAGTGTCCTGCACTTGCTCCGTGTCACGGTCACATTCTTTGCAGTCTGGTTCCCACACGGTTCAATGTGTCTCTTTCCTTTTCAGATCAAGTGTTTCCTCCCACGTGCAGCATAGGGAAGAATTTTCTCTCCCTCAATTACCTCGCCGAGTACCTCCAGCCCAAACCGGCAGAGGGCTGCGTGGTGTCCGGCCGGCCCCAGGAGAAGGAGGTACACATCATTGAGCTGATCGCCCCCAACTCGAACCCCTACAGGTGGGTGACGGTGTGTTGCCTTCGGGCATTTTCTGAACTGACGGGAGGCAAGAGCAAAGATCTGGGGGGACCCGGTGAGACTCTGGCTCAGCCCGCCCTGGGCGCGAGAGAGGGAGCCTCCAAGGCTCTGGGGAGCTTCACGCAGGCTTTGCGGAAGGGAGTCAGATCCCAGGGTATGTGTTATTGCTGCCTCTGTCTCTAGATGCCGTGTATGTCAGATGAGGTCCTGAAGCCTGACCTGGACGCCTTGGTATGGCTGTGCATTGATGGCTGCGGGGGACCGGTTCCAGGTCTCTCTCCGATACTCAGATCCAGAGATGCTCAAGTCCCTCATAGAAAATGGCATCGTATTTGCATATAATATTCTCCTGTATACTTTAAATCACCTCTAGATTACTTACAATACCTAATACGATGTACATGTCTTGTAAATAGTCGTGACTACAAAGCAAATGGCATATAAATAGTCGCCCGTACACGGGAAGGTCCAGTTTTGCCTTTTGGAACTTTGTGGAATTTTTTTGCCCGGGATTTTCTGCCTGTGGTTGGTTGGATTTGCCAGTGTGGAACCCGCGGGTACCGAGGGCCGACTGTACCATAGGACACCGTCACGCTTGCCCGTTGGTATCTCCTTTGACGGAGGTTATCCCTGATGAGAAAAAATACACAATGGACCTTATGATCAAACTTATCATTTTAACAACAGTATGTTTTTTAAACAAAATTCTGTTTCGAGTGTCCCCAGAGCACTTTTGCACACAGTATGTTTATTTCAAAGCTGTGTGTGTGGGGGGGGGAGTGGCCCTTCATGGTGACACACCAAAGAGCCACTGAATACCATTGCCTCTCTCCCACCCTCAGCGTCCTGCACCAGGACTGGAAATTTAACTCTTCCTATCAAGAATGATGAGGGGATTTAAAATCAAAGAAAGAGAGGTAGACCCTTCTCCCACTTTGGGCTACGTTTCCTGTGGGCCAGTGAATTCAAACGTAACTTATATTGTGCAGGGATTGCACCGTTGAGCTTCTCATCAGACTTTGATTTCAAAAGTCAATAAATCAGAGATCAGTTTTGGTGAAGATTCCATCCTGTCCTGTGGGAAGGATTCCAGGGAAAATTAAAAGAGGGGGAAGAGATGCGATCTGGCACATGCGCTTAAAGATTAAGCCCAAGGCTTCCTTGGAGTCCATCATTCATTTTATGCTTCACGAGTGTGTAAAACCGAGATGGAAATAAAGACTTTCCCCTAAATCCAGAATGACGGAGATGCTATTCTTTGGTAAAAATCCTCTTTTGTGCTGGCTTCTTAGAAGTTTGGGTTGTGCTCATTAATTTTCCAGTGACCACTTGGTTGACATCTGGTTTTTTTATTTGTATAACTGTATATCCAGAATTTGGGGAAAGTAAATGCAGATAGGGTTTTGTAACAAATGCTAATGGCTTAAGCAAACCTTATATAAGTCAAGAAATTGTCTAGCCCTTGGCCTCTTATTCTACTCTGAAGGTACTTAACTTTTTTCTTTCGCCGCCATGCCTCCCTTTTCTGTCCACCCTGGCACCTTCTAATCACTGAACCGTCACCCGCTTCTGGTTTTGAAGGATTTTGAGCAGCTGGCAAATGAAAATGTTATACATTGAAAGTGTTAGAGGCTGAAAAGTGCAGTGATTCTGCTTCAAAAGTAAACTCTTTGGTGTGTCCAAGTCCATTTTAAACAGTGGCTGCATTAAGGAACCACCTTTTTTTTCCAAGGAGGAGAAAAATGTTAGGGTCTAATTATCTGCAGGCACATTTTCTATTGTTATGTAAAACTGTTTTGTTATGTGTGCACTAACAATCTGTTTTGCACATGTCATTTGCCTGGGACCCACTCCAGCTTTTTAATCAACTGGCCAGACACTGGGAACATGAAGACTTGGAAGAGGGGAGAGAGTTGCAACTTTCTGGCATTTGGGTCGTAACGCTGCCTTTGTTTTCCATTCACAGTGCTTTCCAGGTGGATATAATAATTGACATAAGACCTTCTCGAAAGGATCCTGAACTGGTCAAAAATCTCATCCTGATCTTGAAGTGCAAAAAATCCGTCAACTGGGTGATCAAATCTTTCGATGTTAAGGGAAATCTGAAAGTTCTCGTAAGTTGGTTGAGCGTGTCTTTGTTCTGAGGACTGGCAGTCTTTTGAGCCGTGTGGGTTATTGTTACGTTCGTGACGTTTCTCTCCAGGGTTTTTCACTTTATAAAAAATAGGCTGCTCCTTGACTTCTCCTGACCAGGGCAGGGGGTGTGGTGGTTAAAAATGTGGCCTTTCAGGTCAACACAGACCCGGATGTCAGTCCAGACGCTGCCATTTACAGACCGTGACCTTGAGCGAGTCCCTTAACCTCTCTGGACTCCGCTTGCCTCTTGGTGAATTTCCTGAAATGTATGCATGTGTTTTCCAGTCTTGGTGTCAAGACAGTTAAGCCTTTCGTGGCTGAGAGTCCTGCAGGGGCCTCAGGGTCATGGTCCTGAATGTCAGCCCCCGCTTTGGGGCTGGGTCTTTAAGGGGGTGTGGGGGTCACCTGACTCCAGCTTGTCTGGGGCTTTGAGATAAATCCCTGTATTGGCATGTCTTTTGGCTTGCTTCTAACTTCTAAGGGTAAAACACAGAGAGTCACAGAGGTTAATGAGATGCTACTGGAAGAGCATCCCAGTGGTACCCTGAGCATCCATTTCTGAAACAGACTTAGTGTGCTTAGCTGGGCGGCATGGTAGGCAGATAGCAGCTGGTTTCCTCAAAAGTTGAATGCCGAAATGAATTTGGTAAAAGGAATCTTTTTCAAGTGTGTTTATAGAGATTTAACTATTTGACAGACTGTGGATCACATTAGGTTGAAAGTTAAAGAAGACGTCCCCTTCCTCATTTTTAAGAAGATAATGATCTCTTTCGCATTTTTTTTGTGTTTGGGGGGCTCCAATCTTTGTGCCTTGTCTTTTTAAAAACCTGTGGCCGGTTCCTCTTTCAGTACCTGCATCGAATCAGTTGGAATGGGTTTTACGTTGTCCGCATTTGGGGAGAGGGGTGACTTGGGTGTCCTTATTGTTCCTTCGGGGGGATAAAGCGGTGGCAGAGCCAGCAGCCCCCTGGCAACGTCATGTACGAGCATCTGCCAGAGGCAGCAGCAAAGCCACCAGCACATGCATGCTAATTTTAAAGTAATCGTTTCTGGTTCCTGTGGGTTTGTTTGTTTGGTTTGGTTTTTTTGAAACTTTGGGAGGATCCCAATAAGCCATCCTGTGTAATGGTGACACACTAATTTGGTACCGAGCACAAAGCCCAGCAGTGATTTTCTGAAGTCAGAGCTGTTTTGATTACCTTCCCTGGCACGGCGTGAGGGTGCTGGTGATCCGGAGGGGCTGCAGCCTGTGCTGCCTGGCACACCAAGCGAATGTTTTTCATTTCAGAATAACAAAAACAGGAAAGGGAATCATGCTTTGAAAGGCAAACACATACGGTCCGTTTTAATCCCCTGCTGGAGTCCTTGTGTAAATGCGCTCTTGGCCCTGCCTTGCTGCAGAGGCTCTGTCTCTCCCTGTGTCCCTGCGCCCGGCCCAGGGCCGTCCTGGAGGTCGCTTCGAGCATCCCCACTTCTCAAGTGAATCGGAAAGGCTAGAAATGAGATTGCTCATCCCAAAGCAAGAGCTGTTTGTATCGCTCCCCTTGGCTGAACTTCTGCTCCAGGCCAATTTTGGACAATGCTTGACAACATTGCTAAACAATTAGGTAATGTTTCACGATGTCCTTTTTTCTCTCCCAGTCCCTTTCGTGCTTTGCGATTTCTTAACTCCCGTCTCAGATGTGAGTTCTGACTGCACTGGGAGGGAAAGTTACCTGCTAAGAAAAAGAATTATGGAAAGAATCCTGGCGTTACAGGCAGACAGGGCTGGATTCAAATCCCATTTCTCACTGACGTTTCTCCCAGTTGATCCTGGGCAATCTCCCTGAACAGTTTCCTTATCTGTGAAATGGGTACAAATCATTGTACGCACCTTGAGAGGTGTCGTGAGGGTTAGCAGGGGCCATTCATTCACTCAACAAGTATTTGTCAGATGCATATTTCATCTAAAGCACAGGTGCATTTTGCCTGCACATAGTGAGTTCTCAGCTACGTGTGCTAATTCTGTGAGCCTCAGGTCCCCCCTCTCTCAAAAGGAATAGTAAGGCCTGTCTCCGTAGATTTTGGAGGAGAATTAAATAATATATGTAAAGCACTTAGCACAGTGCCTGCCGTAAAAAGGAGGTTCATATCGTTCCATAAGCAGCTCTTTAAAAAATTGTCTGTAGGAGGAATTAACAAGGTGAAAACAGAGACAAATGTCTGCTAAAGGAATTGTGTGCAACTTGACGGGGTAGAGAGCTAAAGAAGAGCATCAGCGTGTGTGTGTGTGTGTGTGCGTGTGCGCGTGCGCGTGCGCGTGCGTGTGTGTGGTGGGAAGAATGCAACCTCTAAATGACAGGATGGTCCAAAGAGATGCAGAGTTGTGTTGTGGGCAAGATTGGGACTACTGCAGGTGCCCACATCTCCATGCCCAGCTCTGGCTTTTAAGTCAGGTCCCTTAAGGGGGTTATGCCTTTGGAAGAACTTCTGAAGCAAAAAAGAGGAGATGGAGGAACCTGTTAGAAGTTTCTCATTGTACTATTTACGCGGCCTGGGGGCTTCACGGTTGGAGATAGCTTCTTCTTTGAAAAGACATTTTTGACTCCCAGTGGGATCATGCGCTGCCACCTCTGCCCAAGCCCTCCCCCGGGTGCCCCTCCAGACACCAGCACTTTTGACGCAAGTGCGTTGGGTGGTCGGGGGGCGGGGGGAAGGCTCTCAGACCCTCCTCAGCTCGTCATCTGTCAGGAAGATGGGCTGGGAAAGGTGGCCGTGGAATTTGAGACCCGCTCGAACACCCCCAGCCGGCGTAGCTGCCGAGGCCCTGGAAAAGCCTGGGGACCCCCAGAGATACAGGATCACGAATTCCCTCATCGCAGGGGACCAGCTTGCCCGCCTTTGTCCCAAACCTACTGCTTTACAAATGTGCAGAGGTCCAGCCTTGGGAGTCCCGAGCTGTGATCAGTAAGCTGTGCCGACAGCTCCTGGGGTTGCTGTGGGAAGGTGTACACAGCCATTCCGTGTTGGTCTGAACGGGCCGGTGGCAGTTGGGACGACAGGATTCTGGAAATAGGGCATTTTCGCAGCTGTCCAGCAACGTGAAGGGCGGAGGAGGCCGAGCCGTGTGGTTTCGGCCAGGGCTGCGGCTCCAGCCAAAATCCAAACCACGGGCTGCCGGCCTTGAAAGGCTGGAGGGAGCGCTGCCTAAGATGCTGCTGCTGGCTCAGCGGACTCAATGCACGAGAGGTTCTGGGGACAAGTTGGGTCCTTCCTGACTTCGCTTTGGTTTCCTTCCTTCCTCCCTCCCTGCCTCTCTTCTTTCCCCAAGGAGTTTTCTCTGATTATGATGCAGAGTAGAATAATCCCAACTCATGAAACTGAGTGTTTTGCAAATGGCTGCACAACTAGGTTCAGGCTCTCGGGTCCCTTGGCGTGTGCTGTCGTGACTGGCCAGTCGGGCAGTTTCTCCTCAGATACGCCCTTCAGGTAGCAGAAAAACATACCGTGTGTGATCCTTTAAGCTTTGAATTGAACACGTGTGTCCTCGGCCCGTCTCCCACAACCAGAAAGGCTGTGAGTCGACTATGCTTTTCCAGTGGGAAAGGATTAATATTTAGTCATGTCAGGGGCAAACAGAATGGGAAACAAATGCGGAATTTAGGAAAAATGCTGCATGTGTGCAGAAGAAAATAATTGGGCACGGAAATTAAAGTGATTTTTCTACAGCATGAAATGGCATGATCTGCTTGCTGGAAGAGCCTTCCACCCTGCTGAGCAGTTGTTGAAAATGTGTTGGCTTTCCTTTGGGGGCCCCCGCAGCATTCAGCTCCCTCCCCGTCGGAGAGATCCCTGCCGTGGGCTGGGCAGCAGGAGGTGATGTGCAGTGCGCCTCCTGTGTCCTTGCTCCTCAGAAGCCTTTCCTGGAAAGATTGCCGTCATTCAGTTTGAATTTCATAACTGATTACCCAGTGAAAGCTCCTTTTGAGACTTGTATTGCCGGAGAAAAATATCGGTACCTAGAGGGATGGCAACTGAATTAACAGAGAATAAAATCTAAGCACATTCTGTGCGTAGACTTGTTGAATAGCTACCATTCCAGGATGGCTAGATTGGTCATACACTGTAAATGAAAGGCAGGCATTGGTGGCTTCACCGCGTGGAATTCAGTAGTTTACAAAGATGGGGCCGTCTCCACCGTGAAGTGACCAGGTCGTGCCTCTTCTTTCACACGACTCTAGGGCCCAGGAAGATGAGCACAGCGTCTGGGGCCACGTGACACTCACATCTGCATACTTTACGTATAATTTAAAATAAACGCAAGGAAAAGTTTGTCACACACATTTGGTAAAGGTGTGCCCATGATTGAAACTCTGTAGCGACGCGCTAGGTGCGCTTGCGGTACTTAGATTGTCAACCAGTGCAAAGCGTGATCGCCATTTGTGTCAACCTGAGCAACCCACGCGGTGTGACGACCCAGCGTGAGGAGGTGGTCCTTCCTCTGCTGGTGAAGAGTTTCACATCAGTGTTCTCAGCCCAAAGAAACAGGGAATCAAGAGAATAAATAAGTCTCTCTTATGCACTGTAGAATGTACTTGCTGCAGATATTTAAGGACCTGTGTAATTTTATAGATTCGTGAGCGAACTCTTCCTATTCCTTTTCCTAACAGGCTCCCAACAGTATTGGCTTTGGGAGAGAAAGTGAAAGATCCATGATAATGACCAAATCAGTAAGAGATGACATTCCTTCAACCCAAGAGAAGCTGCTCAGGTGGGCTTTGGACAATGGCTACAGTCCAGTAACATCGTACACGGTGGCTCCTGTGGCCAACAGGTTTCATCTTCGGCTTGAAAACAATGGTAAGAGTGGTTAGCGTACGTAAAAATAGCCTGTAAATGAAATTTTCCAATGCAGAACTCTCATTTTGACTTAGATGATGCTCTTTTTCTGTTGCAAATATTAACGATTCCTTTGACTCTTTTTTACTATAAAGCTTGAGGTTATCTAGAATCGTGCTACGTTATTTTGGGGAAACCATCTGTCATACAGATTCGCCAGCGACGTAGAGCTGATTGTGTGTTGGAGGACTTGGTTAGAGGTGGTCTCCACTGTGATTTTATTGAAGAGAAATTAGCCCGGATTCGTTTCTCAGAGATGCGTAATGATCACTTGGGGCTGAGACCCAGAGGCACTGGGGCTGCAGGAGAGAAGTCTTAGATCCGGCTGACTCTCCGAGGAAAAGAGTCACAAAGGCTAACACTTCTGCTTTCTCGTTCTTACCCGGAGAGAAGGCAGCAGTTATGACCCCACTCTGATGGAGGAGAAGGCAAAGGCTTCACAAGTTCTTGAGGTTTTCCAAGGAGTTCCCTGGTGGCCTAGTGGTTAAGGAGTTGGCATTATCAATGCTGTGGCTCGGATTCAATCCTTGGTCTGGGAGCATCCACGTGCTGTGGACACGGCCATAACAAAAACAAAACAACAACCAGAATCCCCCCCCCCCAAATACCCACAAGATCTTGAGGTTTTCCTAGAGTCTTATAGATGGTGAGACTTGAACCCCGGGTTTTCTGATTCCCCAGATCTCTTGCTTACCACCTGGTATGGCTACGGAGTGCACTGCCAATAGCACAAAGATTAGGAGCACAGGTTCAAGTCCCAGCCCTGCCATGTGTTCACCATTTGGAAGTTGTCTAACCGCTAAGCCTCAGGTTCCTCCTCAATAACACGGGGAAACAGCAGGACCCACCTCACACGGTGGTCGCAAAGGTTTTTATCAGTGTAGACGCTAAAACCTCCCAAGCTCCGACTGGTTTTGGACTCACACAACTGTGCCATCCTTTTCAAAAGGAGTATTGAAGATGTCCTCTGACAAAGCATATTGAAGAAGAATAGTTTTTAAGCAAAGAACAAGTAAGAAAGACTATGGCAGAACACGGAGGGGGATCATATGGGAATCCGTCTTGCCCGAAGGCGTGAGTGAGTTTGCCTGGGCAACTTTTTCTTTGTTCCTTCGGGACCAGGTTCTAAAAGCCCAGGTGCCCAGACACACCTGCCAGAACTCAGCAGTCAGAAAGGAAAGAGCAAAGGAATTTTTTCTTTTTTTTTTTTAATGGTGCTTTCATTTATTTATTTATTTATTTTTGCTTTTTAGGGCCACACCCACGGCATGTGGAGGTTCCCAGGCTAGGGGTCCAATCGGAACTACAGCCTACACCACAGCTCATGGCAACGCCAGATCCTTAACCCACGGAACAAAGCCAGGGCTCGAACCTGCAACCTCCTGGTTCCTAGTTGGATTCCTTTCCACTGAGCAACAACAGGAACTCCGCCAAGTAATTTTAGAATACCAATATTATTTCATGAAATCTTTAGAGAAGCTGTTCTAAAAACTCTCTCCATTCAAGGGAAGTATCTCATTGGCAATTGAATGGAACAGTATTGTCCCACATAACATTCCACTGGTAGATTTTTATAGCCGGAGAACGTTAGAAATCACCGAATCCAGTGGTTCTTCATCTTGGCTGCCTGTTGGAATCAGATGGGGAGCTTTAAAACAGAACACTTGGGTACCACCCCAGAGAGCCCAGTTTTTTGTTTTCATTTTCGGGGTTTCATTTTGTGTTTTGACCTGGGGTGCAGCCTGAGCATAGGAATATATATATATATATTTAAGCTCCCAGAGCAATTTCAACATGCAGCCAAAGTTGAGAACCACTGATCTGATCCAACATCTTAATTTTACATACTGGGAAGCCAAGGCACAGAGGAGTGAGCCACTTAGCCAGAGGCACTCGGCCCACTAGGAAGACCTCCAGGACTGGAGTTCAGGCTTCCAGGCTCCTCGTGTCTTGTGGACGTTGCTTGTTAAGGGCGCCTTTACACCTGCCGCGCCTTGCCAGTCTGCCCTGTCGTCTCTCGTGGGGGCGACTGGGGCCTGGCCTCAAACGCTGATGCTTTGTCTTCTTCTCTCCCCGCAGAGGAGATGAGAGATGAGGAAGTCCACACCATCCCTCCTGAGCTCCAGATCCTGCTGGACCCTGGCGCCCTGCCTGTCCTGGACCACCCACCCATCCGGGGAGGGGGCGGCCGGCATGGAGGCCTTCCCTTCCCTTTCCCTGATATCCCCAGGAGGGGCCGGCAGGACGGAGGAAAAGACAGGCTCCCTCGGCCAAAGGACCCTGTTGTCCCCAGCATCCAGCTGCTTCCTGGTCCCAGAGAGCCCCAGGAGGCGCAGGGGAGCAGGGATGTCGCCCTGTCGGTCAGATGCGACAGTGAAAAGATGCTCGTAGCCGTAGAGAAAGATTCTTTTCAGGTTAGTGCAGGCCCTTAAAGCGAGACGGGCCTCCTCCCACCTTGCCTCCGTCTGCAGTAGTGGTTTCCCTCCAGCTCTTTCACTTTGAACCCGGGAGGTTTGATAGTGTTTTCTCAGTTGGACCGGCTCACTTCCCCTTGGCTGGGATTCTCACCCGGTTCCTGTTGTTCTCAGTGAGGGGGGTTCCAGAGCCTTGTGTGTCAATATTTTGCTGTCACATTTCCAAGGCCAACAAACACACTTCTTGGGCTGTTGAGCGATGGGGGGCTGGGAAGGCGTAAGCGGGGAGGGGAGACGCAGGCCCCCAGCAGCCTGTGCTTGGAAGAGCCGGCGAGATGTGTGCCCCATGTGCTGTGGGACTGCCTGGGGCCCGCCTCTCAGTCTTTGGTGGTTGTTGCTTTAGGCCAGCGGCTACCCCGGGCTGGAGCTGACCCTGTTGGATCCCATGTGCAAGGCCAAGACGAATGGCACGCACTTCATTTTGGAGTCTCCCCTGGACGGCTGCGGCACTCGGCACCGGCGGTCGGCCCCCGACGGAGTGGTGTACTATAACTCTGTGAGTGCTCGCCCCGCGCCAGAGCCTGGCCGGCTCTTGCTTGGAAATTAGTTTTCGGGTTCCGATGAAAGTGGAGGGCAGGTGCCCCAGGCTGAAGCGTCAGCTCGCAGCCAGATGGGCAGCACCTGGCCCTAAGCCCTTGTTTCTTTTGCTGCTGGTCCGTGGGAGCTGGGAGGCCCGTTTCTCGGCTGGCGCCCTTTCCCACCCTCCTTCCGTCTCCTGGTGGCAAAGGGCTCATGGCCAGGCGATGGTGACTTTCTGTGGCTCCGCTGTGGGACCAGATGGCCTGGTCCACATGACGGTGCAGCCAAGCCCGTGGGCTCTGAGTGAGCACCTGCGTACAGCTGCGCGGCCCAGGTCCGAGGCTCTCTGGCAGCAGGAGAGTCTTGTCGAGAAGTGGGGTGCCTCCCTCCCTCCTACACTGAAGAGCCCAAAGAGAGAAAGCTGCAGAGGGCCTTCGGGATTGTTAAATCTCTGTCTCTGAGAAAGCCCGGAGTTGATACCGTCTCCTCCTTTTGAAGTCACCTGGGCAGGGTCCTCAGACGCCCCCAGCGACAACCCTTTGCAGCAGGCAAAACCTTCCCCTTCCAGACAGCACTTCCGTCACTTCGTCTCAGTCCATTCTATTCAGCTAGAACCTATTCTTTTGTGTGTGTGTGTGTGTGTGTGTGTGTGTGTGTGTGTGTGTCTTTTTGCTATTTCTTTGGGCCGCTCCCGCGGCATATGGAGGTTCCCAGGCTAGGGGTCGAATCGGAGCCGTAGATACCGGCCTACACCAGAGCCACAGCAACGCGGGATCCGAGCCGCGTCTGCAACCTACACCACAGCTCACGGCAACGCCAGATCCTCAACCCACTGAGCAAGGGCAGGGACCGAACCCTCAACCTCATGGTTCCCAGTTGGATTCGTTAACCACTGCGCCACAACGGGAACTCCAGCTAGAACCTATTCTTACAGACGCAGACACTAAACAGTGAAGATTGAAAGAATGGGAGCATGAGATTTTGAAAGGACTGTAAAGTGATCGTTTGCAACCAGAGTTGTCCTTTTCCTGGTAGCAGTCAGGCTCACAGCTCGTGTGTCCAGCTTGGACAGGGCGTGTGCCTGCTCAGCGCCCTCCCCGGTTCCGGCCCAGGCCTGGAGGGCGGCAGCCACTGTTCATTCCGCAGATAGGCCTGACCCGTCGAGAGAGGGGACTGGCCATCCGGTCCGTGTGGCCCGTGTGGGGACTGAGTCTCCCGTGAGCCAAGCTTATTGTTCCTCAGATCATCTCCGAATGTTTGAGCTGGAAAGAACCTTGAGATGATCTCATTCGACTTCCTGCTTCGCAGGTGAGGAAATTGAACTCCAGGGAGTTCAGAGCCTTGCTTGGCCCTGAAGTGCTCCTGATTGGTGGAGCCAGGACTGAATCCAGCTTCCCGACCCTGACCCCTCGTGCACGAAGCTCGCCCCAGCGCTGGGCTGGAGCAGCTAACCTCCCTTCATTACTGGAATAACTTACAACCCTTGACCTGTGATGAGCACTTTCCTGCCAAAGCCAACGCTCCCTTTCTTGCCATTAGCCAGTTTTTCCGAATGTAGTGAATGTTGCAGATAATTGGTATCCTTGATTTTGGAATTTTAAACGTGTATCTCCATTAATGCCAATAAGAGGCCAGGGTAATTTGCATATTAAGTTAAAAGAAAAAAACGGGTCATCTGCCTCAGGAGAGCAAGGTGTAACCCTTCTTTTTCAAATGAGGATATCGAGAGCAGGTGATAACCTGGTTCGCTTCCGGTGCTCAGTGCTGTCTTTTGAGGACCTGGTAAGGGCTGGAGAGGCGGTCTCCCCTCAGTTCCCTTCCCTGTCTACGCTCTTCAGTGGCTAGTTTAATGGTTTCTTCCAGTTCTAATTGGTTTTCGGCAATTTTCACCTTCCCCATGTATTTACATTTTGCAATGTATTCAAAATCTAAGGAGGTGAGGCGAAAAATCAGACCCCAAAAGGCATAGCTGGCCAACACATGCAAAGAAATTAGGATTTTATTTATGGAGTCCTGGCCCTTAGGCAATTTTTTTCCATCTTATCTGGAACTAATCTAGAAGTAATTGTTTCAGCCAGCGTTAGGATGGAGGGTGGTGGCATGAAACGACGTTCTTTCCTGCATGTCTACACCATCGGAAGGTACTGGGGAAGCCGGGGGAGTGTAGGAGAGAGGCCAGGGGGGACTGGCTCAGCGGGAATCCTGAGTCCCTTTGCTTCCAACACAGGCCAGACTTTATCAGCCTCGATGGATACAAGTAACACGAGCTCCTTGGATTCGCTCCATCGTAGTGCGTCTTAGAGTCTGCAATATAAGGAGATCCCATGGACACCCCTACAGTACTTGCGGGCCTGTTGCCAACCCCATCCAACCCCATTCCAGTGTCAGGTGTTTTCCCACCATTTAAGATTACTTATGTTTTCTCCCAGGGGAAAATACATATTTTAGTTTAAATCCTCATTTAAATATGCATTGAGCTTCTTCATTTTCATCTCTTTGAGAAGGAAATCGTAAAAAAAATTTGGTTTTTTTTTTGGAGTTCTCGTCGTGGTGCAGGGGAAATGAATCTAACTAGGAACCACGGCCTCGATCAGTGGGTTGAGGATCCGGGGTGGCCGTGAGCGGTGGTGTAGGTCGCAGATGCACCCCGATTCCCCATCCCGTGTGGCTGTGGCCGTGGTGTAGGCTGGCGGCTGCAGATCAGATTGGAGCCCTAGCCTGGGCACCTCCGTGTGCCACAGGTGCGGCCCTAAAAAGCAAAAAACAAAGCAAACAAACAAAACTTGGGTTGTTTTTTTTAAAGTCAGATTTTCAGTGTGCCTCTGGTGTTTTGTGGGGGTCACCGAGCGCCTGTGACTTGGGGTTTTTCTGACCCTGTGTGCACTGTCCTGCCTTTTAGATCGTCATCCAGGCGCCGCCCTCGGGGGACAGTAGCGGCTGGCCAGAGGCTTATGAGGACTTGGAGTCCGGTGATAACGGATTTCCAGGGGACGTGGACGAAGGCGACGTGGCCCTCTCCAGCCGGCCGGAGCTCGTCGTGGTACGTGTGTGTCTGCAGCAGGTGGTGTGTGAAGCAGGCTGTCTGTCTGGTTGCTTTCAGCCGGGGCGCGTGGGAAAATCGAATCACCTGCGACGGGCCCCAGGTCGGGGAGCTGCAAGCTAACGCTTCGTTTGCCTGGTTTCTTCCCCAGTTTAACTGCAGCCTGCGGCCCGCCAGGCATCCCAGCAGAGCCCAGGACCCACCCACCAGAAACGTCACTTTCAGCATGGACCTCTACACCACGGACCTCTTTCTAGCGCCCGCCCAGGGCGTCTTCTCTGTGGCCGAGAACGGACACGTGTATGTGGAGGTGAGAGCCCCCTGTCCGCCCCGGCTGTCAGCTCATCGTGGCCGTGTCACAGCTCCCAGACGGGAGTGAAGACGGCTCTTCCCGCCCCTCCCCTCGGCCCTGACCTGCTCCGGGTGAGGGCCGGGCTCAGAACCTGCTTCCAGGTTGATTTCCAACCAAAGCAGGACCTTTCAGGATTCAGTTATGGTAAACGGAGAGAGTATTTTATACATGAGTGGATGCTTGTTAAAAAAAAGAAATCGGCCCTGTGAATTCTCGTAAAGCCCTGTCCTAGCGTTTTTGAAGCAGTTGTTTAGTAGTTACAGCATCAGAGTTAACCAAAGACTATTTCGTACCACCTCACATATTATCTTTTATTTTATTTTATTTTTGTCTTTTGTCTTTTTAGGGCCGCACCAGTGGCATATGGAAGTTCCCAGGCAAGGGGTCGAATCGAAGCTACAGCTGCCGGCTTCCACCACAGCCACAGCCACGCCAGATCCGAGCCGTGTCTGCAACCTACACCACAGCTCACGGCCACGCCGGATCCTTAACCCACTGAGCGAGGCCAGGAATCGAACCCGCAACCTCATGGTTCCTAGTCGGGTTCATTACCACAACAGGAGCCACAGCAGGAACTCCTCATATCATGTTTTAAATAGTGCGCGCTTTTGAGTGAAATACTGTGTGCTACCATATCTCATAAAAAATGTTTTTATCTAGGTCATTATCCAAATGTATCTATAAATGTATTAAAACTGTTTCTGTGTAGAACAGTAATAATCACACATAAGGTACATGTGTGGAATGTCTACAAAACTATTGGACAGCGGTGCTGACAACAACAGCTCACGTTTATTGAAGAGTCTTTTGTGCCCAGCTCAGCCCTAAGTATTGTAGTCATCTACGCTTGGAAGCAATTCTCTGAAATAGGACTAAATCAGTATTCTCATTTTCTGGATGAGCAGTGGAAGCACAGAGTTGTCTAAGGTCACATGGTGAGTACCTAGCAGCGTTCAGAGTCAGGGTTCATCCTCGGGTCGCCTGGCTCCAGAGCCCACCCCGTTATCCGCTGGAGGCTCTTGTTTGTCCTCAAAGGGCCGTATGAGGAGGGGGGAAGCCGTAACCTCTTAGCAGGGCAAAGATCCGGGCTCCCAGATTCTAGGGACGATAAATATCCTTTTGGCCCCAGGAGGTCGGCTGGTTTTACAGGAACGTTGCCCCTGGCCGAGCTGGTTTGGGTTCTCTGCTGCAAGCTGGTGTCTCCGTCACCGGGAGAGGTGAGAAGCCTAAGGGCTGAAATGGGTACAGCCACGCATTAAAAGTGGCTTCGGTGCACATCCTTCTATTGAAAAAAACAGATAACGCTCGTTTGTACTGACTCTGGGACGGAGCCTGCGGCTCTGGACATTTTCCTGGGTCGTCTCCTCTTTTTTGATCCCTCTTCTGAGAGACCTTCTCTTTCTGGGGGTGTCCCCGCGCAGAGGCCTCTCCTTGTCCTGCTTTTCCAGCTGCACCGTCCATAGGCACATTGGTCAGTGGCTGTCTTATGCTGTGGATTTTAGGGGTGCTGCTTAATTCCAGTCTGTTCTTTTCCAGATGGGTGCCTGGCCTTGCCAATGTGTGGCTTTGCTGCCTTAGGCTAATCAGTGGCCAGTCTTTCTCGTGTCTCCTACCCGGGTAGCCTGGGTACTTTGAGTTTAACCCCCATCTCCCCCCATCCCCACCCAGTGCTGGCTTACTTGAAGTATGTTTTCTTTTTCATTCGTATTTTCCCATTTATATATCATCTCTATTGTTCATCATTAAATTTAATCAAAGACATGGTCAAGTGATTAAAAAAAATTTTTTTTGCTATACCTTTTTTTTTTTTTTTTGTCTTTTGTCCTTTTAGGGCCACACCCACATCATATGGAGGTTCCCAGGCTAGGGGTCGAATCGGAGCTGTAGCCACCAACCTACGCCAGAGCCACAGCAATGCCAGATCCGAGCTGCGTTTGCGACCTACACCACGGCTCATGGCAACACCAGATCCTCAACCACTTAGCAAGGCCAGGGATCGAACCTGCAACCTCCTGGTTCCCAGTTGGATTCGTTTCTGTTGTGCCACAATGGGAACTCCGTGCTATATCATTTTAATTAATTAATTTATTTATTTTTAAAATTAAAGTGCAGTTGATTTACGGTGTTGTGTCAGCTTCTGCTGTGCAGCAAAGTGACCCAGTCACCCACCATTTAAAATATCATGTACACAGAAGAGAATCTGGGGGGACAGAAGGGTTTAGGATGCTTTATTTTAAAGTGACTTTAAAACACTTAAAATGTGGGAGAAAATTTGTAAATACTTTGCTAAATAGGATAGCAGCTGTGCCTAGTCTTTGCTTCCCAGTTTGGGCTCCACTGGTGATAAGATTTTTTTGTTTTTATTGGGGGGGGGGATAATAAGTCAAACTTACTAAAGCCTTGACCTGGTCTAAAGAACTATTTTCCAGTTTCTTCTCCCAGCCATCCCATCATACCCCCTTCCAGAATCTTCTGCTCTCTCTAAATCATAGTATCAAGACATTATCAGTTTTGCCACCTGGTCTGTGGTCACCACGGGGGAACAGTTGGCTGTTTTTCTTTTAGTTTGTCTTGGGGAATTTTTAAGAGTATTTATAACCTCCCCCCAAATGTAAATCTGGAATAGCACCACCACTAATAGGTGACATTTATTAACCAGCAGGGAACTGTGTTATTTGCTGGTAGCTTTGGCCGTGCAGGTGCACTGGTAGGTGCTAGTGACCTGGTCCTGGGGGTGGGGTCGGGCAGAAACTGAGGTTTGGCGCTCACAGCGCGAGAGCAGCAGCGCCTGCGGTTTCCCTGGGCTGGTCTCACCCCAAAGCCTGGGCTTCGGCCACTCCCCATTTCCAGACCACTTCAGAGTGAATTTTGACAAGACTTTTTTCCTCTCAAACAACGTTTGGGGATGCGCTGGACGTAGAAGCCGTTGCACTGCCTGCATTTTTGAGATTAGCGAAAAGGTGTGCATGTCTTCTGTCACATTTTCCACTGCGGGTCTGAGTTCATGGTTAAGGGCACTTTTTAGTAAGTAGAGACGGTGCGATTTGCCATTTTTCCAGGATAAAACATCTACATTTTCAGAAATAGTGTAAAAAAAGGAAGCGTGACTATATGGACTACCAAACCCTCCTTCTGGAAGGACTTCTTACCAGGCACCCTCCCCTCCCTGGCCACGTCTTGAGCCGCTTGAATTGGCCCCGTAGCTCTAGTGAAACAGTGACGGGAAGATGGACGTGCATTCCGAAGACCATGGTTTTACCCAGTATTTGCCAGACGTGATCTTGCCCAAGTCGTCTGTCCTGTGCGTTCAGGTCCTCCTCCATGTATGAGATGAAGACGGAAGTGTTTATGCGTAAGATTGTTCTCAGGGTGTAAGCCTTAAGGCACAACAAAATGACACGGTCACAGTCAGCTTCCTGTTGAGCATCTTGGAGTTAACCACATAGGAATCTTCCTAAATAGAGCCGTGGACTGCAAGCCCCCGCGGCCCCGGGACTTCCCCTGGGCATCTCAGAATGAAACGTGTGTTTATATCTTCATGCCTCTGAAAGGGTTCTGGGGTTACTGGCCTGTGGTTAAGCACCAATGTTCTTTCTAAAGCGTTTAAGTTTATTTTGATCCTTAGTTGAGTCAAGGAATGAGGCAATAGAGGCGACAGGCCGGTCACCCAGGGAGCCCTGTGTCACCAGATGGAGAGCCCGGTGGGGGTCGGGGATTTGAGCTGAGTTCAGGCGAGCAGAGATGTGCATTCTGTGTACACTTGGCCAAACACGACTTCCTGTTTCTAAAGAAAAGAACCTTAACCAGCTTTGGACGCAGCCGCACAAATGTTCTGCAAGAGGGAGGAGCGTCGAGGAGTCGGAAACGTTCCTGATGAGATTTCCCTGAAAATACCCTTGGGCTTAAAGAGTGACGGGGGAGTACTTGGCAAGGTCTGGTGTGGCCCTCTGAGCAGCTGGGACACTTGGCCAGGCCCCCGACGGCCGCCAGGCTGCACCTTTCCCCAGTCCAGCCCCGGAGCACCTCTGCTGCTTCCCCACGAGGCCGGATTCTAGAAGGAGCTACGGCTTTCCTGCACCGTTTAGGCTCACGCTGACCTGCTGCCGTTGAGACACTTGGGCTTCCCTGACCAGCCTAAATAGAGTCTGCTTCTGTCCTTTATTTTTTGAGTAAATTTTAAGAAGCGCTTGCCTGACACGTGATACACTATTATGACACCAGGGCCTTTGCCTGTGGGGGTTTTATTTATTTTGGAAAATCCACTTTTTTAAATGTTAATGATTTTTATTTTTTTCCATTACAGCTGGTTTACAGCATCCTGTCAGTTTTCTACTGTACAGCAAGGTGACCCCGTCACACATACATATATACATTCTTTTTCTCCCATTGTCATGCTCCATCATAAGGGCCTAGGTATAGTTCCCAGGGCTGTACCGCAGGATCTCATTGCTAATCCATTCCACAGGCAACCGTTTGCATCTGCTAAGCCCAGATTCCCAGTCCGTGCCCCCTCCCTCCCCCTTCCCCTCGGCATCCACAAGTCTGTTCTCCACGTCCAGGAGGAAAATCCACTTTAGGTGCATTGAGGCGCTTTTATTTTTATTTCCCAGGGGACTTAGGAGGGGTCGTAAAGACTTATTTGTATCTTGTATTAGAATCTTTCAGGCTGGCACTGGAACAAAGTAGAAATAGTTCACTCTTGTCATCCCTGTCACGTTTAAATGGGGACCTTCTCTTTCTTCAACCAGCGTATGTTGCTTCTGTCATTAGAAAGAAGACTCTATAAGTATGTTATGACCATCCAGTAGCATCTCTCATCGGAAGGGCGGCGTTGGTACGTCACCCTTGTGCCTAGACGGATGCTGAGATGCTAACCCGTTGCCGATCCATCGTTCTGTGCTGTTGCAGGTGTCTGTTACCAAGGCCGACCAAGAACTGGGATTTGCCATCCAAACGTGCTTCATCTCCCCGTACTCGAACCCGGACAGGATGTCTGACTACACCATCATCGAGAACATTTGCCCGAAGGATGAATCCGTGAAATTCTACGATCCCAAGAGAGTCCACTTCCCCATCCCACAGGCCGAGACAGATAAGAAACGATTCAGCTTTGTTTTTAAGCCCGTCTTCAACACGTCCCTGCTCTTTCTGCAGTGCGAGCTCACGCTGTGTACCAAGAGGGAAAAGGAGCCCCAGAAGCTGCCTAAGGTGAGTGGCTTCGTCCACGGGTACCGCTATTTTGACATTTTTAGGTGCATGTGTGTGGCGGCGGGGGGACCTCCAGAGACGTCGAATCACAGCTGACTGCAGGTTGAGGTTTTTGATTTGGGACCTGCCCAACTGAAGTAATAAAGTCTGTGTGAGCAGGGGACTGTGCGTTTTATGGAGTCTTAGAGAATAAATCCTGACAGTGTGATGTTTTTGTTCCAATGCATGCTACTCAGTAGTATCTTGCAGATGATAAATCAAGACTGTTTTCCATTGAAGGAGAGCTCTGGCTTTATCTTCGCTTTTCAGATAGCGTGCGATGCCAAGAGTGTGGAGAGCCGAAGGCCGAGCTCAGTGTGAGGGTTCGTTTTTCCAGGTCCCACTGCGATTTGTATTTGCAGTTGTTTTTTGACCTTCTCCGTGTGAGTTATAAGGTTGACTTGTCTCCTGAGGGCTTCTAAGGGAAACGAACAAATACTTTAATTTTTGTGGGTTTCACATCGGTTCGTCATGTTTGCCTCATGTCACTCCCTGCATGGAACCAGGATGTTCTGTTGCCACAACAGAAATCAGAGCCCTTTGACCTGCTGGCGTGGCCACGGTAGGGGGTCTGCAGGGTGGTTACCTCATGCTTTGGGCCTTGTGCCCAGAGGGTGTCGTCTGCTGCAGTTTTGTGCCTGTGATCTGCCACGATTATGTATAATTTCATACAGGCATTTATTCTTTTTAAATATCTTGCTCGGCGTCAGCCTACTTCTAATCCTTTCATAGTCACGTCTCAATCAATGTCTGAAAGTCTGATAATTGAGCTGTATCATTGGACCTGTGTGAATGGAATTCTCTCGCCTCATATAGAGGTTATAAGAAATAGGTGTAGAGGTAGAAGGAAAAATGATTATTGGGCAGATTACTATTTATTTGCATTCTTTTTACATTTTTTTTTGGCCTCACCCATGGCATGTGGAAATTCCCCCACCAGGGATTGAACCTGAGCCACTGCGGTGACAATGCCAGCGCCTTAACCTGCTGAGTTACCAGGGAGCTCCTGGATGGATTACAATTGATCCAAATTCCTTGCACTATTATGTTCCCCTGAGCGTCCATTTCTCCATAAGACCACAGGAAACTGTAATACACGTGAAAATACAGCAAAGCCCATCACAGTCCTTAGGGAACATGTGTCTGTGAGGTGATTTAGGCTCTGTTCTTTCGGTTGCCTTTGGAGACTCCGGGGCCTTAGCCCGTGTGCCTTCACGTGCAGTGGCCATCCAGGTGCAGTGTGGTGGACAGGCGGTGGAGAGGCTTGCGGAGCTGCACGCGTGCTGTGGGGCCAGAGGGTAGCTTTTAGGAGTTAGGATCTACGAGGGGAGGCCTGGCAGTGACCAGGGGTCTTCAGTGATGCCTGTGGCCGTCACCTTCTCGTGAGCCTGGCCTGTGGCAGTCCGGCTTCCGAGTGTGTTCATCTGTAATTAGTCCTAAGATTTCCTTCCAGAACATTCAGAGGAGAGCTCCAGTCCCAGGGGATGATATGGGACATGACCCTAAACCTGAAGTCACTGTTCATGCCCGAGGCAAAAGCTCGTGCGGGAAGAGCGTGGCGGCCGAGCAGGCAGGTCTGCTGCTTAGTGACCGGCCTGCAAGCAAGTCCCTGACCTCTGACCTCTCAGAACCCGCTTGGCCTCGTCTGGACCATTGATGCAGCTGTACTGCCTCCTTCCTGGGGGAGGGGCCGGCGAGACCACATGCGGAGCTGTCACCCCTGCTCCCTGTTTGCCGCCTACGGGTGATAGTTCCACATTTCTCGGAGTACTTTCTGTGACAGTGGACAGAGCCAGAGAATCTTTTTTTTTTTTTTTTGCTTTTTAGGGCCACACCTGCAGCATATGGACGTTCCCAGGCTAGGGGTCGAATCGGAGCTGCATCTGTGACCTGCAGCACAGCTCACAGCAACACCAGATCTTTAACCCACGGAGTGGGGCCAGGGATGGAACCCACGTCCTCATGGATCCTAGTCGGGCTTGTTACCACTGAGACATGATGGGAACTCCCAGAGCCAAAGAATCTTCTGGGAAGCGTTCTCAAAGATCATTGGGTCCAACCCTGCCCATTGCTGACCAAGTCGAGGCTGCAGAGCTCCGTGTCTTGCCTCGGGTCCTGCAGTAAGTCTGTCGTAGAGTCAGAGACTCTTGTTTGACCGGAGAACTAGCAGGAAAGTAAGAAGGCGTTTCTTAAAATGAAGTCTTTTCAGTAATGATTCCTTTCCATGGAAAAGCCTTTGTTTCCCTTTACCAGAGGGCTGTTATAAAGGCTTTTCTTGTTTGTTTTGGTTTTATTGGGGGGTGGGGGCAATTTTCCTTCATGCCGCTCAGAGCAACAGTGACAGTAGGGCTGCAAGTCTTTGGTCTTTTGTGATTGGAAAAGCCGGAAGCTAATTAAGTTTACGGGGTGCCTGCTGTCTATAGACATTTAAAATCCTTCGTATATTTCCTCTTCCAACAAAAGGGAATGATTGTCCTTGACATTGGAGGTTCCCCTATTGATGAAAGAGGCAAAAGGTAATGGACTCTGCTCCTACGTTTAAGGAACAGCTACCCCAGGCTTGGGCGTGAGAGCTGTACGTTTGGAGCCTTAAAACAGCTAGAAACAGCTGATCGCAGGGCCTCCGCACCTGGGCACAGCTCCCCAGGACTTTATTTGGGAACATTAAAAGCAGATGACCCTGGCAAGCTTCCTTTCGCATGACCCTCGACCAGGATTAAAAAATCAAACACACTCGACAACATGATTATCGTTTTGGACAACAAATGCAAAAATCTGTCACCCTCGTAATGCAGTACATGCAGTTTCCCACAATCACAAATCACAGACATGAGCCGTTGATGCGACGCCAGCTTGGTGACGGGCCAACATTCGTCATATAGTTTCTTTATTTTTCAGACCAAATAAACGCTAAAACCTCCCGTTGTTTTGTGGGAAGCCGTCCAGCAATATTTGCATCTTTAAGCGCAGCTGAGAACACACTGGGGCTGCTCCCATCTCCCTGGTTGTTTGTGGTTCTTTCAAAGCCACCCCAATCTCCTGTTTTGCTGGGTAAACCGCTGTGGGCGGTCCGCTCAAGGGCCGCGGGGCACCCGGGACGCTGTGGGCCTTCTGGGTGACCTGCTCTGCTCGGCTTCTCTGCAGTGCGTGCTGCCCGATGAAGCCTGCACCTCGCTGGACGCCTCCATGATCTGGGCCATGATGCAGAATAAGAAGACCTTCACCAAGCCCCTGGCCGTGATCCACCACGAAGTGCAGTTCAAAGGTGCGTAGCGGGGGCTCGTCAGAGAGGAGGGCCTGCGGGCTCCTCCTGTAGGAGCCCCACTGCTCTAAGGCCAGGTCCGGGTTGATGCACAAGGTAAATTAATGACCGGTTAGCGACTTTAGAAAAGGGTTCGTTGCCCAAGGAGCCTTTTCCTTAGTTGCTTCTCCTGCTGCCATGCGGTTAGCGCTGCATTTGCAGATGAGTTCCTCTTTAGCTCTGAGATCAGAGTCCAGGTTGACGGTCACAGTGTCACTCTTGCGTGCAGATGGGCAGGAGAGGGTTGTAGAGTTCCCTCGGGGATTGCAAGTCCCCAGCGCATCGCCCCGTCATCTGCCGGCTAAAGCCGCCGCAGGGCTTTGTCAAGGTCGCGTGCCTGGGGGGGGCAGGTACGATGTTGGTGAACACTGTGCCTTTTGGTGTCTCGGGCGGAAGGGAGGTCAAGGAGCATTGTTCAAAGGTGTCACTGTCCCCGCTAGCCGGCAGTGGGCCTTCGCCGCTCTCCCCTCCAGTCTTGGAGTGTCTTTTTCTTGATCTGGAGAAGGAGGGATTTGGACCAGATGTGACCCCCAGGGGCCCGTTCAGCTGAAACGCTCCACGAGACTGTTCGAAGGATCACAACAAGTTTTCACGCGTCTCCCGGCCGTCCTAAAGTTGGTGTGAAATGCGCAGATTCGATGTGTATTGGTTCCTCACCCATGTTTTTGTGGTGGTTGTTTGTTTTACTTCATTAGTTGGTTTCCAACCATTTGAAACAGTTATAACAGCCTCTGTCTTCCTGTAGATGGATTGCCCAAAGGGTTAGTTAATTAGGTCCAGGGAAAGGAATAAGACTAAATTCATTGTGTCGCAAAGTGTATCATGATGGGACAACAGCTGGCTCAGTTTTGTGCTCTGGAAGTGGTTTCACAACAGCAGCAGCCAACTCGGACTGCATCTGTTCCTCTTACCTATTTTGAGAGAGGTAATTCTGCAGCTCATTGCAGGCAGCAGCTTGCTTTTCCCTATGCCAGACAATGATCAGGCATTCATATTGCAGCAGTATAACTTCCAGTAATTCATTCATTCTTCTTTTAAGTCTGGTGGTATTTTTCTAAGTAATTCCTCTTGTAAATTAGGTAATTACTTTTATTTAAACTTAGAGTGTAATTATCCTGAAAGTTCAATGTTTTCTTTATATAAAAGTCCAAGAGGAAAGTTTGACTGAATATCAAAGCAATTTCATGAGATTTGCTAATTGAGACTAGATTTTAGTGGAGAAGCATGTGGCGAAGAGAGTTTATTGCTTAGATTCGTTAAACAAATTGAGAAGGTTAGACTGTAGGCAGGTTCCCAGGGGCTGAATGCAAATATGCTTTCTGACTTTACATCAAACTCGGTAGGTTTTCTGGGCTTTATGAGTGACTCCTCTTTTATGTTTATTTTCCTTTGACTCTAGAAACCCTTCTGCTCCATGCAGGCTCCTGGAGTCTGTGCTGTTTCCCTCTAACGCTCAGAGCACTGGCATAATCATTTATAAAGGGAATATGACCATTTGCCTGATAGCATTGGTTTATTTGAAAAACAGCCGGATGGTGCATGTTCTTCCGGCTGGTGAGCCTGTGTGTTACCGAGTGAGATTCAGATCCTCTCGGAGCTCGGGCAGTGGGCAGATCTCTTCGTGGGAATGACTTGGGGTAAAAACGTCCCAACCCGTGGGATGGTTTCCTGCCCTCTTACCTCGCAGGTGCTCTTTGCAGACCACGCCAGCCTGTCGCTCTCCCTGCCCATTTGCTCGTTCCTATTTCTCCACCCTCGGGTCGTCTGGGCAGCAGATGGAGGCTCTGGTTGTCCACTTCACAGCCAGCCAGAGGGCTCTCCGAGGCTCCCACATGTGCGAGGTGGTGTTTCTTCCTTCTGTGGTCGGGAAGAATGGGCCACCAAGACGAAAAGAATCCTGGAGCCCTCCTCTGGGGATCGTCTCTCTAGAGGGACGCCCCTGAGCTCTGCAGTGCATCTTTGCCACCTTGGGTCTCTCGGTCCCTTGGGGACCAGCATCGGGTTATCGTTCTCTAGATGCTTAAACGTTCAGTAGTAGAAGATGACGCTGGTGGTAAAGTGCTGGTGACGGCGGTGATGACCGAGATGGTCTAACGTTGACTGAGCATCTACCCGGAACAAGGCCCTGGGCTGACTGCTTCCTGCGTATAATAGTATTGCAGGGGGAGGGCGAGGCAGTGGGAGGGCCCGGGAATTGGGGGTTAATAGATGCAAACTATTGCCTTTGGGATGGATTAGCAAAGAGATCCTGCTGTACAGCACTGGGAACTCGATCTAGTCACTTAGGACGGAGTGTGATCGTGGGAGAACAAGAATGTACACATGTAGGTGTGACTGGGTCACCTTGCTGTACAGTAGAAAATTGCCAGACCCCTGTAAATCAGCTATGAGGGGGAAAATAAAAATCATTAAAAAAAAAAAATAGTGTTTCATCCACCCGGCCCCTCTGTGAGGCAGGTGTAGTGTAGAGCAAAGCTGAGTGACTTGGCCAAGGTCACGCCACATATAAACAAGCGGTGGCTCTGAGATTCGGATCCAGGAAAGTTGATTCCGGAGCCTGTGCTCCGGTCTAACGTTGACTGAGCATCTACCCGGAACAAGGCTCTGGGCTGACTGCTTCCTGCGTATAATAGTATTGCAGGGGGAGGGCGAGGCAGTGGGAGGGCCCGGGAATTGGGGGTTAATAGATGCCTTTGCCTATTAAAGCCTTTGCCTCGTCCTCGGTGGAGGGAGATTCTAGTTTCTAATAAAAACTGCAAGCAGCGTAGCCATCCACCCGCTCATCCCATCTTCCCGCCCCTCCCGTGTTCACGCCAGGGCACACGAGGTGGCACCCAGACGACGGGCAGTAACGCACTGAAAAGCAGACGAAGAATCTTAGGAGGAAAGTCTGTTCCCTCCAAAGGGTTAAGATGTTGGGAAACATGGAGACTGTTTTAAGACGTGTTAGAGTTCAGGACTTTGGGACTCGACTTTGAATTGTGACTTTGAATTGTCACTCGCCCCAAAGCCCAGGAAACACGAATAGTTAATGCATATGATGGTTTATGGCAAAACAATTAAAATAGTTGAGGTGGTGCCATCCTATCATATTTTCTGAAATATTTTGAAGTACAGGCATGTTAGGGCTGTTTGCTTGGGGTGCTGTGACTACTTTTTACAGCACTTGAGAGCACCTGGGCTTACATAATAAAAATGATTACACCACGTCAGCGATGATTTTTTTTTAAAACGGTGAAAAAGTCATCACTTCTCTGAAATTTAGCACACATGTGCAAAAAAAAAAAAAAAAAATGGGCACAAAGGAACATCCCCCAATGTGCCATGATTTATATGCAATCTATAATTCTTAGCAAGGTAAGTGTTCAAAATCCTGACTTTTCTCCATATTTCCAGCACATAACTTTTTAAAAATTAAAGCGTGCTCAGGATAGCACCTGGCATATCATGGGGACGCCATAAATGTCACATTTCCTTTCCTTCCTCTTAACGTCTCAGCCAAACTAAGGTTTTTTTTTTTTTTTGGTGAGGGGGGCAGGATTAGAAGGGAGTGGAAGGGAAAGTTGTGAATGTCAACTGGAAATTAATCCAAGAGAGGCGTTGCTTTTTGGAACACATTTGATTTTTCCAGAACAAAAATACACTAAAGCACCAGCTAGGTCTTATCCTCAGGCTGAGGTAGAGATGAGGGGAGCTGAGGAGAAAGATGCTAGAAATGCCTAATTAGCAGACCAAGACTTTTATCTCTACCCCGTAAGGGAGAGGCATCATAGGGATTTTTTTTTTTTTTTTTTTTTTGTCTTTTTAGGGCCACACCCGAGGCATGTGGAGGTTCCCAGGCTAGGGGTCAAATCGGAGCTGCACCTGCCAGCCTCAGCCACAGCCATAACAACACCAGATCCAAGCCACATCTGAGACCTACGCCACAGCTCCCGGCATCGCTGGATCCTTAACCCACTGAGCGAGGCCAGGGATCAAACCTGTGTCCTCATGGATCCTAGTCAGGTTCGTTTCTGCTGAGCCACGATGGGAACTCCGTAGGGGTTTTTTTTAATTCAATGTGCTTTACAGTTTGAAAATTTTTTACTTTCGAAAATGTCAAATATAAACAGAAGTAGAATACTAGAATGAACTCCCACAAACCCTTCATCTGGTTTCAACAGTTATCAGTTCATGGCCAGTTTTGTTTTATCCCTTCCTGTCCCTGGATTGTTTTGAAGGAAACCCTGACATTTCATGTTATCGGTGCCTGTTCCAGTATGCACCTCCAAAAGCTGAGACCCCCTCACGAGATCTCCAGTAGGAAACCCATCGATGCTTCCCTTAGGAAGACGGCGCTGAAAGCGTCGTGGAGGTGGAGTCGCTAGGATCTTATGCAAGAATAAGATACACGTGACCTTTATGGTTATTTAGTCCCAAAATGTTTCTTGAGGTCCTATTATCCGCTAGGTGTGTCATAAGCAGATTTCCTTATTGCTGAGGCCTTTGCAGTCTAATGCACGACTGATGCTTTGGGGCTGGACCACTCTTTGCTGTGGGGTGTTGTCCTGAATCATAGGCTGTCCAGCAGCATCTCTGGCCTCTACCCGCTAGATGTCCTTAGCAAACCCTTCCACCTCCGGCTGTGCCAACCCAGATTGCGTCTGGACATTTCCAGAGGTCCCTTGTGAGAGGGGAGTAGGCAAAATCACCCCCAGGTGAGAACCGCTCATGTAGTAAAATCATATGCAGAAAAGTGAACAGGCGATTGCCGTGAGTACCGCAACTACCGAAAGAACCCAGAGAAGGGAGTCGTTTACAGCGCAGTTCGGGTTGCTAAGAACTGCGTCTTCCATGGCCTGCACAAGGTTTATCTCCCCACCCTTCCCTCTGGGCCACATACCAATAGATGTGGGCACCAGGTAGACCCCTCATTTCCTTGTGGGCCTGCCCAATCCTGCCATGCTCAGGAGAACGGAATTGAAAGCTGGAGGCCAGAAGCTGAGGTCCGTTCCTCGTGCACAACCCCAGGAATAAACCTTTTAGGAAAACCACGCCTGACGATCACAGGAGGGGAACCTTGGTTCTAGAGGCAGAGACCGAAGTTTGCTCGGCGTATAGGAAAAGATTGAACTCAGCGTGCTGGTGATGGTTTGTTCTTTCTGTAAAGAAATCTTTATTGTTAAAATTCTCTTTACAGCCACAGCTAGGATTCCTTCCTTACCGTCTTACCCTAAACCAAAAGTAAATATCGCGCTGTCCACTCTTTTCCTCTCGGCATGCCAGCTCGATTAGAGGGTTCCGGTGGGGATCCAACTATTTTCGTTCTACTCGGGTTATTGGGAATTTTGGAACGCAACTGCTAGAGGATAAAATCCGTTAACCTCGGTTCTGCAGCTTGTGCTTGTTATTGTTGCTGCACAGAGATCACGGAGGAACCTCAGCCCTGGGGAAATATGCAAGAACTGGTTCTGCTGAGGCCTGGGAGAAGGCCCCTCTTTGGGGTGGGGTAAGAGGATTAGGTCATCACGTGAAGCCATTAGGAATTTTAAAACAATTCCGTCTATCACAGAGGCCTTGCTGTAAAACCTACCTTCATACATATGTGCGGTCTTCTGGGGGGGGGGCATTATTTAAAAGCCCTTGGGGGTTCTGAGTGCCAGGGTTTAGCTCTGGGTGCTTGTTTGGATGGAACGCTTCCCACAAGTGTGTGTATTTCTCGCATGAGGAACGCTAGAGAGACCTTTAAGTGCCTTTGAACTTAGTTCAGCCTATCAAACCACTACTTCTTGAAAAGAGGAGCATTTTGTGGCTAGAGACCCCTCCTTCATAGGACTCTTGGGAGTTTAAAATGAGAAAATGTAAGGGAAGCTTTTGTCGATTGTAAAACACTGTACAACTGTGCAAGTGTAAGGCGTCCCTGTTGTCACTTTCTTGCTGCCAACGAGGCAGTCTCTCGTGTGTGTTGTGTAGTTGGTGTGCGTTCTGCATTCTGAAAGAGACTTTCTTAAAAACACACAATCATTTTAGCTTTCTTAGTCATCTGATCTAAGTCTCACTTTCAGGTATCTCCTAATCCCAGGGCCACCACGCCGCACAACTCCAGGGGGCGCCATTCAATTGGCGTGGCTGTGATTCCTCTGCTGGCATTCCTTCCCCTAGAACTAGACCTGCTACCTCATGCTGCAGGAACGTTATCAACTAGCTGACACGGTTCATGCTGAGACTTTCCAATCCCATCCGGCTTCTTTAGTTTTACAAACGTCCATTCAAATGCTGCAAGTTTGGGGTCAGTTTCTCACAAAGTCCTTTTGCTTCACTGTGGGTTCCAGCACAAGGTGTGTGTTCCTTCTTTACTGAAGGAAAACGGAGATGAAAAGAGACACTAAACACTTATCACTTTTAAACTCTCCAGAGCAGGGCAGGGGCTGTGCCAGGGCTCAGCACGCTCTTTCTATAAAGGGCCCGATGGTGAATATTTTCAGTGTGTGACTTATGGAGTCCCTGCCTCAGCGACGTAGCTGCTGCTGCAGAATGAAAGCAGCCATGGAGGATATAGAAGGAGTGTCGTCATGTTCAAATAAAGTTTTACTTACGGAATTGATTTGAATTTCTTATAATTTTCGCATGTCATAAAATATTATTTTAGGAGTTCTCTTTGTGGCTCAGTGGTTAATGAACCCAACTAGGATCTATGAAGACGTGGGTTCATTCCGTGGCCTCGCTTAGTGGGTTAAGGATCTGGTGTTGCCATGAGCTGTGATGTAGGTCGTGCGGCTCAGATCCCTCATGGCTGTGGCTGCGGTGTAGACCAGCAGCTGTAGCTCCGATTTGACCCCTAGCCTGGGAACCTCCATGTGCTGCAAGTGTGGCCCTAAAAAGCAAAATAATAATAGTATTTTGATTTTTTTCAGTGACTTAAAAATATAGAAGTTATCTGTAGTTCACTTATACAGAACTAAGTGGTAGGCAATGCCCTGCTCCCCCTGGTCTGTGACGTTCTCAGCGTTGAGGGTGGCCCGTGGCACGTAGCTGTGCCCAAGGTGCTTCTCCACTGGCGCTTCCCCAGCTAAGGACAGAATGACACTCCCCAGCCAGTTTCGAGGCAGAATCTGGAATCTTGGGTCAGGCCCGCCCTGATGCTTCCCAGCTGTGACCTTGGGCTAAGTCCCACAACGGTCTCAAGCTGCTCGTTTGTAAAATGGTGATAAGGCTTCTTGCCCTGCCTCCCGCGGGGGTGGCTGAAAGCTCAGATGAGATCAAGCCCACTGTCTGAGCACAAAAGCTTTATGTAGAAATGGAAAGCACGCAGGCATTTTCATACTGTCTCATTCCAAACTTCCTCCGCTGCCTCCATGTTCAAAAAGTGCATCAGTCTAATCCTCCTTCACCCAGCATTTCTGGGAAGGCTGTTCTGTGCCAGGCTGAGTCCTGAGGCCACGCAAATGAGAAAGAAGCGAGAGAATCCCGGTGTGACGCTAGATGAAGGTGCATCTCTAACAGAGAGGGAGGGCGCCAGCAGAACTGGGGAGACTTGCCCTGCTGGGTGGCACCAGGTGGGGTGATGGGAGCGCCAGAGATGCCCTCCCCGGGAAAATGCCAATGGAGCAGGTCTCGGGGGTGGCTTGGAACTTGCAAGGACATGGAACTGCTTGGACAGTGGGGGGACTTCACCATGAGGAGCCCGGCCTGGGCGAGGAAGCCAATAGCAAGGGTGGCTGGAGAGCGGTGGGCAGAGGGAGGCAGACCTGGGTGCGGGCTCGAGCTGGAGTTTTTCCCCATAAATGAAGGGAAGTCATTGAGCGGTTTAATCTGGGCAGCAGCATAGTCAGCTCTGGGTTCCGGAAAAGTCAGCAGTAGTGGAGAAAGGACACCAGGCAGAAAAGGCTGTGAGGGTGCAGATGTGCCGCGAGAAGCCGAACCAGAGCACGACAGCACGGCGGTGGGAGAATGAAGACACTTAGAGCCCTCGGGTGCCTTCACATAAGACTTTTTTGAAAGTGGAGTAATATTGAAAACACTGGGGAAACACGGTATTTCAAGGTAGGGGACCCTTTTGTAAATCAATATAAAGGCATGTCCCCATGCACGAATTACCAGACTCCGATGCCTTAGGTTGAGGCATTTGCCTTCAGAAATCAAGCTGGAGAAACCAAGGACAGGGCTTAAAATTTCTGAGTCCTCCCTGGTGCAGTCTTTATATCCAAAGATGACCACTGAGTATTCCTAACAAACAGAAGTCTTACCAACCGAGGAGTGTCAGCCTCTGCTGCAATGTGGATAACCTTTTACTTAAAAACTCAGTTCCTTTGAAAAAAAATCAGAACGCATCGTGATTTATGTTTTTGTTTCAGAAACAGGTCCAAGCACGAAGGAATCGAATCCAATTTCTCCACGTAAGTCTTTATGCAACTGTTTCGAAATAAAGCCTCCTGGGCTTTCATAAGAATGAGTTGGTTATGGAACGTTCGCCAGACTTGGAGGTTTGATAAGGAGACTTCTGCTCTCATTCTCTCTCACTCCCCCCCTTTTTTTTCCTCCTCCTTTCTTTCTCCCTTCCTCTAACCTTCCTTCGTTCTTCTTTTCTCCTCTCTACCTTTGCCATTTTTAAAGATGAGCATGTGTGGACCCATGGCTGTGTGTCACCTTCATGGGAAGGGAGTGAATTTCTTAGTCTTAGAGAGACAAGGTCATGATGGGCCATCCTTACATGGGTTGCGACCTGAATGCATTACCATAGAGCCATGGGACTGTTGCGCTTTGTGTCTTATTAAGGATTTCTAGCTGCTCGGAGGAGAGGCTAACGGAGCCCGTGGCTATACCTTAAGACAACCACGAGTCCCAGGGGTGTGGAGAGAGGGCTTCTAAGACCAAAGGAGCGACCAGCTGCAACAAAATGATACGCTGGAGATGATCTGGGCCAGGTTCATTTCTCTCCGCAGAAGAGCACTCTGACCCAGAAGTACTGAAGTGATTTCCCTATGGTTATGACTGGCCCTGAGGCAGGGCTAGAATCTGGGCTTTCTGGCTGCACGCCCAGAGCTCTTCCAGATAATGTTGCCTCGTTTTTTTTCTTCTCTAGGACTTTCCGGATTAGTCTCCATGGCTGACCCCATCCCGTACACATAGTGGGCAGTCTGGAGAGTTCCTTCATGCTGAGTGCCTCATCACCCATTCTCTGAAGTATATTCTTCTCGCAGTATCATGGGGCGGTCTTGTGAACCCTGAAAGAGACGCCTGAGGGCACCTTCTTCCGTAGTCGCCTAATCCGAGTCTCGGGGTTGACACCTGCGTCTGTAGACATTTAGAAAGTCTTCCCCAGAAACTTGTCATCATGACCCACTTCTGCGCCTGTAGACGTGGGAAGACAAGTCCTCTTTTAATCCCTGTCCTGCAGACTCGATTAAATGAGACGGAAGGCTTGGGTCATCTTCACCTCCGTGGAGTCTTCCCAAGTCTTCCTCCCTCTGAAGACTCCAGACGCCTTTTGGATGCAGCAGGTGCAACAGGGCTGTCCCTTTTGCTAGAAGTCAAATGAACACCAGAGGGCACGGGGCTGGAAGCGTAGGGACCAGAACTTGGGGATGTGGATCCCCCAGAATCTTCTCCGAATCCTCCTTTCCCGAAGGAGAGCCTCTGAGCGCTGGCGCTGCTCGGGGCTCAGACTTGTCTCCAGCTGGGTCCTCCACGCAGAGCTGAGAGGCAGAGGGATGGCGTTCGCCGAGAGATCAGCTGGAGCCCCTCCGATGAGCGGAGAGGAGCGCAGACACAGGGTGGAAACAACGGAGATGCTGCCCCCCCATTTCCCTGACGGGAGAGAGAGACCTTAGAAATTCTACTCCCCCGAGAACCTCGCTCCCTTGGAAACGGGTTTTTCCTTTTTATAAGTGATTCAAAGAAAGTAGCTCTCTTAAACGAAAGGAAATGTTTTATTTCTGTGCCTGGAATTAATTTCACATGCAAAAACCTTTGCCAAATGGAGGAACAATTGGTTCTATTTATGTTTTGCTGACCATAAAATTGACATCGCTCCCCACTGAGAAATATTTCCGTTCTCCTCCTAGCAAGAGCAGGGTTGGAAAAAAAAAAGTGTTAAAAAGCAGCTTGTGACACAATAGGTGGCTGTCGAGATGGAGGATTGAATGTGAGGAGATGGGTGACACGTGATGATTCGTAGGAACGCTCGATCCTTATGTGCTGTTCTCTCCTTCTCACCGTCTTCCTTCCTGTTGTCTGTCATCCTTTTAAATGTGCACGAAAGTAGGTTTGCAAAGAATTTGAACCGTGTTTTTTCTGTAGCGCCTCACGGTTGGAGGTGTTCCATGAAGAAGAAGCAATGAATCACATTTTGATCTTGAAAATTCTCCTTATTTTCCTAAGGTGGTTTTGTTTTTGTTTTTGGTCTTTTTAGGGCCGCACCTGTGGCATATGGAGGGTCCCAGGCTAGGGATCTAATCGGAGCTGTAGCTGCCAGCCTGTGCCAGAGCCACAGCAACGCCAGATCTGAGCCACATCTTCGACCTACACTACAGCTCACGGCAGTGCCGGATCCTTAACCCACTGAACGAGGCCAGGAATCGAACATGTGTCCTCATGGATGCCAGTCAGATTCGTTTCCGGTGAGCCACGAGCCGCGACGGGAACTCCTCCTAAGCAGCTTAACCTCTGAATTTGCAAGCTGCTTTTTCATTCAGATGGTAGGTCCTCAGATGGAGGACCACAGACTTGGGATTTTTACAGCGGCGACACGTGTTTTAATAAGTCTGTGGCTCGAAATAAATTTCAGACTTGGGGATCTCTTGGAAATCTGAGAGTTTCATTTTTCTTTTGCGAAAGTATCTGCAAACTACACACACAGTGACTTTAACATGTCCTCCTCCTGTTTTATGAGTCACTTCTCATCCTTTCTGACCTTCCTTGTGAATGAAATGTCGGGTCGCGGGGTGTGATGCCGACGGACTCAGAGCGTGCCTTGGTTTCTCTTCGTTGCAGCGATTTTTCATGGTCTGGACACACTCACCGTGATGGGCATCGCGTTCGCAGCGTTTGTGATCGGAGCTCTGCTGACGGGGGCCTTGTGGTACATCTACTCTCACACAGGTTAGTGTGGCCGCGGCGTTGGAGTGGCTGCACCCCGTGTCTCCGCCGCACTGGGTGGCTGCTTGGTGTTCGGCGGCACGGGTGAAGGGATGCGGGAAAAGGGACTTCATCCCCACTCGCTTCACATCTCTGCCTTTGGCACAAACGGGGTTTTGTGAGAATTTAATTTCCTTTGAGCAGTTTTAGGAAAGGAAGGTTTGTGTTCATTGCATTGAGGTGGTGCAGACGTTTCGCTCCTAATGAAGCTATTTTGTGGTTAATTAAAGAAAGCTAATGTAGACAAACTGGAAACAGCAAGCGAAAGCTAAAGGCTTCAGAACAGACACATCACTGGCAGGAAGTAAAAGAGGGAGGCAAGATTTTCTTAACTTTCAGCACCTTATGTGCCAAAGGTGCTGAGCGCTGTCCACTAGCAGCCCCCATCAGTGGCGTACACCACAAGTTCTTGACCTTTTAAAAACCCATCCCGTGTCCTTTCTGATAAACTTAAAATTCTCTTGTCTTTATAGAAAGTTACTTACATTTTCAAAATATATCCTCATACATTATAAATAGGTAAAAATGGTAAAATGGGAGTTCCCGTTGTGGCTCAACGGTTAAGAACCCAACTAGTATCCATGAGGATTTGCGTTCCATCCCTGGCCTCGCTCAGTGGATTAAGGATCTGGCGTTGCCGTGAGCTGTGCGGTAGGTCACAGACGCGGCTCGGATCCTGCATTGCTGTGGCTCTGGCGGAGGCCGGCAGGTGCAGCTCCCATTCGACCCCTAGCCTGGGAATCTCCATATGCCGCGGGTGCGGTCCTAAAAAAAAATGGTAAAAACAAAGCCCTTTGTCTTCCAGTTATGCTCTTCCACTCCTAAAAGGGCTCCTGTGCCTTTCTCCTTGCCTCTTACCCCCTGTCCCCATGTGGAAACATTCTGGCCTGAGTAGAGAACCTGCACCAGCCCCGAGACAGAGGGCAGACCAGGCTCAGGGAGCCTGTGGGGCACTGGGGAGGAGCCAGTGGACTTGCCTCTTCCTTCAGGGCCTTGCAGATGTGGGATGGACAGACATGTACTCTGAGACATGTCCAGCAAGCTAGTTGGCACCGCCCGTTCCTGGGTGCTTGTCGTTTACACTGTGAACTAGGTAAGCCGCTGGAGACAGATCAGTGAGCGGCCAGTGGTGGCCCAGACCTTCTGCTTAGAATTGCGTTGCTTCTCCATGGATCCAGCGTCTGCCCAATCTTTGGCCTTCCCTTGGGTTGTCCAGCCATGGCCAGTGAAGCCGTGACTGCTGGCGAGGGAAGAGAAGCACTGAAGGGCATCTTGAGAAATCGTGTCTTTCATTGTATTTTATTTTTGGCTGCATCCATGGCATGTGGACGTATCGGAGCCATGGATCAAACCCACGCCGTGACAGCATTGGATCCTTAACCCATTGAGCCACCAGGGAGCTCCTGAGTCATCAGATCTGAATCCTCATCAGAATCTTTCCTTCAAATTCTGCATTGTCCCACGGAGTCATTCTGGAGTGTGGCAGAAGGAGGGGAATCACCTCTTTGGTGTCACACAGTCCCCGGCAAAGGTTTGGGAGGGTTAGTCCTAGGGCTCTGAGTCCTCAAACTGTTGTCCCTAATCGGCAGCCGTGGACTAAAGTCTAGCTGGTTGGGAAACAGTGCGGGTTTGGACTGTGCGGGTTCCCGCACGCGTGGCTGTTTCTCGGGAGTGGACCCTGCGGGACAGCACACACACAGCCCGATGGACACGGAGAGCGGCCGGTAAAAGGTACATGCGGGTCAACTCCCGTGTCGGTCAGGGGTCACCTGCGTATTTCAGTGAGCGCGAGGAAGAGAGCCTCTTCCGTGTAAGCCTCTGAGGGTCTATGAACATCCGTTAGGCAGTTTAGGAATTTCCTTTCTCAGGAACAGCTTATATAAGCCCCAGAGGGGACAGGCTTTCCCGGAGCAGCATCTCAGAGTAAATGATCTTGTCCCTGGAAGACCGACACATTCGAATCGCAAACTCACAGCTCTTTGCAGCATTTCCTGAGCTCCCGCATGGCTGTAAGGGGCTAGGGCTCTTGGCAGCTTAGGCAGAACATGAGGAATGAACTGGAAGGTGCGCCAGTGGCGTTCCCTGGTTAAGGACCTGCTGTTGTCTCTGCTGTGACTCGTCACCTCTGTGGTGCCGGTTTGATCCCCGGCCCAAGAACTTTTGCATGCTGGAGGTACAACCAAAATAAATAAATAGATGCATTTTTTAAAAAAGAAAGTACTCCAAGAAGACCCTCCTGGCCCTGAGGCTTTTCTTTGGGGTGGTCACCCACGGGTGCTTCCCACATACCTGCTGGGCCGTGCCTGGACTTGGTTGTAGAGCTGCACCCCAAACCCTAGAAGCTCATCTCGGGCCAGCAGGCCAGAGAACCAGGTCCAGGCGGAAGAGGGCGGCCAGGTGGCACTCACGATGGGAACACACCCACCCAACTCCCTCGAGTAATCCCAGACTCGCATCCACGCTCACAAACCTGGTTTTACGGCACATATTGCTGCTCATTAAATTCCGAGGTGTGTTGGGGGTTCCTGCTGTGATGTAGGGGCTTAAGGACCTGACTGCGGTGGCTTGGGTTGCTGTGGAGGCACAGGTTCCATCTCCAGCCCGGTGCAGTGGGTTAAGGACTCGGTGTTGCTGCAGCTGTGGTGAAAGTTGCAGCTGTGGCTTGAATTCTGTCTGTGGCCCTGGGACCTTCCATGTGCCATGGGTGTGGGGAAAAAAAAAAAATCCAAGGTGCATTGTTACTGTTCTCTTTGCCCCCCAACCAGAGACTTAAGGAGGAGTTTTTAAGTTTTGTTAACATAGAAATAGGTCTGTCGATAGATTCAAAAACAAAAACAAAACCCCAAGACTCTTCTTGTGATGGCTTCCTACAAAATAAATTATGCTGATTTGGAAGCTAAATGGTTTATAGATACAGTCACGTGGGCCCTAAACCTCTTAGTATCACATATGATAACTGCTTCAAGTGTCCTCTTTTTTTTTTTTTTTGTCCTTTGTCATTTTAGGGCCACACCTGCGACATATGGAGGTTCCCAGGTTAGGGGTCGAATCAGGACTGTTGCCGCTGGCCTATACCACAGCCACAGCAACACCAGATCCGAGCCACGTCTGTGACCTACACCACAGCTCATGGCAACGCCAGATCCTTAACCCGCTGAATGAAGCCAGAAATCGAACCCGCAACCTCATGGTTCCTAGTTGGATTCGTTTCCGCTGCACCACGATGAGAACTCCTCAAACAACTTTGTATTAAAAGCTGTAGCCCCTGGTTCATTGTAACAACTGCTCGTAAGGCGTGCCAGCCTCATGCAGGCAGGAGAGAGGCTCGCCTCAGGATCAGGTGGTGGTTTCCCATCCAGAACCCCTTCGTTGCTTACCTGGGTCAGCTCGCAGCATGTTTAGATAAAAGAGAGAAGATCACAGTGCAGTGGCCAAAGGCAAGAGGTGTCTATACACACACTGACTCAGTCCATTCAGCTCCACAATAATCTAAGCTGTGCAGCTCAGACCTTATCCGGTATGTTTAGGGTTTAGGCAGCACCTGCCTCTGTGGCCAACACAGTCCTTATCTTAGACCACTTCCCTCTTCTGCTTTCCCTTCCACCTGCAAGAGCACAGGGCACAGAGCAAGCCGCAGGTGTGGCCTGTGGAGGCCTCTTTACATACTGGCTTGGGTGTCAGTCCAAGGAAGCCACGTCCTTCCTTTCTTCTATGACAGCTTGCAGCACAATAAGGGACACTTTCTTAAGGCTATATTCACTTTCCAAGATTCATTCCTAAATCTGACAGTTTCCACGAGGATGGTACAGGGAGGAGGGCCAGTCAGGGTAGAAATGGTGCCGAAATGGAACCATGGCACCTTTAAGCTGCCAGGAACCTCGCTAGGTCAGGGGTCCCTAACCTCGAGGGGACTCATGAAGGTCCCCAAAGTCATGTGCAATATTATACCTGTTATTTATTTATTTATTTATTTTTTGAGCAAAGGAGTGAAAGCATTTATTTTTATTTTTTAAGAAAACGTTTTAGTTTTATCACAATGTGCACATAGTTTAAAGGCTGTGATGAAAAGTACGGGTCTGCTACTGCCCCCACGCCTTTTTCTCACCCCCAGAGCACCACCGTTTTGGACTCTTAGCTAACCTCTTGGACATTAATCCACATCTCTAAATAACATGAATATATCACTACTTCCTGGCTTGTCAGTTTTAGGTCTTTTCTGCCAACCTCTTACTATGGAAAATGAAAATTTAGTTCTCTTTCACCCCTGGGCCCCAATTATACATGCATGCCCTTTTCTGTCCCCCTTTCCCTGCCCCCCGCCCCCCACCATCCTCCATGTAGAATTACACTGAAATTTTTGTTAGACCGGCATTTCCTGTTTTCATTATCATGACTGCCTAAACACTAATCACCGCTTGGACGTGTGGTATAATAGTATTGTTTCTCCTGCATGACTTCCAGTGTTCCCTAGAATTAATCACTGTCTCTCCCTCCACCTCCTATTCCCTGGGTTTTATATATACTTGTCACACATTCATTTGTCACCTCTCTGCCAGGTGTCTCCCTCTCCTCTTACACAAACACGTTCAGACGTCAGGTATTCTACTAACGCATTTTCCTCACTACTTGTGAGGTGTGGTTGTCCTGGGCCCTGTATCCCATGCCTTTCTTCCTCTCAGTTTAAAGGGAGCAAACAATGTAAGAGGTAAATGTTTTTCACACCTTGCATGTCCGAAAATAGCCTCATCTCATACAAACACTAGGTAGATAGTTGAGCAAGGTATAGAATTTTAGATTGTAAATAATTTTTCTTCAGAATTTTGAAAGCACTCCTCACTGATTTTTGGCACTGAAGATTGCTTTTGGGAAATTCAAAGCCATTCAGATTCCGGACCTGTTTTGTTTTGTTTTGTTTCTTCTTTCTGGAAGAAACTTTACAATGATAGTGCTTGATTCAGGTGTATTTTCATACATTATGCTGGGCATTAATTGAACCTTTCAGTCTAGAAACTATGGGCTTCATTTTTTAGCTTTTTTTTAGAATTATTTACTTTGTCTCACCCCTATTTTCTCTGTTCTCTTAGTCTAGAAATCATTTTCTTTGAAAGTTGAACTTCTTGAATCATCCTCTAACTTTCCTTCTCTATTTTCCATCTTTTTCCTATCTTTATTTTCTAGGAAATTTCTTCATCTTTATCTTTCAGTTTCTTATTGTATTTTAAATACTGCCTTCAGATTTTTTAATCCCAAGAAAGTTTCCCTGTGAATTAAAAAATATATATTCTATTCTTGTTTAATGGGTGCAATATCGTATCTTCCTGAAAATATCTATATGGCATTATTTCAAAATGGGGATGTTCTGAGCTGTGGGTGGGACACGTTGATGGTGAGTTTCCTTTTGGGTCATCTGGCTGGGCCTTTTACTGAGGAACTTGTGGTATCACATCTTTGGATCTTTCCTCTTGAGCTCCTGAGGTTTTCTATGAAATAGGTTTTCCTGTTTCCTCCATGGAAGATACAGATCCGGCTGTCAGCGTTCAGTGTTCAGGTGTTGGGGCGGGGGGTGGGGGAGGCAGAAATGGGTCCATAACGTGTAACGTGTAGATGTTGATTTAATCCTTCTCTGTCATTGTGGTTCCCTACCCTCAATTGTGCTGGTGTTGGTTGTTCCTGGAACCCTGGTTTCAACCTCGTCAGAGAGTAAGGTCCTGACTTCCTCTCGGATGAGGGAGGGGAGGGTTCCACCACCCTGGCGTAAAGAAAAGGGATTTAGAGAATTACAAAGTTCCTCCAGGCTCCCAAATGTAGTCTAAGTGAAGAGAGTCAGAGCAGAAAGATAAACTAGGTGAGAGGCTAAGTCCCAGGGGCCAGGAGATGCAGCTGGAACAAAGGGGAGCCCTGCTGGGACTGGAAGGAAGGCAGAATCCACACTTTTCACCCACGGGCTCAGGTTAAGGTAAAGCAAGATGCCCACAGAGAACCCAACCGCGGCTGTGAGCAGGTTGGCCGAACTGCAGGAATGTGGAGAGGAAATGGGAGCTGGGACATTCTGAAAGAGTTTTAATTCCTGCCTCGGAAAAAAATTTTCCCTTTCTTCATAACTTATAACTGCATCTAATGCATTCCTCCTGCAGAGATGTGCCTACAAAAGGAAAGTCTTTTAGCTTGAAAAGTGAAGAGGGGCAGGTTTTGAAAACAACTAGTGATTGGAAGCGTCTCTAGGTGCAAGGTGGTCTGATTCACTCCCCTCCCTGGAGGGAGCTTGGGAAATAATCGCAGTTAGGATATCAAGAGACAGAGACAATAATCAGTACAAAATTGCAACCACCACGCAGAGGAGAATATCTTTGTTAGCTCTGCAGCATCCAGTAATATTAAGTCTAAATCACCCCAAGCATACGGTTTCCAATCCAGTGCTTAACTATCTTCCAGGAAAGTCCATAAATTCCCTCTGTAACTAACCACTCCGCATAATCAGCAAGTTGTCTTCTGTGTGATCCAAATCCCTGCCACTGCACTGCCATTTAAAGTCATTTCCTCATGTTCTGCCCTCCAGGGAGAACCCAAACAGCTGTCTGCTCCTCTTTGTCATAATCCGCTGTGGACAGTATTTGCAAGCTGTTTGCTTTGGGCTGAATAACCGAGATTCCTCTCACCTGTCTTTGAACCTCCTCTCCTGTAGTTTCCCCAGGGAGCTTCTCCAGTTATTCACATCTTTCGTAGATGAAATTTCTTCCCCAGGACCTGCTGCACCGAAAGCCTCAGGGCTGAGGACCCAGTTGTAAGGTCAATTGCCGACAGGTGGCAGGACGTCAGATCTGCACAGCTCCGTGCAAGCCGGAGAGGGGAACAGTCACCCCTTAAAATGTGTATGTTTTTGTTTCTAAGAGCATCTCTGGCAATGTCCAGGCCCAGCCACAGGCTAATAGGTGACCTGGGTGGCAAGAGGCCTTGTCCTCCCAAGTGTCCAGTGTACTGGCTGCCTCCTCCCTCGGTCCCCCTCTCTCCCCCCACATGCCTCTTCCTCAGCGGTTGAGCTGTTAGGAGCAAAGCGTGAACACGGACCACACTTCTGATGGCCACCTTTGCTGTTTAGGAGCGAGGGGCCTTCCTCGCACGCCTTGCATTCGCTAAGTGGGCCTGCTCTGCTAGCCCTGAGGTGCTCCCTGCTCAGCGTCCCCAGAAGTAGGCTGGTTGGATTTGTCACCCAGGGGATATCTCAGAGAAAGTCAGCGCTCCAAGAAACCAGAGGTCACTGTGATCGAGAGCAGACAACCAGAGGACCCAGCTCGGAAAGCCTAAGGGACTCCACTGGCTTTTTTAAGCAGTGACATTTGCACATTCGACTTGCTTTCTCAGGGAGAGTTTTTCTGTAGCGCCACTCGCAGCTGACGATGAAAGGACTTTTCTTAATTCCTCAAACGGTGAAACGTGTTTAGCAACTTGGTTGTAGTGACACAGCTTATGTCTCACACGGGAACAGAGCCACAGAGCTAGGGGGTCTTTTCAACATTTCCAAGCAGATTCTCAGACAAAGCTCGTCCTTGGCACACGGTTGGCGCCACGCCAGTAGATTATGAGGTTAAGCTGACTTGACCACCCCGTGAAGGGTACCCCGCAGTCTTGAGGGGGGGGCTTTTTGTTGTGTGTTGCGGGGTTTCGTTTTGGGCAGTGTTTTGCCTCAGCAGCCCAAGGCTTTCCAAAGCTCTGGAAGTTGAAAGACCTTTTAATGGGCCGTGATTAAAATAAACTGACATGGCAACAAATTATATTTGGCAAATAGACATCGGAAAGCAAATATTCAGACTTCCTGGACAGGGAGTAGCACTGGCACTTTTCCCGAGTGTGGAGAATCAGGCGCAGGGCAGATTCGGGATGAGACAGACTTGTGCGCTGTCAGCAGAGGAGCCAAGGCCACCTTGCTTCGGCTGCGCTCAGGCCGCAGAGCCCAGGCGAGCCAGCGGGGACTCCTGACCTCCCGCTTTTCCGATGGATCCTCTGTTGCCAGCGGCAACGATATTTTCAACACGTGCTTCACACGCAGCCACGTGAGTCCCGCTCATGGATCACGTGAGAATCCGGCTGGGTGTGGACCAACCCCCGGGTTGTAAGGCAGTTGAATTTTTTCAGTCTATCACAAGTTGCTCCAGTCTCTGGAGGCTTGGGGGTGTTTGGGTTTTGTTGTGTTTTATGAGTTGCAGGGAGGTTTTGGGGGTGGTGGTGTTTTGTTTGTGTGTTTGTTTGGCGGACCTCAGAATTCAGAATCGCGAACAGATTTGATTTCCTTCTAGAAATGAAGTTGCCCCCTCTGGGGAAAGTGGGTTCCTGGCACAAAGTCCCCGTCCCTGAGGCAGCCTTCCTGCCTTTAATCACACACACACAGACACACACACACAGACACACACACACACACACACACGAAGGGCAGGGGGCAGTGCGGGGAAGGGTGCAACACACAGGCGGCCAGCAAAAGAGGAGGGGAAAGACAGCGCTGCTCTGCCTCCGAGGCGTGTCGTTGACCGGCTCTGGCCCCGCATCCCGCATCCCGCAGACCCAGGGCAGATGCGGGAGCGAGTGCGGCCCCGAGCTGGAGGCGTGTAGCCGTGCGGTGCAGAAGAGGGGCGATGAGGAAGCCTGGAACCAGACCGAGAGGCCGGAGCCGGTTCTTGGTTCGGGGAGCTGCTGTTTGGCAGAGGCTCTGAGGGCCCCCACGGGGACTGTGGAAGGGCCCGGCCTGATCCCGGCTGCCAGGGCAGGGCCTTGCTGCTGGGTTTTAACCCGGAGGCCAGAGGCTTGCTTATCTGCAGGTGATGGCTGTGTTCTCGAGCCTGACAGGAAAGAGGAGGCCGAAGCACACACAGGCCGGGCCCCCCTCCGGGGCTTCCTGCACGGTGGGGCAGGGGTGTGTGTGTGTGTGTGTGTGTGTGTGTGTGTGTGTGTGTGTGTGTGTGAGGGTTCTGCTTTGACTTTTCAAAGCAAATGCAGTGTTTGCCCCGGAGGGCCTGCTCCCTTCTCCCCACCTGAGCCGTTCCTTGAGGGCGGCCCCGAGGCCAGTTTCCTTGAAGGAAAGGTGACTCTGGAGCCTCTTGCAGACCAAGTGCAAACCACAGGTAGTGAAAAGGGTGTGCTCATGTGCCAGGGGACCCTCAGGGTGGAGGGATGTTGCCTGGCCACCACCATCCCCCTGTGAGAGCAGCTACCCCTTCAGCAGAAGCTGCTTCTGGGGGCAGGTTCCTCACGCCTCCGTTTCCCAGGCAGGTGCTGTGCTGGGCACACAGCTCGCTCTCTGTGGCGCTGAGGGCAGAATCCAGCGTCGCCAGCCCCGTCCTGACCGAGGCCGTTCAGAAAGAGGCCTCCGATTGCCCGGGTTCTCTTATTGCAGCTTGAAGGTCTCACCTCCAAAGCCCACGGTACCTTCAGGAGAGCTGGTTTCTGAACACCGGTGCTGGGCCGTGGCTCTTCCAGGGTGGTCTCACCCAAATCCCGGGGACCTGTCCTCAACCACCGGGGCTCTTTGCCCCCAGAACTGTCTGTCCATTGGCTTGAAAACCGTCCTCTCTGCCCCGTGGCAGAGGCTTTAGAAACCAAAGCGAGTGTACCAACCCACGGAGCAGCCTTAGGGTGTCCAGCCGTCTGGTCCAGTTGCTGTGCCCACGGTGGCGAGAGCATCCGCGAAGGTGGTCTTTCCAGAAACGCACACATGTGACCCGCGTCTCTCTCGGCCCTGTCCTTTGTTAACTGCAGGAGACAGCGCAGGAAGGCAGCCCGTGCCCACCTCGCCGCCAGCCTCGGAGAACAGCAGCGCGGCGCACAGCCTGGGCAGCACGCAGAGCACCCCCTGCTCCAGCAGCAGCGCCGCCTAGCCCGCCGCCCGGATGCCCGCGCGTCCCCGTCGAGAGCCAACGGCAGTGGAACGGGCACCTGCTGTGCTCACCCCCCTCCCAGGGCGAGGCTAACCACGACCCCGGGCTTCTGTAACACCCTAGATTCATATGAGAAAGCTAAGGTGGTGGGTTTCTCCACCAGCCCCTCACAGGCCTGGGGCTTTCAATGTGAAACGCATGCCAGTTCTTAAAATGCTGCTTTGTCCAGGTAAGAACATCCATAAGCTGGGGCCCTGCGTTTGACTCGGACGCAAGGAGCTGGTAAAAGTGTAACAGCCAGGTCGTAGAACCAGGGAGGGGAAGTGGCCCAACACTCTCTTATAACCAACGGAACCAAGGCGTAAAACGAAAGAAGCGTGGCAAGACTTTCCGCGTGTGTCCCTCCCCGGCTCCTTTGCACCTTCTGGATGCACACATCCCACCTTGCTGGCACACGGGTGGGGACCCGTGTGTCGGCTCGATGGCTGCAGCCCTGGCGGGCTGCATCCTGACACACAGCCAGGTGACATTCCTTTCGTGCGCCCTGGGCCAAAACCAGCGCCCGGCGCCATGTCCGTTTCCTCCTCCCCGCCCTCCTGTACCCACTGCAGACACGTCTGAATGCAAATTTTGTATTTCTTTATAGGCTTTGGGAAAGCGAAAGTGGCCCACATCGGGGACTGCAGATTCATGCCCATTTATGACATTGTGTTCTAATAAATGAATGTATCCATGGGGGCACCATTCAGCTGTAAAGTCAAGGAGGAATTTGCACAGTGATGGACGTGCCAGTCCAAGTAGGTAATTTGTCATCTGGCACATTTGTTTTCTCAGTTGAAGAGAAAATTCCTTCCCGTTTTAAATATCCTACCCTTTCAGAGTTGGAATTTATTCTTAAATATTTTTGGGAGAATTAGTGTTTCCCCGCACAACGCGTCAAGCGTTTGAATAGACTCTTTTGTAGAAACCAAGCTCTTGGTAAGATGCCAACGCATGGCAGATCCTTTGGGATTCCAGTTGGTTATCTGAGCAGTGTCACCAGCTCTGCCAAGAAAGCCGTGAGGTATGGCAGAGGGCCCTCTTTGGGATCACTTTCCTTCTTTGCTTAAACGTATTCCCCAAACTCAAAAAGGATTTGAGGTGAATTTTAATTAAAATGGAATAATACGATGCCACTTTGCAGCTAAAATAAGCTCAACTGGTACCTCTCTGTTAAAAAAAAAAAAGAATGCCAGAAGAGAATGTCCATCCCGTATCATTTGCTACCGAAGGTGGCTTCATTGCAAGCAAACGTTATTCTTTTCCCGAAATTTCCCCAAACAAGAATTCTACAAATAGAATTCTACCCTCAAATATTCACAAGCAAAGCCAACTGCTCTTAACACAGGACGATGTGCCTGGTCCTGCGAATGGATGCTTAAGTAGGCCATGCTGATGCCACCCAAGACCCGAGGGCAGTGTCTCCAGGGCACATCAGCAGGTGGAGATGGACAACCACTGTTAGCGCATCCTAGGGTAACACTCTGAGCGACTGACCTACAGACATTCAGCCCTGACAATTTTCACCAAAACGATGGAAGGCCACCATTTCCAGGCTATCGGCATTGGTCGTTTTGCAGATTTCCACAGACAGATGAAGATGTGCCATTAGAAAAAACTTTCCCTTCAGTTAGTATTTTTTTTAACATAAAGGTATCGGGGTGGGGGACTAGATTACGCTACCTGTGTTTGAAAATAATGCGCTTTGCCTAACCTTCAGCAGAATGTATTGTGTTAGCATAGTCTATGTATAAAAAAGTTTAAAGATGTCTTCAAAGAAGACTAGAGTCTTTAAGTCACGTATAGCTATATTTTACTACAAAAATCTGTGTATAAAGATATATTTAAGTGTTTTAGATAAATTTAAGTTACTCCATATGAAATGTTTAATTTCAGTTACTGTGAATTATTTTGAACAGTTCTTTGCTTTAAAAACAAACAAACAAAAAAAAAAACCCTTTCCATCCTTAAAATGAAAATTAGCTCTTCAGAGGTATTAAAAGATTCAGTTCTGAGATGGACAGGGTTAAAACCTTTTGTAATATATTTAAATGTATATTTTTGAGAGAGATGCTACCTTGCCAATGATTTAATAAATAATTTTAAATTAACTTACAAATTTATGGATACATACCAAAAGATTTTAAAAGAAAGAGAGAGAAGCAATCATCCTTTATTTGTTCAGGTCTTAACTCTCCAGAATATTCTTCAGATCAAGAAATCTGTGTCCGTGAAAGCTGATCCCGTGTTAATTGGAGAGTAAATGTTATTCAGTACTTCTGAAATCATTTCTAAAAAGTTAACATTAAAAAAAAAAAAGGGTTTTCTCCATAGCTTCTGAGGATAGCTTCATACATCACAGTTTTAATACAAAGTATAAGCTCTACTTTATAACACGTTCTGCAAGTTTCTTTAAAACTGTTATATTCCAGTTAAACTTCTCTGTCTGCAGTCTTTCGTTACCTCTGCAGGCTACCCCCCCCTTCATGTGCAGAGGCCACTTTGTTTGGTTTGTTTGATGCTAAAGCTATTGTCGTGATGCTGTAACCCCAAAGGCAGATTATCTGTGTCATATCCTATGGCTCCTCACCGCGTGTTTACCAGCTGTTTCTCTGTATTTGAAAAGTCAGATTCCTTCTGTTGAAGCTGTCTCTATAGCATTTTCTAAACAAAACAACAACAAAAAAGGTCTTTTCCTTGTCTGTAATGAGCTTGTAAACCCATTTTCCGTGTGTGTTCTGGGGTGGGCATGGTTGAGTGTGTGTGGGGGCACTGGTGTGCCAGTCTTTTTGTACCGTAACTACCTCATGGGTTGAGTGATGGTTGCACTGCTGGTTGTGATAACAGAGCACATTTTGTTGGGTGACTGGTGTGTGTGATTTTTTTTTTTTTCCTGTTTGTTTTAGCTGGGGGTTGTTCATGAAACTGACAGATGTTTTTCTAAAAAGGACTATTATCAGTTTCCAAATACAATACTTCTCTCTTCTGGTTTTTCCTGAATGAGCCTGATTTTGTTGCTGTTTTTCATCGCCGATGAGGGTAAAAAGAGTACCCTTAAAAATCCCTGTGGCCAGTTTGAACTCCCCTCTCGTACGCTTTTCGCTGTTCAGTGTGTCGGCAATTTTGTGGCCATGCTTAGATGTATAGTTTTGATAACCACAGTTTTAAGTCCTTTATCAAATGTGCATAATAAAAAGATATATATCAATTATTAATATGTGTCTTGTTTGGTCGTCATTAAATTCTGCCCTCAGGCTGCTAGAACCCTTTCTCTTTGTGCCTTTCTCTGAAATTTATCAACCGCTGTAACTGGGAGGAGGAGGGAGGGGCAGGGCTAAGCAGTGCCCGGGCTGGACAGACCGGCGGGGGCACGCAGGAGCTGCCACTCTTCTCAGAAAAATGTGGCAGGAAACCTGGAAGTGGGCGTCAGCCCTGGACCCCATTCAGGGCTTCCTGTCAATCTCCTAGAGGCAAGGAAAGAGAAAAAATATGTATTTTGGATCTACTGTTTCCTCCAAAAACTGCAGCGCTGCTTCCAGCATTTTCTATTGGCTCGGCATCACCATGGACCAGCTGCCTAAACCAGAAACCTGGGAATTAATCTAGGCTGGTTTTTTGGACTCTCAACCCCTCGAGGTAATAGATCCAAGTTTTTCCTACCTTATTTTAAATTTCTTTGTTTAAGGAGTCCATGCCCTTTTGTTGTTATGACCTCTAAAGTAATTACTTTTTTGCACCCGTAGTTCCCGTTCCCATTGTGGTTCACCAGTAAAAAACCTGACTGGTATCCATGAGGTCAAGCGTTCAATCCCTGGCCTCGCTCGGTGGGTTAAGGATCTGGTGTTGGCGTGGGCTGTGGTGTAGGTCGAAGATGCAACCCCTAGACCGGGAACTTCCAAATGCCATGGGTGGGGCTCAGTGGGTTAAGGATCCTGCGTTGCCTTGGGCTGTGGTATAGGTTGCAGATGCAACCCCTAGCCTGGGAACTTCCGTATGCCACAGGTGGGGCCCTAAAAAGATAAAAATAGAATAAAAATAAATAAATAAATGCAAATCATTGACATGAAGCCGTGAAACGCGCCCGCAATCCTTGAGTTTAGAGAGAATAATGCTGACTTGATGAATCTGTTCCCAGCCATTTCCTTTTGCTCATATCAACACATACATGTCACCACAATGCGGGAGATTTCATTCTAACACTTGCAACTTGCTTTCTCCGCACGGCGCATCTTCCTATCAGGCTTCATAAGATGAGCGCTCATCATTCCATTTGCCCTGGACTTGCCTTAAATTGCCGCAGTAAAACATGGCCATTAAAGGGGAAATAAAAAAGTTTTTGGTTAATGCTATTTTCCAGCCCTTTCAGTCACTTCTCCGGAGGAACTGACAGTTTTTCTGTCTTTTTTGAACCCAAACGTATTGATGTAGGTTCACAGGAGAGGGATTTTTGTGGTTTACACCATATACGTACTCTGAAACGCCTTTTTTACTTAAGGGGTACCCTCCTCTAGTTGTCAGTATAGAACAAATACATGCTTTTTAATGGCTATATAATATTTCTTTTCTTCTTCTTTTTTTTTTTTTTTTTTTTTTTTTTTTTGGTCATCTTTTCCAGGGCCGTACCCGTGGCATATGGAGGTTCCCGGGCTTGGGGTCCAATTGGAACTGTTGCTGCCAGCCTACACCACAGCTCATGGCAATGCCGGATCCTTAACCCCCTGAGCAAGGCCAGGGATCCAACCAGCAACCTCATAGTTCCTAGTTGGACTCGTTAACCACTGAGCCACAAGAGGAACTCCGTTAACGGCTATATAATATTTCATACAACGAATTCACCCCATTCCCTAGTGATGAACATTTAGAGGTGTTATTTTCAGAGGTCTGCCAATATACTCTGCTGCAATTAATATCCTCGTATGTGTGCCTGGCATTCCGGTACTTTAAAGCAAAAAAAAAAAAGAAAGAAAAAAAAAGTGACAGAATCACAAAGAGAAACTGACAAATTTATCACAGTAGAAGATTTTTATCACTCTCAAAATCGAATGAATCAAAAAATTTGGACTTGGAAGATTCAAACAATGACATTCAGCTTGATCGACTGGGCATACATGGAATCTGTGACCCCGAACTTGAGAACTTTATACGTAGGGAATATTTATAAAAATTGACCGCTACTAGACTCTGAGCCCACGTGGCTGTGGCTATGGTGTAGGCCAGCAGCTAGAGCTCTGATGACACCCCTAGCCTGGGAACTTCTATATGCCATAGGTGTGGCCCTAAAAAATAACTTAAAATACAAATAAAATCTATATACAACAAAACAGAACAGAAAACTAAAAAAAAAAAAAAAAAAAATGCTGCTAAGCCCAAATGGTTTTACAGATCAGTTCTACCAAGTAGTCTAAGAATTAATAATAGACAGTGCCGGGAGCACAGTGGTTCTTTTATTTGGGGGCAATAGCAGGTCACAGGGAATAGATTTTTGATGCCGATAAATAACCACATGGCTTTTTCTAAGGTTGTAAGAAATCGCAGGCTCCCCATCAGCCCCGGGCTTGTGGAAACAAAGCTTAGGCTCCCAGACTGTAGAGATTTGTATACTGGCTTTGCCGTTTGCTAGCTGAGCTATTTTCCTAATTAAAAAAAAAAAAAAATTCTACTGCTTAGCCTTGTCGTGAATATTAAATGAGACAATCTCGTTAAGGCTGTATTCCCCATAAATATCGCTTCATAAATATCATCTGCTATCTTTGATACCAGCATCCCTTGTTTTAAATTCTGCCAATCTGATGGTTGGAAAACTGTATCTCCTTATTTGAATCTGTATTCTCCTCATAGTCTGTCAGTTTTAAGTTGTTATAAATGACTGGCCTTTTCCAGTCCCTTCTGCACATTTTTCTATTGAGTTGTATTTTCTTAATTTTCACATTAGGAGTTCCCGTCGTGGCACAGTGGTTAACGAATCCGACTAGGAACCATGAGGTTGCGGGTTTGATCCCTGGCCTTGCTCCGTGGGTTAAGGATCTGGCGTTGCCATGAGCTGTGGTGTAGCTCGCAGACGCAGTTCGGATCCTGCATGGCTGTGGCTGTGGTGTAGGCTGGCAGCTATAGCTCCGATTCGACCCCTAGCCTGGGAACCTCCATATGCCACAGAAGCGGCCCTAGAAATGGCAAAAAGACAAAAAAGCAAAAAACGAAAAACAACAACAAAAACAATTTTCATATTAGTGACATTACATCACATATCATGTATGACCATTTTTTTTCTAATCTGTGATGATATTTTCATTCTGTTAATAAGAGATATTGCCAAGATAAAATGCTTAATTTCTGTGTAGCCGACTCTCGACATTTTCCTCTGGGTTCTGGGTTCTCTGCCTTGATTAGAGTCTCCCTCAGGACACGTGCTGATACATTCTTTATTTTTCAAGGTTAGATCTTCATTCCATATTCTGGTGATGGTAGGAGGGGAGGGGTCTGTTTTCGTTTCTTCCAGTTGATTATTCAATTCCACCTGAAGCATGGATTTAAAAGTTCATTTATTTTCCATTAAGATATTGAAAAAGAATGGTCAGACGCTCTAGTCTTAGCAAATATTAAGATTTAGCATAAAATCTTATCATAAAAAGAGTGTGGTTTTAGCATAGGAATAGTTAAATAGATTTCCCAAACAGCGAGGTAGAGCATTCCCAAAGAGATCTCATTCTTTGGGACCTGAACACATGACAACTAGTCATAGTTTGCAGTTGACTTTTCAACAATCCCATGGCCCCAAAATGGTTATAAAACCAAGAGCCAAAGTATGAGAGAGCCGTTGTCCCATTTTCATTGTAAAATAGCAGATCTGATATTTTCCCCCTGTTATTTAAAAAATTGAAAGGTGCCATGGCTGCGGCAGAGGCCGGTGGCTACAGCTCTGATTTGACCCCAAGCCCGGGAACTTCCATCTGCCACAGGTGTGGCCCTAAAAAGACAAAATAAAAAATAAAAAGTGTAGAGAAAAAGTTGTCCGAAGAAAGAAAAATTGGATTAACATTGGGGTTTGCCCCAAACTTTCCATGGTTCAACATTGTCAGGCTGTGGGGGTGCCGTTGCCCCCCAGGGTTGGGAGGGAAGAGCGTTAAGCCAAAGAGGACAGTTTTGGATATTTACGGTCCCATGGGATTTGTTTGATTAGGTTTTGGATGAGCTTGGGTCCTGTCGCCCTTTCCTTTTTCTTATTTGTCCTTTTTGGAATGGGAATTGTGGGGGAGGGAAAAAAAATCCCTTCTCCCCTTCTGAGTTCTTAGCTGAGACCTCTGGAATAAAAGACGCAGTAACAAAAGAAAAATAAGCAGAAGTTTATTAACATGTATGCCTCAAATACACATGGGCGAGACCCAGGGAAAAATGAGTAATGATTCGAGGAAGCGGCCTTCGAATTCGGGCTTAAATACCATCTTAGGGAAAGAGGCGGGGCAGTATAGGGAGAGCAAAATAATTTTTAGGAAAGATATACCGGCCCTTAGAAGAAGAGATGAGAGGTTGTGACAACGTTCGAGTTTGACGTTGACTTCTCTCTCTGTTTTTTTTGGTTTTTTTTTCGTCTTTTTTTGCCTTTTTTCTAGGGCTGCTCCTGCGGCATATGGAGGTTTCCAGGCTAGGGGTCGAATTGGAACTGTAGCCGCCGGCCTACACCACAGCCACAGCAACGCAGGATCCAAACTGCATGTGCGACCTACACCACAGCTCACGGCCACGCCGGATCCGATCCTTAACCCACTGAGCGAGGCCAGGGACCGAACCCGCAACCTTATGGTTCCTAGTCAGATTCGTTAACCACTGCGACACGACGGGAACTCCTGATGTTGACTTCTCTGCTCCTCTCCTGCAATGATTCAAACTCCTCTCATGGCTAAAAGTCCTGGGGAGAAGACTGATGACAGCTGAGTTCCTTTTGGAGGCTCTTTCTTCAGGCCGATATGAAGGGATGCAGAGTAAGCTGCTTCCTGGTTGTTGTTCAAGTACCTACCGCTCCAAGTAACCCATTTGCCTAAGCGGCATCTTTGGGGGTAGGAGGACTCCTGCGCTCCCACAGCCACATCTTGGGCTGGCGTGTGCTGCCCTCCAGAATGTCTATCCTGTGCCGGCCCCACTGTTGTATTTTGGAAGCACATAATTTGTTTGCCTTCACAGGCACACAGCCGGAGAAGTAGTTGCTTCAGGATGAATTCTATCTACCTTGATGTTCGCAGATATCAGATGATATCTAGATGAGACGCTGGGCTTTGAAGGTGATGCTAGAATGAGTTAAGACTTTGGGGGCTGCTGGAATGGGTACCTGCTATGTATTTGCATGTGAGAAGGGATGAATGGGGTGTGGGACTGAAGCTTTAGGTGCTCCCACAATTCGTGCGTGGAAGCCCTAATTCTCAGTGTGATGCTATTTGTCAAGGGGCCTTTGAGAGAGAATGAGTCCTGAGGGTGGGGCCCTCACGATGGAATTAGTGCCTGGAGAAGGAGAGACAGGCCCGGGCTTTTGCTTCCTCTCCCTGTCACGTGAGGACACGCTGTGAAGACAGCCAGCTACCGGCCCGGAAGCAGGCTCTCACCAGACTCCAGATCCACCCGCACCTTGATCCCGGACTTCCAGCTTCCAGACCTGGGAGAGATAAATGTCCGTGATCTGGGCCATTTATTCGATGGTAGTTGTTGTAGCAGCCTGAGCAGACAAAGGTAGGAATCAACCGTTTATGGTGATTCACTGCTGCTCCTCCTCCCACGTAAAAGTTTATAGGAAAATTAATATTAGCTCCTCCAACTTGTTTGTAAAGCGTTGGCTTCTTCCAGCCACTTGTGAATGTTACAGTAATTCTGGAAAATGCAGAAATATTCCCGAATGCCATTTTCAAGGAAAATGTAGGCAGCTTTCCCGTGTGTCAAAGCAAAAGCCAGACCTAGAGCGTGTTCCTGCCCTAAGGCAGTGTGTTTGAAAACGGGCGAGTGGCTGCTTTTCACTGATAACTGACAGCCTGACATTTTGCATGTTTTTACCTTTGTGTCTAAATTTCAGTCTCAGCTCTTTCAGAGGAACTGAACATTCACCATACGTAGATTTTATTTCACTCTTAAAATAAAGGTTATATGCCATCACCTCCGCTTCTGCAGACGGTCACAGCTTGAATGGATTTTTAAGGACCTTCTCCATGTATCACCTCTGAGATTTCATTAAAAAAGAGAAAAGCCCTTTCAAAGTCGAACTACATGCCTGGGTTGTACTCTACCACCCCCACCTCCTGCCCTGTGCCCCTGCCCTGTGCCCCCTGCCTGGCCCACCCCTCCTGCCCATCTGCCTTCTCATCATCTCACCATCTCCTCAGACCCTAACGACCGTCGAGGTTCTGCTCTTATACGACCTTCCCCACGGAAGCTTATGAGCTGCCCCACCGCGAGTTATTTTATCCCTTTCTGAGCTCTGGGAGCTCTGTCCTGCTACCCGTTGCTCGAGGCACACACTCTCCTTTTCTCCCACCCCTCACAGCCGGCTCACCATCAGCCAGTCCTGTTGACTTTAATTCCAAAACAGGTGGCTTCTCCCCACCTGACACCTCATCTGAGGCTCAGCTGTCCTGATCTCGAACGTGAACCAACACATCCATCAGCCTTCTGCATCCCTCTTGGCTCTGCACAACGGGTTCCCCACTTGGCTGCTAATGCACACGCTTCAAACACACGAGGCCTTGGGATTCCCATCATGGCTCAGCAGTAACAGGATGCATGAGGATGTGGCTTCAGTCCCTGGCCTCCCTCAGTGGGTTAAGGATCCAGCATTGCTGTGAGCTGAGGTGGGGGTCGAAGACATGCCTCGGATTCCACACTGTTGTGGCTGTGGCGTAGGCCGGCAGCTGTAGCTCTGATTTGACCTGTAGCCTGGGAACTTCCAAGTGCTGCAGGTGTGGCCCTAAAAAGCAAAAATATAAACATAAAACACATGCTATGTCTCGTTGATCCTCCACTGAAAGCTCCATAACAACGTCCATCACACTTAGGATAAATTCCGAATTTTTCCCATCACACTTAGAAAAAGTTCCAAATTCCGTTTTTTTCTTAGCTCAATCAGTAGGTTTTCTTACATACTCATTTTCGTCTTTAACTTTTTTTATTTTTAAAATTTTAAGGAAAAATACAATTTACGTGATTTGGAAATCTGAAAGACATAAGAAGCTCTGTGTTAGTAAGTCTTGCTCCTATATTCCTGATTCTCTCCGCTCTTATTCTCCCCTTAGGTAGCCACTTTCATGAGTTTTCCCTGTTTCTTAAAGTAAATGCAAACACGTAAGAATTGCTTCTTTTCTTCTTTATTATACAATTGTAGCACACCACATATGCTCTAAATTTTCCTTTTCTCACCTAATGTATTTTGTTTCCGTATTAGAATATAAGGCAGGTCCCCCCCACTCCTTTCTTGTGTGTGTGTGTGTGTGTGTTGTGTGTGTGTTTGTCTTTTTAGGGCCGCACCCGAGCCATGTGGAGGTTCCCAGGCCAGAGGTTGAATCAGGGCTACAGCTGCTGACCTACCCCACAGCCACAGCAACGCCAGATCCAAGCTGCACCTGCTACCTACACCACAGCTCAGGGCAGTGCTGGGTCCTTCACCCACTGAGAGAGGCCAGGGATCGAACCTGCGTCCTCGTGGTTCCTAGTCGGATTCGTTTCCGTTGTGCCATGGTGGGAACTCCCACACTTTTCTTTTAAATAGCCGCCTAGGGTCCTACTCTGGGGATATACCATGATCCATTTAACTGCCCCTTTCAAAGCACTCTTGGTTTGTTTCTACCTTGTGCTCTTGCAAACAAATGCGTGGCCTTATATGTGGGTTTTTTGATTTGTTTGCAGACAAATCTCAAGGGTAAAATCCCAGAGGTAGGATTACCCGGCCAAAGAGTAAATGCTTTTACATTTCTAATAAATAATACCAAATTGTATTTGATGAAAGTTGTACCATTTTATGCTTCTAGCAACAATGCCTGTTCTCTTACAGCTGCTCAAGCCCGGTGCTTTTATCCCACCTTGGTATTTTTGCCACTTTGATGGATGAAAAATATCATATCTCAATGTAATTTTAATTTACATTTTTCTTATGAATGAAGTGTGCATCTTTTTATAAGCATATGGATTGTTTATTGTTCGCTTTCTGTGTCTGTCCTGTCCTTTGCCTGTTCTACTGAGCTATTATTGTTTTACCTTCTCAACTCCTAAGACTTCTTTACACCTCAGAGAGATGAGTCCTTTGTCTGTGATGTCTTGGCATTTAAAGCCCTGGGGATCTGACCTCGCCTTATCTCTGGCCTCAGCTAATATAAACGTCCCGCTCACCTGTGATGCTCCAGCTACCATGTTCTATGAGCCCTTTCTTGCCTGAAGGCCTTCCAATGTGCTGTCCCTCTGCCTGGAATGCTCTTCCCCAGATCATCACACAGCTGGCTCCCCCTTAGTGCTCGGGGCTCAGCTGGAGCATGGATGGGAAAGGCTTTCCTGGGTCATCCAGTCTCTACCGTAGACACCCAGTTCTGCTTCATCTCTTCATTCAAGTTCAATTCTTTGCGTAGCACTTATTTTGCACACATCTTTTTTCTTACTGATTTTAGTTTGCTTTTCGTCAGTCTCTCCCCGTCCAGAATGGAAGCTCCAAGGGAAACAGGTCTGTCTTGCCCATCACACTATCCCCTAGAGCTTAAAACAGGGCCTGGCACATAGGAGCCGCATCAGCCCAATTACGTGATTAATGAATCCTTTCACCCTCTCTCCAGGCTTCTTCACGAGCCTTTACAAAGTGCGTCACCAGACATATTCTGTAGAAAGAAGATGGAAAATAATGCGGTTTTGTTTTTCTTTTTGTTTGATACCCACATGTGCCAATCACTGGGCCAGGGTTACTAGGGGATGGGGGGTGGCATGCTCCTGTGGCGTGCAGAAGTTTTGAGGCCAGGGATCAAACCTGTGCCACAGCAGCGACCTGAGCCACGGCAGCGACAATGCCAGATCCTTAACCCACTGTGCCACCAGGGAACTCCTGGGCTAGGCTTTATTAGGCATCTCATTTCATCCTGGTCACTCTGAAGCTCGTTAGCAGGATGTTGACTTTTACCAAAAAAGCTGAGACTCTAATAAGCCCCAAAAGAAGTTGCCCAAGAAAATCTGGTTTATGCACGTGGATCCGCATGGAGCAGCTGGTTTCAAAGACCCGTCTCTTCTAATGACAGCATACCTAGACATTATCTTACCTCTTAAATTTCCGCATGGCACTCACTGGATACAGGCATGTTATCCCTGCTCAATAAATCAGATTCATGATGTACCAGAGCCTGACAAGGACTTGATGGTCACCTAGACTTGACTAGGGGGTACCAGTAAGTTAGCAGTAGGTGCAGGAGGCAAGCCTGAAATCCCGGAGTCATCACTCATCTCCCCCCGACCCCCATTTCCTGTTGCCTTGGTTACCTGGATTATGCCAAGCTCATTCCCACCACAGGCCCTTTGCACTTGCTATTCCTTCTGCCTGGAATGATTTCCTCCTAGATTTTCACATGGCCACCTCTTTGTCATCATTCAGGCCTCAGGGCCCATGACCTCCTCAGCCTTCTCTGACCCCACAAACCCGATTACACACCTCTCTCACCCCAATCCTTCTCCATCCTGTTTTTCTGCTTTTATTTTCTTCCGAGTACGTCTCCCCATCTGGAACTCTTAATTAGTTGTTTTCTTGTTCGTTGCTTGCCTTTCACACTAGAACGTGAGCTCCCTGAGAAAAGAGCCTTATTCAATTTGTTCATGGCTGTATGGTCAGTGACGAGTACAGCAGAACTGTAATAAATGCTGTGAACTTTAAAAAGCCACACAATGGCTCTAGAAGCAGCATGGGAAAAACACAGGCCGAGGAAGCTCAACTGGTTCCGTGATGACCCGGCTGCTGCATCGTAGCAAGTCGCCAGCCTTGGGTTTTCTCATCTCTCAAGTAAGACAGTGGATGCTCTCTGCGGCCCCTGACAGCCTGATGATTCTACGAGGTTACGAAGAATTCATATGATTCAAGAGTGAGTTTCAAAGACATTGTTTACCCCTCTCAGTAAAAACTCTTTTCCTATTTTTTTTTTTTCCATGTGGGATGGATATTGATCCTAGACATTGTCATACTTTTCAGCTTGGAAACAAAGTCACCAGAACACCATTCGCCTGCTTATTGAGTCCAAGTTCTAATCCCTAAAAGCACATATTGTACCATGTTGCAAGGGAGCCCTCGGGAGTGTCTGTTCCTATTGGAGTGAGATTTCTCGTCATGATGGGTCACGTCTTCCTGCTTCTTCAGATGCCTGATGACTTTGGATTGGCTGGTAGCCCTTAGGAACGCTCTGCTGTCGAATTGGGATTTGTCGTCGTCTTCAGCAGAGGCTTGCGTTGTGCTCCAGCAGGCAGTTAACGTCCGTGTGGCTCGACGTGGTCTTTCCAAGAGCTGGTTTTAAGCCTTGTTAGAGTGGCTCCCGAATGGCCTTGCCTCGAGGTTAGACTGACCCCTCTGCTAAGATGTGGCCTTCCTGGGTCTCTGCTCCCTGCCTGGCATGTTCAAGCAGACCTCTCCGTCTGGCTGGTGAGAACCTCCATGCCTCCCAGCCAAGTCTGGGTTTCAGTTATCCAGCTCACGGTGCCCCATGGTGGTTCTTTCCCGGGGGTGGGCCTTTGCCCAGCCTTGTGGCATCTCGCCCCTCCCCTCAAAAAAACAGCTTAATATTCAGCCAAACTCATGGAGACCCCTAAGCAGATGTCTGGTTCTTTCTCTGCAGAGGTCCTGCCTCTCCAGGGCCTCCCCCGCTGAATCCCAATCACCTCGGCCACCCTGAATTCCGATCCCTGTCTCTCAGCTGAGCAAGAGTGACCCGAGTGCTCAGAGTGTCCCCTCCCCGTCCCATGCCAGGTAAGGGCATCCAGGCAGAAAGCTGGGGCAGCTGAGGCATCCGTCTCTTTTGTCCCCCCCTCTTAAGGATCCCAGGCCTGTCTGGTGTCTGAGGATGACTACTTTATACACTTTGACCAGGTTACGCGTTGCTTACACTGCGAGGCCAGTCTGTATCGCAATGGCTAGGAAGGGAAGCTGCTTCCTCAGAGCTTTTCAGGTGTGTAAAATCGATTTGCCCCCCCAAAAAGGACCCCAGTGTGCTGTGTATTTTTACGTTTTTCCTGGGGATGAGTATGATGTCTTATAAAGTTCAGAGAAACTCAAAAGACACAAACTGATGTAATAACTAGAGAGGCCCCTGGTGTAAATCACTAAACCACAGAGCACCAATATTAGATAAAATGATGCCCAAGGGGACAGGCCCGGGGACAGGACCGTGAGTAGGCGTTTGATAGACACAGTCTTTCTCTTGCCTAGGAGGGATGTTTGAAGTCAAGCCCTATTTTAAAATCATGTGGTGAACTGGTTACTCAAGGATTCCTGCGGTGAAGCCTTTCCCAAAGCAAAGCATCCTTTTGTGAAATGCATAAACGCCTCCTAATCTTTTTGTAAATAAAGATCTCAAATCCTCGGTAAGCTTAATGTGTTCGGCGAGGAATGTGTGTGCTAAGGCTAAGTGTGGGTGTGCATGTGGAAGTGTATTTGGGAAATGGGTAAGAAAGAAGGAGGTTGCTTGGTCTGGGTAGAAGCCATGAGGTTTTAGAACTTTATTTTGAATGAGATGATTAGACAGGAACACATGCAGGATGGGAAAGCCCGAGATGGCACAAGAGAGGAGCTGGGGCACCAGTTTCTGTTGTTACCTGCCGCCCTTGGGTTTTCACAGAATGTTTTTGAAGAACCTGGAAGCAGCTTGCAGGTCATGCCTTGGCCATGGCGGTTGACGCATCCATTCATTTATTCGTGCTGCTGACACCTACGGAGCTCTGGCTGTCTATCAGGAACTCTTCCACGTGCTGGGGACTCATCAGTGAGCAGTAGACACTCTCAGGGGACTTAGATTCCGGGGGTGGGGGGGGAGACTCTCAAATAAACAAAGCACAGAAAGATAGAGCAAGGTGATAAGAGTGCTAGGGAATAGGCAGGCTGGTAAGAAACGCCTTTGTGATGTTGGCAGGGGCACCCAAAGAGAACCCACTTGGATGGAGACCAAAGGGAAGGGGGAGGAGCTGGTAAATATCTCTGAGGACCCAAGGAATGCAAAGAGGTGGGAGCAGCCTCCCTGGCGTGGGAAGGACCTGCAAGGAGGCATGATGTCCAGAGAGAGGCGAGGCGAGGCTGACATGCGAGGGGGTGAGAGGAAGGTGGCGGGGTCGCGTGGTTCCTGGCGAGGACTTGGGATTTTATTCTGGGTGAGACAGGAAACCATTGGAAAGCGAACGGCAGAAGGCTATGAGCTTACATTTGTAAAGGCTCCCTCTGGCCCTAGAGAAGCAGCAGGTAAGAGAACCAGTGAAGTCACTCCTGCCCCAGTGCTGATGAGAGCGGCCGCTGGTTTAGGCCAGGAGGGTCGCAGCAAAGGCGGCGAGAAAGGGTTGGATGCCGCATTCGTTTCGCAGGAAAATCTGATGACAGGTCCTAGTGCCTTGGACGTGGGGCATGAGAGAAGATGCCAAATCAAGGATGACACTGGAGCATTTGGAAGAACGGCAGTACCATTTTTTGTTAAGAATGGATAGAATGAGGGTGGTGAGATTCAGGAGAGAAGATCAAGAATTCTATTTTGAGGAGTTCCCGCTGTGGCTCAGAGCCTGACATGATCAATGTCCTGAGGACGTGGGTTCAGTCCTGGTCTTGGGTTAAGGATCCAGCATTGCTGTGAGCTGTGGTGTCGGTCCCAGAGGCAGCTGGATCCCCTATTGCTGTGGCTGTGGTGTAGGCTGGCAGCTGTACCTCTGATTCCACCCCTAGCCTGGGAACTTCCATGTGCTGCAGGTGCGGCCACAAAAAGAAAAAAAAAATTCTGCTTTCAGCTGTCAAGTTCATTTCTCAATAGCCAAGTAGAGCTGGGAAGGAAAAGAAATATCCAGGCTTGGAGTTCTGGGGGGCATTTGGGGCTGGAGATACACATTTAGAATCATCAGTGTAAAGACGGTGCTGAGAGCCATAGGACGTGGGACGAGGCTCCCTCGTAAGTGGGTTGTTGCAGGATTTAGGGTCAGGACGAGGAGGGTACAGCAAGGTAGACTGAGATGGAGCCGTTACTCTGGAGAGACTGACTCGGGTGATTGGCTCTGACCCCCAGGCTCTCTGCAGCAGCAATAACTCGGCTGTGATGGTTAAAAGAGCTAAAGCGCTGGCCCGGCCCACGCAGCCCACGGTGGGGGTGGGGATGGGGATGGGGGATGGGGGAGAGGACTCCGTCCCCCGGGGTTTCTGCACCGAGCATCACAGGATCAGACGGAATCAGGTCTCAAGCTGCTCAGAGATGCTGAGGATTAGTCTGTGGCCCTGGGAACTTGTGAATTTCCCAGTTCACGGGGACCCCCAAAGCCTGATTCCACAGGGCTGACAACAGCTGTGTCCCACAGGTCTGAGGGGCTGGCATCCGTGTGGCGAGGCGGCAGAACAGTGAGCGAGGGTAGAGCTGGGTCACAGAGGCCCCGAGGGAGAAGGTGAGGAATAGGACAGCCACTGTGCTGTCAGCCCACCTCCCCTGAGGGGAGTGCCAAGGAGCAGCTGCATCGGAGGGCTAGATGAGGTGGGTGCCCTGGGCCCTGGCCTCAAGACAGAACAACCTGCAGGGCCAGCTGTGGGTGGTTCCCAAGGGAAGAGCTGAGGTGTTGCTGCCACAGCATGGCCAGCGGTTCAGCTTCTCTGCCCAGTGCGGCCTCCCTCGCTCCTCCCAGGTTTGGCCCCAAAGGCCGCTTCATTAACCCCCTGCCTACAAACCTCAGAGTCTTGTCACCTGCTCCTCAGTGTACCTGCGCTACGGCAGCTGGAGCAGGAAGTCGTCTTAGGAGGCAGGCTCTACGATGGGGTTTTGAACGGCCTCATTCATTGGCAGGTTGGCTATGAAGACCCATGAGGGGCGGTGGGGAAGGACTCACAGCCTCTGGCCAGAGGTGGCAGTCACTCTGGGAACCAAGGACCAGGGTCACGTGTAATTATTCCAGCCGGGGAACCCTGGGCCTGCTGGGGGAAGAAGAAAGATGCTGCAGGCCATGGCACTGAGAGGGCCTGGAGGAGACTGGCTCCCCAGAGTCCCAGTGCTGGGGATGGTGCAGGCACAGGTGGTTGGAGAAGGCCCAAGAGGGGTCCTAGATAAAGAGGGACAGCCCGGGGAGGCTGGGAGGCCACTGTAAGTTTAGGAAAACCATTAGCATAGGGCAGGCTCGCTTGGAGGTGCAAGAATTGCCTCAGGTGACTGGGGGGGAGGGAAATGGGAGGAGGCCTGCATTCAGATTCAGACCAGGGGCAGGCGCGTGAGGACTGCCCCTCTGCTGATTTGAATCCGCACCTAACCGGATACTCCTCCTCCAGGAGCGGAAGAGGCGGGCCTTTCCCGCCCCCGCGCCCCTTGGCGGGTCCAACTGTGGCCCACCCGCTCCTCGGGCAGAGTTCCTTGCCTGCCCGCTGGCATCCCTCACAAGCGTCCTGTCCTGAAACATCTGTTTCTCCCCTGTCACTTTGTCCCTCGCTGAGTTCCTTCTGCACGGAGGCGTAAAGAACCTGAGCCTGGGTGAGTCCAGACACGGGGGATAACTGGAAGTTAAAACCGTGGGTTCAAGTCCCAGTCTGGGTTTTGGCTGGGTTCGAGTCCCGGCTGGTGGGTTCAAGTCCCCGTCTGTGTCCTGGCTCGGTTCGGGCCGTTAGTGCTGTCGGTTTCACCAGCTCGAGGATGGGCTGGGGAGGAGGGCGGGACAGAGGGTGGCGGTCGTTATCTATTGTTGCGTAATAACACTGCTACAAGTCTGGCTGCGTAAAACGACACAGGTGCATTTTTCTGCAAGGCTGCAATCCAGCTGGCCTCCCGGGCGGAGGCGTCATCTAAAAGATCGACTGGGGAAGGCTCTGTTTCCACGCTCACGTGTTTGTGGGCAGGATTCCGGTCCTTTCTGACCGTCTGTCGGCCTCGGTCCGTTGCGGTGGCGCCTCCTTGGAACAGCTTGCTCTTCAAGGCCAGCGAAGCAGAGCGTCTCCCGTTGAGACCGGCATCCCGATCTCGTGTGATGCGATCACACACGTGTCAGCACCTGGCGGGCACCCTGGGGGGAGAGGTTACACAAGCGTGTGCATGCCAGCAGGGGGGATTGTGGGTTCGCCTCGAGTCTCTGGCCCCAGGGAGTTTACTGCCAGGGCCGCCTTCGCCTGGGCTCAGGGCTTCCCCTGGCGAGGACCCCGGAAAACCGTGCTGATGCACTGCTCCTCGGAGAAGGCAGCTTCCCACACCAAGTGAAGAGGAAACGTCCCACTGCCATGGCAGGGGCGGAAGAAGGGACCAGAAGGCCCAGGGCGGTGGGCGTGCAGGAGGGGCTGCTCCATGTAAGGCTGGAAACCCCACCAGGTCTGTTCTTCACGAGGGCCCGGAGGACACGAGGTTGACCAAAGGGGCACCGAGCCCACGGAGGAGGGACGCTGAGTGCCGCTCCCGAGGCTGAGCTTGACGAGGGAGAGGGCGGCAGACGCGGTGAGAAGCGGACGGATGCTGGACGAGAGGGGCTGACAGTCCGGAGGCAGGTGTGAGAGAAGAGGAGGAAGGAAAAAGGATGATGCCGAGGCTTCGGGCCGAGGAGCAAACGAACAGCGGTCCCTTTACTGAGCCGAAGAGAAGTGTAAGGAAAACTGCTTTGTGGGTGTTAAAAAAAACAAAATTCAACTCAGTCCATTTTACGGATCTTCCTGGCTTTCGTCTGTGACTCAAGAAGCATCCAATCCAGCAGATACACCAACTCTGAGGAGCTGTGCACAAAGCGAGACTTTCACAGGCAGAAGGGAGCAGGAGCAAGGAAGTTATTCTGGGCAAGAGAGCAGGTGGGTTATTGCCAAAGGTTCCTTTCCTCTGGGGGTGGCAGGGGTCTGGCCGGCAGGTGACCTAACTCATGCCAGTCCGGTGATTCCTGACCGACTGGCGTCTAGTCCATTTCTGGGAGAGCCGAAACGAAGTCTCGCGTTGGTGATATGGCCTCAGCATAAGGAACGCAGGTTTGGGTCTGTTGTCTTGCTTTTAACACGGGCAGAGCCAGAGGTGTGTTAAGAGCGAGAGGGCTGGCGGACCTTCAGACAGATGCAAGCAGGCCGTGTGGGGTTCAGGAGACGTCTGAGCAGGGGACGTGAACGTGGGGTATGGGCTTATGGATGCAGAGCATGCGGATGACACATCACCTTGGGAGGAAGTGCAGAGAAAGAACGGGTCAGAAACCGGGCCCCAGAGCATTCCAGCATTCAGAGGCCGGGGAGCGCGAAAGCTGGGGTCTGTCACAGGGATAGCAGAAGCGGCCCGGGGAGCGGGGTGGGGATGGGGCACGGAGGGGGAAGGGAGGGGTCTGCAAGGAATGGGGGACCGAGAGTGGAGAGCATCTGCTGACATCACGAGCTTCAGAGCGGAAGGTCTGAGAGAAGCCGGAGAGCCGATGCTCAGTGGAACAGGCAGGACTGAGGGCCCGGGAGGAGCCGAGTGCTCAGGGTGCAGCCAGGGTTCAGACGAAACGAGCCATGAAGGGAGCGGTCGGAGAAGACGCTGGGGATGTAGGGAATTTATTGATGATGGATCGAGAGATTCCACCTCTCTGGCCTGCCCCCTCCCCAGGCCACCAAAGAGTTTCCAGTAATTTCCACGTCATGACTCTCCAAGCTCGGCCCCATCTTCCCAAGAGAATGCCTCAGTCAGACTTCCGTAGAAACCGTTGTGCTCAGTTGTGAGGTTTTTTGATTTGTTTTTTTGGTTTTTTTTCTTGCTACCTAGCTTTGCTTGACTTTTAACATTCTCCTCATATTTGCTTTAGTTTTTTTTTTTTTTTTTTTTTTTTTTTTTTTTTTTTTTAAATCTCATATATACAGCAGTAAAAAGGAAGGAACCCTTGTTAACACACTGCAGCTTACGAGAATCCCCAGGGAGTTATGCCCAGGGAGTTATGCCGATTGAACAAAGTCAGTCCCAAAAGGTTACATATTATATGATTCAAATAGTCATAGTGTATAATTTATGTACATTCTTAATGCTCAGAAGTTCTGAGACAAGAGAGACTCAGAGCAGGGGCTGAGAGAAGGAAGGGGTTTTAAAAGGGGTTAATTCCTAATAAATAGCTGGGGTGGGAGAGGACGCTGGGGATGTGTTGGGGGTGGGCTTGGGAAAGAAGACATATGAGGAAGGCAGTAAAGAAAGGTCTAGATTGATCTAGAGTCTTGTGGAGCCACAAGGAATTGGGGTCAAGAAAAACAGTATGAGAAGTCCTTGGACTCTTTTGAAGGTCAAGACATGCAGAGCAGATGAAAGTCTTTTTCAATAATTTCTTCCTGGAACTGTACTTCCTTGAATGCAGTAGAGCTTTGGGGCTGGGCTGTGGGGACCGGTTAGGGGAGCGTTTAAGAGACAGAAAGCTCCTTGGACCCTACCTTGCTGTACAAGCCAAGGTACTGGTCCCTGGAAGAGGCAAAAACCAAGTAGATAATTCTTTTTTTTTTTTTTTTAATCTAGGGCCATGCCTGCAGCATATGAAAGTTCCCAGGCTAGGGGGTGAATCAGAGCTGTAGCTGCCAGCCTGTGCCACAGCCACAGCCATGCCAGATCTGAGCCACATCTTTGACCTACACTGGAGCTCACACCAATGCTGGATCCTTAACCCACTGAGCGAGGCCAGGGATCAAACCCATATCCTCGTATATACTAGCCAGGTTCATTATGGCTGAGCCACAGTGGGAACTCCCAGGTAAGCAGTTCTTATAATATATTTTCGTGGAAGACTTACCCAAGCCTATCCATTCATTCATCAGCACATCCATCCATCCATCCATCCATCCACCAACCCCTATAAAGTCAGCTCCAGGGGGCGGGGACTCTCGGCCTCTCTTACAGCTGGCACAGCTGGAGGAGGGCTTGGTCCCCCCTGCAGACGCGCCTTGCCTGACTCTGCCAAGTACTGCTTTACACTGGCTACACAGCAGACGTCTTCCTGTGCTGCCCGTGCTGATTCAACTCTCTATCGGAATCACAAATGAACAAATACATTTATAACTACAAGACGTGGTTCCGTTAAATGCTGTAAAGGAAGCGCACGTGTTGGTGGCTAAAGAGTAAGGGGCGCCTGGAATTAGGCTGGTTCAAGCAGGCCCCTCTGCTCGAGCCTTGAAGAAAAAGACATGGCCACTGATGGTGTTGAGAGAAGGAATGTTTATTTTCCAGGCAAGGACCACGGCACGCCTGAGGGCTGTGGGGACAGAATGCGCAGGTACCCCTGGCTTGATGGCATTTTGCTTCATTGTGCTTTGCAGATAGTGCATTTCTCACCAGCGGAAGGGGGGTGGCAACCATGCCTCAGGCGGGTCCATCCGTTCATTTCCCCAAGAGCATTAGCTCACTTTGTGTCTCTGTGTCACATTTTGGTCCTTTTTGCAACATTTCAGACTTTTTCATGGTGATCCGCCATCAGTGATCTTTGATGTCGCTCTTGCAGTTTTTTGGGGGGCAACACACCATGGCCTCTTACGACGGGAAACTGAAGTGATAAAAGTAGTGTGTGTTCTGGTGACTCCACCGACTGCCTTTCTCCCCTATTTTTCTCCCTGCTTGCGCCTCCCTATTCCTCGAGATACGACGATTGTGAAATTAGGCCAGCGGAGAACCCCACAGTAGCCTCTAAGTGTTCACGTGAAAGGGAGGGTTGCATGTTTCTCACTTGAAATCGAAAGCTAGAAATAATTAAGCTTCGTGAGGAAGGTGTGTCAAAAGCTGAGACAGGCTGAAAACCACTCAGCCAAGCTGTGGACGCAAAGGAAAACTTCTTGAAGGAAATTCAGAGCTGCTCCAGGGACGCCCCGTGATGAGAACGGGGAATTGCCTTACTGCGGACGATGGGGAGAGTTTCAGTGATCTGGACAGAAGATCAAACCAGCCACAACGGGGCGATCCCGTCATGGCTCAGCGGTTAACGAAGCCGACTAGCATCCACGAGGACGCGGGTTCCATCCTTGGCCTCGCTCAGGGGGTTAAGGATCCGGTGTTGCTGTGAACTGTGGTGTAGGTCACAGACATGGCTCAGATCTGGTGTTGCTGTGGCTCTGGTGTAGGCCGGCAGCTACAGCTCTGAATAGACCCCAGCCTGGGAACCTCCATGGGCCGCAGGTGCAGCCCTAAATTTAAAAAAACAACAACAAAAAACCAGCCACAACAATCCCTTAAACCAAAGCCTAATCCAGAGCAAGGCCCTAACTCTCTTCCAGTCTATGAAGACTGAGAGGTAAGATGCAGAAGACAAGCCCGAAGCTACCAGAGGTTCATGAGGCTTTAGGAAAGAAGCCTTTTCCATAACATACAAGTGCAAGGTGAAGCTGCAAGTGCTGATGTAGCAGCTGCAGTGAGTCATCCAGCAGATCCACATCAAGGTGGCTCCACTAACCAGCAGATTCTCAGCGTAACTAAAACGGCCTTGGATGGGAAGAAGATGCCATCAAGGACTTTCACGGCTGCGGAGAAGTCAGTGCCTGCCGTCAAAACGTCAAAGCTGGTGGCTTCAAGTTGAAGCTAGTGCTCATTCTCCATTCTAAGACTAGGGCCTTTAAGAATTAGGCTAAACAGGAATTTCCGTTGTGGTTCAGCGGTTTAAGAACCCGGCATTGTCTCTGTGAGGATGCCGGTTAGATCCCTGACTCACTCAGTGGCTTAAGGATCCAGCGTTGCTGCGAGCTGCAGCGTGGGTCAAAGATGTGGCTCAGATCCGGTGTTGTGGTGGCTATGGCGTAGGCCTCAGCTATATAGCTCTGATTCGACCCCTTGCCCAGGAACTTCCACATGTCCCAGGTGTGGCTTTAAAAAAAAAAAAAAAAAAAAGTCAGGCTACAAAATAAAGCCGGAATGACAGCACATCTGTTTATCACATGATTTACGGAATATTTTAATTCCTCTGTTGAGACCTACAGCTCAGAAAAAAGATTTCTTTCAAAATATTATTGCTCATTGACAATGAGCCTCATCACTCAAGAGCTTGGATGAAGATGGACGAAGAGATTCATGTTATTTTCATGCCTCCTAACACAGCACCCATCCTGCAGCCATGGATCAAAGGGTCATTCCAACTTTCAAGACTTATTGTTTAAGAAATACATTTCAGGAGTTCCCGTTGTGGCGCAGTGGTTAACGAATCCGACTAGGAACCATGAAGTTGTGGGTTCGATCCCTGGCCTTGCTCAGTGGGTTAAGGATCTGGCGTTGCCATGAGCTGTGGTGTAGGTCGCAGACGCGGCTCGGATCTGGTGTTGCTGTGGCTCTGGCGTAGGCCGGTGTCTACAGCTCCAATTAGACCCCTAGCCTAGGAACTTCCATATGCCCCAGGTGCAGCCATAAAAAGAAAAAAAAAAATTCATAAAACCATAGCTGCCAGATGCTGTGGTTCCTCTGATGGAGCTGGGAAAGGAAGCTGAAAACCTGCCACAGCATTCGCCCTTCTAGATGCCGTTTAGAACATCCATTCCTGATTCACGGGAAGAGGAAAAATACCAACATTCACAGGCGTTTAAAAGAACTTGATTCCAGCCCTCACGAAGGATCTTGAGAGATTCAAGACTTCAGTGGAGAAAGTACCTACAGAAGTGGTGGACATAGCAAAACAATTAGTATTAGAATTAGAGCCTCACGATGTGATAAATTGCTGCCATCTCATGAGAAAACTTGAATGGACCAGGAGCCGTTTCTTATGGCTGAGCAAAGAAGTTGGTTTCTAAAGAATACTTAGAATAATCTAATCTACTCCTTTTGAGGATGCTGTGAAGATTGTTGAAATGAAAGCAAAAGATTTAGAATATTCCGTAAACTCAGTTGATAAAGCAGCGGCAGGCTTTGAAAGGATTGCCTCCAAGTTTGAAAAAAGTTCTGCTGTGCTTAAAAGCTGTCAGATAGCCTTGCTTGCTACAGAGGCATCGTTTGTGAAAGGGATGAGTCAGTCTGTGGGGCAAACTTCATTGCTTATCTTAAGAAATGCCCACAGCCAGCTCAGTCTTCAGCAGCTACCACCCTGCTTGGTCAACAGCCATCAGCCAAGGCGAGACCCTCCCCCAGCAAAAAGATTATAACTTGCCAGAGGCTCAAATGTTGGTTAGCCTTTTTTAAAACAATAATGTATTTTTTAATTAAGGTGTGAACGTTGTTTTTTAGACAGAGTGCTATTGCACACTTAGTAGACTACGGCATAGAACACTTTTTTTTTTTAATAGCTGCCCCTGCCGCATATGGAAGTTCCTGGGCTGGGATCAAACCTGCACCTCCACAGCAACCTAGGCGGCTGCAGTTGGATTCTTAACCCATTGTGCCACAGCAGGAACTCCTATAAACACTTTTATACGCACTGGGAAACCAGAAAATTCATGTGACTCACATTATCGTAATATTTACATTATTGCTACAGTGGAGAATGGAACCCATGTACCTCTGAGGTATGCCTATATATGTATATTTATACTGTTTAATGAGAATAGTTTGCCCAGAGCTCTCAGTTCTGTATCTTCCAATTGACTCTCTCATTTTCCAGTAGTTAAACTCTGCAAATAACATCATTTCTCTCCATCCTTTCCAATCCAAAGGACACAACGGGGTCTCTTGTTGTTTTGTTTGCATTTCTTTGACGATATTGGGGGCGAACCTCATTTCAGGCGTTTACTGGGTGTTTGTTTGCCTTTCGTGAGCTGCCAGCTTATATCCTCTGCCAACTTGTCCATGTGGGTTGTGTCGTGTTTTTATTGATCCGTTAAAAGAATTTTAAATTCATTTCCATTTCAAAAATAAATATTTTTGCATTCCTTCTGCCAAATGTCACCTGTCAGGGTTCAGATGCGAGCAGTCTGGAAATGTTGAGAATTGCTGCTGGAGGCTCCTTGCCTGCGCACTGACCTTTGGTTCCCTTGGTCCTTAAAGGCCAGTGCGAGGGAGGGAGGTGCCCGTGGGCCCAGAGCGAGGAATGTTCTGGTCCACTTGAGCAGTACCAGCCGTGTTGCCCCCCACCCCAGTTCCCATCCACTGGCCTCCCCATCCCCTCCCTCCCACGGTGGTCTCCCTGCCAGGCTCGAAGGGATTATCCTGGATCAATATTTGAAATCGTTGTAATTTTTTTTCTAACTGGAGTTAAGTTTATAAGCTTTTTTAATTTAACCACCAAACACCAGAAATAAAAGTCTGGAAGGGAGCCAGTTTGACTCGGAGCCAGTACACTGCCTCGGAGCCAAGGAGCTCGCCGCCCTTCTCCTTGTTTTTCCCCCGGAGTTACTGACATTTCCTTTCAAAAGCCGACTCCCCAGCTTCTCAAATTCTTCAGACCCCACATGATTCCCAGGGAACCCGCCTTCCCAGTCCAGCCCCCAGCCCAGCCCAGCCCAGGACACCTGAGCTGTAACCCAGCCTGGAGCCACCTCTAGCTCCAGGCCTGCCCCAGGGGAGCTTTAATCAGCTCTGCAAACGCAAAGCAAAACGGGGCCCTGGTCAGCGGGGGAGGGGGAGCAGGAGCGGCCGAAGCATCTGATGGCTGGTCCCAGCAAAGACGGCGGGTGGGGAAGATTTCCTTCTTGCTCATCCCCAAGGGCTGGAATAAGTCCACACACTCAGCCCACTCAGCCCCATAATTGGTGTTATTAACGTGATACATCATTATCAACCATCAGCTATGTATCGAGCACCAGCTGGGTACCAGACAGTCTCCTGGGTACTGGCGAACAAGACGGAGTGGACGCTGATGAAATGCACCACCCAGGGGGAAAGACGGACCTGGGATAAATAATTCCGCCTCTCAGACTCAGTCGTGTGAAAATCCTGCTTCGTCAAGTGGGAACAGTGGCATGGCCTAGCTCACCAGCATCTTTCTGAATCCAGGCCCCGAAAAGAAACGGCGCGGGACTTTTTGCTGGCTTCTCTTTCTTCTGCCCCATATTTTAGGGGGGTGCTCAGTGTAGGGAGCTGAGTAAGGAGACCCACGGGAGAGGGCAGGGTGGAAGTCAGGGTTCAGCCTCGCAACTCTCCGGAGCCCTCCCAGCGCCCACCCGGTCGTCGGACTCATCACGGCTGCCCCCTGGAAGGGGCTCTGAGTCAGCGCTCACTGACCCGCGCGTCCAGCCTCCTTCCCTGTCTCCCGCTCGCTCTTTCATGCTCAGAACTCATGTTCCAGATGGACACAGCTGGCAAGTGTTTGAGACGTGTCTCAGCATCTTGTGATGTGTTTCTGGACCTCTGGGCCCCCGAGTGGGGTGAGTCACAGGCTCTGACTTGATCCCTGCCGCTGCACATGGGCCCCTTCTTCCTGGGTCGGTGAACCCAAGCCCATCGTCTGAAAGGAGACCCGGGGTCTCCCTGCCACGGGGCCCAGTGGGAACAGCTCCGGAGTCAGGCACAGCCAAGGTGGCTCTGCCCTCCCAACCGTCTTTTTTTTTTCCCTCGACATGGATTCTTTCTCAGATTTCATGTCTCAAGAGACGGGGAGAAAAGCACAATCCTCTGGGCGTTTCTCCCTCCCAGCTCCGTTCTTCACTTTTCTTATACCTGCGCTAGGAGGCTGAACACAGCTGGGGATTTGGGCAAAGCAGGAATGTTGTCTTTCCATCCAAAAGGGGAATTTCCTTTTTTAGTAACTTGGGGGAGGAGGCAGTTGGTGAGATCCGGGAAATGGGAGGAGAGGGAGCTTTTGTCTCCTGGTTAAGAGACTTCCAGGATTCAGATCCTGGCACCGTCACTCCCTAGCTGAATGCCTTTGGGCAAGTTGTCCGTGCTTTGCTTTCCGCGTCCATAAAATATAAACAAGCACACAATGCAAAAGACGATTGTGAAAATAAAAAGAGTTAAAACATGAAGAGATCTTAAAAAAACAAAACAAAACAAAACAAAACGAGAAAACCTAGGAAGTTCTCACGTGGTGCAGGGGGTAAGAATATGGCATTGCCACAGCTGTGGCAGTACAGGTCCCAACTGTGGCACAGGTTTGATCCCTGGCCTGGGAACTTCCATATTCTGCTTGCAACCAACCCCCCCTCCCCAACAGGTGTTAGACGTGGTGCTCTTGTTGATACTGTAGGCACTTAGGGAGGTTCCTTTGCGTAGATTTCTTGCAGCTTCAGATGGGTAACACCAACATGGCTATATGGCTGGCCTCCTCCTTTGTGCCTTTTCTGGATTAGTACTCCAAAACAGCCGATCTGGTATCTTTCCTTCCATTTCTGTCAACCCAGACCAGTAACACTTGGCTGGACTGATTCCTTTGCTCCCGTATCTCTATGCGCTCCTTCACCAAAGTTTGGGTGAGGGCTGGATTGGAGAAACCCATTCATGATTGAACAATTGTTTTCCCTCCAAGCCAGTCAGTTAGGCTCCTCTCCTCCATGGCTGACCCCCAGCGGGAGCCAATTCGAATCATCCATTCCTCAATCCATTTATTTACTCATTTATTCCACATGCAACATTGGGCACCTGCCGTCTGTCAGGTATTGTGAGAGATACCGGGTCTAAAAAGATGACAAGCCATGAGTTCCTTGCTCGGGAGCGCAAAGGCACAGGCAGTTATAACTCTGGTATGTTAAGTGCTATTATGAAGATGGTGGGTTCTTTGGATACACGTTGGGGGTCCCTGCCCTGATGCTGGGTATGAGGGGTTGATGGTGTTCCGTGCGGGGCTCTGGGAGACTAGGAGGGTTTGGCCACTGAAATGAAGGGAGGGAGATTCCTGGCCAAGAAAGCAGCAGGTGCAAATGCCCAGAGAGGAAAGAGTAGGCTCAGAGCCAGGATGCATTCACTGGGAGGAGGGGTGCCAGGAGAGCGTGGGGGGGGTCCTCTCTAGTTTCTTCACTGATGCTCAAGATCTATCGGATTTCCCCTGCGCCTTCTTATTTCTTAATATTCCATCTCCAGCGGGGGTTTTGAATAAAAAGCCAGACAACTTACCACCCTAATGAAGATGACCAGGCAAGAATCTGACCGATGATCACATAGCTTTTAATGCTTCACTTTCAAATATGCTCAGAAGGTCAGTGATCATACTTGTATATTTAGGGAAAAACTCAACATGAAAGACAGTTGCAAACCAGATAGATGGCAAAAAGAACTCAGAGGAAGCAGGCAGTGCAGGAAGCAAAAGAAAGCAACAAGGGGCCAAAAACCCCTCCGTGCCCTCAAAGATATGCTAGACAATGTTGCATTATTGAAATAAGAATTGGATGCTGTAAAAAAGAATAACTACAGCGTAGGAAAAATTACTGCTCACTCATAGGAGTCCGATCAGTGGTAAAAAGGCAGCAGAATGAGATGGGACTCTGCTCCACAAAGTTATTCAGGGCTCAGCTGACCAAGTCTGTGCCGTCTTTACCACATAGCTTTCAAAGTCACCCTGGTGAAGAGAAAGAGGATCTCTGAGAGGGTTTTATGGATCGCATCTCTAAGTGGTGAGCATCCTTCGCTAAAATAGACACGGCTTATCTCTGTTTGGGTGAACACTCTGTAGTGTCTGCCATAAGAACGTTGGAAAATGAAGTCAGGCAATTCTTACAGAAGACCTGGACATTAGCTCGTCCAGCTTAAAGCAGCTGTTAGAAGTCTCCGGGAGGGATTGTTTCCAGGAAAACTAAAAAGGAACTAAAAGAATATCAGATATTTAACTAAAAAAAGAAAATGGAATTCAAGGGAGTTATACTGTTCTTGTGAATGTAGGTAGAAATTATGATAGTGAAAAATGAGCAGATGATAAATGGGAGACAATTATCCCCTATAGGAAAAAAAAAAAAAAAAAAAAAACAAACAAACCCACAAAACCGCAAAGGGAAGATAATCATTAACTAGGGACTGAACCAAAAGTTGTACAGGTTTTGGAAGAGTGAAGTGGGGTGAGGGATAATGAGAGGCAATAGTGCTGAAGTCTCATCTTCTCCATAGACAGTCAATAGAACATGTGTAAAAGTATAGACCTGAGAAGGCCTGTAAAACCCTATTGGTTAGAAATACAGACAGAAACACCATACAAAGGAGCAGAAAGCACTTCAGATGAAGGTATGGGAGACAGGGAAGCGTTAGTGGGATTTTTGTGGTGGTTTTATATGCACCTTGTAATATTTTTTGACTTTGAAAACTATGTGTATATATACACTTCAAAAGTAATAAGACGTAAAAAGTCCCCGCATAGCACCCGCTTCAGGTGTGAGTGGATCCAGGAACTCATCCAAAGTTACCAGCACTTGACTTCTCAGCTTGGTTCTCTCTGTTTTGACTTCATTTTTAGTTACACCCTTTTCATGGGGCATAGGACCTCCTGGCCTATGGTATTCCCCCTTCCTTCCTTCCTTCCCTCCTTCCTATTTAAAAAAAAGTTTAATTGTGCTTGCAAAACCCAAGGTTTCCATCTTACTCATTTTGAAGTACGCACCTTAGTAGTGGGAAGTATATTTGCCCTGTTGTGCAGCGCAGCTCCAGAACTTCCACATCTTTGCAAAATGGAAACTTTATATCCATGAAACACCAACTCTTCCTGTCCCCCTCCGCCCACCCCCAGCTCCTGGCAAGGCCCCCTTCTACTTTCTGCTATTTTCTTACAGCTAGTAGTAGCAGCAGAAAGAATCCTCACTTTTCTGATAAATATGACAAAAGTCTCAGGATTGTTCGACTGGAGTGACCAGGGCTTGGCCAGCATCCCCAGAACCAACGCCCTGAGAGTCAGGGGTGAGTGGGGATGACCCAAGGGGTGCTGGCAGTAGGAGGGGCGGGGACTGCAGGCCAACAAAGCCTGCAGAGTCCTCCTCAGGGACAGTGGGCGGGCCAGTTTGTGAGGCGCTGCTCTCATCCTGCTTGGAGCTTCCTGCCTGTTATCTCCATCATCTTTCAAGCAAGCAAGTTTATCTCAGCCCTCCCCCGGACTCTTAAACCCCTCTAATATAACGCTTCTTTTTCTTTTTCTTTATTTTTTTTTTAAAGACTCATTGTTTGGATAAGTAGGAAATTGTGCTTATTAGTAACGTTAACCTTCTTTGGAAATGTTCATTGGTTGTTTCGTTTCTTCTCTTCTCTATTCTTTTCTCTTTCTTTCTTTCTTTTTTTTTTTCCTGCTTTTTAGGGCTACACTCGCAGCCTATGGAGGTTGCCAGGCTAGGGGTCAAATCAGAGCTACAGCCGCCAACCACAGCCACAGCAACACCAGATCCGAGCTGCGTCTGCGACCTACACCACAGCTCATGGCAACGCTGGATCCTTAACCCACTGAGCAAGGCCAGGGATCGAACCTGCAACCTCATGGTTCCTAGTAGGATTCGTTTCCGCTGAGCCACAACGGGAACTCCTACTTGTTTCTGATCTTATGAATTGTCTGTTCATGCTCTTTGCCCACCCGTACTGTTACTAAATATATTTATCAGGCTTCCCAACTCTAATAAACGTGCAGAAGCATGTTTAAAAAACATTTCATAGCACCTCGTACAAGATTTTAGCGATTACCTAGATGCGTGACTCTCATTTTACCCCCAAAAAAGAAAACAAAAGCATGCAGAAGTGACGGGTGAAGGCAGCTCTAGAACCCTGCTGGTAAGGAAGACACAGGAAACCCCGTTTGAATGACGCCACCCTTTCAACGACTCCGAAATCTGGTTCCCTCTCCAAAGTCACATTTCCTGCTCAGTCAGCATACTCTGTGATTATAGAAAGCCACCTTTACCTTCCCCCAGTTTGCAGCGTTTTTAAAACACTGCCGATAAATAGCTGAGACGATTTTTAAGCCAGCTTGAGGCCCCTGTGATTTCAGGCTACGTACAGTCTTGCCCCCTCCCTCAGCCCCTTGCAGATCTTGCTCCAGCCAGCGCCCTATTGAATTGTATTTTGCCATTGAAATAATACACATTTCAAGAAACCAAAAAAACCCCAAGATTAACCTTGTGGCTCTGTCAGAGAATGCGAATGAACTGCAGATTTACTTATGTTTTGGTAGGAGGAAGGGATGCAGAGGGCAGAGCAGCCATGGCAACGCTGCCCCCATGTCCCCGCATCTTGCTCCGCTGCAGCCTGGGCGTCTCACGGATGCTCTTGACCACAAACGAGATGGAAGACACCCTGGCTGGACCGACTTGGACTCCCCGGGCACTCGTGACACAGTTGTGCGGGTCGCAGCAGAGGTGACATGCAGCACCGTACCCGGGGGGCAAGCGTTTCAACCTGTCAACTGCCCTCTAAGGAACGCGAGGCATTTGGGCAGGATGTTCTCTCGCTGAGGAAGTCTCTTTGTCCAGAGTAAACGTTCAGCAATTGTGTTTTGTTGACTCTGAGTTTCAGGACTTAATCGAGAAGCTGCTGTAGCTGGGGAGGCTCTGTTATCTGTGAACGTTGTGCTTCCTTTTTCCTTGACGGAGCGCACACCACTCAAGAGAGAGCACGACCGGTCCCTCGGTTGGGCTGCGGGCAGGAGGACAACAGAGGGGTTGTCTCCCCCGTGGACGACAGAGAGCTCTGGAATGCTTGACAGAGGGGGCGAGGGCTTCAGACGGACGCGTCTTCAATGGTGAAAGCAGGCGGGCAGTGTTAGAGCTCTCATAATAACAGACGGAGCGCCCGGTGTGTCCCAGGCGGCGCAGGAAACCTTTGCAAGTGGGATCTCATGTGATGCTCCTACAATCCACACTCACACACTCGGAGCAGGAAGGCACACAGCGAGAATTCTTGGGGCCCCAGAGAGCAGTCCGGCTGCAGGACCCTGGGCTCCCCGTCTTGATGTTTAAAAGCTCCTTGAGGAGTTCCCGTCGTGGCTCAGTGGAAATAAATCTAACAAGAATCCACGAGGATGCAGGTTTGATCCCTGGTCTTGCTCAGCTGGTTCAGGATCCTGCTTTGCCGTGGCTGTGGTGTAGGCCGGCAGCTGTAGCTCCCCTTGGACCCCTAGCCTGGGAGTCTCCACATGCCGCGGGGGCGGCCCCAAAAAGCAAAGAAAAAAGCTCCTCGATTGCCTTGGAGGTTGTAGCCCCTGCTCCTGAAATAGTTGGGTGGCACACAGTAGGGCCCCCCAAATATTAGCCAGCTGGATGTATGAAGCCGCCGTGCTGCCTCGGCCTGGCCTCGTTTCTGTGCCCTGCAAGCCAGGGAGGCCTGAAAGCTGCCTGCCGATGGCCTTTCAACTTCTCAGAACTTTCTGTGCACACTGAGAACGGCCCGCTTTGTTTTGGCAGAATCAAAATGTGTCTTTCAAAGTGGTAATGCAGAGTTTAAGGTTAGCCCAGAGGTACGTTTTAAAGTGGGAGAAAAAAAAAAAAGAGGTAATTACCAAATGTCCAATGGCAGAGAGCTGGTTAAATAACTCCTGGAATGCAATGATGGAATACTTAACAGCTGTTAAAAATCAAGCTGCAGACTACCACAAGGCGCACCACACATTCTTAATCTATTGTTCAGGGGAAAAAACAGGTTACAAAATACTTTGTAGAGCATGAGCTCAATAACGCTAACATAGCTATGCACAGGCAAAAGTCTGAAAGAAAATACACGAACGTGAATAATAGTTATTTTTGTGTGGCAAGAATATAGGTGATTTTAATTTTCTGCTTTGTGAGGTTTAAATTTTTTTTCAAATTTTCTATGATGATACATTTTATATTCAGAAAAAAAACATGATTTTTTTTTAAAAAGGACAGCTATAAATTAGATTTTGATTCTTATCTTAAAATTAAGATGTGAAGTTACAGTTAATGAGAGATGACATGGCTGGTCGGAGCATGATCAGTGGAGCCAGACTGCCAGGGTTCAAGTCCCTGCTCTTCCATTTATGAGTCACGTGGCCTGGGCGAAACTACTTCTCTAGGATGTGGTGTCTAGAGGTGTAAATGGAGAAGATATGACTTCTGACCTTGAAGCGTTATTATGAGGATTGAATGAATTCCTCTACTTATGCTACATATACATATCTAAGTAGAGCAGTCTGTCTGAGTTTATTGCTATTTTATCATTTAAAATTCTCTCAAATTCTTTTATCCCACCTTATTTTCTTTTTTTGCTTTTTAGGGCCGCACCCAAGGCATATGTAGGTTCCCAGGCTAGGGGTCGAATCCGAGCTGCAGCTGCCGGCCTCCACCACAGTCACAGCAAGACGGGATCCGAGCCGTGTCTGCAACCTACGCCACAGCTCATGGCCATGCCAGATCCTTAACCCACTGAGCAAGGCCAGGGGTCGAACCCGCGTCCTCATGGATACTAGTCAGATTCGTTTCCGCTGCGCCACAATGGGAACCCCTAGGTCAGGCATTTTAAACCCTCCTTGTCTGGGACTCCGGGCCGAATGTGTGACTAGGATATGCCGAGAGGACCTAGGAAGAGGCCCCGCGAGGCCTCGCAGTCCGTATCAGCCTGAAAACTGCAGATTTGCAAAAGCTCAGATTGATGATGCCTTTACTTATTAGCCAAATGAGCCCAGATATGGTTAGAACCAGGAAAAACTCTATAAAGTACAGAGGAGAGAAACATTTTCCCCTCTCAACCCTTAAATCACCTTCTCGCCTGACCCTTGACCTCCCTGTGTCCCCCAAACATAAGCCCCCTTGTGAGCCCTTCTCCTCCCTCACCCCTCGCCCTCACCCGCCTCTCACAGCCCCCCTCAGCCAGAGCCCCACCGCTGCTCCCAGGCTTGGCTTTAACGACTGACCCCCCACGGGGGCTGCAGAGGCTGAACTGCAGCCAGCCTGCAGCAGCCCTGACCTCGGCAACCTTGGAGGGCCTGGGAAAGGGAGCCTGAACCTGACCCTGTCAGGACAGTGGGACGTGGCAGTGAGATGCCCCCCAGGACCTGCTCCCAGGCTGCCTTATCCTGGTGTGGGGGCTGGGCTTCCTGCCCTGAAGCGCCAGGCCCGCACACAATGGGAGTTATCAGTCCCCGTCAGTCAGGCGATCAGACCACAGGGCAGCGGGAGCCCATGTAGCTGTGGGGTTTCCAGGACTTTCCTGTGTGAATCTTTACTTCCATGGAAGCTCTGGCTTTGGTCTCTTCCGAGATGGAGGCCCTCCCCCCAGCTTCCCACCATCGTCGTGTTGGCTCGGCTGCCTTTCCCCCTTGGCCTCTGGACTTTGCTTTGGGTTTAAGTCAACTTGAGACAGAATGACCAGAGCCTAGGTAAGGAAAGTGTTTCCACGCCTTCTGGATCTAGTTTTCCTTCTTAAATGATAGGTGAGGGAGTTCCCACTGTGGCTCAGCAGTAATGAACCTGATGAGTATCCACGAGGACGCAGGTTTGATCCCTGGCCCTGCTGGTTTAGGATCCGGCATTGGTGGAAGCTGTGGTGTAGGTCACAGAGGCAGCTCAGATCTGGCATTGCCATGGCTGTGGTGTAGGTGGGCAGCCACAGTTCTGATTTGACCCATAGCCTGGGAACCTCCATACGCCGAGGGAATGGCCTTAAAGAGACCAAAAAAAAAAAAGGTGAAATTGATATATTAATTGTCTTCCATGATGATACCATGATGATAAAAATCATATCATCCACTGAGAAAATTAATGTTCTATCTGCATTGAGGTTTATATTCTTAATGCAAGAGCTTGTTTGGCTTATTTTAACAGTTTTCACTAGAAGGTCTTTCTAGACTAAAAAGCAAAGTGTTTTTTAAAACCTAAGAGTTTACTTACAAGAAAAATTTTTTCTTTCTTTTTTATTTTTAAGGCTACACCTGCAGCATACGGAAGTTCCCAGGTCAGGAGTCGAACTGGAGTTGCTGCTGAGGCCTACACCACAGCCACAGCCATGCCAGATCCGAGGCACATCTGTGACCTACACCGCAGCTCACAGCAACACTGGATCCTTAACCCACTGAGCGAGGCTAGAGATTGAAGCTGCATCCTCACAGAGACTCGTCCGGTTCTTAACCCGCTGAGCCACAATGGGAACTCCACAAGAAAATATTTTAAAGGCACCATAATTGATCCCGTTGCAGGTCTTAATACAAACAGCAGATTTGCTTTAAACACTTTGTGTTACAGAATAATAGCATCATGTATTGGAAAAGTGCTGTATGTGCCAGGTGGTTCACTCACGTTAGCTCCGCCAGTCCTCGGGCAACCTGTTCTCTGAACGACCAAACCGATCCTCAGAGTCATCAGCGAGATTCCCCGGGATGCAGACGTCAGAGCTGAGTTTTGAACTCAGCCTGTGTGATGGAACACAAGGTCTGGGCTTTTTTTTAAAGTTTTTAAATTTTTTTCATCGCTTTTTTAGGGCCTCATCTGCACAGAGCGACAGCTGCCAGCCTACACCACAGCCACAGCAGATCCAAGCTGCATCTGTGACCTACACCACAGGTCACGGCCACGCCGGATCCTTAACCCACTGAGGGAGGCCAGGGATCGAACCAGCAACCTCATGCATCCTCGTCGGATTCATTAACCACTGTGTCACGACAGGAACTCTGGAAGGTCTGTGCTTTTAACCTTACACTCTGCTGCCTCCAAAGTAACTGAGGCCAACAATCTACACAATCTACCAGCACTCACGAGTGTCACTGTAGCACTGGATGTGGCTTTAGGTCTGAAAGCTTGTCTCCACTCACCCGTACACACCCCAGCCACGGCTCATCAAAACGCATCTCGCCCGCAGGATTTTAAGCTCAGAAAAGAGGAAAAGGTGATGATGTCTGTTCCCACAGACCCCCCTGTGATTCAAAAGGTAAACTCCACTCAACCAGAAAGCGTCACCAAGTTAAACAGAGGTATGACTTTTCTGATGTGTGTATCTGTGGCTGTGGCTGTGGAGACGAACACGATACAGCAGCAGATTATACTTTCCAAACAGATTTGTGGGATGCGCCTATTTTTCTAGACTTTTCTTCTCCGCCCATAGGGTAACAGAGTGCTGCCAACACCTGCTGGGTGCGGGAGAAGAGAAAGGGACGAAAAGGACAAGCAGGCAAGGCGGAGGGACAGAAAAGGAGGAAGAAAGAGGTTGAAACTGCAAGGATGACCCGCTGTCCCCTCCCCCCCAGCCCCGGGTCCCCACCTGTCCTCTGCTGCAGGAGGGTGAGCCCCTGTGGGCAGCGAGCCCCGCGCAAGGCAGGCGGGGCAGCGGGTCTGGGGGACTCCGGAGTGGGGGAGGGAGCCCTGCCCTGACTCCGAGGGGAGGGGGCGGCCCTGCACCTCCCTGGGTTCCACTGGGATCGCTATGCGATGACTCAGCCCAGCTCTCGCTGCCCCCGAAGCCAGAGGGGAGGGTGCTGGTGCCCGCCCGAGGTTAACGCCCGCCCGTCAGTTTCATGTGCGTCATTAATTTTTGTGACATCCAGCAGGGCCACCTGAAGGGTGGGTCTCTGAGGTCGTGACGACACATGTGCCTGCCGCTCCTCCTCGGGCCTCTGCAGAAGCTGTGGTTTCCAAGGAACCCTGAGTCACACGCGGGGCCACCGTGCACCTAGAGCAGCACCCCGCCCCGAACGCGGTCCACGCGGGAACCCCGGAGGACCGGGGGCCCCTTCCAGGCAAAGGCGCCTCTGCCCTGCACCCTGCCACACCCCGTAGGCTAGGGGACCTCAGGCAAGCAGGTGCCTCTGTGGCCTCCATAGAAAAAAGCAACCAGGGGGTCCCTTTGGGGTGAAAAGCCACGTGACTTTGGGAAGCCTGGAGGTTTTCCAGGGGAATCCGAATTTATGAGATTTCCCGGAGATGGCTGAGTGTGGTCAGGGATCTTTCTTCCATGTGTCGGATCATCGGCTCAGGGTTTGGTGAGGTTCGTGGCCTGGAAGCCCTGGCGTGACTCTGTGTAGTGGGAGAAAGCACGGCTCTCCGGCAGGCTTTGGAGGGCTTGTGACCTGGACAAGGACAGAGTCCAGCGCAGGACTCCAGGGCTGCTTCGGCCAAGCAAATGGCTTCAATTCAGCCACAGCAAGGAAGGTTGCCTCCACTAGCCGACTCCCGCAGGGCTCAGGCCTGGGGCGGGGTTGGGGCGGGGGGAGGGCCCTCCCCCCAGTTACAGGAGCAACACGGCCTCGACACCCCCTTGCTCTGACCACTCCTGTCTCCTGCACCTCCTTGGAGGCAGCCTGACACCACCTTCCCCTGCTGGGGTGAGGCTAAGGGCCTGCTCCCTGGTCAGCTGGCTCAGCCCCACCTACATCCCAAGTTCAACATGCACCTGATGCCTCACTGGACCAAGTTCTTGTGGCTGATAGGACAGAGCTCCCTGGCTGCTCCCCTGGACCCCGGGCTGAAGCACCCACTCATTTGGTATTGAAATAGCCGCACTGAAAAATAGAGAGGTAAAGTCATTTCACAGCTTCCCACAGGAGATAAGGGCTGCACCTGAAGTTCTTTTAAGTTTGTAATTCTGTTCTACCATGTTCCGCAAGGAGGAGGCCTGGGGCAGGGGACCCAGGGGGTCTTCGGGTGTAGAATGTGTGTCCTGGACCAACTGGATGAAGTTGGTGGCATCATGTGACACAAAGTTTAAGAATGCACTTGGACCCAGCAGCTCTGCTTCCAAGGAAGCTCTTCTGGGAAATTAGAGCCGTGCGGAGATATAGTTAATGATGTTTATCGCATGGTTGCTTCTAATACCAGAGACTATTAACAACAGGGAATAACTGTGATATATTCATTATGCACCGTTGAAAATGATGTGGGAGTTCCCATCATGGCGCAGTGGAAATGAATCCAACTAGGAACCACGAGGTTGCGGGTTCGATCCCTCGCCTCACTCAGCGGGTGAAGGATCCAGGGTTGCCGTGAGCTGTGGTGTAGGTTGCAGACGCAGCTCAGATCCCGCGTTGCTGTGGCTGTGGTGTAGGCTGGCGGCGACAGCTCTGATTAGACCCCTAGCCTGGGAACCTCCATATGCCTTGGGTGTGGCCCTCAAAAGACAAAAGACAATAAAAGAAAAGCAAATGATGCTGTGGAAGACTATTGACAAGCAGCGTGTTGTTAAGTGAATAGGAAGGCTTCAAGACAGTATGTGTAGTGTGACCCCGTTTTAATTTAAAAATGTGGATGTGTTTCAGGAAACGGAGTGATGTTATTTCTGAGTAATTAAAAATGTTTCCTTTCTGTTTTCTAAATTCTCTGCATTGACTATGCCTTTAGTCAATATACACCTAGTGAATATTATAAAAACAGAACTCAGGAAAGTGGCTAAGCTTCTCAGCACTGGGAGGCAGTGAGTGTGGCCACTTACTGTTCTTACCCAGCAGCCTGAGCAAGGACCTGGGCAGGTCATTTAATTCATCTCCGAGGCTTGACCCTCCTCAACTGCCCGTCATCCAGCCTTGGGGCGGGGCACCAACTCCTCTTGGGACCTGTCTCTTATTTAGAGTTTAATAGGGTTACAAACACCTTATTCTAGATACTACGTACAGCTTCCATCCATGCCCTTCTGCGACTCCCACAGCAGGAAGAAGTAGTAATAATAACAGCTGAAATGGATTCACCGATTTCTAGGTACCAGGCTCTAGGGTAAGTAAGCATTTTCCATGTATTAACCCATTTTTATTTCTCCTTTATTGACTTCTCTCTTTCACACATTCCAGTGCATCTGTCAGCAGATGCTGTGGGTTCTTCCTCCGATACAGATGCTAATCACCCGCCACCACCTCCTCCACGGGCCCCCTGCTCTAAGCCACCTCCTCTTGAGCCGAGGCCACCGCTACCGCCTCCTGATTGGTGTTCTTGCCACTGGCTGCCTGCAGTCTGTTCAAGTGTAAGTCAGAGCCTTTGACTCATCCGCTCAGAAGGAAAGCCATAATCCTTTAAACAGTCTAGATCTGCATGTCTCTACTCACCCCACTCCTCCGTTGTCTCCCTCACAACACCCCACTCTGCGCCCTCATCAGCTTTTACCCTACAGCTCTGCCACTCAGCTGTGCTGCACTGGCGTTCTTTGCTAAAAAGTGTTCTACCTTTTAAAGTGAAAATTGTACACATTTAAGGCACACAGCATGGTGATTTGATGTACATATTCATAGTGAAGTGATTACTATGGGCAAGCTATTAACATATCATCTCACAGCTGCCTTTTTTTTTTTTTTTTTTTTTTTTTTTTTTTGTGAGTGTGATGCATGCACCTGAAATCTACTCCCTCGGAAAGAATTTCCAGGGATCAACACAGTATTATTGAGAGCCTCCTGCCTGTGATTAGAGTTCTAGATTTATTCATCCTACGTAATTGCAACTTGGTACCTTTGAACTAGTACCTCCCAACCCCACCCCCTGCCCCGGCCCCTGGTAACCACCTTTTCCTCTCTGCTCCTAGCAGTTCCACGTTGTTAAAAAAGATTCCACCTATCAATGAGATCATGCACCATTTGTCTTTGTCTGACTTATTTCACTAGTATAATGCCCTCCAGGCTTAGCCATGTCCCTGCAAATGGCAGCATTTCCTCCTTTCTCAGAGCTGGATTATCCATTCACTCATCAGTGGATGCCTGGGTTGTTGCCAAGTCCTGCCCTGTGAATGGTGCTGCGGTGAACATAGGTGGGCAGCTGTCCCTTCAAGGTCCTGGTTTTATTCCCTTTGGCTTTATATCCCAAAGTGGGATTGCTGGATCACATGGTAGCTCCATTTTTAATTTTTTTGGAGGAAACGTCATCCTCTTTTCCGTGGTGGCCATACAAACTTGCCCATACTTACAGTGCTGTGCAGAGTTTCCTTTCCGCCACATCCTCATGAGTACCTGATACTTGTTGTCTTTTTGATCAGAGCCATTCTAACAGATTCAAAGTGAAAACTCATTGGGGTTTTGATTTGCGTTGGCCCGATGAATAGTGATATTGAGCACTTTTTAATATACCTGTTGGCCATTTGTAGGTCTTCACTGGAAAAATATCTATGGGTCCTTTGCCCATTTTAAAACTGAGTTATTTGTATTCTTGCTGTGAGTTTTTGAATTCCTTATATATTTTGGATGCTAACCTCTTATGAGATGTGTGGTTTGTCAATAGTTTCTCCCATTCTGCCGGTTGTCTCTTCGCACTGTCGACTGTGTCCTTTGCTCTGGGGAAGCTTTTTAGTTGGAAGTGTTTCCTCCTCTTCAGTTTTTTTTGGGGAGGGGGAAAGTATGGGAAGGATTGGTATTCCTTCTTCTTCAGCAGTTTGGCAGAAACCACCTGTGAAGCCATCACATCCTGGGCTTTTATTCGTCGGCGGGTTTTTGATCCCTCATTCAAGCTCCTTTCTCTTTATTGGCCTGTTCAGATTTTCTATTTCTTCATAAATCTGTTTCTTCGTAACCTCAATGGTAGAGGCTACGTGTTTCTAGGAACTTGTCCTTTCTTTAAGGTCGTCTAATTTGTTGGTGTATCAACGTTCATAATAGCCTCTTCTGATCCTTTGTATTTCTGTGATATGGGTTCTAACGTCTTTCATTTACAATTTTATTCATTGGAGTCTTTTTTTCCTCAGTCTAGCTAGGTTTTTTTTTTTTTTTTATCTTAAAACAATTCTTCGTTTCATTGATCTTTTCTGTGATTTTTCAAGTCTCTGTTTCATTTACTTCTGTTCTGATCTTTATTATTTACTTTCATATGCTAACTTTGGGTTCAGTTTGCTCCTCTTTTTGTAATTCCTTGAGGTGTGAATTTAGGCTGTTTATTTAAGAGATTCACCCTTAATATAAGCATTTATTGCTATAAATTTCCCACTTAGAACCATGCTGCCTTCCATAAGTTTTCATATGCTGTGTTTCCATTTTCATTTTTCTCAAGATATTTAAAAAACTTCTCTGTTGGTTTCTTCTTTGACCTGCTGGTTGTCTAGAAGTGTATTATTTAATTCACATAGTTAAGATTTTTCCAACTTCCTCTAGTTATTTATTTCTAGTTTCATACCATTATAGTCAGGAAAGATACTTGGTATGAGCTTAATCTTCTTAAATTGGCTAAGACTTGTTCTGTGGCCTAACATATGGTTTCTCCTGGAGGATGTTTCATGTGTGCTTAAAAAGAATGTGTCTAATGGCATGTTGTTATGTCTGTTAGGTTCATTTGGTCTAGAGTATGGTTCAAGTCCAGCATTTCCTTGTTGATTTTCTGTCTGGATTACGTAGGCATTGTTGGATGTAGGGTATTGAAGTTCCTACTATTACTGTGTTGCTATCTATTTCTCCCTTCAGTTCTGTTAATATCACTTTAAATATTTAGGTATTTTGTTGTTGGGTACCCACACACACACGTGTGTGTGTGTGTGTGTTTATATATATATATATATATATATATATATATATATATATATATATTTATAATGGCTATACTCTCTTGATAAATTGACCCCTTTATCATTATATAGTGACTTTCTTTGTCTTGTGACAGCTTCTGACTTAAAGTCTGTTTGTTTGCTATAAAGACAGCCACCCCTGCTCTCTTTCGATTACCATTTGCATGGAGTGTCTTTTATTATCTCTACACTTTCAGTCTATGTATGTCCTTAAAGTGAAAGTGAGTCTTTTGTAGGCAGCATGTTTTTGGATTTTGTTTTTGTTTTGGTTTAATCTATCCAATTACTCCATGCCTTTTGAGAATTTAGTCCATTTACATTTAAAGCAATGATTGATAGGCTTTACTATTGCCAGTTCTTAGGTGTTTTCTGGCTGTTCAACTCTTGTGTTCTTTCTCGCTTGTTGTCTTCCCTTTGTGATTTGACGCAGTTTCGTGGTGGTGTCATACTTTGATTCCTTTCTCTCTTTTTCTAAGCCTGAGCATTTCTTTAAGAGAAGTTTTAAAGTTACTAATTTAATCTCTTTGCTTGTTACAGATCTATTCAGATTTTATACTTAGGTTCACATCAGTTTCTATAGTGTTTTCTAGGAATTTGTCCATCCAAGTTGTCTAATCTGTTGACACACAGTTGTTCATGGTATTCCCTTAGAATCCTTTTTTGTTTCCCTAAGATCAGTAGTGATGTCCCCTCTCTCATTTCTGATTGTAGCTGCAGTTGCGTTTCAATGCAAAGACAGTGTGTAACTGTGGGAACCTGAGACATTTTTATTGAAGAAAACAAATATCTTTGTAAGATTTTAAAAGGAATAATGTATATTAAGGAGCCAATAAGATCACCTGCCTTCATGAGCTTTTATTCCAGCAATTCTGGGACAAAATTCCTAAAAATTGTCTTACAGACCTGGAAAACCAGAGAGAGCATCTCTGTGTACTGGGGTTGCCACCACTGGAGTTTCACGCATTACCAGAAAAGTCACGCAGAGCAGCTGAGAGTACCTGATAATATATGGAAGTCTTTTGTGGGCAAAATAATTTGAAAACTAGATTAAAGTTATAAAATTAACCACCCTTATTCATTTACATGATAAAATCACAAAGAGCAGAATTCACTAACTCTTCATTGCTCTTGAATTGTTTTCAGAAAGGCAGTTTAGAAGAAAAGGAAAATCATAAGACTTCCTACTTCCCACAGACCATGGAGCACAAGCAAATCTGCTAATCGTTAACCATTTAGCTGTGAGATTAATGTGCCATTATTTGGGAATGAGTTAGAGTATTTAGAAGAATGGTAATAGAGGTTCAAGGATTTTTACCAATTGGGGGATATTCCGGTATGTTCAAACTATAACCAGTGGAGGTTGAATGTATTTCCTATTTTTCTTATAATTTTGCAAATTAAAATGATCGATTTTTTAAAAATATGGTAAAATCAGATCCTAAATCAGACACCACTCTGAGCTCTGCCACAATACTAAAAATCAAATGTTTGTCCCACAATGGCAGCAATTTTGGTTGGCTGTTATTTCACAGCTGTGTCCCAAGCATAGGGCTCAGACCCAGACCGGCACCCAGCGCTTAGCTGTGGAAAAAGTAAATGATTAATAGTAGCTGCTCATCATTGAGGTTCCAGAGTAAATAATAATGATGGAAACCTCCTTTTTGTTGAAGGGGTATCATGGTTCGAAGGCATCAACTTCTCCCAGCAACGTCCCAAGTGCAGCTGCACAAATCCCAGAAGCATGAGTCCCCTGAGTGATCAAGCACCCGAATTCAAGGTTCCAAAAACTCAGCCTGTCGGAAATATCAGAGTCTTAAAACAATCACATTTGAAAACACTGTTGTTGTAAGGATTTTCTTTGATTTAACTCTTGTTTCTTTTGGAAAGGGCTTGTTGTTTTTCTAAGCAAGTTCAGTCATTGAACTGGGCAAACCGGGAAAAGGGAAGATTAAAGAAGACATTTTTAAAAACAGAAACTGTAGCCACTTTTTGGTGTATGTCTTGCTGCGTTTCTGCTGCCTTACATTTCATTTTACCAATCAGGGCTTTTTATTAAAAGTAGATTGAAAATACAATCCGATATCAAGAATTTTCAGAAGATATTTGACCCTGCTTTCCTACGGGGTCATTGTGAGGAGGAAGTGTGCTCAGGAAGGCAGCGTCCCTGAAATACACGGGGCAGTTTTTCAGTGTGGGGGGTTTATTGCTTTGGTTATGGGCAACGTCGGTCCTATTTAACCTTTCGATGTGGTGTTCGCTGCGGATTTTCCCGAAGTTCTTTTACTCCTTTAAAACATTGCGCGAAGATATTATCTCCCTTGATTACCAAGTGTTTAGGCGCTCTCTGCATTTTGTGCCTGACGCAGAGGCTCCACCTGCTCACTGTAATCCCGGCCCTCGGGCAGCTCTGTGATTAGGGATGACTTGGGTTTTACAGGGTGTCCAACCTCATCCCTTATACAGAAAACTCTTCCACTCCAGCCCTCGTGGAGAAGCAGGGTCATTTGAGTCATTTTGTGTCAATGACCAGGGTGCTTCCCAGTAGCTCTTGACTGGAGGGAGTGGTCACCTAACCAAAGACATCCAGTCTGTTGACAGTCCAGTTGGACGGCTAGGCTTGGAAAGCCCAGATAAGGCAAATCCGATTCCTCTTTGATGGAGAAGATCTATCTGAAAATACGGAAATTCCATAAAAGTAGAAGCGCAATGAAATGATTTCTGGGATTTATTTTAAAACGTTCTAATTAAAAAAGGAGAGCTAGGCAGAAGTTTAGCAAAATGTTGATAAGTGAAAGCAAGACGGTGGGTTTGGAGGGCTTTACTATCTGTTCTCTCTCTGTTCTTATCTATTTAAATTATAGCTAATATAAAACCAAGCCAATGAATGAAGGTAAGAGTCAAATATCTATATCAAGAGTTGCCATTAGAAGGAGTTCCCTGGCGGCCTAGGCGTTAGGATCAGTGCTTTTACCTCTGCAGCCTGGGTTCAATCCCTGGTCTGAGAACTAAAATCCCACACCAAGCTGCTGTGCGCTGCAGCCAATACAAACAAACAAACAAAAAAGAATTAGCATTGGTTAGGGTTCTGGATCGCCATGATAAGCCATCGGCATTTCAAAGTTCTGAGGGACGTGAAAGTCTGGGTAAGAAGAGGGAGCTGGCCAGCTTGAGGAGGAGAATGGCGTGGCCATTCAGAAAGAGCCAGATGCTCCGGCCCAAGAAAGTGGCCTCTGACCCTCATAGATTTGCCAGTTTCTGGTGCCTTTTCTCGTGGGACCCAGCTCTGCTATAGCTTCTGCTCTTGAATTCCTCACCCCTTTGTGCTTCATGTTTATCTTTAAAAATTGAGTCCTCCTTTATTGAAATGGCTGGCGTCCAAGCTCTGCTTCTGCACATCAAAATAGGCATCCTCAAAACAGATGATTCTTTGTACCTGTTCTAGTCAGAATCTGCCCCGTGGAGAGGCCCTGCCACTCTTGGGTCAAATGGTGTTGGGTGTCTCATGGAGGAGGGTTAGGAGAGACCATTGTAGAAACCAGAGTGTCAGGTGAGCCAAGCCAACCCCATCTTCCCGCAGGTACACCTGTACCAGGAGAGAATTAAAAGCATTTTCTTAAGAGGACTTTTTGGAGGGGGTGGGGGGGCTGCACCTGAGGCATATGGAGGTTCCCAGGCTAGGGGTCAAATCGGTCCTGCAGCCACTGGCCTACTCCCCAGCCACAGCAACGCCAGATCCGAGCCGTGTCTGTGACCTACACCACAGCACACAGCAGCACCGGATCCTTAAGCCACTGAGCAAGGCCAGGGATCAAACCCATGTCCTTATGGATACCAGTTGGGTTCGTTACCACTGAACCACAACAGGAACTCCTTAGGAGGTCTTGACAATGAACCACAGAACGAATGGGTAATTTGCCACGGCAGTTTCCCGGGGACCCCGCTGGTCTAAGAAGTCACTGTGGTCCCTGGACAGTCAAGCCGACCTGCAGGCTGTGTGCTTGCCTGAGGTGTCCGACATTCTGAGTGCCAGCAATTTAGGGGGCCTCCCATTTAGATAAAGACGAAAGCTTACCACGAGCACAGGATGTCATGGAAAGTTGCCAGCAGAAGAATTCCAAAGGGGGGGGGGTGTCAAGAAGCCAGTTCTCAGAGGAAGTGAGAGGGCAGGTGAACTGGGCAGAAGGCAGTGTTAGTGGCAGGACAGTCCTCAGAGGTCCGGGGAATGCCGGGGCACCAGCAAAGGGAGGGGGGCCAGCGCTGCAGCCGTGGAGGAGGAGGTCCTGCTGGAGCCAGACGATGTGAAGCTCCTTCGTGGAAAGGAACTCCACGTGCCCTTCAGAGCCGAGCGGAGGGGGCACGGCCCCCTTGGCTCCTTGCAGGAAAGTGAGGTTGTGCCATGCGCTTTTGTCACATCTCACAAAACAAGGACGAGGGTCGGCAAAAGTGAACACCAGTAACTCTACACTTAAAGAAGAAAATAAGAGTCCCCCGTGCCCCATCACGTAGAAGGAGTCCCCCTAAACGATTTAATTTCTTAGTTTTTTTAATCTCCTATGCATTTACTAGGTTGAGATAATAATATATGCTGATGTTTCAATGCCATTTAATACAGGAATATTCACGAGTTCTGTACGTTTGGAAGAGGCATTTAATGACATACAATGTCCGTCCCTGGGTGATTTATTGTCTTTCTTCATTTAAAAAAAGTGCCGATGAGTTAGGTCATTCAGCATGAGGCTTAAAGATGCGTTAAAATCATTTCTCAAGTTCTTCAGCGATGAAAAAGTTCATTATGTCATTTTATGCAATTCTGTTTTTGCGAAGAGGGAGAGAAAAGACCTTTTGTTTAGTAATTTGCTTGGCACAGCGTCTTCATTATGCAATAAGCTTGGCCATTGTTAGAAAAATCTGGACAAGAACAGCACCAATTATTGTTATAAGTGACTGTCCAATAAGGGAAGAGATGCATATGAACTGTAGGTTGAAGGGTGTGACTCACAAGCTTCGTTTCTGGGTGTTGAGGGAGGAGTGGGAGCAGGGGAGGACCAGCTGCGTTAACACTCAGGGCCGTGGACTTGGGATGCCTTTTTAACTAAGTGGCAGAAAAATCCGGCTCGTTTGTATGAAATAATAAATACATCTAGTGTTACGCGGAGGCCCAGGTTTGGTTAATTCAGCTAATCCGTGATGTCAGCCAGGACCTAGGCAGCTTCTACTCATCGTCTCACCCTGCCTCCCTACCTCTGTGGGCGTGGTCCCCCGGCCAGCTCCTCTCCAGGCTGTGTGATGACTGCCTGTTCTCAGATGTGGCGCGGCCGGACATGGCAACGACCAGGAAGATGAGTTTGTCTTCTAGGAAGTGTCTCTTTTCTTCTTCGTCTTTATCTTTGTCTTCTCAGGGCCACACCCACGGCCTAAGGAAGTTCCCAAGCTAGGGGTCGAATCAGAGCTACAGCTGCCGGCCTGCACCACAGCCACAGCCATGTGGAATTGGCGCTGCAGCTGTGACCTACACCACAGCTCACAGCAGCACTGGATCCTTAACCCACTGAGTGAGGCCAGGGATGGAACCCACATCTTCATGGATACTAGCCAGGTTCTTTACCACTGAGCCACAGCGAGAACTCCCAGAAGTGTCTCTTTGGAAGCGTGGGGAACCTTTCCCAGACGTGTCTCCCTCCAGCTGTCCGTCCCGTCTCATTTTACATTGGCCGGGGTCAGGTCGTGGGTCTGTACCGGAACCCGTCTCAGACTGGAGGTAGCCCAGTCCCAGTCCACACCCTGTGTCTGGGGATGAGGCTCGCTCTCTTGGAAGCTCAGGGCCTTGTCGGGAGATGGATGTGAACAGAATGGGGATGGTGTTGGAAAGGAGAAAGGAAGGAAGATGCGGGTGACAACCAACCACGTCCCTCGCAAAGGCTAAGCAGTCTCTGGGCTGCACGATGTTCCAGAATTCAGACACACGCTGGCCACTGAATTCCTGAGTATGGTTCCAAACTGTGTACGAGAAGCCCGAATTCTTTGTGCCTGGAATGAGTTTTGATCCTTTTATCAGGTGGTGGGTATATGTCTTCAGAGACCTAGGGCTAATCTATTTTTTTGCATCCGTGACTATCTGAGCATGTCTTTCTGTTGCCTTGATTAATCAATAACAACATGCTTAGACGTAAAATTCATAGATCACAATCCTTTTCCATCAAAAGTTTATATATATGGTTGCACTGTTTTCTGGCAGTTAGCATTACAAAGAAGGCAAGGATAAGACTAGTTTCTCCTCCTTTGTAAGTAAATTGTTATTTTTTAACCTTGAGTGTCTGAAAGATTCTTTCCCCTTTTTTTTTTTTTTTTTCTCTCTCTCTCTCTTTTTTCTTTTCTCACGGCCACACCTGCGGCATATGAAAGTGTCTGGGCTAAGGGTTGAGCAGAGCTGCAGCCGCCGACCTACACCACAGCCACGGTGACCCTGGATCTGAGCCGCATCTGTGACCTACGCCTCAGCTCTCAGCAACGCTGGATCCTTAACCTGCTGAGCGAGGCCAGGGATGGCATCACATCCTTGTGGACACTCGTCAGGTTCTTAACCGCTGAGCCGCAGCGGGAACTCCCTCCTTTATTCTCTTAACTCACAAATGTGCTCAGGACACACCTAGGTGTGGATCATTTTTCTTTAATTTTACCTAGAACATAACGAGTCTTGTCTCAACTGTTTCTCATAACAAGAAAGCAGTTTTCAGTTAGGTCCTTGATTTGTCTGTTTCTCCTGCTCTTCTCATGCTTATTGGGGTGAATCATGTTTCCTGTCCTCCCGGGCTACCGTCTTCTCCCCTGGCGTTTGTATTTCCTCGTCTTTTCCCTCTGTCTTACACAGAATATCTGAGCATCATCTCCAGAACGCGACCTCCCTTTTCCGCAGGCCCGGGGCTCCTCTTACTCACCCCAGGGAATGCTTGCATGCCGTATTGTTTCATGTGAAGCTCATTCTGCTTCTTGGTATTGCTAATATTGGTATGTCCCCAGCCGGGCTCTCACCGCTGTGCATCCCACGCTTGTCTGTGCATCCCATCCTTCTCCCACTTGCTGATTATCTGCACCTCTTTCTCAGAAGCCATATGCCTTCTTGCATCTTTCAGAGGCTGTTGCATCGTTTTCGAAAAGTGCTTTCTGGCTCCCCGGCAGGCGGTCACTTTCAGAGGAGGGCGCTTCATCGGGTCTTCTTCTGCATAATTGTTTTTCATATTTCCTGTGACAGTTTTTCTTTTGCTGATGACTCATTTTTGAATGACAAGCGAAAGAGCCAGTTTCAGATTCACCCACGGACATGGTGTGTAGATTGCATTTGTTCCTATTGACTGGACATTTGGATAATGATGGAATCTTCTCAGACCTGTGAATTGATGAGACCTGGGTGTCTGCCTGGTTCTGATAATTTAGCTCACGTTCCTATGGTACAGTTCAGCTCCGCTGAGTTTCCACCTCACCCTCTGGGTCTGTGGCACCTGCCTCACCGTGTGTTCCTACTGAGATGCTTCTTTTTTACGTCGCTGGCTACGGCTTTTTATTTTTGGTGATTATTCCTTGAAGAATGCATTGAATCCAACGCTACCAGTACACTTCCTAGAATTAGTCTCTAAATAAATGTCGAAAGATGGAGATGGCAAAAAAAAATATGTTGATATCAACTCAGAATGTCACACCCACGTGGCAAGGGGATAGGTACCAGGGTTCTTGTGGTATAGACCCCAGGTCTCTAAGTAGGAGAGTGGAGCGGCCAGGAGGAACTAAAACCTCATCCTGCATTTTTTTTTTTTTTTTTTTTTTTGTCTTTTTGCCATTTCTTGGGTCGCTCTCACAGCATATGGAGGTTCCCAGGCTCGGGGTTGAATTGGAGCTGTAGCCACCGGCCTACACCAGAGCCACAGCAACGCCCGATTCAAGCTGTGTCTGTGACCTACACCACAGCTCATGGCAACACTGGATTCTTAACCCACCGAGTGAGGCCAGGGATCAAACCCTCAACCTCATGGTTCCTAGTCAGATTCATTAACCACTGAGCCACGACAGGAACTCCCATTTTTTTCTTTTTTTTTTTTTTTGAAGCTGTACCCATGGCATATGGAAGTTCCTGGGCCAGAGAGAGAATCTGAGCCACAGCTGTGGCAATGCCTGATCCTTGACCCACAGGCTAGGGATCAAACCCGCATCTCTGCAATAACCTGAGCCGCTGCAGTCAGATCCATAACCACCTGTACCATGGCAGGAACTCCCATCCTGCTTTGTTTTAAGTGGTCGGAGATCCTCTGTTTCTTGGGGGAAAGGCCAGACTCGTAGCTAGCTGTTTCCCCTGCTCATTTAAACATCTTACGTGTAAATTCCTTCTAGATGTTGGCAAGTGGTTTTCTGTTGGTCATAGCCTTTGGTGGTAAATGGGGTTTTTATCTTTCTGTGGCTTCCTAGGTATTTTAGAAGAAATGTAGGCAAGTTTCTACCAGGGCAGCTAGTCTGGAGCTGTTTAATATCAGAAGTAAAAACCCGTCGTTTTCGTTGAGTCAAACTGGATCTGAGCCAATAATGCACTTGGCTGCTAAAAAAAGGGGAATAACGTTTTCCTGAATATGCAGAAAAACGTTGGTAGCATTCTCGTTGCACACTCTGCCTTGCTTGGGGTGCATCTGGGAGCTTTGGGCTCACGCATGGCCCCTTTTGTTGATAAAATCTCGAAAGGCTCTGATGAGTAGGAGCAAGTTCAAAGACGGACAAATAGGAGGGGAAAGCCTGTGTGTTATGTTGGGTCAGATGACGTGGCTACAGCGTATGGCGAGGCCTGAAAACCGTGATGAAGTATTTCAATGATGGTCATGTGAGAATGGGATTATATTTATTCTGATTTGCTCCAAAATGCAGACCAGGGGGTGGTGGGAGGAGGTTACAAGAAGGTGGATTTGGTGGTAGAGCAGACACCTCATGGGGAAGGCTGTGAACCACCCAGCTGTTTCTAGAAGGTCCTGGCTGATCGGCCCGTCAAGGAAGCTGTGGAAGAATTCCTGCTATTGGGTGGGAAGTTGGGTGAGCCTGTGATCCATATTTTAATGATCTTGGTTTTGGAGTCCTGCCCTTGAGGTTTCTGCCTTTCGGTTGGAAGAGTGACTCTGCTTCTGCAAGGAAGGCACTGAACCGTGAGACCTCTGCTGCTTCCAACGCTGGGCTCCATCCAGACACACGAGGACCCAGGAGAGGCAGGTTCCACTCTCTGTCGTGCTCTATGACTCCTGGTGCACATGGCAGCAAGGCTACTTCCGAAGCAGCCCGGGACCAAGCTCGTGCCCCCGAGAAGTGGGGAGTGGAAGCAAACAGGTGGCTTCTAGGTCATCTCACACCGTCCTTAGCCTGGTCCTGGGAGGCTGCTTCCCAGACAAAGAACCTAAGACTGAGGGGTGGACCACGTGCCAAGAGCAGGAAGACATTGCCTCTTGGAGCCCGTGGAGGCCCCAAGTTCTGACACACGAGGGGCTCAGGGCAGCAGCTGGGTCTCAATGAGCCCCTGGAGGCATAGCACGAAGCTAGGTTTGCTGCTTTTGCATTTCCTTTTCTTTATTCTCAGACCCGGACTTTCGGCATTTGGAAGTTCCTAGGCTAGGAGTCGAATCAGAGCTGCAGCTGCCAGCCTGCACCACAGCCACAGCAATACCAGATCTGAGCCATGTCTGTGACCTACACCATGGCTCACAGCAACCCCGGATCCTTAACCCACTGATCAAGGCGAGGGATCGAACCTGCATCCTCATGGATGCTCGTTTGGTTCTTAACCCACTGAGCCACAACGGGAACTCTTTTTGTTTTTTTTATTAAAGTATAGTTGACTTGCAGTGCTGTGCCACTTTCTGCTGTACAGCAGAGTGACCCAGTCATACACATATATACATTCTTTTTCTCATATTATCCCCCCATCGTGTTCTATCCCAAGAGACTGGACACAGGTCTCCGTACAGTAGGTCCTGATGGCTCACGCGCTCCAAATGCAGTCGTTTGCCTCTACCAACCGCAGGCTCCCAGCTCATCCCACTCCCTCCTCCTCCCCCTTGGTAACCACAAGTCTGTTCTCCATTTAATTTCAACAGTCACTTTTTGTCCATAAGTTTCTGCAGCTCGGGAGGGTGAGCTCTGCTCATGATGTCTCACCAAGTTCAAAGCCACCTCTTTTGCATTTTCCTAATGATGCATTTGGCCCTAGCCTTTTACAGTGTTGATAGAGGTGGTGCTATTTTTCTTTTGTCCTTGGGGTGGCTGGTGGGAGCCCTCGGAGGGGGGGATAGAGCCCCTCCAGCTCCCCCCAGCACTCCTCGACGTCCCATGGGGTGAGTCTAGATTTGAACCCTAGACTGGTTCCAAAGTTCAGGCTGACTTCATGGGGAGCGGACAGACCTCTTTAAATGTGTTACTAGGGATTTGCTGTGTTTGGGCTTTGGAGAAAGCAGACGGCATGATTTGGCCTATTCCCCTGAAGACTCCCCACATACAGAAAGCTGGCTGGAGGCTGGCCTGTCTTCGCTCCTGCTCCAAGCTGGCCCTGGGTCCTCGCTGGCCCCTTCGTCCGACCTACAGGTGCTGCCCTTTGTTGCAACCCAGGCAGCAGGATCCCCACCTGCTGCTTTCCAGGCTGGACACAGCAGTCAGTCTGGGTCAAGGCCAGAATTCTTTTTTTTTTTTTTTTCCTTTCCTCCGACAAACAAAAATCCCTCCCGGTGCGTCCTATTGGGCTTGCAGTGCCAGATGTGTCAGGAGGTGGTTCTCGTAAAGCAGCCCTAGCGCAGGGCTTTTCCACGGCATTACCTCATGGCCGGGTTCACGTCACTTTTCCATTGGTTTTGGACGGTGCTCTGCAGTCCTCTGGGGATGCGCTGAAGCTCAGGCTCCTGCAGAGCCAGCAAGGAAAGCCCAACAGCCGACCAAGGGGAAAGAAAGGAACACTGGCCACGTGGTCTCGGGTCTTCTGAAATGCCTGCCCGGGTCTGCATTTTGCTTCTGGAAGGTTGCTCGCCGTCGTCTTAATGCTTTCGGTCTCCTGTTTTCTGCCCTCCTGTTCCCTCCTCGGCGCCTGTCGTTGAACATTCAGTGCTGCCGAACGCTGCTTTTCTGCTCCAGGCCGCTGCCGCCTGGATTTCTGTGACCCTGCCCTTTGGAATTCTTCTGTTCTCTCGTCACCTCCTTCTTTCCTCAGCCGAACATCCTGCTCCCCTGTCCCCAGCGCCCGGCCGTTCACCTTCCACCTGCCGTTCCAATAAATAAATAATTCCAATAATTATAATGGCTCAATCTCAAAAAAAGTCTATTTCTTGGCCAAACCTGCAACATATGGAAGTTCTGAAATCTTAACCCACTAAGTGAGGCCAGGGATCAACCCCACATCCTCATGGATACTTGGTTGGGTTTTTAACCTGCTAAAGCACAACAGGAAATCTAAGAAATCTATTTCTTTTCTTTTCTTTTTTTTTTTTTTCTTTTTTGCCTTTTAGGGCCACACCTGCAGCATATGGAAGTTCCCAGGCTCAGGGTCAAATCAGAGCTGCAGCTGCTGGCCTATGCCACAGCCACAGCAACACCAGATCCTTAATCCACTAAGGGAGGCCAAGGATCGAACCTGCGTCCTCATGGATACTAGTGAGGTTCATAAACTGCTAGGCCACAATGGAAACTCCGAGAAGTCCATTTCTCACTCATGTTTTAACCCACAGTGGCAGGTGGTTTTCCTCTAGCCAGGGAGCCAGGAGCCTTCCATTCTGTGGCCCCACCATCCCACTCAATGTTACCGCCACAGCCGAAGGGGAAAAAGAGAATGCAGGGCACGTCTGCTTTAAGGTTTTGGCCTGGATGTGACGCATCTCGCTTCCGCTCATTCTCCATAGGAGACAACTTCTAGATGCCAGGGGAGTTGGCATCAGACGTTCACGGCGGGGAAGCCCCTTCCTCGGCAATGACTCTATGCTGTGGTGGGGAAATGGAATTTGGAGGCCAGGTGCCTTCTCTGTTGGAGGCCAGTTACCTTGAGTTTTCTCATAAGACTCTCACCCTTGGTGTACTCATCCTTTTTCACAGCTTCTATCTTTATCTCGGCATTAATGATGCCTAAATCTGTTTCCAGCATCAACCTCACACAGATGTCTAGTCTTCTATCTTCAGCCTCCTCCTAAACATCAGCCTCCTTCCCCTAAATGTAGAATCTTTTCCATCAGAGCTGGCTCTCGTTCTGGTCCTCCCCAGTTCTGTCAGTGGCTCAGCCTTCTTCTGGCATCATCTGGAATTCTTGCCTTGCCTCTGGGCCCCGTTTCCAGGGCATCTCGGGGGCCTCTTTTATTTGTCCCCCTTTCCTCACTCCAGTCTCTCTCTCTTAATGATCTATTTAGAATGCTTTTGACAGGCTCATCCTTCTGAAATGCTTTTATTATGTCACTGCCAAGAAATTCTCCTTAAGAACCTGTGATTCCTTGTTGGCACTTTAGAAATGTGAAGCAGTTTTAAATAGTAACAGCCTATAAAAATAAGACAGCTTGTTAGGCAAAACAGTTATTTTTTATTCTGAAGGGCAAGTCAAGTTCGGTGCGATGAGCTATAACAAGCATCAAATGAGGAAGCAAGAAACCATAATTCTAGCTTACCCTCCATCTCTAACCAAATCTCTGAGCCTCAGCTGTTTGTTTTATATTAAGAAGGGAGCATCTTTCCTGCCTGAAATCTGTGAGCTAGGAAAGATGACCTCTTTGGTTCCTTCCAGCACCAGGACTGATGGTTTTAAACATACAAACTCCCTGCCTATTTTTTAAGACCTTTTATAATCTGACCCCACGTTCTCTCCCCAGCTCACACTGTCCCAGATGCTTCCTCTACTCCATTAGGTTGTTTTCTCTCCTCATCCCAGCTATGCCCCCAGTTCGACCTAGCGTTCTGTGCCATGCTGCTCCCTCATCCAGAGGCTCCCCCCTCCCCCCACCCATCTAAGTCATGCTCATTCTTCAGTCACCTTTGGGGCCAGCTGGGCCACCTTGGAGGGTCTGAAGCATTTAGGAGGATATCGCCACCCACCCGGCTTTGCCTCTTAGGAGCTCAGGGACCTTAATAAGACATGTAAATTTTGCTTTGTAGGTGCCATCCCTGCATGCATTACTCTTCCAGTTTTGCTCCAGTTTTGTTTGCCCAGTTAACTGTTGGGCTGGTTGGATTAATTAATGATTAATTGACTGATCCAATCAGCATAAAGTCTGCATAAGGCTGAAGCATGTGAAGCTGCTGATACTTGACTGCTTCTGACCTACAAAAAAAAAAAAAAAAAAAAAGAAAGAAAGAAAGAAAAGAAAGAAAACAGCAGTTTTCCATGTAAACCGAATCAAGTACTCTAAAAATATTTGTTATTCTTTCCACTCAACTTAGTCAAATCCTCCAAGGCAGGGAAGCCAGCATCTGAGAGTGAGAGCTGAAGTCACTGTGGCCGTAACTGCCACGTTTTTTTCCAGCGGTCACGGTCTGCACTGGGATTCAGAGCAAGAGCCACCCCAGAGGAATGGCACGTTCTAAACAGGGGCACCCACCTGGGAAGGCTGGTCCTGGGGGCAAGGAGCGGCAGGTGCCTCCAAACTGTGTCAGAGGATTAGAGCGGTTACCCGGCAGCTAGGTCCGAGGCGGCTGCGGTTTCATCTGTACCAGACCCAGGGCTGCTGGTATTTGGAAGGACAGATTTTTAGACCTGGGTTTTGGTAACTGAAGTCCTTCCCAGGGAAACAGAGGCACTGGAGTCAGGACCTTAAGAATCCTGGTCCTTCCATCCTTTCCTTTTCCCTAGACTTCAGTCCTTAGAACTGTAAGGACATGGCCGCTGGGCAGCGCATGAGGGCTCCTGGGGGGAACTATAGTTTGAGTTTGGGAATCAAGCAGACCTAATGTCAAATCCCACCTCTGCCACTTGTAGATAAATAAACTTGGAGAAATTACTTGATTTCTCGAATCCTCAATTTTGTCATTTGAAAAAGGGACACGAGTGGGGTAAAACAACCAAGATTTTCCTGAGGATCAAAAGAGCTCTCTCTGCAAATAACAAATGCCAGAGGAGGCGTGGGGAAAAGGGAACCCTCCCACACGGTTGGAATGTAAATTGGTGCAACTGCCATGGAACACAGTGGGGAGAGTCCTTTAAAAAGTAAAACTAGAGTTGCCGTATGATCCAGGAATCCCACTTCTGGGCGTGTGTCTGGAGAAATCTCATTTGAAAAGGTACATGCCCCCCAATGTTCATTGCAGCACTATTTACAGTAGCCAAGACATGGAAGCCGCCAAAATGTCCATTAACGGAGGAACGGATAAGAAGATGTGGTACATACACAGTGGGATGTTAGCCATAAAAAAGAATGGAATAACGCCATTGCAGCAACATGGGTGAACCCAGAGATTCTCCTACTAAGTGAAGTAAGTCAAAAAGAGAAAGGCAAATACATGAAATCACTTATGTGCACATATATGGTACAAATGAACGTATTTACAGAATAGAAAGAAACTCCAGACTTAGAAAACAAACTTATGGCTACCGAAGGGGAAGTGGGTGGGGAAGGGATAAGTTAGGACTTCGGATTAGAAGATACAAACTGCTATATATAAAATAGAGAAACAGCAAGATCCTAATGAATGGCACAGGGAACTAGACTCAGGGTCATGTGATAAACTGTAACAGAAAAGCATATGTTCTTTGCTGTGCACCAGAAACCAACACCACATTGTAAACCAACTATATTTCAATTAAAAAAAAAAAAAAGGTGCGTCCCCTCGTGGCACAGCAGATTAAGGATCTGGCATGGTCACTGCAGCAGCTCAGGTTGCTGCTGTCGTGTGGGGTGGGATCCCTGGCCTAAGAACGTCCACACGCCGTGGGCATAGCCAAAAAAAAAAAAAAGATGAAATGAATTAATGCAGGCAAAATGGCTGGATATGATCTGAAGCGTAGAAAGCCATCCATAAAGCATAGACATTATTATTCTAAAATGTGAGAGTGAGCAGATCAGGCCTTTATTTTTCTTTTGTCTTTGTGTCCTTTTAGGGCCGCACCTATGGCATATGGAGGTTCCCAGGCTAGGGGTTCAGTTGGAGCTGCAGCCGCCGGCCTACACCACAGCCGCAGCAATGCGGGATCCGAGCCGTGACTGCGACCTACACCACAGCTCACGGCATCGCCAGAGGGTTTGAGCCTAGCTGACACTGCTGGGCTTCTGTTAAACACTCAGCCACCGCCCCCCCCCACCCCCGCCACCTTTTTTTTTGGCCTTGCCCAGAGCTTGTGGAAGTTCCCAGGCTAGGGATTGAACCCAAGCCTCAGCAGCGACTGGGTCCTTCACCTGTTGCACCACAAGGGAACTCCATCAGCCCTTCTTACTCAGCCACATGCTTTGTTTCCAGACTGGTTCTGGGACACCATCTCCAGATGGGGTTAGGCTCCACGCCAGGTCGACCTGGCTGGCTCTGTGGTCTGCTTCCCTGACCATGGACCGCAAGGCTGGGACATCTTAGCTGCTGCTGACCAGCCCCCTCAAGCCCCTTGGCCCCTTTGGTGTCCGCTGTGGAACAGCTGCTCAGGGCTCCGGAGCGAGGGGTGATGTCCCATTTTCTGTTTTCTTCGTCTTCATTGCACCGGGAGAGGACAGGAATTGGGGCTGAAAGGGGAGGCAGGGCCAGGACAGAAGCTTATCTCCAGGGGAAGGCATTTTGTGGCCCCAGCTGCCCGCTTCGCGCCCCGGCCACCTCCATAGTGGGAGATGCCTTTCTGAGCAGCTTTGTCTACTGAGCCCCGGGCTGCAGGGTCTAGGAGCCTCTCTAGGCAGCCCCCGGGGTATGTGGCCACTCATGACAGTACACCGAGGAGGGGCAGAGGGATCCTGAACCAAGCCCACTGGCTTTGTCTCTTTAGATCTAAGGGCAGAGGCTCCCGAGATCTGGCGACAAGATGGTATTTGGAAGAGACCGTGGGTGCCCTGGGTGGGGTCAGGGGTGCCTGGAGATGTGCCGTGACTGTGACATAGGGGACACTCCAGCTTCCTTGCGAAGTTCAGGGCATCAGAGCCCAGTGACTTCTGAGGTGCTGGAACCCCACCGTGGCAGGTGCCTCCTGCCATATACCATCACCAAATACGCCAGGGATGCCAAGTCTCAGCCCTCATCCGCTTAAATTCAGAGCCTGGATGGAGGTTCTGATCGGGCCCGATTTTAGGGTCTTGCCTTGTACTCTTTTTTTTCCAAAGAATTTTGTGTGTTGGCGAAGAGCCGAAGGCCAGAGAGCTGAAAGCCAGGGTCCACATCAGCAGATGCGACGGAGGCTGAAAATGACAAATGTTAGAAATGGAGCAAGGCATGTCATTATGTGTATAAGGAAGGCGCAAACGTTAAATATGGCTTCGGGATGCGTGGAATATTCGGGTAATGTTGGATGAGGAGAGCACACATCCCTAAACTCCCTTTCTAGGAGATGATAATTGCGAGCATTTTTGAGCCCTATTCTAAGTATTTTTCATGCATTAGATCATTTATTCCCCACAACAGCCTAATGAAAAAATTGCTATCATTATTCTCATTTTATAAATGAGGAACCCACAGCTCAGGGAGATTAAGTAACTCGCCCAGCGTCTCAGAGCTCATCAACGGCAGATTCGGACCCAGGCAGCCTGGCACCTCAGTGCACAGTCTTGTTCACCAGCGACCTTGCCTCTCTGACGTGAGGCCTTCAAGGTCATGGCTAAGTTCTCCGAATACTGCTTTCTATTTCTCTTCTGCCAGCATTCAAGCAAGCGCAGCTGGGTCGGCGCATTAAATACACTTACGAGTGAGCCAATACATTAATGAAAGACTTACCAGCAGAGGCAAACCCTTCTGTTAAGAATCCCTTGGCTGGTCTGTCTCAACTTTGTGCCCTTCTTCCTGCGATAGCTCAAAGCCAGTGGCTCATTCACGACCTCGGCCTCGCCTTCCTCTCTGTACCTGCCTCACGCGCCCCACCTGGATCGCCCTCTGAGCTCCTGCACAAACCACCAACATACCATTTCAACTTAATTGGTTTTGCAGTATATGGTTTTGCTTATTACATGGAACAAATCGAGCTCAGGAACCACAGTGACCCTGGGAAAGGCCCAGCGTCAGCCCGGAGTCAGCAGGGAGGCCCCGAGTGGTGTGTACACGTGACAATTTTTCAGTGAAAACGTGTTCAGTCTTTACTGTTTCACAAAATAAAAGGGGGGGTGGGGAAGCTGTGGCTCTTCCTCCCATTTTCGAGAAAGGGAGAGTGAGGAACACAGGCCTGGCTGCGCAGGCTCCGGTGGGGGAGCGCAGGGTCCCTGATGCCTGCTTAGGAGGCTGGCTGCAGGCCGTGGGGTCCCCACTAGGCTCATCTCCAAGGGCTCCCTGGACACTCTGGCTTCCCCCTAAGTCCCTCACGCCACCCCTTGTCCTGGCCGAGGGTCACGGCCAAGTTCTGCTTTTGCAGAGGAAGGGAGGTGACGAGTTATTTGTGCCTCCGCCCCTTCATTCATCCTGACTCTTGCTATTTGGCGGAGCCAGAAAGTGAGGCGAGTCCAGGCTGGTGCTGGCGATGCTGGAGCCCCTGGGATTCCCTGGCGGGCTCGGAAGCGGAGCCAGAAAGCTGAAAGCTTGTCTACCATCTAGTCCAGATGACATGGGCCTCTTCCAGGTCCCTCTGATGCTTAGGGTGGGTCCAAGTTACACTGAAAAGGATCCAGAGAGTTCCCAGTCTGGTCCACACCCGTAATTCCCGGAGTCAAGTGACTCAGGGTGTCAGATGATACCTCAGGGCTAACTCACCCCCCTCCCCAGGAAAGGGTGTTTCATGTTAAGGGCCATGCCACCTGTGGGCTGGAAACAGGTTCTAGACCTTTCCACCCAAGCTTTTGCTCTCATCCCCAGGGTTCTGCTACTGGTGCCAGCCAGAGTGGCAGTGACATTGCCACATCCATGAAGACGCCTCTGAGGCTCCCAGTGTCCTTGACCACACTCTCCTCTCAGCCAGTTTTTAAACTTCTTCACCAAGGACAGAAGAAGGGTAGGCGGGGGAGTTCCCTGCGTGGCGCAGCAGAAGTGAATCGGACTAATATCCATGAAGATATGGGTTCGATCCTTGGCCTCGCTCAGTGGGTTAAGGATCTGACATTGCTGTGAGCTGTGGCGTAGATCGAGGATGCGGCTCAGATCTGGTGTGGATGTGGCTGTGGCTGTGGCTGTGGTATAGACCAGCGGCTACAGCTCTGATTAGACCCCTAGCCTGGAAACCTCCATATGCCTCGGGTGTGGCCCTAAAAAGACCAAAAAAAAAAAAAAAGAAAGGAAGGAAGGAAGGGTAGGTGGTGTTCGTGGGATGTGGGATAAAGTGCTGTCTGCACAGCCCAGAGGCCTGGCTGCTGGGCATGTGGACTCGGCTCAGCCACGTGCTGCTGTGCCCTCCTGCTGAGCCAGTGCTGACCTCCGTCCCTTGTGCTCAGATACGGCTGACCTCTGGCCTTTAAGCTGAGTATCTGGGTTCAGTTCCAGCCTCTGAAGAGGAAACAGCCTTCCCTCGGGGGTGGTGTAGCCCCGAAGTATCTTCTGAAGCCCTGTGTCAAGAGTCTGCTCAAAGCCTCAGCCACAGGCCCCTTGGAAGACGTGCTTCTAGATTCAGCTGAGATCAGGCTGGTGTTTGAGCTCAGAGCACACGCTGACCTTCACAGACACCGCCCTCTGGAACTTCCTCTCTCTCTCTCTCCTCTCATTTTTTTTGGCTACACCCACAGCATATAGAAATTCCCAGGCCAGGATTCAAACCTGAGCCGCAGCAGTAACCAGAGCCACAGCAGATCCTTAACCTGCTGAGCCACCAGGGAACTCCCTTGCTGGAACGTCTCAAGTGGAGGAGCAAACACTGAGGGCCGGCAGGACCCCTGTAGGTCCACGATTTCCAAAGCTATGGTTATTTATAAATTTATATATGCATTTTAAAACGGTTTACCTATAAATTCGACAGGTTCCAAGGTGGATACTGCAGGGTGCAAGTGTTGGCAACAAGCACACAATTTTTAAGTAGCCTCTCAGCTTTCATATATAGGTGCCTTTCTTTGACTTACAATGTATGTTACTGCTGTATTTTTATTATATTCATAGATCATGAGTTAGTGCAAATGCCCACCTACGAGGATGTGATAAGGTATAGACAAGGCACGTCTACACAGCGGGATGATCTGTAGCCATTAAAAATCAGATTGCTAATGTAGAGAAGTACTTAATATTTTGCTAAGTACAAAAAGCAGACTAAAATTCGATATGAGCTGAATTTGGAACCCCTCCCCCACCAACCCACCCCAAAGCAACGTTTTATAGATACTCGCTTTTGCATATACTAAAAAAGACTAAACTCATATATACTGACATTTCTGTAGTTATCTTTCCCTATGGTTTCCTACAGTTGTTACGTATTAATTTTATAATTAAGGAGTTCCTGAGTGGCTCCAAGGGTTAAGGATTCAGCGTTGTCACTGCTGTGGTATTGATTTAATCCCCGGCCTGGGAATTTCCATATGCCATGGGTGTAGCCCCCCCAAATTTTTTTAATTTTATCATCGAAAAATGTTACTGCTTTTTTGAAAAGGACGCTTGCAAATTGCGTATTTTGGAAACTCACAGAATGAGACCCTGGACCTTCCACCAACACACAGCGTGTGCCCTGAAATCAAATGCTGATGACGTGGTTTGGGCCCAGGGTCACGGCTGCAGTGTTCCCCTTCATAGCCCTGAGCTGGTTAGTCCTTAAATCCACCCAGAAAGTAAAACACTACACTTGGTTATTAAGGCAGCATAACTCCCGTGCGTTTAACCCTGTGGGTTCTCCAGGCCTGTGAGGTCTGTGCGTCTGTTTGCTGCTCCTCTCGGCAGGAGCCAGTCCACGTTCAGGGACCAGCAGGCAGTGCTTGTGGGGCAGCTCCAGCCCCTTCTGGCGGCCAAGGTCTGCTCGCCCACATTAATGCCCTGAGGCAAAGGGTCCTACTTACACCGCCTCTTAACGTCTGGACCAGATGACCCCCAAGGGCAAGCTGGCAGGACGAAAGGCTGGTGACACTCAGCCTGAAAGCTCTGGGAGAGGTTGGATGGCAAGGGGCCTGAGTTGCCGTGGTGGGGGGGGATGGCCGCGTGTGGGGTTCCCGCCAGCTGCGCTCGTGGGGTCCCAGGCGCCTCTCACATCAGCCAAAAGTCCTGCTGATCCGTTGCCCAGAGGCTGGTCATAATAACGCCCCCACCTTTGTCTCTCAAAGGGACAAACAAGAGACCCAGTGCTTTTTGGATGCCTGGGTCCCTGAGGGGATTTAGGGTCATTTATGGGATTTAGCTTTTGAGAGTCTAGAGGGCAATGCAGGTGCTAAGGAAGAGTAACCAAGGCCACAAAAGCTACCATGTAATCTCGCATTCATTTGTTCAGCTGCTGCGTATAGAGGGCAGACTCCGTTCTCTAGGCTACAGCGGGGCAGGTAGCAGGTGAGGCCCCGCGTTCATGGAGCTGACATTCCAGGGTGACAGGAGATGATCAGTAGGTAGGTAACAAATGACACCAGGAAGTGTTAGAATGAAGCTGGGACACCATGACGTGATGGGGGACCGAGGGCAGGGGCGGTGTTTCCGGCCTAGTACCCGGTCCATCGTGTTGCCTATCCCCGTACTTCTGTCTTTTCCAGAATGTTCCACGTTTGTGTGTGTGCCACAGTCTGTTCCTCCTTTGCTCGGTGGGGATCCATTGTGTGGCTATAGCATGGTTTGCTCACTTTTTCACCTCCTGAAGGTCACTCGGGTTCTTTCAGTTTCAGGCCTTTAGAAAATAAACCCACGAACAATACTGACGTACAGGGTTTTGTATTAACAGGTTTTCAGTTCACTTGGGCAGATTTCTAAGCATATGAGAGTAAGATGCCTAGTTCCAATAAATGTTTATAAGTGTATGCTTCACTTTATTAAAAATAAAACACTGCCAGCCCCCTTTCCCAAGCAGCTGAAAGATGTCGCGTTCTCCCCAGCCGTGTACAGAAGTTCCCGTTACTCTGCCTCCTCACCAGCACTTGGGGTTGTGTTTTGTATTTTTAGCCATCACTCAGAGGTGTGGAGGGGAGTCCCTCTGTGGCTGTCATCGGCATTGCCCTAATGACTAATGTCTCTGAGCACCTTTCGTGCCGGTCTGCCATTCCCCCGTCTTTGGGTTAAAGATCAGCTCGCATCCATGAAAGTGACCTGGTCAGAGTTATGCTCTGGGAAGGGGATCCTGGCGGCAGAGCGCTGTCTTGTTATGTGTTGAATGAGGCCCAGTTGCACCTGCCTCTCCTGGGTGTTTATTAGAAAGGCAGCGCCTCGGCCCCAGCTCCAGGAGATCTCTAGGGGGTTTGTATGCATGTTAAGACTTTGAGCAGCACTAAATTGAAGGAAAAATAAAAGCAGGGGCTAATTTAAGAAGCTGCTGCGACACAGAGACCTCAGGGAGGCTGAGCCTCCAGAAGGCTAAGGAAAGAGTCCACGTGTGTCTTGCTGACCCGCCTGAAACCTGGGTCAGGGTTTGAGCGCCTGTCTGTCTCTTCCCTGGGTGCCCCCGCTGGCTGGAGGCCCACGTGGCAGCGAAGAGGGTGTTCACAGGAAAACAGTCTCCTGGGATCCCGGACACATCCCCCAGGCCTCCCGTGTCGGCCTGTGGGACCGAAGTGCAGGGAGGAGGCTGTGGGGTCAGAAAGCGGAACAGGATCCCGTTGCTCCAGCCAACACTGACAGCCCTCTGTGCGGGCACCTGGGCAGGGCTCAGCCCTCAGCTAAGAGTCCACGGTCTCGGGGGGTGGGGGGGTGGGTAGACAGACGCAGCTGGCACTAGGCGTGGTAAGAGTCATAGCAGAGACACAGAGAAAATCCTGGATGAGCCCAGAGAAGGGAGAGACTGATGGGGTGGAGGTTGGAGGAAGGGCAGGAGGAGGCGGAAAGAGTTAACAGCTGATGTGGGATTTAGAATCTTAAATTAATAGCTAACATTTCCGGAGCAGTGGCCATGTGCCAGACCCTGTATTTTGGAGATGATTGCCTTGAACCGCCCCCCAGAGCCCCATGGGCAGAGACTGTCTTAGCCCCATGATGGATAAAGTATCACGGGCATGGGATCCAGGAACCGGCCCGGGGACCACAGTGTGATTCCCACTCTGCCTGGCTCCGAAGTTCGCATCCTTAACTGACCATGCATGCACCGGGAGCCTGGCCTGGAGAACCCCAGGGGGACAGATGCAGAAACCCGTCCCTGGCCCCAGCAGCTCCCCATCCTCAGCCCGGCCCCAACGCTGCCCAGCAGGACTGAAGACAGTGAACAGATGGCTGGACCACGGCTCCTGGCTGCCTGCGGAAGACTGGGCCTCGGGCGGGGGGGGCCCTGCGTCTCCCCGTCGCTGGGGAGCTGCACCACGGTCAGCCTCGGCTCCAGCCACGGCCTCGCCCCGCAGCCAGGGCTGGACAGTATCAAAGGCTTGGCTCTGTTCGATCCCACGTGACGGTGGATTTCTCTTCTATCTGAGGAGATAACGCCAAAGGCAGGCTCTTGGTGTTTCTCAGCCTCCCCTGACAGCCTGGAGGCCTGGGCCTTGTGCAGATCTCCAAAAAGGAACTGCTACAGTTGTGAGACGTAAACCTGGAGATGCCCGCTAGCCACGACCCTCGGCATGTCTCTGTCAAGGCCTCATGCCCCTCGACCTGTTAGTTGGACCAGGAAAGCTGCTTGGGTCCAAGGACACAGAGCCCGTTATGTCAAGGCCTTCCTGCCATGCTGGCCCGCCATGGGCACTCAGGAGGTGTTGGTTGTGCTGACTGCTGAGGAGGCTGGAGCTCACGGGGGTCTGGCATGCAGACCCTGGAGCCAGGCTGCGGGCTGGATCCCGTCTCTGCCACTCACTAGCTGTGCGACGTCAGGCAAGTTACGTAAGTTCTCTGGGCCTTCGTTTTCCTCTGTGAGTTGGAGATAATAGTCCCTCCTCCTAGGGGTGTCATGAGGCTTAACTGAGTCGTCACCAGTTAAGAGCTTAGAAGGGGATCTAGCCCATAGTAAGCACCCAGTAACACGCGTCATGGAAGAATTGGAAGAAGGCTGTCTCTGGAACTCGCCCTGGGTGGAAGCCTCCGCTCCCGCCCCTTCTTGCTATAACGTCAAGCAAAGAGCTGAGCCTGAGCTTCAGCCTCCACATCTGAAAAAATAAGGATGATAACACCTGCCCCGGAGGATGAGGCAGAGGAGGAAAAGGGTGACCCAAGCAGGGTGTGCAGCACCCACCCAGAGGGAGCCGGCTCTCATTGTCTGGTTTCCTTTTCTTTTCTCTTTTCCTTTCTTTTTTTCCTTTTTTCTTTTTCTTTTTGGCCATTCTGCGGCACATGGATGTTTCTAGGCCAGGGATCAAACCCGAGCCACAGCAGTGACCCAAGCCGCTGTAGTGATGACACTGGGTCCTTAATCTGCTTCACCACCAGGGACTATGTCATCGTTTGGTTTCTTTCTTTTCTTCCTTTTTTTTTTTTTTTTTTTTTTTTGGTTTTTAGGGCCACACCCGCGGCATATGGAAGTTCCTAGGCTAGGGGTTGAATCAGAGCTGCAGCTGCCAGTCTACACCACAGACACACCAACTCAGGATCCAATCTGTGTCTGTGACCTACACCGCAGCTCAGGGCAATGCCAGATCCTTAACCCACGGAGGCAGACCAGGGATCGAACCTGTGTCCTCATGGATGCTAGTCAGACTCATTATTGCTGAGTCATGACGGGACTGTCTCCATCATTTGGCTTCTTGAGTCTCATGTCCACTGATCGGAGGGTGAGAGGCTGTGACTGCCCGGCCTGGCCGGGTGCCTTCGGCCAGCTGGGGTAGGACTGTGCAGCAACCGAAGGTCATGGGCACCCGGGCAGCGGGCATCCAGAGAGAACCTGCCACTTGTAGGGCAGAACCAGCCAGACCCAAGGGGGAGGCCTGAGGAAGGCTGAGCAAAATTACCCCATTCCAGAGCTTCAGCACTGAAAGGGTGGCAGCCGCAAGGCCCCAAAGGAGGGGAGGGCGGACTTGATGGCTCAGGGTCAGAACCTCTGTGCCCTCCGCCCTCAGCCACGTGCCTTTCAGGCTCCGTACAGGCCAATCCGTGTCCTCCGCTACTGCTGGGCTGGAGCACTCAGCAAAGTCCGCAGACAGCGTGCGCGGTCAGAGCGCTTCCCGCACTGGGGTCAAGTATGAGGGCGAGGAGAACTAAGAGGCCAAGGTCAGCTGAAGGTCAGTGGAGGGATCCCTTGGGGTGGCCAAGGGCACGGGCTGCTGGGTTTCTGCGCCGTCGGCCTTGGGCGGATGGTCTAAGGAGCCTCTTATCACCTTGGCCTTTCAAAACGTCCCTGCTGCGGCCACTGCCGTGGGACTCCTTTGACTCCTTTGGGTACAGCCTTCGTGAGTCCCTGGCGAGGGGGCGCACGGGAGGGGCATGGAGCTGACTCCAGAGACGTGGGCAGCGCAGGGTCACAGAGGATCCTGACCTCTGACCTGCGGGCAACAGGCAGCCAGGGATGAACTCGAGGCAAGCAGCAGAAGGATTCGACAGGGTTTTAGGAATTCGCTCCACAGCTGCGTGAAGGATACCCCTCTTGAGAAGATAAACACTGGCTAATATTTTTTCTTAAATGTGCTTTATTTTCCAGGGGAAGCCTAGATCACTGACTTTGTTTTTCTCTGTGTATTTTTGATTTACTCTCTTTGAAAGCTCAAGGAAAACGTTCATTATCTTAAGCCTTTGACGGTGCCCTAATCTGTCCTCTCCCCTCCAGGTGAAGCCGGGCACAGAGTCCTGAGGCTGCTGTCCCGAACTCCTGCCGTGCGTTTCGGGCGCCACCAGGAAGGATTTCTCAACCGTCCGGAGTCTCCCTGTGCCCTGAGATCCCCCTGCCCCGCGCACACACCCCAACGCTCACGCTTACCTCCTAGCAAATCCCTTTAGACTTAGAAAGAACCCACCCAAGCTTTGGACACGCGGCTCTGAGTCCGAGACCCAGGTTGGACATTTGCAGGTCGCCGCCGCAGTGACCCTCTGCCTCACCTCTCTCTGGCTGTGGATGCTTCTCAGCGAGGCTCCTTCGATCTCTTGTACATGTACACACTGTGCCAACGTTGGCTCAGCCCGGTGTGGCTGAGTCCCACAGAACGTCCTTGGGAAATAGGAGACGTGGACAGACCCTGCCTATCGAGGTCACTGCTGACGGCCTTCTCTTCCAGGGTCACCAGCCCACCTCCTCCTTTGCCGGGACCATGGGCCGTGGCCCCATCAGGTCAGCCGTTTGTCCTCGTTGGCTCGGAGCTGTGATGCCTGCCGCGTGGTCCAGCCCACGGCCGTCTGTCTCCAGAGCCCGCCCCACGGGAGGGACCCGAGCAGAAAGGAAGTTCAGGAGACTCCACGAATGATGCACTGTGGCTTCACGTCAACGCTCCTCTAATTCCAAGGAGAGAATGCTGTACTGCCTGTCGCTTCAACTAACTGATCTCAAACTTCATGCTGCTCCCGAGGGCGACGTAACGTCACGGCTCTCCGTTAGGCAAAGGGGTCCCAAACTGTACAATGACAAACAGGTGGGTTTCTGCCTAGTTTACTCTTTCCACGATAGCATATCCCCACCCCCAACCCTGGGGTCTGTCCATGAAAACAAAAACCAGGTTCAAGGAGTTCTCATCGTGGCTCAGTGGTTAACGAATCTGACTAGGAAGTGTGGGGTTGCGGGTTCGGTCCCTGGCCTCGCTCAGTGGGTTAAGGATCCAGCGTTGCCGTGAGCTGTGGTGTAGATCACAGATGCGGCTTGGATCCCATGCTGCTGTGGCTCTGGCGTAGGCCGGCGGCTACAGCTCTGATGAGACCCCTAGCCTGGGAACCTCCATATGCCTTGGGTGCAGCCCTAAAAAGACAAAAAGACAAAAATAAACAAAAACCAAAAAACAAAAAAAACAAATTCAAACCCCTAAGTACAAAAAGTAAGCAAAGTCTGAGTTCTTAGAATAGGATGCTGTTGGACTCACCCCTGGCCTTTGGACTAAGGTGAATGAATAAATGGCAGCTTTTACTGCAACCCTAGGCTTCCAAAGAAAAATACAGCAAGCTTGAAAAGAATCAAGCTTCAGGCAAGTTAGGACTTTTCCCCAAAAAAAGAAAAAAAAAAAAAAAAGAAATCTGTTTGTACCTTTTGAGCAACACCGAGTAAGAGGTTTTCAGTTAGGTTAGTAAAAGCGTGTTTAAACCTGTTTGCAGGCTCATGAAAATGTCCTGGCCAGGAAGCAGAGATGGGAGTGTGGGAAGGTGGCAGGCACATTACTTTCCCTCCGAGAACTAAGCGCGGTCCCAACGGGACACAACGGCCCCGTTCATTTGAAGGAAGCCCGGAGCGGTACGGCCTGGGCTGTATTTCAGGGTGACACCATCTGGCCCCTGGTCTCCAAGCTCAGCATCCGCATTTTCTCCAAATGAAACACGAGCCTGGAAAAGCCTGTGCTTCCAAGAGGACCCCCTTCAGCGAAGTCCCCGTGGGAGGGGGCGGCGAGTGGTGACCAGAGCTGGCAGGGGTCCAGGTGGAACAAACCCGTCCATGGGGGCCTTCCTTCCCGAGGTCTCAGCCAGCCAGCCCTGTTGTCCTGTAAGCCTCTCTGTCTTGATTTTTTGAAAATCTCGTGTTTATTTCCAATCAGTCACGTATTTTTTTTTCACTCTGGGGTATCTTTCCATCATTAAGGGATCATTTCAAAACTTTGTTTTAATTTTCGTCTTTTACCCCAAGCCCCCTTCCCCAGGCCAAATGGGGACCCCGAAATACAACTGCTGTCAATGACTGTCCCCGGGAACTCAGGCACCACTGGGAATGATGTTCTCGAGGTCCCGCTCCAGCATCAGCAGCGAACTGCAAGCCTGAATAGCTCTTCCTTTTGCCACAAGAAAAAATAATTCACTGGAGAAATCACATTGCTGATGAAACTGAAACTCGAGCAGAAGTCACAGTTCCCCCTCAATCCTCCATCTGGGAAGTGAGAGCAGCTTCCCTAAAAGGGGATGAGGCTGAAGGGCGTTGTGCTGTGGTCCTGAGCCGTGCTGATGAGACCTGAGTTTAGGGTAAACCCTGTGATATGGGGACAAAACCAGTATTTGAAAAATTCAATTAGAGAAAACTGTAAATTGACAGAGGGCTGGAAGAGTGTTTTTTTATTTTATTATTATTATTTATTTATTTATTTTGTCTTTTCTAGGGCCGCTCCTGCAGCATATGGAGGTTTCCAGGCTAGGGGTCTAATCAGAGCTACAACTGCCAGCCTACACCACAGTCACAGCAACGCCAGATCCGAGCTGTGTCTGCGACCTACACCACAGCTCATGGCAACGCCGGATAACCAACCCACTGAGCAAGGCCAGGGATCGAACCCACAACCTCATGGTTCCTAGCCAGATTCGTTAACTACTGTGCCACGACAGGAAGTCTTTTTTTTTTTTTTTTTTTAACAAATGCAAAAACAACCAGGGAGTTGTAAAGCCTATATACCCAAATTTCTAAGTTAATATTAGAATTCATTATTGACATGTGACATTGACACTTGAAAAGCCACACCATTCACTTAAACCAGGCGCGACTCACACAATGTCTTTACTGACTTTCCCCCTACATTCTAACTATGTGTCATGTTGCATTTTTTTGCCCCCGGTTATTATATAATAAGTATGTTCTATATTATTAGTCTTGATAAATTATTCTTTATACATTAATATTCAAACCACTGAGTCCACCATAAAAACAGTATTTTTTGGTTACTTTTTAGGTTGTTTCTAATTTCTGTTATAGTGTTGCAATGAACATTTTGAGGACTTTAGCTTATTTCGGTATTTGAATTATTTCTTTAGCATCAATTTCTAGATGTAAATATAATGAGTTACATAGTAGGTCCATGTGTTTATGCCTCTGGATACATTTTGCTAGATTCTTTCTCCGAGAGATTATACCTTGTTACGCAGTCGTTGAGCATAGAGTGAGACGCTGCTCATTCACTCCAGCTCTGGGTACTAATATGGCAAATGTGCCCATTTATCAAATAGCAGAATAATTTACCTGGAAGCTCTAACATTTTTAGGAAGGCAGACCCGTCCCTTTTGCTCTTCAACTGCACTGGCCGAGGAAGTTGTTCCCTCTCCATCCTTCCGTCTCGGGCTCCAGCTGATGGCTTTGTGCAGCCAAGGCTAAAGACCATTGGCCCAGAAGGTGAGGCTGCCAGTCTACTTTCAAGGGCCAGATAGGAAGAGGTTGCTGGGGAGGGGGAGACAAGTTTCCCCACTGGGGAGCTTGATGGAGCGTGAAGATACCAAGAAGGTTCTGAGGAGGCAGCGGATCAAGGGGAGGAGCCTTTAGCAACGCCATAGGTGACCCGCAGGTGTTTGCAGGATTCCCTGGAAAGGCGGAGAATGATGTGAGAGGCTGAGAGAAAGAAAGGGAACGAGGGAGCGGAGAAGAGGGCTCAGCTCGGGGCAGGCAGCAGCAGGCTCTTTTCCAGGGAGCAGGTCCTCTCCCGGGAGTGAGGTCAGGGGAGTGGAAACCACCACGGGCACAGCTATTGTGGAGAAAGGGAAGAGAAGTAAAGGGACAGTGGACTAAAAGCCACCACCACCGCCGGTCAACTGGTCAACACCGGGCTTGATGCGAGTTGCCACGGAGAAAGGGAACCACACAGTAAGACGGAAATTAGGGCTGGACATGACCGGCTGTCCTTTAGTCACCTTCTCTCTGCAAGTTTTGTGCCAAGGAGCCAGCTCTATACATTGGATCAGCCAGGCTTCCCTCAGAAAGGCTGAACCACCCTGTGTAATGTATAAGGAGATTTTTTTTAAAAATCTGGGTCAGAACTACAGCGACCATGGGACCTGATGGGGACACCTTGCAAGACTACTGCCTCTGCATCTGCTGTTGGGATCAGAGTCACGGTAGATCAGCAGGATCTGAGAACCGGATGTGCCACGAGGGAGAGCCAGGACAGGCTGGAACTCCTGAGGACACCTCGTAGCCCCGTCTGCCTCACCGTCCCCAGCCCTGAGGACGTGGGCAACGTGCAGAAGCAGCTCGTGCCCTTTGTCAGTCATGCACGTGCCTTGCTCAGGACCTGGAGGAGCGGGGGCCCCACACTCACAGAGTTCGCTGGCAGATGCTCACAACCCATGCTGGCTGCCAATGTACCTGGTGCCCACCACGGCCTTCAGAGCATAAAAATAGCTGTTGCCTCACCCCTCACCCCCCGAATCTCACCGGGAACCATACAGGGCAGGGAATTCTGGGAACTCGCCTTCCCTGTGGCTGAGGTGACATCTTTCAAAGTCACCAGGCACAGGCTCTCTTTGCAGAGGTGCTTGAAAGCACTCCACAGAGTCATGCAGGGATCCAGTTCACAAAGTAGACTACAAGTAATAGTTTAATTTTACGAGAGCCAAAAACCACCAGGCCCAAAGTTATACGAGATGAGTCCAGAGTCACATCTCAGTTATATGAGATGTGTCCAGAGTCACATCTCATTCCCACAGGAAAGGTGACATTTAAAACTGAGTTTCCTGGTGCTACAGAGGACTTTGAGACCCCAGGTGCCCTCTCTCCTCCCCGGCAGCCTGAATGCCGAGGAAACTCCTCCCACAGCTGTCACTGCAGTAGAAGTTTAGGGCACTGGCTTCCCAGGGCTCTGGGCAACTCAGTGTCATATAATACTCTTTCTCATCTCAGTGCTACCTCCAAACTTAGACCCTCGGGGGGCATCACGCACGCCTCCACAGCCAGCAAACAGTGCCCGGGGTAAGTGGGGGCAGCTCGGCCCTGGGGCTTCCTTTCTGCTCTATGGAGGGGCCTCTTAGGTTCGGAGGGAGAGGGGCCACCGGCTGAGGTCTGGCCCTGCCTGCTTCACCGTACATCTGGCTTCAAACGCAGAGCAAAAGACACCGAGCAATAACCAAGCAGCAGCTCTTCCCTCCTGCCTTTCAGCTCAGCGACCACAGCCGATGCCTGGAAGAGGGTTACGTGTTAGACATAGTTGAGTTGAACTACACATGGGCAATCAAGCCCAAGTGGAAAGCAGAGCCATTTCACAGGACCTGGGTTGGAAGGTTTTGGAAAAATGTTCTTGGAACCAGAAGCTGGCTTCCCGAAGCTTTGCTCAGTCTCTCTCTCTTTTCTTTCCTCCTCCTTGGTTCCTTCCCCTTCTCCTCCATCCTTTGTTTTCATTCCAGAAGCATGAAGCTAAGGGTTACTGGGATCAGGCCTGTGAGGGGAGCTGGGTACCGAGAAAACACAGCCTCTGTCCTCAGAGACCAGATGGACATCACGGTGTTGCCCCGGGCAGGGCGTGGGGCACGGGCACAGGGGTGGGTGGAGGCTGGTGAGCTGAGTCTTGAAGCAAAGACAGGAGTTAGCTAGTGGTCTCCTTTGTTCGGTTCTCACTTCTCCGTCCAAACGGACCCTTTGCAGGCCACTGGACCACCTGAAAAAAGGAAATGGTAGAGCCTGGCGGCAGGAAGTAACCCTTCCTGTGGCCACCTCTGGAGCCCATCTCCTGGGCAAAGAGATGGGTCTCAAATGCTAAACCCTTCTAACCTCCTGGCTCTCCACAAAGCACCCAGAGTCAAGTTCCACGTGCCCAGTGACCCACCCGCTTTTATTAAAGCCGCCTATGTCCTCTCAGTTGTGTTGGCCTGTTAATGTTTCTTCACTTCTCTTAACACACAAATGCACTTCGCTTTCAAGTCTCTTTCCTGTTATTCCCAGCCTTCCTGGCTGCCGCGCTAGGGCTCGCTGGGGCCTTTACTTTCACTCATGCCCTGTCCACACCAAAGCTCGTAAGGTGTCCAGAAACGGTTTTCAACCTAATTTGGCTCCCAGTCTGGGAGCTGAATTGATCACCCACCGGTCCCCCTCGTGTCACACCTGTCCTCCGCACAGCAACCACTGGTACCTGGCCCAACTGCAGCCTGGAGGCCGTAACTGCCAAGGAATCAGCTGTTAGGGGAGGGGCTTTAGAATGATGACGTCACAGTCACCAGATCTGCAAAAGGTGGCAGAGCGTGAGACTGCTCTGAGTCTGAAGGCTCAACTCAGTAAATATGTGAGACCCTGAAATGAGGCATCCAGAGGGATCCACTTTTTACAGACTCTTGAAGGCGCCGCGTGTGTCACTTAGCTGCACTGCCTTATGGAAGCTGCAGCTGGACGACTTGAGGGCTTCGGAGGCCTCTGTCGGGCTGATGACCAGGATGAAGCCCTTATGCCATATAGCAGCGAATCAGAAGGGTGGGGGCTGGCTGTTGTCCCAGGTCCCGGGCCTGGACCAGCAGTATCTGCATCCCTAGGGAGCTTTCGGCAATGCAGCATCTCAGGCTTCAGACCTGATCTATGGAACCAGGCTGCGTTTTAATAAGATCCCAGGTGATTCGTCTGCGAGTTACTGTCTGAGAAGCTCTGCTATGGAGTTTATGGCTAACAAAGCCCCATCGCCCACATAAACCGTCCCCCTGAGGAGGCAGAGGAAACCAATTTGAGGTGAGTGACTTTCCAGGGGCCACCTGGCTGGACCGAGAAGCTTCTTACCTTCTGCTGGCTTGGAGCCCTTTCCACTGTGACCCGTTGCCTCCTGCCAACAGTCAAGAGAGAACAAGAGCCGCATTGGCGCTCTTACTGAGCGCCCGCCACACGCTGTGCACTGTTGTCAGGTGTTTAATCTCATTGGCCCTACAAGGAGGGGCTTTTCCTTGGCTTATTTTTCAACTAGTCAAGTGGTGGAGCACCAGGAGCAACCAATGTTAGAGTTTGGATTCCCAGTCGTAACTGGGAAGCACCGAGGGACCAGGGAAGGAGGCATTAAACAGGAAACTCCTGAGTGACGCTGGACAAGTGGCCTCGCCTCACAGCACTCATCTAAGAAACCAGGTTGAACTAGGTGATTTTTTTTTCTTTTTTCTTTTGGTCTTTTTAGGGCCACATCCGTGGCATATGGAAGTTCCCAGGCTAGGGGTTGAATTGGAGCTACAGCTGCCAGCCTACCCCACAGCCGCAGCAACACTGGATCCTTAACCCACTGAGCGAGGTCAGGGACTGAACCCGCATCCTCATGGATCCTAATCAGATTCCTTACTGCCGCGCCACGATGGGACCTCCTAGATGAACTTTACGGCATTTTCCAGGCCTGAAATTTTAGGATTCCAAATCCTTTTCTTGGTATCTACTGATAACTTTTCTTTTGAGCCGCTTGGATCTAGGATCAGGAATTATCTGCCCAGACCAGGGGGTGGGGGATGCGGGCTGGAGGCAGAGCCATATTTTATTGCGACAGGCCAGATGGCAAGCCTTGTCCAAATCCCGTGCCCAGCCTGCTGGCCAGCCTCGGCCCAATCTGCTGTGCAGCATCTTGGGATAGTTTCCAAGGGGTATGGCTGTCCTGGAAAAGTTTCCGAGAATGACTTCAAAACACCCCCTCGCAGCTGCACCGTACCCTTCCAGATTAAGCTGGCACGAGGATACCTTTCAAGAGGCGAAGGCGGTTGGGCCTGGAGTTTTTCCCACATGCCTCACACCACAGAATATGTTAACTGCCAATGAATCAGAAACATATGGTACTCAACACGCTTCTCCCAGAACGTGCAATTTAATAAGCTAGGGAATCGCTATGTCTCAAAACAGTTGGGGCTTGTTACCAAATCCAGGACCTCTGAAATCCAGTCTGAAATATATTGTCAAACACAGCACACTCTCCAGAGCCAGATTAATGCATTTTTGCTCCATCCGCAGCAGATTATTTTCCAGTTGTACCATTTGGTGATTGTGACTCAGAACGGGGCCCAATTGGGTCCAAGGTTTAAAAGACACCTGACCAATTACGGCTGAGTAAATATAGCTTAAAACAAATCACAAGTAAGCGCTGCTTTAGTCACAGTGCAAAAGAACCCACACTTGCTGCTTCTATTTTCAGAAAATTAATGAACAATTTCAGTTATGGCAAAACAACCCTGCAGAACGAGGGTTAGTTTGCTCTTTTAATCAAGAAGCTTTGCCAAATATTTACTAAAATAGGGCAGACTCCTTGTAAAAGTATAAATAGTTTTGTTTCTTATTTAAAATAAAAAGGTCCCTGGCACCGTATATGGCCTGATCCTTTGATAGCACTTGAGTGTTTTTATAGTAGGATTGCCATTGTGGGCTCTGCGAAGGAAAAAAGCAACAAGATTGCGGCACGAGGTCAGAGAAAAATGATGCTTCACATAAAAATCCGATAGCAAATTCTGCAGAGTAAACTGTGAGTAATGTGGTCTGGAGAGAATAAAGCCTGTGGAAAGGCAGTGCTCAGACTCCGTGAGACCAAGGCTTCTGCAGCAGACCTGCCTGGTGCCTCGTCTAGATCCATCCATCCTCCTCCTTTTTTTTTTTTTGCCTTTTTTTAGGGCTGTACCTGCGACATATGGAGGTTCCCAGGCTAGGGGTCCAACTGAAGCTACAGCTGCCAGCCTACACCACCGCTACAGCAATGCAGGATCCAAACCGTGTCTTCGACCTGCACCACCGCTCACGGCAACGCCAGATCCTTAACCCACTGAGCAAGGCCAGGGATCAAACCTGTAACCTCAGGGTTCCTAGTCGGATTCGAGTCCACTGAGCCACGACGGGAACTCCATCCTCCTCCTTCTTCCCTCCTTCCTCTTAGAACCCTGATTCCGCTCAGCTCTCTGTCTCTCCCCCCCTCCTCTGCCGCATGTGATTCTGGAGGTGGGCTCCGTGAGCAAAAGCTGTTTAAACCAATCATGGGAGTTTCATTGATTGGTTTGGGACCAGGCATGTGATCCAGTTATGCCCCATAAAAGGTGAGAAGTCTGCACAAAGGGTCTGGAGAAAGAGTTCCTTGCTTCCAAGAATGAGGAGCAAGGAGAGAGATTCTTCTTCCTGTGGGTGTTGTCCTATTTGGATAGGAAGCTGGCAAAGTGGCAGTCATTCTGCTCTTGGGCAAGGGCACTGCTGACATGGGTTGGGCAAGTCAGAGAGAGTCAGTGCGACGGGGAACAGAAACCTGACATGTCCCATCTGGAGCCCACCTGCCTTCGGATTTCCTGTTTTGTGAAATAATAAATGTCCCTATTGTTTAAGTCAGTTCAGGTTGGCATGTGCCCCATTTGCTGTCCAAAGCATTCCAACCCATCCAATACAGTTTTCAGGTCCACACCCAGACCTGCCAGCCGTCTTTCCCATTACAGCCCTGAAAACCTCACCTCACCCATCATTATGCCAAACGCTTCTGAAAGGTTAAAATTCCCCCAAATCCTATTAACATAAAGCTGTAGGTTAATCAATACGTCCAAATGCGGATTCTCTACGGATGACGGCTTACTTCATTTGCATTTCTCAGACAGGCAGATCTGATTGGTATCCTGAAGGGCCTTTTTATCAAAAAGATACCATCAAGTCAGTAATGCATGCCTTTCCAGGATGGGTCAAGCATGAATTCATTCTCTCTCACGTAGACCCCCTGTAATGACTTGCTGGAGTTGTTAAATTAGCTGAAGGGGGTCAGAGCTGACGGTGGAGGCCCTAGAACAGCAAGTCTTACTGGTTCACCAGGAGTCCAACCTCTGGCCAAGGCTTCAGAAGCAGCTTGAGCCCCAGATAGGGACATGGGCTTACTGCCCCAAACCCCATTTTGGGACCTCAAGCTCAAGATTCAGACAAATCTCTTTTGCACAAGGCACTCTATCCAAAATTCCGTGATATCCCACATGGGAAAAGAATCTGAAAAAGAAAGGATGTGGGTATCTGTAAAACCGAATCACTTGGTCGCACAGGAGAACCGTTCACAACGTGGTAAAGCAACTACACTTAATAATTAACTTTAAAAAAGAAAAAGAAAAAGCTCCTTTGCTCCCCGTGCAAAGTAAACATTACGGGTTCTCTTCAGGGTCATGTTTGTGCCTTTGTATGTATCCCAGGAACGGGCTTCTGGTTTTTCCAAACAAAAATTTGGTCTCAGAGTTCCCACCGTGACGCAGTGGAAACCAATCCAACTAGGATCCTTGAGGTTGCGGGTTTGATCCCTGACTCCGCTCGGTGAGTTAAGGATCAGGTGTCGCTGTGGCTGCGGTGTAGGCCGGCGGCTACAGCTCCGATTCAACCCCTGGCCTGGGAACCTCCATATGCCTCGTGAGTGGCCTTAGAAAAGGCAAAAAGACAAAAAAAAAAAAAAATTTGGTTTCAAATTGTCCCTTCTGCATGGAATCAGGGAAGTAACATAACAAACACCAAATATATCCTGTATTTTACTTTCAGAATTTCTTCGCCCCCTTTTTCTCTTTTCATTACTTGCATTCACGATCTTTATAGTACAAATACTCCAAAATAAAACCATGCAGTAAAAAGAATCAAGGAACATTCTAGATACATTCTCTGCCTATATTGGGTGTATGAAGAAGTTAGATCTTCCATCTTCAACTTGGTTTATCGCCTCAATTTTCTGCTTGCTCGTGCCTGTGCAGACGTGGTCTAGCGCTCTCCGGCAAATCCCTCGCAGCAGGTGGTAACTGAGTGCGCTACCAGCTCTAACCAGGAAAGGCTCCAGGTTTAACTCCATGAGGGCTAGATGCTGGAATGCTAACCTTTGCTCCTATATTCACTCCAAATTATAAATGAAGTAGAGGTTACCTTTTTTGGGGGCAGGGGGTGGCGCTGGGGTGGGAGGTTGTGAGAAACTGTTGGCTAAAGAGCCAAACTCACAAACATTGTTGACGCATTCTTACCATGGCAGGGCGATCTGTTTGCACCGACATCTGGGCACACATTATCACCCTCTTCAAAGACTGTAAACAGGGTGGTGTGAGCTCTGCTCAGGAAGAATTACGACTCCGTAAAGTCGAGGGGGCACTAAGAACCTTTCGTTTCTCTTCAGCGCCTGCCTTGCAAACATTGCTCTGAGCAGCCCGATGCACAGACTCAAAAGCTACCCTCTGTAACGTGCACAGCTGACCCCGTCACCACCTCAGGGGCTCTTCCCTTGAATGCAAACTCTAACCACAGGGCTCCTGAGTATCCATTGCATTCGTTCCCGTTCCAGCAAAGGGCAAGTGACACGGGGCCGTGGTCCCATGGGACCACCGGCTTTGCTGACAGTCACCGTGTCTTCCTGAGCACGCTCAGTTTGCAAAATGATTTTCCATACATTATTTTATATGAGTCTCTCAATAATCCTGGTGGGATTTCAGAGACGGGAAAAACAGAGATGAAATCAAAAGGCTCGCATTACTTGCCCAAGCTGACACTTGGAGGCAGAGCCGGCTTTTGAGCCAAGTTTTCTGACTCCAAATCCAGGACTTCTGGATGGTATGATTCTGAAGAAAGTGGCACAGGGCAGTGTGATGGGATCATTAAGAGCACAGCAGATCTGGGTTCCAGTTCCAGCTCTGCTACCGGCTGGCTCTGTGAACTTGAGAAAGTTCCTGAGCCTCAGGGCCCTGCCCCGGGTTTCCCATCCATCAACGAGGAATAATACTATCAGCAGGTTTGGGGGCTGAACTTCATGCATGAAGAACCCTAAGCATAGTGCTTAGCACAAGGCACAATCCTTAGCAGGTCCTCGTGGAGTAATAGCTGTTAATAAAGGAGGGAGACAGAGAGGGAAGGAATCAGTCCTGGTTGAGAACTCTGAGTACAAATCGAATTTCTGCGGCTTTTCACCGTTATGGATGGTATTAGTCAAAGATGTTCTGTGAGCTCCAGTTTCCTGTCCCACCAACTGAAGGCGAAGGAGACTTGATGAGAAAACGTGGAAGACCTACTCTGACTTCCGTTTTTAGCACCGGGCCCTCCACTATTGGGTGTGTGTGTGTGTGTGTGTGTGTGTGTGTGTGTGTGTGTGTGTGTACCCTACGTGTCTGGACAGGAGTGAAGGATGCTGGTATCAAATTTGCCAGCTTTTCCTTCATGTTAACGCTCACCCGGCACCCAAAGAGCTTACAGGTCAGGAGATTCAAAGGCAAAGGAAAGTGGTGATGTTTGGAAAGTGTTGTGGCTCCCTTGGAAAAGAAACACCAATGCACAGACAAGGTGACTCTTGATTTCCAAAGACTATGACTCTAGGTTGGCAACAATATGATTTGACGGATTACCTAAATGTACCGCATGTGATGAAAGTACCACGGGGCACCACTGAGTGGCATGAACCACAGTATGTCCACGTCACCTGGCAGGAATGAGAACCAGACGAGACAGCCACGCAGAGGCGAGGCTGTGTCTTAGTCACGCTGAAAGGACTGGATGTTTCACCGCGGCTGGTTTACTCTGTGCCATCAAACCACTCTAACCAGGGCTCGGGGCGTGGGGAGAGGTCCAGAGATTCAAGGTCCTTTCTCCAATCCTTTTAGGGGTAAATTGAGCCATGGGATGTGCCACACACAAAGAGAACAGGAATTAGGACAAAGTCTGGCACAAAGTCAAAGCGATTCTCGAGGATGAATCAAGGATTCTTCAGGGTTTGATTTGGCTGGGGGTGGGGGCGGGCGCACAGCTCAGGCTCCCAAACTTATAACTGTTTGCACTCAGTACTTGGTGGCTCCCAAGGAGCCCACCAGCATCATGGGGTGGAAAGTGGGGAGGATTTCAGTTTGTGCCTTGACACGGTCTTCCTCTCGGCCCGATGGATGGCCGGGCCCCAGTGTGGGTTCCAGGAGCCACCCACCCCTTCCTCCCTGTGAGGTCGCACTTAGAGCCCCGTGGTGGCCTTGCCCCAAAGCAGACCTGGTTTGGACCTTCTACCCTCAGACAGACTCTAATAAAGTGAACCTCTGTGTCTTGCACTTGGGTGGGCAGCCTTTGTCCAGCCTCAAGAAATCTCAGTTACCCTCCTCTTCTGGGTAAGGGAGGGTTTTAAGGACCAAAGAGGGACCATGCAAGTGACTCTTCTCAGAGCAAAGATTTACTCCAGGCAATGTGTCGTCTCTGCAGCATCGCCTGGCAGCTTTTTTTTTTTTTTTTTTTTTTTTTTTTTTTTGTCTTTTGTCTTTCTTAGGGCCACACCCACGGCATATGGAGGTTCCCAGGCTAGGGGTCGAATCCGAGCTGCAGCTGCCGGCCTACACCACAGCCACAGCATCACTGGATCCAAGCCACATCTGCGACCTACACCACAGCTCATGGCAATGCCAGATCCTTAACCCACTGAGCGAGGCCAGGGATCAAACCTGCAACCTCATGGTTCCCAGTCGGATTCGTTCCCACTACGCCACGACGGGAATTCCTGCTTGGCAACTTTCAAACAAACAGCGCTTGCTAAAAAGAACTGTCAGGGTCTGCTTAGCCAGGTACCCCGAGACATTAAAAAAAAAAATGAGTAGTTAGAATATCATCCCTTTTTCATCACTGTGATTTAATAGGCTCTCGCCATCTCCAGTGATATTTCTGAAGGTCGGGTCTGTTTTCTTCAGAATCACCTGCAATGCTTGTTAGAATGAAGATGCCTGGCCCCATCTCTGACCCAGTGAATCAACCTTTCTGGGGCTGGGCGCAGACATGGGCAGGTCAGTTGACTTGGATGCACATCAAAGCTTCTGCTGGTCCATGAGGATTGGTCTTGTCTGATATTCTCTTACTCAGTTCACAAAGATTTACTGAGCACTTGATGCTATGCTGGATTCCAGACTCTGGGAAGACAGCAGCGAATAAAACAGATACTGCTCCAGTGAAGTTTAACTTCTAGAGAAGGAGACAAATCAAGACATAAATAGACATATTTTAATACTGGGCAGTTCTTAGTGTCACGGGGAAAACGGGGTGAGGAGACAGAGGCGGGAGCGCTTTTTTTTTTTTCTAAAGTGGTGGGAGAAGGACTTTCTGGAGAGCTGTTAAGCCGAGACCTGAAGGCAGTGAGGGTCACGCCAACGGATGTCCGAAGAAAGAGCTTCAGGCAAAGGAAACAGCAGGTGCAAAGGCTCCGAGACAGAAAGGATGCTTGGCATATCCGAGGGACAGCAAGAAGGAGGAAGATGCAGCAGGAGCAGAGGGAGGCAGGGGCGGGCGGGCAAGTGCAGACATCCAAGGGCCCAGGAAGACGCTGCTTTCGCTCTGGGCCTGATGGGATCTGAACAGGACAGTGACAGGCTCTGCCCCTGGGATGAAGGCGCTCTTCCAGCTCTTCTCTCCCAGTCTCCGTCTTCTCTCGAGGCGTTCTCAGTCAAGGCCAGGGCTGGTTAGTGAACTGACCGGGACCAGAAGGAGCCCTTTCAAGACACACGTGTCCATGGACAATGCATCCAGTTCTCGTGGGGCGAACGGGATGACCACGGCGCTATGGAAACGGGCCGGATCCTTGTACGCGGCCAGGGGTTAATTCTATGACATAGGCATAGCGTCATCGCCTCTGTTTTATAGATGAGGGCGTGGGACTCGAAGAGGTTATACAACTTGGAAAGTCAAGAAAACCGGCTCAAACCTCAGTGTCTGACTTTAAAGGTTACGCCCCACTGCCTCCTCTGATAGAACCATGAGGCTTCACAGCACCTCTGTGGGCAAAACTCAGCATGAAAGCATTGATTTATTTATTCGTTTTTTTAGGGCCGCACCCTTGGCATATGGAGGTTCCCAGGCTAGGGGTCAAATTGGAGCTGTAGCTGCCAGCCTACACCATAGCTCACGGCAATGCCTGATCCTTAACCCACTGAGCGAGGCCAGGGATCGAACCCACAACCTCATGGTTCCTAGTCGGGTTCGTTTCAGTTGCACCACGACGGGAACTCCTGAAGATTTAATAAAGAAGAGAAGCGGGGTGTGAAGTCATGCGTGGGAGAGAGTTTGAAGCAAAATACGCATCTCAAAACCTGACAGGTTCAGCTTCATTGCCTTCAGTTTGCGGTTTAGTTGACACTTTCTTCATAGTGAGTCACGTCAACCCAAAGTCACAGCCCTGAAAAGCCACCTAAACACAGGGAGTTTAACCATTTACCTGCCATTCCCCACCGGCTTCTCTCTCTCCCTTCCTTGTATCCGAGCTGCCTCCGGCTCTATGAATCGTGACCCCCACATTGTTTGAAACTGGTCTTTCTTTTCCGGGAAGCATCTCCGCACTTTGTACCCCGAGGTGGGAAAGCACATTCTCTGCCCCTCTCAGTTATCCAAGAAGCTGAGACCCAGGACCCATCACACTCCATTGATCTAAGATGCTCTCTCAGTATCACCACATGGTGGGCCCAGCATTCCGGAAAGAGAACTTTTTTCGTAGGACTTTGTAGGAAGCTTTAGTTCGCCGAGCGCTGCCTCATGGAAAGGCGTGGAGTGTGAGTTAATGACTTCTGTGGGTTTTAATGTTTAAACCATTAACTGGTTGCTTCTTGTGTACGTGACAGAAAAGCCACCAGGAAGGAGTCTCCCAATCATTATTGAGGCAGTAACATGAAATTATCAGCCCCTCTCTGACCCCCCGCCACTCCTGCAAATTTTGAATGAAGTAAACTGCATATATGCCTATGGTCAATTTAGTTGTCAAGAGAGTTTGTATTTCGGTATCAGTTGGGCTAGGAGCAGAACTAGATTTTTGTTTGTTTGTTTCATCCATGAGGGAAAAAAAGGTAAGGAAAGCCAACTTCGAGCCAGCTGTGCTTCTTCTTCAAGAGGGACCACGAGGAGGTGGTGTTTAATCTCAGAAATGTAAACGGAGCGGAAGCCTGTCACAATTAAAGTTAGACGCTACGCACTAATTAAGTCTGATGCAGCATAGCGGAGATTTAGATTTAGTAAATATTGATCCTAAATGGCTCTACTCTTTGTATGCATCTCAAACTAATCTTAATGTAAACAAAGTGCATGAGTTCTTTTCAGAGTAGAGTTTGCTCGTATCTGTGTGCTAAGAGAAATGAGATTGGAAACCACCATGGGATTACATTTCCCAGGAATGTATATGAAAGACCACAGCCTTGGAGCTGTTCTATCTGTATTTCTGCAGTGCTGTGTGGGGCCTGTCCATTCTCACAGACCAGCAGCAGATGGCTGAGGAATCCTGGGTGAGATCTCTCTCTCTCTCTCTCTCTCTCTCTCTCTCTCTCTCTCTCTCCTTCTCTCTCTCATACAAACAGACCTAAAGTGTTATAGCCTCCAAGAGTTTAAGATCTACTTTTAAAGGTTGGTTGCATAACTGGAAGAGTGTATTCAAAATATCTGAAAAGAAATTATAATTAATCTACCAGGGACTGCGGCTCCCATTTCAATCCTCTCTGAGGCTAACTGAAAATCCAGATTGCCTTTGAGGGCATGGAGGAATAAACAGTTCCTGAGACTTCACAGAAGAGGAATGTATTTAACGCTGCTGAGGGAGTTAGCGATGGGCCAGTTTACTTTGAGGCCATCTTTGTCATTTCAAAAGAAAATACGTTCTTGTCAAGGGTGTTAACCTTTAGCTCTTATTTTTATGTAAAAATGATAAACCTATATTATCTTCTTACAGTTTTACAATTTTTCAAATAGTTGGCATCAGAGAGGCAAAAAAAAAAAAAAAAAAAAAAAAAATACCTCGCTTAAAATAGGTAAGTGATTTCCCGGAGCGGGGATTTTTGCTTCACTGAATCGATGGACATATCAGGAAGTATTTTGGTAGATGGAAAGTATAGCATCTTAAGTTTTATATCAGAATCCCAGAGCTGGAAGTCCCATCCCCCCTTTTCTGAGCAGGGCTATCCCTGGAAGAAGTTAGGATTTCTTTTAACAGTTTGATGACCAGGAGTTCCTATTGTGGCTCAGCAGGTTAAAAATCTGACATAGCGTCTGTGAGGACGCGGGTTCGATCCCTGGCCCCGGTCAGTGGTTTAAGGATCCAGTGTTGCTGTGAGCTGTGCTGTAGGTCACAGACGTGGCTCAGATCCCTCGTTGCTGCGGCTATGGGGTAGGCCGGCAGCTGCAGCTCTGATTTGACCCCTAGCTTGACCTCCATATGCTGCAGGTGCAGCCTTAAAAAGAAAAAGAAAAAAAATTATTATTTTTTATTTTTATTTTTTATTACATTTTCCTTTTTTTCCTCCACAGTACAGCATGGGGACCCAGTTACACATACATGTATACATAATTTTTTCTCCCATGGTCATTCTCCGTTGTAAGTATCTAGACTTAGTTCTTAGTGCTGCACAGCAGGATCTCATTGTTAGTCCATTCCTAAAGCAATAGTTTGCATCCATTAACCCCAAGCTCCCAATCCCTCCCCAAATGTCCATTAACAGATGATTGGACTGGGAAGATGTAGTATATATACACAATGGAATACTACGCAGCCATAAAAAAGAACGAAATAATGCCATTTCAACACGGAACTAGAGACTCTCATACTGAGTGAAGTAAGTCAGAAAGAGGAAAAAAATATTTAAAACAAACAGTTTGATGTAAATTAAGACAATAAAATAGCTGGGCTGCCCATTTCGTTGATGAGAATGACCCAGTGAACAGATGAGAGCTTAGATGAGATCCAGGATGTAGGTCGGAAGAGGAGCCCATGAGAACTGGCAATGGATGGGATGTGGGGGAGAGAATAGGGGACCAGGGAGGACAGCTACGTTTTGATGCGAGCAGCTGGGGGCGGGTGATGTCACTCCCGAGCCAGCGAGGCCTGGGAGAGCAGGCTGGCAAGGTGGTAGAACGCAGGGTTCTACTGTGGACACTGTCTGAGGTACCCATTCACTATCCAAGCCAGACGCCAAGCAAGCCTAGACTCTGGGCATCTGGAAGCTCTGGGAAGCTCAGGGCTGGAACAAAAACTGGAGAGGATTCAGATGAAGGTTACACGCAGGCCCAGGACGGATCTCTGTGTAGGGAGAAGTTCTAGCAGGAAAATCAGGATCAGAAAACTCATCATTTTGAGCTCCTCTACTGAGTGTTTTTATTCCTTTGTTTAGAGTTGTGAATTCCTAGAATAACACAATGGTGTTCAAACATGTATGGTTCAAATTTATGGACAAAAGTACATTCTGAGGTCAAGTGTTGATGAATTTTTGATTAATTGCTCTAGGATTATTTTTAATCCTTGCAAACCGGAAGTTAACCATACTCACATTTCATAGCCGGTAGCAACTAGTTTGATGAATTTGACAAACCTTGGATAACTGCCTTTAGAATCTGACATCCTGGACTTGGGTGTTAGTTACGCCACTTAACTAGCTGCACCATCTCAGGCACATCAGTTAAGGCCGGGGCCCTGGGTTCCGGAGGCCTCGAACGGCTTTGGGAAGGTTCAGTGAGACAGTTGAAATAAAATACCAGGAGCATTCTGAGAAGCACTCAGCCATGAGGAAGCTGTTGTTATTATTCAGGTCAGGTGTGTTCTCCCAGGCACGGCAGCCGGGAAAAGCCAGCAAGAAGTGTGCACAGTGAGAAGAGTTCCATGGGCGCCGAGGCCTCCTTGGGACACGCTTGCTCCCTTCCACTGACCAGCCCCAGCAGGATGCTCTCAGCCTCCTCTGCTCTCCCAGCTTCTCTTTCTTTCTCTTTCTTTCTTCTTCCTTCCTTCCTCTTTCTCTCTTTCTTTTTTTAAAAAAATCTTTTTGGCATACACAGTCCCCCAGGCTAGAGGTCCAATCAGAGCTGCAGCCACCGGCCTACACCACAGCCACAGCAATGCCGGATCCTTAACCCACTGAGCAAGGCCAGGAATCGAACTCGCTATTCGGCTTTGTAATCTGCTGAGCCCCTCCCATGGGGCTCCAGCCGCTGGAGGACACTGACTCCTCAGCACCTGCAGCCAAGGGCAACTGGCTGGGCCTCTCCCTGCCCCTTCCTTCCCTTGTGCGGGTCTGCCTTCCCACCGGCCTCCCCTTACTGGCCTGAGTTTCCTCCCAACTGGAACTTTACTCCACCCCCCCACCCCCCCCAGGGTCACCCTGATGTCCTGACGTGCTGCTGGGTCCCGAAGTAATTAGCGGTTTCAGTTCCCACTCTGGCCTGAGGTTTCCAATGAGAAAAGCAGCCAGGGGACATCTGCTTTGATGCAAGTCTTGCTGCCGGACTGGGGTCCTTGCAGCTGAGCCTGCAGACAGCCCCCTGGCCTGGAGATGCCAAGTTCACAGAAAAGCTGTCTGGGGACCTGGGCCCAAACCCGTGTTTGCGTGGCCTGTGCTGGAGTAAGGGCTGCCTCTGCTGAGATCGCACGGCTCCACGGCACGTGGGGCTCTTTGTCCCCACAGCTCTGACTGCCTGGCTCACTGGTCTAATTCACTGTGGATCCTGAAATATTTCCTTCTTCTCCTCTCATACCCCAGCAGCTTCAGCAGCCAAGGGATTAAATCTAAGCAGGAGGTGAGATGTGCTTCCTGCCTAAAACTTGCCCCGTTGGCAGGCAGCCCAGCCCTAAAGGCAAAGGCACAATGCCGTCCCTTGCTCTGCCGGGCCCTCAGGAATAGCTCATCTGTTCCGGTGCTGGGTCCCAGGGCATTGGGTGACGTGTGTGTCTGAGGATTTATGCGAGTGAAGAATGACAGCAGCGAAAACAGAAATCTCTAACTGCAAAATGCTGATTGCTAGTGAACCATATCACCTAAGAATATTTAAAATAGTACATATGCTGCATAACACCTTTCTAAAGTTATCTTTCGAAATGATTACTTTTGAGTTGATTTGAGTCTGTTAATAGTCATCAGCCTTGTGCAGTTCCTTTTCCTTTCTTTCTTTTCTTTTCTTTTCTTTTTTTTTTTTTTTTTGTCTTTTTTAGGGCCACACCCATGGCATATGGAGGTTCCCAGGCTAGGGGTCCAATCAGAGCCACAGTTGCCAGCCTACACCACAGCCACAGCAACGCCAGATCCGAGCCGTGTCTGCAACCTACACCACAGCTCACGGCAACTCTGGATGCTTAACCCACGGAGCGAGGCCAGGGATTGAACCCACAACCTCATGGTTCCTAGTCGGATTCGTTTCTGCTGTGTCACGATGGGAACTCCCCTTTTATTTCTTACTCTGAGCTTTGTAATTTCCACCCTGAGCTTGAAACTCAACAATGAGGCATCTCTATGTGCCGAGGAACGGAGGTCAAGCCTTTCCTCCCGCCACCAGGCAGAAACTGTCAGAGATCTCAGGGGGTCAGAATAGTCAGGAGCAGAAGTGGCTTTACTGCAAAAGCAGGGTAAGCTTGAGGGGGTTTTTCTCCAACAGACCCTTCCCAAGGCCCCTTACCTGATTTTGTGTTTGTAGTTTTGCATTAAAAAAAGAAAAAGAAAAAAGGGCCAGAAATTATAGGAGCTTGAGGCTTCTCCCAATCTGATCTTACTCCTGGGAGGAGCCAACGGGCTCCAGGACCAGGCCAGGGGTTCTGCCATCCCCGGGAACCCGGGGACAAACCCTGTTGAGGGCGGGGGTGGGGTGCTGAGCTGTGAAATGCTGTCGGGCACAGCAGCCAGGGCACTGCCGAAGGGCGTGTGGGGAGAAGAGTGCTAGGGTACAGGTTAGTGCTGGGGAAGTTTGGATGAGGCGAGGCAGTGGAATTTCTCTCCATTGCTAAGTACCAACTGGAAGTGGGTTTTGATGGCATGTTGGAGAAACGAAACCTACACAGAATGCAGGCTGTGAGGTAGGACTGGACACGGATCTGGTCCCCTAAAGCAGACCCTCCAAGTCCTCCTGTCTCCTTGATCCCGTCCCCATGCGACCCAGGGGCTCTCCATTTAGGGGACTCTCCTTTAGGGGGCTCCTGTTCTCCACATATCCCACTGGGGTTCCTGTTACATTTGCTGTCGATTTTGTGGTTTCCATTTAATCCCAGCCGTTTCCCCGGAACTCTGGCCAAGTTCCTAGATCCCTGCTACCTGCGTGGAGGTCAAGGAGTGGAAATGGTAAGAGATTTCACCCAGAACGCTGTAAATGCTTTATGGACTGTGTGTTACCGGGAGTAGCTGAGCTGTAAAATTGGAATTAAATCTATGTGTTTACATAAATGTGCCAGTTGTAAAACTCTGCTTTCTAAATATAGCCTTTGTGATGCGAGGCTTTGGAAACACAGAGGGTGGTTCAGAACTGGGAACTCAGGGGCTTTGTGGCAGCCTCCTGGGAGCGGCTGAGACCACATCGTGGTCCCATTTGCTCCACGGTGCTTGTGGGGTGTGACCCTGCTTGTGGGGCACGTAGGGTCCCCACTGAGTCTAATGCATTCCTGGTCAAATCTGCTCCACTCCGGGCCCTTCCATGGGGGCAGGAAATGCCCTGCCCTCTGAGGTGTCAGCACCCCTCCTCAGAAGGCACCTGCTTCGTGAGTGATGGGGACAGGCCCCACCCATCGTCATGGCTCCATCCTCTCTGCCGCCAAGCCAGCTGGAAATAGCCTTCGGAGTCACCAAGACCGCGGCAGGAGAAAGCAGCCTTTCCTCTCCATCCTTCCTTCCCGAATTCCCCCTCCCCTTCTTCCCTCTTCCTTCCTCTCTGCCCCCCTCCCTCCTTCCCTCTGTTCCCTCCCTTTCTTCCTTCTGCTCTTCTTTCTAAGCCGTCTACCTCCACAGCCTACTCCTGCCTTGCCGATCACTCCATCACTAATTGGGTCAGTGACTGGCTCCAGGAGCAGTGTGTAAAAGAAAAGGATTCTGTCCTGGGCCCGGGGGACCCCCATGCCCACCTCCCAGCGAATACACACACATCAGAGGAGCCAAGGCATGGAGGTAGCTTAGAATCTTCCAAAAGAAGGCAGCCTTAGCTTCAGATTCTAGACACCTATCAGGTGGGAGACCTCAGATTTGTCCGGGAACGTTTTCGGAATGTTCGTCTACCATGTCGCCTGAAATCAGGGCTGCGTGGGGGTGAGGTGACAATCTGAATGCCAGTCGGCACAGTTACTGAGGGAGGGGGAGTTTGCTCGGGACACAAGCGTAATGGCCACTGCAGACTCCGAAACGAACCTTGAGACCTGAGCCCTAAAGGATAATTTTTCTCCCTTCTGGGTAAATATCCCTGCCTCCATGTTGAAGCCAAAAGGTGACTGGTTCTCCATCAAGATGTCCACGTGATGACAAGCAAAAGGGTATGATGATGGGGCCTTAACAGGGGTGAGTGGCTCTTTCTGGAAGGATACTGTCTGTGTGGGATACGGGCAGGCCATCTGGTCCTCCAGGAGTGGCCGGGAGGAGAGCTTCCAGAGCTGTCCCGGGCAACGTCTGCACCACCCTGGGGGCTGCTGATTGATTCCCAGCAATTTAACTGGGGCTGCTGGCAGGGGCTCTGTATTGTTGGTGGCCACACGATTTGGTTGACTCAACCAGGCGAGAGGGGCCTGGGAACACCAAGGTCTGACTTGGTGGCTAAGAGGGTGAGTGCTTGGGTTGGCGCCTGAATCTGCCGCTCATGAGGAGTGTGAGTTTGGCTAAGTGGACAAACCCTGCTGAACCCCGATTTCTTTATCTGTCAAATGTGAGTAATAGCCGTACCTATACTTCGTCAAGGTATCATGAGGATTAAGGCATGAAAAGACTTAACAGCGAGTCCAGCATATAATAAATACCCCAAACATGTAAGCTTTTCATATAATGTTGGTTTCTTCATATAATATGGTGTTTCTCAGCTTGGGGCAATTCCGTGCACCCTCCCCAGCCCCATAGGAGATTTGGAAAAGTCTGGAGACAATTTTAGTTGTCACAACTTGGGGGTGGGGAGTGCTACTGGTGTCTGGTTGGTAGAGGCCTGGGGTGTTGCTCAATCTGCTTCAATGCAGAGAACCAGCCCCTACAGGAATATTATCCCTCAAATGTTCACAGGGCTGAGGCTCGTAAAAACCAAACCGTGTGGATCTGCCATTGATTACCGAGAATCTGGTGAGCCATTTGATCCAACATGAGACTGGACAAGCTGGATTCAGGAGGTGAGCAGAAGGCCTCTTTGGGATGGATAAGCCAGGCTGCACGCCACATCATTTTGACCCAGTTCTCAAATTCTGCTTGCAGGATTGGTTAATCCGTTGCATGTGTCAGTCAAGGAATCATCAGCTGCTTCGACTCCTGTGCTTTTCCTCTTTCTTTGCAAAGAAGATACCCTGTGTTCTGAAAGACTGGTGAATAACCTTAGGGAGTAAAATCAGCCACCGGCGTTCCTGAGGTTGGACAGCAGTCCTTGCATGTATGGGGGTCCCTACCACCAATGGCTTTTACTCATTACACTGGCAGAAGCTTTTATAACATCCTACATGCATGGCTTTGTCCAAGACCTTCCCTCCCCCGAAATTCTCTGGTCTTCTCATGCCCCAGCTCTAGTTACTTGCCTGTTGAAATTGGAAATGGTATCATCTTTTAGCGTCTACCTCACAACGTCACCTCCTGTAAGGTCACCACTGCTGTTGGAGATTGCTTCTCCCTCCTCTCAACTTCTTCTCGGCCATGGTCTGATCATACCTTGGCCTACATCGAAGAGCAAAGACTCTCTTCTCTTCCCGGACCTCCTCCAGAGTTTCTGATGCTCAGACTCAGTAAGTACTTGGATGGAGAGATTGCATAAGGATCCCAACGGGGCATGCCCTTCCCGTGAGCTCCGTGCAAGGCAAGCGCCAGCTCTCGGGACCTGGGCCAGGCCTGGTCCTCCACCAGGCATTTCCGGGGCACCATGGCTCGTTCCGAGGAAGCCATTTTCTCTCAGATCCCTTGGTAAAGCTTCCCAGGCGTGTACAGGAAAAGTCACCGCTCTGGACAGGAGAATGTCCAGCTGAATTTATGGTTTTCCCCTCAAGGACCATGGAGCTAAACTCCAAAGAGCATGGGGCTCAGAAATAAGGGGAGATTGTGGTGTGAATGCCAGCAATTTAGAGCCCTGGGCCCCCTGCCCCTGCTGCAGCCAAAGGGCACTGCCCACTCTCTATAGGACCGTTGTTAATGGCCAAAGGGTGTCGCCTGAGTGTCAAAGGAAAGTTCACATTTCCATGGGAGGCCTAGAGGCCGAGGGAGAGGTCGGATGCATCTGTGGGGCTTTTGTCTGGCTGCTCTTTGTGAAAACCCACATGCGGGCCTGTTTGGATCACGCAGATCTCTCTGCATGTGTTTCTGGGTGGATGGGAATGCAGTGCAGCTGGACCCTGAGTAATGGTTCCGGCCCTCGACGGGCTCCACGGAGGAGCCGTTTAGGCAGGGTTGCGCTCTGCTCTCAATTTCCAATTTGGCAAAGGAAACTGCATATTCATCCCATCAAGTAAGGGGAGAGCCACGGGCGTGGCTGCCAAATTCTTCTCCCTTCCCACAGGAGCAAAAGTCACGGAGGAAAAGCTCTGACGGTGTTTTGCTGGGGCCCGTGCATGACTTAGGTGTGTTCACGCCGGCCGCGTCCCTGTGGTCTCCGGTAGGTGTTATTTTCTCACTTTGAATTATGGAAAATTCCAAGCATGGGCCAAGATAGATAAAATATACAAGAAGATTTCAGGAATGTAGAAAGGGACCCATCACTCGGTTTCAACATCTACGAACCCATGGCTGCGGCTGCAAGTGAGTGGGCCAACCCCCCTCATCACTTTTTCGCCCCATCTGCATTATTTTGAAGCAAATTCCAGAATCACTGAATCTCTTCCATAAACAGTTCTGGACTCTTTTTAGAAAAATGGTATTGCTATGTTTTTTGTTGTGTATGTTTAAAGATATGTACCATATCTTAAAAAAAATAAAATAAAATAGGTATGTACCATGTCTTGAACCATTCATCTGTTGATGGACATTTAGGCTGTTTCCGTGTCTTGACTACTGTGAATAGTGCTGCTGTGAACATAGGGGTGTATGTATCTTTCCCAATTATAGTTTTGTCTGGATATGTGCCCAGGAGTGGGGTTGATGGGTCATATGGTAATTCTATTTTTAGTTGTATGAGGAACCTCCATACTGTTTTCCATAGTGACTGTACAAACTTACCTTCCCACCAACGGAGTAGGAGGGCTCCCTTTTCTCCGCACTCTCTCCAGCATGTGTTATTGGTAGACTTTTTGATCATGGCCATTCTGACTGGTGTGAGGTGATATCTCATTGTATTTTTGATTTGCATTTCTCTAATAATTAGCAATGTCGAACATTTTTCATGTGCCTGTTGGCCAAATGCCTGTCTTCTTTGGAGAAATGTCTACTTAGGTCTTCTGCACATTTGGGGTTGTTTATTTTTTCCGGATTATTTTTTAAAAATGTAATCTTATAGGAGTTCCCATCATGGCTCAGCGGAAACGAATCTGACTAGTATCCATGAGGATGTAGGTTTGATCCCTGGCCTCTCTCAGTAGGTTAAGGATCTGGCATTGCTGTGAGCTGTGGTGGAGGTCGCAGATGCAGCTCGGATCCCGTGTTGCTGTAACTGTGGTGTAGGCAGGCGGCTACAGCTTCCATTCAACTCTTAGCCTGGGAACGTCCATATGCCTCGGGTGCGGCCCTAAAAAGACAAAAAAAAAAAAAAAAAACGTAATCATAAAATATTTACACTGTTTAAAAGTCAAGTCTACAAACCAAGTATCTTGATAGTAGTTTGGCTTCTGTTTCATATCTTCTTCACTCTTGTGTTCCTACATCTTACAGGAATCATTTCACTTTAAATTGTATGATTTATTCTTCTGTAGCTTGTCTTTAAAATTTACAGATACACATGGACTTGGAGAATAGACTTGTGGCCGCCCAGGGGGAGAGGGAGGGAGTGGGAGGGATCGGGAGCTTGGGGTTATTGGACACAACTTGGAATGGATTTACAAGGAGATCCTGCTGAGTAGCATTGAGAACTATGTCTAGATACTCATATTGCAACAGAACAAAGGGTGGGGGAAAAATGTACACACGTAAGAGGAACTTGGCCCCCATGCTGCACAGTGGAAAAATAAATAAATAAATAAAAATAAAATAAAATAAAATAAAATTTGCAGACACACATTCACGCGGATGCATAGCTCCTTTTCTGCGACATACCGTTGACCCTTGAACACTGTGGGGGTGGGGTGCCCACCGTCCATGCACTAGAAAATCTGCCAACCCCCAGAGTCCTGGTTTCTCATAAGCGGCTTCAACCAACCGGGGATGGTGTAGTGAGGCAGCATATAAGTGGACCCTCACAGTCAAGCCTGTCTTGTTCAAGGGTCAACTGTATAGACACAGTTCTCGCTATGCTGATTTTTTTTTGCTTACTATATCTTGGAGATCATGCCATAGTGGTATATAGAGATATCACTTATCCTTTTTTTTTTCCGACTGGTTGAATTTACTCATCAAATATCCCTTGATGGTGGATATTTGAGTTGTTTCATCTTTGGTGCAAAAATAACAGCCTTGTCCTCCTCCCTTCCTCCCTTCTTTTCTTTCTTTCTGTACTTTCAGTATATCTTTATTTTTAAAAATTTTTTAAAAATGTTTTGGTCTTTTGTCTTTTTAGGGCCGAACCCGCACCATATGGAAGGTCCCAGGCTAGGGGTCTAATCGGAGCTATAGCTGCTGACCTAAACGACAACCCCAGCAAGACAGGGTCTGAGCCGCTTCTTTGACCTGCACCACAGCTCACGGCAACGCTGGATCCTTAACCCACTGAGTGAGGCCAGGGATCAAACCGGCAACCTCATGGATGCTAGTCAGGTTCGTTAACCGCTGAGCCACGATGGGAACTCCATCATCAGTACATCTTTAGAATAGGTTCCTATAAATGGGATTGCTGCATCCTGCGCGGTTTAAAAAACTTTTTAAAACAATCTCAAACTTCAAGAAAGTTGCAAGCAGAGTACAAAGAACATTTGCTTCCTGCACCATTTGAGTAAGTGCTGACATGATGCCCATCTGCACTGAATACTTTTCCTATAAACAAAAACATTTGCCCACGTAACCACAGTACAACTATCGCAATCAGGAAATTAACTTGGTCCAATACTACTATCTAATCCTTGGACTCCAGTCAATCTTTGCCTGTAATCATCTTTAAAGCTGAAGGATCCAGTCCAGAATCATGCATTGCATGGTGGTGTCACATCTCTTTCGTCTTTCATTTTGGAACTGTTCTCTCTTTCCTAAGCTTTCATGATCTCAGTATGTTTGTAGATGACAAGTCAGTTGTTTTGTTGTTGTTGTACGTTTTTCAACTTGGGTTCACAGCACTACTCTTTTTTTTTTTTTTTTTTTTTCCTGATGTATTAATATGGACCAAGTTCTCCTTAATTGGTGTCGGGACCTTGGAGGAGAGAGTGGAACAGGATGAAAGAAAGAAATATCTCTAGAAGAAGGGGGCCCATCCCCTTTGGAAATGTGTTTATCTCACTGTACACAAAGGATCAGGGCCTTTTTTTACGGAGGGTGCAAGTGGGGAGAGGAAGCGGATTCCCCAGGAAGCTCTGCCAGATAAGAAATCTGTCTCTGTAAACTCATCCGCTTCTGTGTTTTGGTCTTGTCCCTCCTTAGCTTCCTCCTTAGTTCCAGTAAAATTACGTGTGGGGAGGAAAAAAATCCCAGCTTTATTTCAGCTGAACTAAAGGGAGAAGGATGGATCAAGAGAGCTGATCAAGAAAGAGAGGGCTGGAGTTCCCGTCGTGGCTCAGTGGTTAACGAATCCGACTAGGAACCGTGAGGTTGCAGGTTCGATCCCTGCCCTCGATCAGTGGGTTAAGGATCCAGCGTTGCTGTGACCTGTGGTGTAGGTTGCAGATGCGGCTCTGATCTAGTGTTGCTGTGGCTGTGGTGTACGCTGGTGGTTACAGCTCCAATTCGACCCCTATCCTGGGAACTTCCATGTGCCACTCTCAGGGGAGGCCCTAAAAAGACAAACAAACAAAAAGCAAGCACGTGATTAGTTCCTTTTCAAATCCAGGGTGCCGGAGCCTTCAGAGGGGCCCAGTTTAACCAGGAGCCCCCGCAACCCAAATCTAGCCAGGACCGGCCCTGGGACGTGAACCCCTGAACCCACCTGAGAGCTTTGCAAGGCAGGGAGCAATTTATGGGAACTGAATTTGTAAAGCCACATTTTTCTTCCCAGGCCAAAAAAAAAAAAAAAAAGGAAAACCGCATACCTTTAGTTGAATCCAGGTGTTTGCGCCATTTGCCAAAGATAGAACAGACCCTGTTTCCCCTAAGGAAGAAGGGTGATCGTTGGGGGATGGTGTCTGTGTCTGTATTTAGTTGGATAAAGGCCCCAAATAGAGTGCGTCTTTTTTTTTTTTTTTTTTACCTATAGGAACGCTGATCCACTCATCAAGGAAAAATCAAGGTACACCTTCAAACAACAGCTCTGAGATAACCTCAAAGTCTTGAACGTCAATATTTGCTTATAGGAACCCCAGGTACACTCCACATTCCAGACATTCTATATGCGAGTCTCTCTAAATTCCTCGTTTCTGATGGGGCATTGCTTGGGCATCGCCGCTCATGGGAAAGAGGTCCTTACTCCCCTTCCCCCTCGCCCCCTTCAGGCTTTTTTTGGACGAAGCCTTATTTTTTATCCCTTTAATGATTGGTATTTGGCTATAGTTGGAGCTCTCTTGATAAGAGAGTTTTTTGGCATTTAAAAAGATCTGTGTATCATTCAATGAATTGGGGAGAGAACAATTTGATTTCCGATTTAAAAAGACTTTTTTTTTGTTAAAACACTTGGAATTGAAAAGCTCTTCTTGCCTTGTGGTGGGTCCTTTGAAAGACAATCGGTTTGGGACCCTGCAGGGTTTCTGACGAAACACACAGCTTTGAGGGAAGTGCTTCTTCCCCTGGTGCCACAACTGCGTGGTTCTCAGCCTGATGTGTTAGCTGGATTGCTCAGCTTCCTGATGCAGGAATCAGATATTCTGATGAAGACAATTTAAAAGCCTAATCATGGTGTAGGAAGGAAAGTGGGGTTTCTTTCCTTCTACGTTTTCCTCAAAAACCAGGTATCGCATTTTGGGGTCTCACAGGGGAAGCCCAGCCCATTACTGCAAAAGGGCCCCCAGTCTCTGCCTGGCGAGAGGTTACCATTCAGAATGGAGGGGAGGCAGCCAGCCACATAATTTACACGTGTGGTAATGGCAGTAAACTTTTATTAGTGTTGTCAGAGCATTTGACACATTTATTGCATTAACTGAGCCCAGTGCCTGGGGACACAAAGGCAAATACTAAAATTTATCACATCTATGTTATATATTGCAATCACATCAGTGCTCTTAAAAAAAAAAATCTCACCAAGAGAGGAAAAAACACTGCCAATTGTAATATAAATGCATCTTGATTTCTGAGACGCTAGAAAGTTGAAAATTGGCATCTTCAGGGAATGAAATGCAGTAATTGCCTCCAGATTTACCTGGAAGACAAGGAAACAATCACGAAGCAAGCTGAGAAGCACATGAGAGAGGGCTGAAAAGGTGCCAAGTTGGTCCAGGGCCAGGAACACCCGACGCTAATGACAGGCAATGTGGGTAGGCTTCCCAGAGGAGGTGACATTTGAAAAAGGTCTTAACAAATGAATAAGGATTTGCAAGTGGAGAAGACAGGGTGTTTGGGCTGAGGAAATTACACGTGCAAAAGCAACGATGAAGGATAATCACATTCGGGGCTTCAGATACATGTCCCAACTTAAGGCTCCCGAACTACGTTAGGCTGTATCATCCTTCTCTCTTACAGAGGACATAGCTCCAGGTTTGGTAATTTGCCCAGAGCCTCTCAGCTGGTAGTCAAGAAATGCTAACTATGGCTATTATTTCAGCCCAGTCACGTGGGCCATTGTTCTAAAGCTGTGGATCCATTATGGTAGCCTGTGGCCAGGAGTGACACTTGAGCTACACATATCCACTCGAAATGTGGCTACTCCAAGTTGAGATGTGCTACATGAATAATAAGACATCGGGGAGTTCCCGCTGTGGCTCGGTGGGTTAAGAACCTGACATAGCATCCGTGAGGATACGGGTTCAAGCCCTGGCCTTGTTTAGTGGGTTAGGGACTTGGCATTGCGGTGAGCTGTGGTGTAGTTCTCAGTTTTGACTCAGATCCGGAGCCGCTGTGGCTGGGGCGTAGGCCAGCATGTACAGCTCAGATTCCACCCCTAGCCTCCTGGGAACTTCCATATGCTGTGGGTGCCAGACCTAAAAAATAAAACAAACAAACAAACAAAAAGCTAGACACTGGACTTTAAGACTTACTACCCAAAAAAGGATATAACTCCCCCCAAATTTTATATTAATCACATGTTAAAAATGATATGTGGGGTGTCTGATTAAATAAAATATACTTGGAATTTCAATTTACTTTTCTGTAATCAAGAAAAGCTTTTACTTAACGTATGTGGCTCACACTGCATTTCCGTGGCTCAGTACTGATCCAGGGCGGGCTACCGCGAGGAGGCGGGGTGTGCCCTAGGGCGGAGGAAGGCAGGCGTGCCCAGGTGCGCTGCTCTGCCAGGCACCTGCGCCTGCAACGCCCCACCCACTGGGGCCTCGCAGCTTAAGCAGCTGGCCCCAGGCTCCACGGCTGCAAGTGGCAGAGCTGGGCTTTGAACCCAGGCAGCCTAGCCCCGGAGCGAGCGGCCTTTGAGGTCCAGAAATGTGAGTGACTGAGGTGACAGGGCGCGGAAGGGGGCGGGGGCGGGGGCGGGGTGCTACCCCCTTCAGGGAACACGTACACATTTCCAGAAGGCCTCCGAGGAGTGACTGGAATGCTGGGAATTTCTGGCACCAGTGGCCAGGCCTGGAGGAAATAACTCCCATCCTGAACCAGCTCCCGCGAGAGCCAGGTGCGCACGGGGCGGTGCTGGAGCCGGGCCGGGATTAGTGAGCTTCCGCCTGCAGCCTAGGTCTTGAACAGGGTCCCAAGCCCCTCCTCACCGCAGGAGCCCCGCTTTCTATCGTCATTGTCCTAGCATCTGCCCCATCCCCTACCCACCACACACCCCGCTCTGTGGGGCCGAGCCTTCCTGAGCACTCCCTGGGCGGACGCGCCCTTTCTGGTCCTGCCCACAAGGAAGCTCACCCCTGAGGACCCAGCTCAGACATGACCTTTGCCACAGCTTCCCCGACTCGGGACAAAAAGCATCCCTCCCTGCTCTGTTCCACACTGCAGCTGTCCACCTCCCCGTGGCCCCCGCTTGATGAAGCGCTCACTGGGCCCTGGCAGCGTCCTCCTGGTCCTGGCCGCCCAGCAGTGCCAGTGGGGGCGCACCAGAGGCTCCAGCTGCTTGGGAACGGAATTGCCTCGAATCACGTTCAACCACTTGAAGGAGAATGGGTGGGCTCCTTCACAATCGAATTCCCCTTGGCCCATCCGCAGGCAGGCCCGTGGCTCTGCTCTTTGCCTGCCTGGAAAAATGCAGGATTCAGGAGTTCCCGCTGTGGCACAGAGGGTTCACAACCTGACTGGTATCCTCGGGAAGGCAAGTTTGAGCCCTGGCCTCACTCAGCTGCAGCTCCGATTTGGAAACTTCATATTTGATATGGGAACGTCCACGTGCTGCAGGTGTGGCCCTGGAGGGGGGATATCAGGATTTAAAGAGGAAGCAGGTAGCCGTTGCCGTTCAGCTTCTGAAATGGTTGTTCCAGAAGCCAACCACGCAGGGGAAAAAAACCCTTGATAACTCACCAGTGTGACTCAGCAACCAGGCACATTCCAGGGGAACAAAACGCAGCTGGTTTTGCTCACAGGCTCTTAATCCGCAAAACTCAGTCTGGCTCCATCACAGCGGTGTCATGCTCGGATGTCTCAGGGTTCAAGGCACAGTCAGGGGCTGTTCTGTGACACCGGAGGCTTCGACGCTCGACTCTGCATTTGATTTCAGTTGCTTCTCGAAGCAGCCTCGTGGCGTGTCAGACAGTTGCGGATATCTTCACTGGTCTTAACGTTTCCTCTCGTAAATTATCAACTTGGGACAGCCTCTCCCACCTCCACGTGGTTGGCTGGTTTTCTTTCAGACCCGCTGCTCACGGCCGTAGTGCTTTGCATCAGGGCTTTTGAGTCAGTACCTGCCGCCCCTTCGGCAGCCAGATGCTGACAGCTGCAATTAAGTGCCGGGTGATGACTTGAGGATGGTGGCCGGGCCTGGAGCACGAGCCACAGGCCCTGAAAAGAGCCCCGCGTCAGACTCAGGAGTGGTCCGTGCAGCTGTGTCTGTGAGCAGCTGTCCTCCCACCCCTGTTCCTACCCCATCCAAATAAAACTCTTATTTGAAGAAGAAAAAATGTGGCAGCCCCCCCGCCCCCAGCACACTGTTCTTCCATCCCAGGAGCCTGCCCATCCATCACCTGGAATAAGATTTTGCATAAAAGTTTCAATTATTTTCTATAATGTCCAGCAAGGATTCAGCACCTCGAAGCCAGACAGCTCAACAGGACTGCGTCACCCAGTTTTCTTCCTGATTGTGTGTGTGTCTTGTAACTGCTGGAGCTCGTACAGTTTAGAGGAGAAAATCTGCCTTCTGCTCAAAGCGGGGCGTCTGCCTGTGCAGTCAGGGTGTGAAGAGCCGTGTAGTGGATTGATCTGCTGACAGTTAGCTTCTCCTTTTTTTGTTTTTTTTGTTTTTTTTGGGGGGGGGGGTTTAGGGCTGCACCCACGGCATATGGAGGTTCCCAGCTGAGGCTTGGGTTGCTGCTGTGGCATAGGTTCAACCCCTGGCCTGGGAACCTCCATATGCCGTGGGTGTGGCCCTTAAAAAAAAGCAAAAAAAAAAAAAAAAAGATTCTTTGAGATTTTGGACAAGTCATGGAGTGGGAGACAGCCTCATGACCGAGATGCTAGACTTTCTGCTAATCCCACAATCTGCTGACCCATGGGAATTTAAGCCACTTGTGTGAAAAAAACTAAATATGACAGTAGTTCCTCCTCCCTGGATTTGTGCAGCAATCCTACTGGTTATTTCATGCAAGATATGTGTATATATGAACAATTTGAAAGCCAAGAAATTTTCACCACCATCCCCTAAATTGAAAACTGGTGAAGGTACTGACCCCAAGCTTCTGCCTTGATGGTTCTGAGATCCATTGAGTCAAAAACAGCAGAAGCCACTTGATGTTTATTTTGTGTTTATAATGAGAAGGGAAGACGATGCTAAAACAACATGAGCGCCTAAGACAAGTTTTGCCCTAGTCATTCTGCATTTACCAAACGTCCATAGTACCTACCTCTGCCATGCACTGTGCCAGGTACGAGGGAATAAAATGATAATGCCAACGCTGACCGTGTTCTCTGATATAGAGGTAGAGAAATAATTAATGAAATCACTGCTTGAAAAAGTACCTAGCTGTAGTGAGCACTGTGGACCAATTATTATTTATTTTCAGACTGATTATTTCCCAGTAAGAGACAGGATCGATGCGACTCTGTGTATACAGCTTAAAAGAGAAAGAGTTAAAACGCTGCTCGAGGGCTTGCAGAGGCTGTCCCAGGGGAAAAGAGGGGCCCATTCATCAGTCCTGGGGCAATGGGTTGGTTCTTCCTCTTCTGTCATTTCAGAGGATGTATGTTCCCTCTGGCATCTTTGCTGGCCCGGAAGGTCACTGCAGGCTCAGGGTGCCACAAACACAGGATTGTTCACTTTCTTTGGCTGGAGAACTGGGCTAGAGACCAAACTGGCTCACAGACTCAGGTTTTCCCACTTCATTTCATGGGCAGCCAACCTCAGGGCCTTAAAAACAGGCTATGGCAACACGGAGTGATGGTGAGGGGAGCCAAAGTCAATGCCATGGACAGTCCATGCTGCTGTCAGAATAATTTCCCAGTCTTTGCAGCAACTACCAAGTGATTGCCAGAGGGTTCAGAGGGGAGGAGAGTGAGAATGCCTTTGGCGAACAAGGTTGTATGTTGAAATAATATGAAATAATAAAAAGAATTTCCTAGGAATTCCTAATCTAGTCTCTTCTTCTCCAGTGCGGCTTTGGTTTCTTCCTGTAACTCTTGGGGTGTCTGTGCAATAAGGAATTTTCTATTCATTAGCTAGTCAGTTGAACGCATATTTATTCTAGTCTACTCTTTGACTAGCCATATGACCTTAGGTTACAATCCCTCCCTCATTCCTTCCATCCAACCAATCATTTATTTTGTGCCTCCTGGAAGTCAGACTTGGCGCTAACCCAGTGTTCGCCAAATCTCATTTCAGTCATCACTTTCCCATGCACGTGGGAAAACTACATTTCCCAGACCCTTTTGAGAGTCCTTAGGTTGTGGCCACATGACTGGATTCTGGCTAATAAGATCTAGTAGAAATGAGGTATGTTGCTCTCAGGCCTGGGCATAAAATTCATCGTGCACGTGTCCAGGTTCTTAACTTCCCTTCTGCAGTGAATCCACATGGCAGCAAAATGAGGCAAAAGGAATGTGGATCCCTGAGTCACCACTTGGAGGAGAGCCACAGAAAGACTGGTGTGGAATTTGTAGTAACCTAGCCTCACTTTCCCCAACCAACATACCGTTTCTAACCGTGGGAGGCCCACGTTTAATACTGAAAGTAAAGGAGACATTATCTAGGCTCAGTCAGGTCATGTGACCACTGTGAATCACATTTTTTTAGCTAGGAAAAAAAACACCATATAAAAGTTGCCCAGCTTACCAAACAAAGTCTTTCTTTTCTTTTCTGTTTTTTTTTTTTTGTTTGTTTGTTTTTTTGTCTTTTTAGGGCCGCACCCACGGCATATGGAGGTTCCCAGGCTACGGGTTGAATCAGAGCTGCAGCTGCTGGCCTACACCACAGCCACAGTAACACCAGATCCTAGCTGTGTCTGCAAACTACACCACCACTCATGGCAATGCCGGACCCTTAACCCACTGGGTGGGGCCAGGGGTCAAACCTGCATCCTCTTGGATACTAGTCAGATTCAGATTCGTTTCCACAGAGCCACGATGGGAACTCCCCCAAACAAAGTCTTGAATGAACTTCAGGTTTCAGCTTGAACAACTGAGTCCAGTGGTTGCATTCATCAAAGTATGGTTTATAGAAATTTCCTGAAAAACTCTGATTCACACTTTAGAAAGGTTTAGCAAGGCTGAAGGAGGTAACAGCTTAGTTGAAGGCATCGCTTTCTCATCAGGCAAATAGATGACCCACTTCTTGACTGTTTGGCGTGTAAGTGGTAGAACAGATGAAAGCACGGAGAGCATATCAAGTGCATTGAAGTTCTAGAGCTTTGAATTTAGATTCCCTGCCCCCCCCCCCCGGAAAGTTCTTCTTGTCATTTGCTTCCTCGAAGAATGCTTTGCTGACAGCGTGATATAAAGTAGTCAGTCACTCAGTTTCTCCCTGGTGAATCCCCCTTACTCCAGGTCTCTGTGTAGCACCGCACGATCGGATGGTCTTCTTGCTTATAAATTGTTTTTTAAAATTTTTATTATAGTTGATTTACAATGTTCTGTCAATTCCTGCTGTAAAGCAAAGTGACCCAGTTATATGTATATATACATTCCTTTTCTGGCATTATCCTCCATCATGTCCCATCACAAGTGACTGGATGTAGTTTCCTGTGTGGTACAAGCAGGACCTCATTGCTCATCCACTCTAAGTGCAGTAGTTTGCATCTACTAACCCCAAACTCCCCGTCCATCCCACTCCCTCTGCCTCCTCCTTAGTCATCTCCTCTCACTAGAATGCGGGAAGAACGCTGACTCAGCACCATCTCCAGCATGGTGAACAGTGACTAGCACATAGTGGGGACTTATGTTTATCAAATAAATGCAGGGCAGGCAGCCAAACAGAAGGGAGACATCAAATGTTTTATTTTGAAACAGATTTGCGAATATACTGACTGGCCAAGAGTGGGGTGTGTCTCAAACCAGAACTATGAGGTAGCCATGTTTATCATGGACCGTCAAGGAAAAACCAAGGTCAGCTGACATCAACATCTTGCAAAAATTTCTCAAATGATACATTGGAGCAGTCTATTCCTGGAGAATACCTTCTTTAGACTTGACAGCGTTCCAGAGATGTAAATAGTTTTGAATGTAACATGGTTCATATATATTAAGCCTCTCTTTGGTGACATGTCTCGGATAATTTGATGCCTAACGTGCAATTTTTGCTATAGAAGCTGAAGGAAGCAAGATCTCTCCTTCAAAAGGGATATGAGGGGTTTCCTGGTGGCACAGTGGGTTAAAGATCTGGTGTTATCACTGCATGGCACACGTTTGAGCCCTGGGGGGGGGACTTCTGCATGCAATGGGCGTGGCCAAAAAGGGGGGGTGGGATATGAATTCCTTGGCTTGGGCCTCCCCTACTTAAGCTAACTTCCCTGGACCCTGAAGCATGGGTATTTCAGCTCTGCATTACCAAGAAGTCATAAGAACAGGTTCCATGACCTAATAGCACCTTCAGACCATCAGCTAAAATCTCAATTTTGAAAGTTCACGTCTGAAATGAGTCTTAAAGGGATGTGGTTGCAATCCTGAAGCCAGAAGCTACAGACAGAAAATAGGTCAAGAAGAAAATTGACATGAACTGCCTGGAACTGGGGGCTGCAAGGGCCTCACTGGTTCACCAAGCAAGTAGGACTCCTCGGGAAGTGGCAGAAGCTCATTTCAAGCCCTGTTAACCAATCAAGTACTAAAGATAGCCTCATAGAACAGCAGCTTTAGCAACAATTACAACAACTACCAGGTATTTGCTGTGTGCCAGGCACTCTGCCAAGTGCTTTCCATGCATCACTCAGATAAATCCTCATGACATGTGCCAGCGAAGGAGGGATTCATAAATGTTTCCAACTGAGGTTCACCAACTCGCCCAGGTATAGACAGATTTTCCCGATGCTAAAATTCAAGGTTTTAAATGCAACTTAGCATTCACTGTGCATGCATGAAAAATGATAACGCTTCTAGAGTGGCCAAAAAAAGAGAAGAAACATGGAGATGAAAATATATTAAAAAATGGATATATTTCATTTGATTCTTCTTAAAATAGAGAGGATGGAAATATTCAGTTCAGGAGACAACTTACGATGTGGTGGACCTGCGACCCGCCTCACTTCTGCTCTAACCACGCCTGTGACTCCAGGGTCTGCATTGACTTTCTGCCTGCCTCAGTCTCCTAGTCTGTAAAATAGGACTACTCTCCGCTCTGTGTTTCCCAGCTCTCAGAAAGCTTTCTGGAAGGCCTAACAGCAGAAGGATTCTAACTTAGTTTGTCTGAAACAGTTTAATCCATTTTAGCCTCCATGATTTTTTTCACTGCCCACAAGGTGCACAGGGAAAAAAAAAAAAAAAAGCCACAGTAAAATCCCAATAAAAATCTCATCTGCTCTACAGGAAACCTAAATCATTCTCTGTGGCCTATATTGTGTTCTTTCCCCTCTAGAGGAATAGAAAAGGTAAAACCTTTTTTTCTTTCTTTCTTTTTATGGCTGCACCTGCAGCAAACGGAAGTTGCTGGGCCAGGGGTCAAATTGGAGCGGCAGCTGCAGGCCTACACCACACCCATGGCAACACGGGATCTGAGCCACATCAGCTTTCAGCAATGCTGGATCCTTAATCCACTGATCGAGTCCAGGGATCGAACCTGTATCCTCATAACACTATATGAGGTTCTTAACCTACTGAGCCACAATGGGAACTTCAGGAAAGGTAAAATCTTATGAGCAGGCAGCATGAGGTGGCTTGGAAAAGGGTGGAAACCAGGCTTTCACCTCCAGCCTTTGCAGGAGGCGCCTGGCAGAGCACAGCAGCCTACAGAGTGCCAGAAGAGTAGAGGCTATGCCATATCCATCCCTCAACATTTTTTTATCTGCTGTATAAATTATAAAGCTTCAGGATAATAGGGTTTTGGTGATTTCTAGGCAGAAATCTTGGATTAACTGCATATGTATTGGACAAGATGGAAGCAGTCCGTTTCCTGGTCTGACTGCCTTTGTCTGAGATTTGAAGATAAATCAGAGAGGGCCCGGATGCTGGGCTGAGGGCCTAGGGACCTAGGAGACTGTACTGTCCAGAGGTGATGCTGAGGGACCTGGGCCTGAAGGGCTCTGTGGTTGAAGTGTGGAATCCAAGGGATGGTTCCAACAATGTTCTTGCGTGAATGTCGACTGTGGGGCTCACGTTCAGGCTTGTCCTGAGCACTGGAGGTACAGGGGTGAAGGAGACAAGCTTTTGGGAGTTCCCACTGCGGCTTAGCAGGTGAAGAACCTGACTAGTGTCCATGAGGTTGCAGGTTCGATCCCTGGCCTCACTCAGTGGGTTAAGGATCTGGCGTTGCCGTGAGCTGTGGTGTAGGTTGCAGATGTGGCTGGGATCTGGCGTGGCTGTGGCTGTGGCGTAGGCCGGCAGCTGCAGCTCGGATGCGACCCCTGGCCTGGGAACTTCCATATGCTGCAGGTGCGGCCCTAAAAAGAAAAGGGGGAAAAAAAAAAGACAGTATTTTGGAGTTTCCTGGTGGCTCAGTGGGTTAAGGATCCAGCATTGTCAGGACAGTGGTTCAAGTCACTGCTGTGGTGAGGGTTGCCTCTCTGGCCCTGGAACTTCTGCGTGCTGCAGGCATGGTGAAAAAAAAAAAAAAAAAAAACCAACAAAACAGTCTTTAATATTCAGTTTAAGGTAGACTTGTGAAGCCATCAGACTTGGGCTTAAACCCCTCCTGCACCAGTAACCGGGCGAGACCCTGGGGAAATTTCTTGGCTCTAAGTTCAGCTTCTTCAACTAGAAAGTGAGGACAACCTCACCGTTCCGAGTGTGAAACTTCAGTAAGCGAAGCACTGAGCACGGCCCCTGACACGCAGCGAGGGCATCCAGCGATGCCGTGAGCCCTGTGAGGCAGGAATTGTGTCTTGGACTCACTTTGAATCCTCAGTGCTTACCTTAGTACACAGACGTTGCCAGAAGTGAAAGCAGCTCTTTCGCTCCTTTCCTGTTTACCCATTTCTGTCCCCGTCTAACCTTAAAAACCAATTATAAGAATCAGATCACCAAGCAATGGAAACTAACTCCTGACTTCTGCTCTCCTGAGGGCACACCATGCTTTGCCTAACCTGTTGATTCTTTTCCTAGATAAAAAGAATGAAGCATCGAGTAGTTAGAGAATGATTAGCCCTCTACCCACAAGTGCCCCCTACGCAGTCCTGCAGGCAGATCATTCTGGCAAGATAACATCTGTAGCAAGAGTCAGCCAGTCTGCACGCAGTGAAGGATTCAGAACTCAACCTCCTGCCTTGATGGTTCCCTGAGAGTCTCCCCTCCCCCCATTTCTTCCTTTAAAAACTGTCAGGACTGAGCAGAATCTTTGGAGATGGTCTCAAGATATGAGTCCACCTTCTCTCTGGAGCTCTGGATTTTCTTTCTTTTTTTTTAGGGCCGCACCTGTGGCATATGGCGGTTCCCAGGCTAGGGGTCAAATCACCGATGTAGCTGCCAGCCTACACCACAGCCAGGCAACACAGGACCCAAGCTGTGTCTGCGGCCTACACCACAGCTCACGGCAACACCGGATCCTTAACCCACTGAGTGAGGCCAGGGATTGAACACGCAACCTCATGGATCCTAGTCAGGTTCATTAACCACTGAGCCATGGAGGGAACCCCTCAATATTGTTGGATATTCGTTGATATCATAAGTTGCAAATTTTGCACGAAAGGAACTCCAGATTGCTGGGTTTTCTGATTAAAGCACCTTTTCTTTCTACTGACGCTTGACTCGCAAATTATTGGCTTTTGAGGAGTGCGCAGCCAAACCTGAGTATGGTTTAAAAAAAAGGAAAGAATTATGTGTTGAAGGTTTGAAGGTTAACAGAGGAGTTAGATCGGCAGCCAGGAAGCAAGCTAAGGGTTTGGGATGGGATTAAAGCCAAAATATCAAGAACTGGAAAAAGCAGAAAGAGGGTGTGGGAAGAATAGAACATTCATAGAAACTAAAGTTACAGACGGGGAGGCCTCTGTGCGAGGTGGCGGATGTACGGGGGCCTGGGATAAAGGCTGAAAGTCCAGCCCATCGGCACTGTTGACCCCTGAGGCTGTGCACCTCCAGCTTGCCGAGTTTAAGCTCACGTCCCAGTATAATCATTACATGGCAACCAGCTTGAGGTCTTGCTACCGTGCACGTTCGGATTCAGTAGGTCTGGGTGGGACCTCAAATTCTGCATTTCTCACCTCCCAGGTGAGGCTGAGGTTGTTTGTCCCAAGAACCACAACTTGAGCAGCAAGGATTGACCATTGATTCTCAAAAACTGTAGTCAGTATCCCCTTGGTTGCTACTGAGGCCCCCGTCACCGAGCTGGTGTGCGTCAAGCGCTCGGAGAGACCGCTTCTGAAATCACTCCCCTTAGGAGTTTCCACTTGCCTTTGCTACTCAAACTTTTCTTTGGGTTAAGGAAGTACAGATAGAAACGCCACCTGGTAACCTCAATGGCTACACCTTAGTCCAGACGCAGGGGACACTTCGGGGGAACCTGGCAATTCTGAGACGGCGGGGTGGGCACCAGGAGGCTGGCAGATCTGCCAGGTCTTCAGACGTCCTGGGGTCAGTTTGCGAGGCACAGGCGGGGCTTCGTGGGAGCTGGTTAACTACTGTGGGCCAAGAGCTGAAAGCGGCACTGAGCAAAGTGGGGGAGGAAAGCCACAGCTCTGGCTTCGGGAATTTTAAATTAAGAGATAGGATTTCAGATCATTTCAAAGCCCTGGCTAAACACAGGCATAAGAAATCACCCAGAACACTTGGGTGCTGAAAACACAAAACCGTGAGGAAGTGAGCTGGCTCGGGGAGAGGAGTGAGACTCGCAGGCAGATGCGAATGTCACACCGGGTTTTGCAGGAGTTAATCCAACGGGCTTAGTGGGAGTGGAAGGAGGACGTTGCTGAGTTACAGGACTGAAACGTGCAGGTACCCAGGCAGGAAGGAACAAGCTCCAGGAGGGCTGCCTGCAAAGCCACTGGGTTTTTAAAATCGGAAAGAATGACCTCAATCTGTCACGGACCCGCAGGACGCGGTCCTCTAACTGCTCCCAGTGGTGAGAGCCTGGGCAGGGATCAGACCACATCCTGCCCGCCCGCCCAAACCAGGATGGTCCAGTAACTACAGCCCAGCTTTGGGGACCTCCCCAGGGTGTTATTTTGATCATTCTTGCCCAGCAGTAAAATAACACCCCACTGATGCGCTGCCGGCTGCAAACCGTTCTGACCCCTTCGTCCTCCCTGTCCCTGTTCCCACCTATCCTGGCGTGGCCTCACCTGGGCGGAAGGGAATGGCAGAAAGAAGGTTTTCCATGCACTTCCGAGCAGGGTCAAATGAAAGCACCATGAGGACTTCGATGGAGAGAGGAGGGCAGATAAAGGGCCGCTTTACCACAGGACAACGCTGGGTGAACAACTGACTCTTTGCCTCATGGACAAAAGAGAATGAGGGCCTTGTGCCAGCCTGGCTTAAATCGACTGGAGAAAAGTAACTTTTGTAATTCACGGCCCTCTGCGTGCTGTGGAAGTGCTGGCAAGTGAGACAGGCATGCACCCTGCAGGGAGAGAGAGCATGAACTGTGAGATAATTTCAAGTGCCAGGGTCAAGGATGGAGTTGCCGAGGGTTGCCTTGGGGAAGCAGGGACTTCTGGGGCAGGGGCCTGGCAGCCCCTGCAAACTTCTATGTCATTGCTGACCTGGCACCGCCTGCTGGGCTAAAAGGGGCTGCATTTTGGGTTGGCTAACCTTGCCCCATGTCTATCATCACGTGGGGCAAGGTTAGCCAACCCAAAAGGCCCACTGCCAGCTGTGGGATATCAACGAGAGCTGGGAGACTTCTTCATAGGGAGGGAAGGCACAATGGACAAGTCAGAGGGTGGCGGGAGGGAACCAACACTATCTGTCCATTGGTCAAAAAGACTATTGGGTGGGGGCACTGGGCTCAGCAAGGCGGTTGAATTTGGCTCCTACTGCCTAACTAATGGGCTATTTGGGATGATTAGCAGTGATGGGGTGTCTTGAAGGCTTGGCCCACAGCCACACACAAACCTCAAAGAAAAGGAGACCCTCCTGTTGGTGGCCCATAGTGGATACTTCATCAGTGCTGGTAAGTGTGGCCAAGCCAGAGGTCATGATTCAGAACAAATAAATGTGACGTTCCTTACACTCAAGTGGTCTGGGAAAATCCATATTAATTTTACGGTGCAAACCTGCTGTGAACATGTGCTAAGTTGGGGGGCAGTTGAGTGCCGCTGTGGTGGGGTGACATGGTCCCTAAGGGCCAGAGTGATATCAGGAAGAGTTTTGTGGAAGAGGAGAATGGGGTTTGGTGCTGATGGATGGGCAGGCTATGGACAGAGGAGGGTGGAGAAGCATTCTGGGAGAGAGGGGCAGCATAACCACAGCCCCTGAGATGAACATGGTGAGTTTATGGGGCTTTAGAGGGCTTAGAGTGTTTGGAGTTTAGCAGATGCTCTGAAGAGCAGGGGAGAGAAGAGAGCACAGGCAGCTGGCGTTTAGAGAGGGGCTCACGGCAGGACCTCACAGTACTTAGGAGGGGTCTCAGCTATCAGAGTCTTCTCCTGAGGTGCATCCTCAGCCCCTTTGGGGTTTAGGGAGATCTGGGAGTTACAAGCATTTCAGTTGATTTTCAATTCTCCTTCACTGAATCCCCATGGATGGGGCCAAGAAAGCAGGTGCCACTCATCAGAGCTTCTAAAACTCCGGTGCTGAGAGGATGAGGTGCTCCAAAGAGACCTTTGTGAGAGAAATATGGGTGTCTTAGGAATTTCAAAAGTCTTTTAGGCATGGAGCCAAGAAGGCAGGCGGAGACGCTGAAGAGACACCCTAAAGAAGCAGAAAGGCTTTGAGGACAGGTTCCTGGGCTGTGGGGCCAGGAACCTGGGCTTTAAGACAGGGGCAGTGGGGTGGGGAGAAGGGAGATAATGAGAGTCTCAAGTCACTGCTAGAAAGGTGCTGTACTGTGAGATCCTGGGGATCTACAAGGCCTCCTCCTTTTCCGGAAGAGACGTCAGGACTCCCTTGAAAAGAGAACATCCAGGATCTGTCAAAAGGACAGAACAGAAAAGGGAAAGAATGTTTACTCTCACCGCTTCTATTCAACTTCATACAGGAGGTCCTAGCCAGTACAACTGGGGAAGAAAAAGACATTAAGGACAGACAGATTTGAGTGGAAGAAATAAAATGGCCCTTATTTGTAGATGGCATGATCTGGTCTGTAGGAAAGCCTAAGGAATCTCTAAAAGTCTACTAGAACCAATAAGCAAGTTTTACTGGTGTTGTGGAATACACTATTAACAACCAAAAAAAATGAGACGAAGATAATAATTCCATTCGCAATACTATAAAAAAGAATAAAATACTTAACAATAACTTTAATGAAAGAAGTGCAAGACCTGTATGCTGAAAACCTCAAAACATCTGAGAGGAATTAGAGAAGATCTAAACAAATGGAGAGATATACCATGTTCATGGATTGGAAAAGTCAATGCTGTTAACATAGGAATTGTCCCCAAATTGATCTAAAGTTTCAACACAATCCATATCAAAATCTGACAAGCTGGAGTTCCCGTCGTGTTTCAGTGGTTAACGAACCCGACTAGGAACCATGAGGTTGCTGGTTCGATCCCTGGCCTCACTCAGTGGGTTAAAGATCCAGCATTGCCGTGAGCTGTGGTGTAGGTTGTGGACGCAGCTTGGATCTGGCGTGGCTGTGGCTGTGGTGTAGACTGGTGGCTACAGCTCTGATTAGACCCCTAGCCCTGGAACCTCCATATGCTGCGGGAGGGCCCTAGAAAAGGCAAAAAAAGACCAAAAAAAAAAAAAAATTTGACAAGCTGATCCTAAAATTTATATGAAAATGCAAAGGAGCTAGAGAAGTCAAAATAATTTTGAAAAAGAAGAACAAAGTTGGAAGATTTATTTTAATGCTATAGTAAGCAAGACCGTAGATTTATTATAAAGCTATAATAATCAAGATATTGACCCAAAGGTAGGCACGTAGATCAATGGGACAGAGTAGACTCCAGAAATAAACCCTTACATTTATAGTCAATTGATTTTTGACAAAGATGCCAAGGCAATTCAATTGTCTTTTCTCTAAGTGATGCTGGAACAATTGGCTATCCATTTGCCAAAAAAAAAAAAAAAAAAAAAAAAAAAGAACTTATATCCTTCCCTCACATCATATGCAAAAATTAACGCTAAGTGAATCATAGAGCAAAAGGTAAGAGCTAAAACTATAAAACTTCTAGAAGAAAACATTGAAAAAAGCCTTTGTGAACATGGATTTCTTAGCTATAACACCAAAAACATGATCCTTAAAAGGAAAAATATTGATAAATTGGATTTTATCAAAATAAAAAACCCATGCTTTTCAGAAAATACCATTGGAAAAAAAAGAAAAAGAAAAGGCAAGCCACAGACTGGGAGAAAATATTTTAAACAAATTGATTTTTTTAAAAACATGAACAAAAGACTTGAATAGGCATCACATAAAAGCAGATACACGAATGGCCATAAGCATATGAAAAGATGCTCAACATCATTAGTTATAAGGACATGCAGCATTCCCGTTGTGCCTCAGCAGGTTAAAAACTTGACACAGGGTCCATGAGGATACAGGTTTGATCCCTGGCCTCGCTCAGAGGTTTAAGGATCTGGTGTAGCTGCAAGCTCTGCCATACGCTTCAACAGCAGCTCTGATTCAACCCTTAGCCTGGGAACGTCCATATGCTGCAGGTGCAGCCATTAGAAAAAAGAAGAAAGAAAAAAAAAAAAAAGAAAAAAAGGAAATGCAAATTAAAAAATTAAAGCTACAATGAACTGCTATTACTCACCACTAGAATGGCTATAATAAAAGATCAATGGTATCAAGTATTGGCAAGGATGCGGAGAAATTTGAACTCCCATACATTGCCTTTGGGTACAGCTAATTTGGATAACATTTTGGCAGGGTCTCAAAATATTAACTATGTATCCACCATATGACCCAGCAGTTTCACTCCTAAGTATTTACCCAAGAGAAACAAAGATATAGAGCCATATAAACATATGCAAATGCTCATAACTGCATTATTTATAATAGCCCTTGAAGGGTAGCAAATTATGCCACCCCAAAATAGAGCTCTTTGGCACAAGGATTGTTTTAAGAAACATCAGACACAGGAGAAGCTCTGAAAATAGAGCCCAAGTTACTCTTTTGGAAGTGAAATTGACATGTGTGAAAGAGCTCCCTCTTTGTACCAGGAAGAAAGGACGCCTCTGAATCACAAGAGGATCTTAATCACAGAGAAAACAGGGACTTAAAGCTACACATTGAATGTGACCCCCGTTAACCATACTTTTCCTGGTTCGGTCTCAAAACTTCACTACCCACCTCCCCGCACACAGCTTTCTTTTCTCTTTAGTTGAAGATGGTATTTACGATAGTAGCTTAGGCCACCTCCTCCCTGGGGGGTTACTAATTTTTTCCTGGGTATCTTCCATATATACTTGAAAGCGTACATGTTAGTCAATTTCTGGTCTGTTTTTCTTCTGTTAATGTCTTTTTTTAACAAATGATTTTTATTTTTTCCATTGCAGTTGGTTTACCATGTTCTGTCAGATTTTTACTGTGCAGCAAAGTGACCCAGTCACACATGCATATATACATAATCTGTCTTTTATTACAGGGGTCTCAGCCAAAAACTCCGAAGGGCAGAGGGAAAATTATTTTCCCTCCTCTACACCCCAAGCTGGAAAGCACCCAAATGTCCACCCCCTTGATGTATAATAAACAACACTGAGTACGGCCATACAGTGAGATACCGCGCAGCAACTTAAAGGAGTAAAATACCGATCCATGCGACAAGACGGATGAACTTTAAAAACATGCCAAGCTGAAAACGTCAGACGCAATGGACTCCATTTTGCATGATTTCATTTACGTGATGTTTTTAGAAAAGGCAAAAGTACGGAGATGGGAGGCAAATCAGAGGAACAAAAGTGGGAAGAGGAGTTGACGGTGGAAGAAGTAGAGGAGCTTCTGGTGCCATGGAAGGGTTCTTTCCTAAAGCTGGATTTAGAGGATGGTGCTGATTGTACAAGTGTTTAAAGCTACTTGAATCAGCGAGCGATACACTTACGAGGGTGCATTTTACAGCATATAAATTATACCTCAATAAAGATGTTTAAAACAAAGGACAGGAAGACGCTTCGATTTTGCAGGAGAGGGGGTTGGGTGTGTGTGTGTGTGTGTGTGTGTGTAGTTGTGACAGGAAGAGAGGGAACATCTATGGGAGACAGCCACGCATTGAGATGCGGTGGAAACAGCACACGCGGTAACCTGGAGCCAGCTTACGGGTCTGAATCTTGGTTCCAACCCACCACCTGCATGAACGGGAGAGGAGCTGCTTCCTCTCTTTGGGCCTCTGTGAAATGGGGCTAGTGATAAACACCAAGAGGCCGGTGAGTATTGAAGGCGATGCCTGTGAAGTGCTCACCCCACAGCCTGACGCCGCATTAAGGTACGTGCCGAGGGGAGATTCTGGACCAATTATTTCAGGACATGCAGGGCTTTCTAGTAACGATGCACTCTCTGGTGTTGTGGTAGAATTACAAGCCTCTCACTGACCTGAGTTAGCAATTTTCTTAATGAAGAAGCTGGGGACCATGGCCCAGACGGCTTGGCATCCAGCAGTGGGTCCACCACAACCATACCAGGTGACCATAGCAGGGTTCCTTAACTTCTTCAGGTTCCTAAGAGACACCCCATCTCCCCGATAGGACTGCCAGGGTGCTTCAGAAGTCAGAGCTCAAGAGTTCCTGTCATGGCGCAGCAGAAACGAATCCAACTAGGAACCATGAGGTTGCGGGTTCCATCTCTGGCCTCACTCAGTGGGTTAAGGATCCGGCGTGGCCGTGAGCTGTGGTGTAGGGCTCGGATCTGGTGTTGCTGCGGCTGTGGTGTAGGCTGGCAGCTGTAGCTCCAATTCGACCCCTAGCCTGGGAACCTCCATATGCCGTGGGTGCAGCCCTAAAAAGCAAAAAAAACCCAAGTCAGAGCTCATGGCCAACATCAAGTGTCCTGGGAAAGGTAATGATGGGACAGAACACAGACTGGGGGCTGGAGCGCAGTGTGCAGGGACTATAATCTGACCAAGGTCATGGAGCCTCGGGGCTGGGATACATGAACCTTAGCTTAGCAGGAGCCCATGGAAATTTTCACAAACCCGAATTGGCATCTGGCGCTGAACTGGAAAGCAGTGAACACAGGATGTTACTGAAAATGGTGCCGGCCGGGTTGCTACCTGAGGTTTTGGCAGCCTTCACCCCCTGCAGTTGAGTGAAGACGGATGTGGGATCAGCAGGAAACAGGGATTTTAAATGATCCCACAGGAAGGTGTGGATAACAACAGAAGCAACAAACAAAGCCAGCCCGGCGGGGGGCGGAGGGTACCAGCGAGCACTCACCTCCTCCCGCACTTTAGGACCGTGCCAGCAAGAGCCCAGCTGGCAGTGGAAGGTGGCTTTGGCATGGATTCCACCACCTCCTCTCCCTCCTCCTGTAAGTCTCCTGGAGGAGCAGAGGGGAAGGGGTGGCCCGAGGGTTGGGCCCATTTCTGGCTCAGGACACTGGCATCCTCCACGTGACAGTGGGTAGGACCCTTGCCATACTGCTGGACGCCCAGCGCATGCTCCTACCTTTCTCTAGTCAGATGGCTGGGATTCTTCTGGGGGGAAATCTCTCCCCATGACGTGGGGTTTGGGTGGGGCTGTCCGTACGGGTGCACCGTCCCCCCGGGCCAATTAAACTGCCTCCTGGACTCTGAATTGAGCTGAGTGATGGAAAAGGAGGGGAACAAAAGAAAAGGTTGGAAAGGAACTGACATCAGGCCCCCCCTCAGCCTTTACTTAAACCCACTCCTTGAAACCCAGCTCTGCCCCATTTCTTAACTCCCATCTATTTTGTGAACCCCTGATGCCATTCCAGAAATTCTGGTTTTGTTTTGTCTTTTTATGGCCACACCCACGGCATATGGAGGTTCCCAGGCTAGGGGTTGAATCGGAGCTGTTAGACGCTGGCCTACATCACAGTCACAGCAACACGGGACTCTTAACCCACGGAGCAAAGGGATCGAACCGGCATCCTCATGGATGCTAGGCAGACTCATTTCTGCTGAGCCGCGACGGGAACTCCAGAAATTCTGTTTTGCTTAAGGTAGATGTGCTGCATTTTCTGTTTCAACGAACAGACAGAGAGCATGGCTCTGGCACTCTTGCTTAGGGGCCGTTTTTGCAGAGGACGTGCAAGGAGAGGAGAAAGAGCCCAGCGTCCATCACCTGCCTCAGTTATCCGACTCCTCGGCTGTCTGTGTGACCACAGGCAAGTCATCCAATCCCTCTAAGGCTCAACTTCTGTAAGGTGAAAATACTATCTTTGCAGAACTATGAGGATTAAATGCATTTGTTGATTCGCCCATTTACGATTTGCCCAGGGGCCAGCCTTTTCCTGGCACTCTGAGGACTTGGAACAGAAAAGTGACAAGACAGAGCACAGTCCCTGTCTTCAAGGAGCACATGCTCGGGGGGGAAGAGAGGCATGGAGCTCAGTGTCTACGCCTGTTTTTCCCGCTCCTTCTGCTTCCGGACCAACCCTGAGATGTGCCCTTCTCCTGGGACCTTGTGAACATAACTCTCTTTTCAGCAGCTCTCCTCTCCTAACCAGCTGTGCTGCCATGCCCACAGAAAAACAAAACCTCTACTTTATTTTTTTGTTTTTATTTCTTATTTTTGCCTTTTCTAGGGCCACACCTGCGGCATATGGAGGTTCCCAGGGTAGGGGTCTAATTGGAGCTGTAGCCACGGGTCTATACCACAGCCACACCAGATCTGAGCTGCATCCGCGACCTACACCACAGCTCACGGCAATGCCGGATCCTTAACCCACTGAGTGAAGCCAGGGATCGAACTCACAACCTCAGGGTTCCTACTCAGGTTCGTTAACCACTGAGTCACGACGGGAACTCCTGAAACCTCTACTTGAGAACGAGGAAGGCCGTGCCCACAGGAGCGCCCTCTGCCTCCCGCACAACCCTTGCCTTGCCTTCTGGGGAGCGGGTCTTCGCCTGGGCTCTTTTTCACTCTCAGATGAACTCCCTCGGCCGCGTCTGTATCGCACGGTTCTGTCCATGCTTCAGTGTGCGTGTCCCAGCCCTGGCTTCAACCGCTGGTGAGGTAAAGATGAGCGTGCAAGGTTGAGTGCGGTTCACAAGCAGGGCTGGATCACACCGTAGGCAGAAGGTAGGGTCAGGCTTCAGAGCCAGGTAGGCTTTTTAGTGGCCTTTTTGGTCACTGTACTCGTTCCTGTCCTTGGAATATGTGCAGCAGAAACAGACTTGAGCACAAAAGGGATTTCCTGGAAGGATGTGGGGGCAGCACAAGTAAATTGGAGGAGCTATACCCTAAATCAACTATAAGAAAAACATTAAAAATATAAAAATCGGAGGCGTGGAAGGACCAGACAGACCCTAGATGAAGTGGGAACAAAGTCCCAGTGACCTAAACCCTTGAATCTTCCCTCAAGGTTCCAGTCTTTGACTGGACTCAGCTCAAGTCCCCTCCCTTAAAGTTTCAAATATCTGGAAGTGAATTTTGAGGGGTCCCGCCTGGTCAAATGTGAGCCCTGCACCGGGGGGCCGTGGAGGGTGTTTGGGAGGAAGCAGGGTACCCAAACGCTGAGGTGACCATCAGGGGACCACCCAGTGTTTCACACCCTTCCCAACGACAAAGGGAGCAGCTGAGACCCTGACACACAGCCTAACTTGAGTCACCTACAGCCATCTTTCTCATATTTTAACTTCTCTGTTCCCCAAATCAAATTGGCTAACAGGAGGGTGGGAGGAAAAGAGCTTCGAGCAAAGCACCTTGAACCTGATTCCTCAAACAGTCCCTGAGGGCTTGCTCTGTGCAAAGTGCGATGCCGGACCCTGGGCAGGAAAGAAGCGAGGCTGGGATGTGAAAATCAGCAAGACGTGGCTCAAGGCCAAGGCAGGCGTGTAGATCCGGACCGAGCTCATCGGGATACAGAGGTGACGCCCGGGACGAGGTGACACAACGAGGTGAGGTTTGACAATGCGGAGAGGGTCCCCCGATTTGCATCCAGAGGAAAACCAGAAACCTCAAGTCCATATTTTCATTCTCAGTGCAACTCCATCATCTGCTGGAGAAACTACGTGACTCCACCTGGGAAGAATGCAGTGTCCACGTTTCTACCTACTGCAAGCCGGCCGCCAGTTCAAGCCTCCGTCACCCCTGAAATGTGCCCTCGGGAAGCATTGGCTCCAGGGGGCTCACGTGCCACAGCCAAGGCCCTGCCTAGATCCATTAAACACGGTTTCTGGGAAGGAAAGGGGGACTTGCCAGCAGAGTCCTGCCTATAGTCGTGCGAGCATTTCAGATGCTGCGGAGACACTGCTGAAAACCTGCGGGCACAGACAAGAAGAGAGCCCGGTGGGTGGCGTTCTTACTGATGGGGTTAAGGACAGAGTTGCGGGCTGATAACATCGCAGCACAAGGCGTTTCATAACTCAAGCGCTTCAGGGCCAAGGCCGTGCGGTTGAGACATATTTGGCTCCGCCCCCTGTTGTGGTGCTGAGCGCGAGAAGAATTTAAGCATCTCGGTCCTGCCGGGCCGATCACAACCACCTCGCTACCTGGGAGCACCAGGGACACCTCTGACCTCTCGGGGTCAGGACAGAGCAGCTTAGGATCTGATTATGGGGTGGGGATGCCACGGCTTCTGCAATGACTACCAGTGGTTTGGTGTGTCTTTAGCCGGGGTCACAGGAGGAGGCGGGGACGAAGGAAGAAGGCCGAGGAAGCCAGCCAGCAGGGAGACGAAGGACAGAGGAGGGGGCCTAAGCTTGGGAGGGCTGGTGGGGAGGAAAGACAGGTGCTGTTCAGCTCGGTTTTCACGACGTTAGTGGGGAGAGCGCGCAATCCATCCGTCTCCACCTCCAGCCGAGGAGAGCGAGGAGGTGATGAGGTGCGGGGGAAGACGAGCCAGTTAATATTTTTGAAAGCCCACTTTTTTTTTAAACTACCGTAGGTACTGCTGCATTTTCTTTGACTTGGGGACGTACTGAGGGACAGAGACGCCCCCAGCGTTTGCCCTGGAGGCTCACGGATGTGTGTCAGACACCTCCTGGCCTTCGGTGTACACAGGCTTGTCTCCAACACGGAGCGTCCTTCCAGCCGGGCGGTCAGCCTCAGCCCTGGGCCAGAGGGCTTGGGACGCTCTGGTTGGGAGGTTGAGAGTTCATGTTCACGCACAGATGAGCCGTCCAGTCGGTCCTGAGGGAGTCAGGACGGGCGGGGTGGACCAACCTCACCGTTAGGCGAAGGGAGAGAGCCTCCCATTGAGACTGCAGATGTGTCTCCAGGCGAGGCTCTCTGAGGTCGAACTCTACGGAGGAGGTGTTTTTCAAGGTCAAAAAACAGTGGAAGAGCAACAGTTTCACGTGGCTCGCACTTCCGTGACATTGTCCATTCCATGTGAATGACGTTAACATGTTCGCTGAAATATTTAAAAATTTACCATTTCCATAAACCTGCTTTGTCATCTTGTCTTTCTTTTAAAAATAATATATTGGGGAGTTCCCGTTGTGGCTCAGTGGGTTAAGAACCCCTGGCCTCCCTCGGTGGGTTAAAGGATCTGGCATTGTGAGCTGCAGTGTGGGTTGCTGTGGCCGTGGTATAGGCCGGCAGCTGTGATACAGGCCGGCAGCTGCAGCTCTCCTTCGAAGCCCTGGCCCGGGAACGTCCATGTGCTGCAGATGTGGACCTGAAAAGAAAGAAAAATTTAAAAAATAAAAATAATATATGGAGATCTTCAAAGAGACGGACGTGACCTGGGTCCTTCTTGCCTCTGGCTAAGGCTGCTTCTGCCTTCATCCTGGGGCCTCTGACAACGCAGGTCCACAGGCCTCCTGTGCGGCTCAAGACCCAGAGCGCATCCTTAGAAGAGTTCAAATTGGAGTCTTTTTCTGAATGTTTTCCTTCAGCCTCGTTGCTATAACTGTCCCAGTCTAATTCTCCTGTTGCCTATTTTTATATCTCCGTTATCTGTTTGGTCACCAGATGGCCGCTCACATCTTTCTACCTCCTCAAATATTCTGCCATCTCCCAAACTCATGCTCTGCATACCACGTTTAACTTCTTATGAAGCCTGACGTTAATTCTAAAGCCACTTGAGAATTCAGGCCAACCTAAAACCCATTCGTTCAGTGCTGCTGCTGTCAAAAGCCCACCTGGCTGACTCAACATACAGATGCGGTTGCAGGGGGAGGGGGTGTGGGGGACGGAGGCCTAGAACAGGTCCCTGCTCCCATTCCCCTTCCTCTGCTTCCACTGAACTCTTCAAAAAAGCACAAAACAGGAGTTCCCACTGTGGCTCAGTGGGAACAAACCCAACTAGTATCCATGAGGACGCAGGTTCGACCCCTGGTCTCACTCATTGGTTAAGGATCCTGTGATGCTGTGGCTGTGGCTGTGGCTGTGGCTGTGGCTGTAGGCCGGCAGCTGCAGCTCCTATTCTACCCCTAGCCTAGGAACTTCCATACACTGAACGTGCATCCCTAAAACAGCAAAACCAAACACGCCAACAAATCTAAAATTATTTACGTCACTGTGGCCGTACTTGGTACCTATGTGGATATTAAAATGTGTGATCATTTTCAGCAAATATTCGTTGAGCCGTGATGATGGGCCAGCATCAAAGATAAGACGGTGGATCCAGTCGACACGATTCTTGTTGTCGTGAAGTTTACCATCTAGGAGGTGACACAGACAAGACTGACTTGTGCCACACAGGAGTGCCGGAGGCCGCACGGTGCTGCGGGGCACAGCCATGCCTTTGCCGTGGAGCACTTGTTTCGACACCGTTGGAGATTCTAGGGAAGCTCTGGGTAGCAAGTGGACTGGGAGGCCAGTTTGAGGAGGCAGCTTCGGAGCCGGGGACTGAAGGGTGACAGGGTCCAGGAGCCGGCAGGCTGCGGTGACTCAACCCAGAACGAGCAGTCAAGGATGAAAACCTTCCCGAAGGTGGTGATGGCTGAACTGAGCCCTGGCGGCGGTACCCCCGTGACGGTGGCTGAGGTTTGCTGAGAAGAGTTCCAGGCAAAGGAAGCAGATGTGCCAAAGCCCAGGAGAGAAGCAGCAGAACACAGGAGACGTTGGTGGCTGGAAAAGATGAGCGTGTGCTAGATGCTCACTAGCTCCTCCTTTGCCTGACAAAGTTGTTTTGATTGTGTAACGGCCAGCATTCGTGTGTACCTTCTTGTCTGTTCCAGTGGCCTCACGGATACACCAGTCCAAATGCGTCTAGACGGCGGTCCGAACACGCCAGGGGAACGCCTGCCACCTGCTGGAAAGACGAAGCATCACCGTGCAGAGAAAATTAGATTGACGGCACTGCTGGGCTCACAGAATCCCACATGATGGCCATTTTCCACTCAAAGGTTTAAAAGAGCTGATGTGCTTAAATTTTTTTTAAAGGTCAAGGAAGAAATATGTACAATATTCTCAGGCCCTGCTTCCCCGTAGAGGGGAGATGAAGGGAAAATTGAGGCAGAAAGAGAACCCGTGCACTGTGTCAACAATATATCCTTGGGGCAGGCCCTCACTCATTCCTACAGACAACAGGTAGGCACAGCAACCCTCTCTGCCGCCGAGCAAGCCAAGGCTCACGGTAAAGAGAGAAGGCCAGTCTTGGCCGGCTCCTTTAGCTTAAGCTGCCTCCAGTCAGGGTTTATTCTGAATCAACAAAAGGCAAATATGGGGCATTAATTCTCCAGTTGTGATTAGACCTATACTTTTAAGTGCGAACGACCTCAATGGAGAGACTTAAGGCCCCATTTGGTGCTCGAAAGGCATTAAAAGGCTCTCCAGTTTACTCCCTAACAGACACACCAACTGGTTCCCAAAAGAGACCCTCAAATGCCGCATGTGGACATATCTTCAAAGCTGAAAAACGTGTCTGCCATTTCTAGCAATTTCACACCACTTCTTGTTAAGAGAGACACGCCATGCCATTTAGATGCAGAAAATGTTGGGATTCTCTCAAGGCATCAATGAGGACTGACATTTCTGTAAGAGGAGCTGCCTCAGAAAACTCCAAGATGAATAGGGACTTGCAGGTACGAAGATGAATCGTGTTAGCAAAGCATCATCCAGTGTGTATATAATGACTTCCCAAAAGAATTTACACATGCCTGTAAGTTCTCATGACAAACTGACTTGGTGGTGGTGTTGTTATGGTGACTGGCACACAGTAGGAGCTAAAACCATGACTATAATAATTATAAAACCTTTGCTCACTCGCCTCTGACACGAGGATGTGAAGGGTTATGACAAACAGAATGTCCACCAGCTGTTCTGTCTCCACCGAGGTCAGAGCAATGGGAACTGGGACAGCGGTGAACTGGAGTGGAAAAAAAATTAGAACTGATATGGATGGGAAACAGTGAGGAGCTGGGGAATCTGAGGACAGACTACCACGGAAAACAGCATGAGCCTGTAGCTGCTTCAGAAGAAAAGGGGCTGCCTTTAGGCTGAGATTATTCTGGTGGGATTTGGAACTAACCCCTTCGTCAACCCCGAGGTTCTGACTGTGTGTTGAAGTCTCTGAAGTGTTGCTAAGAAATGTTGGGAAGGGGGCATAAAATAGTCTCTACCTTCTTGTGATCTGGGTACAGGAAACCAAGAAAAGGGTCTTGGCACTGATCGGGGAAGGTGTGGCAAGGGACCGGGGGACCACGGGTGGCCTGGGCACGAGGACTGCACCTGGGACAGGTGAGGGACAGGCAACTAACTCAAAGTCCAAAGACCCCAGGAGGACGAGACTGAACCTAAAGCCCCACATCAGAACCTTGCCTTCATTTCAGTTACATATTTGTTAGGGGTTGGGGCTGGGAGGGGACGTCAACCGCCAAGATATTATGAAAGGAGGAGTGAGGCGTTCCATTTTTTTTACATCTATCAACTAAATTGTACCAAACAGGAACACAGGCACCCTTATTAAGAGACTTTTTTTGGGAGTTCCCGTCGTGGTGCAGTGGTTAACGAATCTGACTGGGAGGAACCGTGAGGTTTCAGGTTCGATCCCTGGCCTCGCTCAGTGGGTTAAGGATCTGGCGTTGCCGTGAGCTGTCGTGTAGCTTACAGTCTCGGCTCAGATCCCACGTTGCTGTGGCTGTGGTGTAGGCCAGTGGCTACAGCTCTGATTAGACCCCTAGCCTGGGAACTTCCATATGCTGTGGGAGCAGCCCTAGAAAAGGCAAAAAAAAAAAAAAAAGAGAGAGAGAGAGAGACGTTTTTGATTTACAGCTTGCCAAAAAAGCAAATTAATTAAATGTAACTTAAATGCACTCCCCCACAAATATCACTGAACACTCGCTCAGTAAATGACAGGTACTGGTCTAGTCCCGCCGCACAGGGGCAAACAGAAAAGCTCCTTCTGCACAACGCACAGCAAAGAGCCGCAAAGAAGCTGATGTTTACTGCACAGCATGATAACGAGTTATTTTAAAAGAGGAGCTATCATTTGATACAGCCATTTACATACAGAGTTTTAAAATAAAAAAGTAAAATGACAGAAAGGCCACTCACGGAACACAGAGCATTCGGGTCACGAAGCTGGGGCAACGTGCAGAGGGAATTGCTAACATTTGTCTGAAGATTCCTCATACACATACACACACATACACGGCGGGGCGGGTTTTGTTTTCAGTCAGTGCATCTGTGTGTAGGAAGACCAGGAACACGCCAGAAGAAACAAAGAAACGCCTATTGGGTAAAAAAGCATTCAGATGAGCATCGAGAGCCACTTGAAGGTGGCTGGATTCCCGGGCCCCCTGCGCCTTTTGCTTACGGATGGTGCTGAAACAACAACCTGACGTTGCAGAGCCAAACATCTGTTCCTGATTTTCGGTCTGAGTCTTGTCCTGGGTGGAGCTGCTTCTAGATCATACGCGACAGTCTTCAGAGAAGTTACAGAAGGAATTTACACAAAGGGTGAATACATGATTAAATACACAAAAACACACACCACGAACAGAATGTAGATAAGACGTGTATGCAAAAATTCTGATTAGAAAGAATGATCAGATGGCTCTTTCGTTTTCTGATTTGTGCCTCTCACCCCCGCAGTTTTGTTATGACTCCTCTGATTTCAGGATGTCAAAAGCCCATCCCCTTCATCTTCTTGGTTCCCTACTAGAGTGAGTGACCTTGGCCTCCTCTAAATCGAGAACTAGAGATGAATCTAGAAGCTATTTATTCTCCACTTCCCTTCATAAGATAGGATTAAGTTTTCTAGTGCAAAACCTGTCGTCTTCCTCAAAGATTTGTCGTAGCAGGGTTCAAGCTGGAATCTGCCTAAGGACTAACACAGCATCATCTGTTAAATGTATTGTTTTTAATTATGATTGCTCTTTAGAGCTGCACCTGGGGCATATGGAGGTTCCCAGGCTAGGGGTTGAATTGGAGCTGCAGCTGCCGGCCTACGCCACAGCCACAGAAACACCAGATGCGAACTGCGTTTGCAACCTACGCCACACGCATGGCAAGAGCTGGATCCCCAACCCACTGAGCGAGGCCAGGGATTGAACCCGCATCCTCATGGATACTTGTCGGGTTCACTTCTGCTGAGCCAAGACAGGAACTCCCATGCGTTCCACTTTTTTTTTTTGTCTTTTTGCCTTTTCTAGGGCTGCTCCCACAGCATGTGGAGATTCCCAAGCCAGGGGTCAAATTGGAGTTGTAGCCGCGTCTGCGACCTACGCCACAGCTCACAGCAACATCGGATCCTTAACCTACTGAGTGAGGCCAGGGATCGAACCTGTAACCTCATGGTTCCCAGTCAGATTCGTTAACCACTGAGCCACGACGGGACTCCCATGTGTTAAACTTGAAAGGGCACATTCTGCACGTGCTGAATGTTTCCATCAAGTCCCAAACCATTAGGACACTTTGTGATCATCCCTCCTGGCAGGTAAAAGCATTGAACACACTCTGCAAATAAGCCTTCTTTGCTCATCCTTTTGAATTTTTCACATAGTTAATTTTTTAAAGTACTCAAAAGAGGGGTTAGGGAAATTCTATTCTCTTAGTTCACTTTCTTCTACTGAGGAAAAAAAGAAAATTAGCCGTCCGTTTGAGCTCAAACTTTCTGGCAACCACTTTTCTGATCTTTATAATTTTCTCGCCCAACCGGCGACTGCGTTCTGAAGACCATGCCTCTGCCCTTCGGCATCTGAAATGTCATTATTTACTATATACCAGCCTTAGCACTGACCTTTGCGGTTAGTTTGCTGAAAAACTTACAGTAATTTGACCCAGCCTTAATGACTTCTGATTACTTATCTCGTACACGGGTGATAAAATCCACCTTTCAAGAGAGGGAGACAGTTCACACACACAATTTGACAAAATTAGGGAGTGGTAACATGGGTTCTAAGGACACAGGAAAAACTGAAGCGAGAACTGCCGTTTCTGCCTGGTGTTAGATAGTGCTCTTTAGAGAGCACAGACAGCGTGCACAGATGTGGGCGGAAACAGGACATCTGTAGACACTGGCAGACAGCATCCCCCGCCAAATTTGGCCACAGTTTCTTAAGATAAATAACTTTTCGGTGACGCGTGGGGCTGAAATTACACAAACAGCAGAAATTACTAAGACCGAAGCCTACAAGTTTAGTGGGTTTCAAGATTTTATGCAATCAATATTCTGACATCTGTAACACCATTCTGTTGCTAAAATGCTGAGGCCAAAACCTGGAGATTTAATAATGTTGCTTAATGACTTTTGTTCAGATTTTGAAACTCACTAGGTTTAATTCTTTGGAATAACCACCCTTGAGCCACATTTTTATTTAGGTCATTAAGAGAACCATCGTCATCTCCTTAAAAGGAAAAGTTTCATTAAAAAGGCTAGAGAGCTGCTGCCTGTCTCGAAAACCAATACTTGTAGCTTGTTATATTAATAGTTCTAAATGTCCAAGCCTTATTAAATGAAAACAACCCTAACAGTTTTATCTCAAGCGTCTGGGCAATAAGAATTTTAAAAAGCTGACAAGGAAACATAGCTGAATATTCCGGGAACTTCCACTGTAACGGGAAATGGCATTAACTAGTTCCCTTCGCAATCTTCCCCTAGAAAGGACTGTTCGGGCTGATTTCTTTTAGGGAGCCATCTGCCCTTATAAATAGTATTCAGAAGGCTGAAGGACCCGAAGACGCTCTGCTGATTTTTATCTCCCTAACACCCCAAACAGAGGCAGCCCTCCCTAGCAGGACTGAAATTCCCCGCGAACTAATTTGTAACACTGGATAGCTTTTAAAACATTAGCTCGCCCTACCTTCCCTTGCTTATCAACCAAATTCTACTCAAAAACATTAACGGAAGGTTGAAACAACAGCCCTGAATAGTCAACTTTTTTAGAGACTGTCTCTTTACCTGAATGTCTGCTAAGTTTTTTCCTGTTAATTTTCTGAGAGTCTGTTAGCGTGATTGTGAGCCACATTTCTATGAAAAACATCTTATCTCTCATGTGTTACTCGGGTCAGTGTCTGCTATCCTACTACCTACTATTTGCTGAAGAAAGAATTTATCAGTCTCCGAAGGAAAATACTCCTTAGTGGCCAGTACTTTATTTTGCTTTTTAGGACTCCATCTGCGGCACATGGATATTCCCAGGCTAGGCGTCGAATCAGAGCCACAGCCACACAGGACCCGAGCCATGTCTGCGACCTGCACCACAGCTCATGGCAACGTGGGGTCCTAAACCCACTGAATGAGGCCAGGGATTAACCCGCATCTTCATGGGTACTAGTCGGGTTCTTAACCTACTGAGCCACAACGGGAACTCCCAGTCAGTACTTTTTTCTAAAAAAGGCACTTCTGGAGCTCCTGCTGTGGCACAACAGGAGTGGTGGCGTCTTAGGAGCACTGGGACGCAGGTCTGATTCCGGCCCGGCACAGTGGGTTAGGGTCCGGTGTCGCCACAGCTTCGGCTTAAGACTGCAGCTTGGATCTGATCCCTGGCCCGGAGGCTCCATATGCCACGGGGAGGACAAAGTGGAAAAAAAAAAAAAAGTATTTTTCAAATGAGTAGTCTGATGTTAATGTAAAAAATATAAAAGGATGGCTTTATTAAAATACAAATTCAAGAACATTCAAGTTTGTTTTGTTTTTTAAGTCAGCACGAGAAGACAGCAGCTAAGAGGTAATGGCCAACGGAGTCCTAGGCAGCCTGACACCGATGCTCAGAACAAGACGGACGTGCCAGCTCCCCAGGCTGTGGACACCCTAGGACGACCAGGTGGGAAGCCTCTCAGCAGACCGCACCCCTGGATTTATCTTCCACGGTAAATGTGGTACGTGTCACTGGTAAGAGCCTTCTGGAATGTCGTGACACAGAAATCGCTATCCTAGCTCCTTTTCTACTGTGCCTGCTCCATTCCCACTCTTCCCTCCCACCCAAGCCTCCGGTAAGCATCCTTCTCTGAGCAGGACCAGCTTGGTCTAAGCAGGATGCAGAGATCTGAACAGCTCAAAGCAGCGGAAAAACCTCCAACGATATCCTCAATTCTGTACTCACTTTTCCTTTGAGCAGCTACCTAATTCTACCTAAGATGGGGTGAAAGGAACATAAATATTCAGAGGAAAAGCAAAGCATTTGGGATCATCGATCTTCACCTTGGTCCCGCCGCTTCCCTTTCTCAACCCATGAGCAGCACAGTATTTCAATTTCCCAACCATGAACACAGGCGAGCCTAACAAGCACCCAGAAACGGTGCGGAGAGCACCATGAAGCTGCCAAGAACACTGCGCTCGGTGGGGCTGGCCGAGGCAGAACCACCAAGGGAGAAACCCATTAAGGAAAACATGGCAATTCACACAAATGATGCTCTCACAGAAATGTTTTTAAAATAAATTAGCTTCAGCGGTAAGTCACACCACCCCAGTGCTTCTTAGTGTCCATAAAAGGTGTAACACATGGAAATCTTCGCCTACCGAGCTGAGAAGACCAGCACCAGGGTGCATCTTCCAGAAGCACATACGGCCCAGAGACCAGGACATTCGGAATTTCGACTCCTATTTGATCCCTATCACAACCCTTAATTTTCAGACTCGGACCTTCGATCCCTATGTACTAGGCTAAAACTCTCCTACTTCTGCACGTGGCAGTGACAAGGAATTAGGGAAACGAAAGGGCTGATGCTACTTGGGCACATCTAGCGTCGTAAGTAATCTTAACCCATATTTTAGAATCTTCCAGGAAAGCAAATACTAAGATTTTTAAATAAATTATTCACCCCGCCCTGGTCTCTGGTCAAGAATTTGAGGCTATTACAAATACCTTTTTCACCTCACCTCACAATACACAAGAGCAAACATTCAAGAACCATAATCATAAACTCATATCTTTAAAAAATGGATGCAGCAAAGCCTCCTCTGCGGTTATTCTTGATGCTGGGTTTAGATCCAGGAGTTTATCCAGCAGGTCGTAAGCTTCGTCGGGTACCTCGTCCCAGCCTCCTCCACTGGTAGCAGCAGTCTCATCAGAATGAGCCCCACAGCTGTCCCCGCCCTCTTTGCACACTGAAGGTCCCCAGGCTTGTGCTGAAGGTGTGAGCAGGAGGTCTGCAGCTTTCCGGTCAGGCTTCTCTGAAAAGCTGGGGTCTGGAGACACGAGCTCTCGGACGTCACCTGCTAATCTGGGAGTGCTGGAATTTACACCCCTGAGCTTCTCACAGAGTTTTCTCAAGTCTTGTGCTGGGACTTCTTTGCTACATAATATTGACTTGCCTAAAAGAGAAAGATGCACATATTTTATATTATTTGAACATATCGGAAGCCTCTCCCTGAAGAAAAATGCAAGTCCCTCTCTGTGTTGGCGATATATTCACGATGAAGAGAAGAGAGGAGCATATACTCTAGTATGAGGGGTTTCACACTGCATGGTTGGGGGCCAAATCGTCGAGTGGGACACAATTAAGGAGAAGGCAGTGACTTGATGAGTGAAGGACACACTTGAGTCAGCCAAAGTCCCCAGCTTCACCACATGCTTCTGCAACCTTCCATCAGCTGCATCTCCCAGGCCCTCCCCCTCCAAGCTTCCGTAGGCCGTTGCTACATGGTCCCCGTCTTCGATTGGGATGCTCTGCATCCCCTGTGCCCAGGACACTCCCACCACGTCGTCACTCAGCTCAGACATTCCTTGTGCGGCCTGACACTCCCAGAGCGTTGATCATTCTAAGCGTCTGGTGTACCCGTAATTGTCATGGATAAAACATGACTGTCTCGCCTACTGGACCATGAGCCCTTTGAAGACAGAACTATATGGTTTATCTTTGAATCCCCAAAACCTAGACAATGACTGGTGCATACTAGGTTCTCCGTTAATGCCTGTTAGGCAACATGACATCATTCAGTGTCTCGTGTCTTTTTTTTTTTTTTGGTCTTTTTGCCTTTTCTAGGGCTTCTTCCGCAGCATATGGAGGTTCCCAGGATAGGGGTCAAATTGGAGCTGTAGCCGCCGGCCTACACCAGAGCCACAGCAATGCTGGATCCGAGCTGCATCTATGGCCTACACCACAGCTCACGGCAACACCAGATCCTTAACCCACTGAGCGAGGCCAGGGATCGAACCCACAACCTCATGATTCCTAGCCGGATTCGTTAACCACTGAGCCACGGCAGGAACTCCCAGCGTCTCGTGTCTTTATCCACATATCACATCCTTATGGACGCTGTCCTGGACCAGCCTATTCAAAATGACTAAGCCTTCTTTGTTCCCTTGCCCCTTGTTTTTCTCAGCACCACCCATGTGTTTGACAGATCAACTGTTACAGAATCTCTTCTTATAGGGCTTAAATTCTAACAGGGGAGACGAAATAAATTCATACTGTACATATACACAATGGAATATTACTCAGCCATTAAAACAAATGAAATACCAGCATTTTTAGCAACATGGATGGACCTAGAAACTAAGTGAAGTCAGCCATACAATGAGACACCAACATCCAATGCTTTCACTGACATGTAGAATCTGAAAAAAGGACAGACAGAACTTCTTTGCAGAACAGATGCTGACTCACAGACATTGAAAAACTTATGGTCTCCGGAGGAGACAGTTTGGGGGGTGGGGGGATGTGCCTGGGCTGGGGGATGGAAATCCTGTGAAATCAGATTGTTATGATCATTATACAACTACAGATGTGATAACTTCATTTGAGTAATAAAAAAAACAACAGTTGATCTATTGTCCTAGTACAAATAAAGTCCCAATAGACATTTTTAAATGAATTAACAAACCAACCAGATCTCCGTTTTAAAAAACATAAATGTCTTTGAAACATTTCCCAAGAGAATTACCAGACACGGGCAAAAAGAAGTTAAGCACACAAATATTACTGCTTTTGTCACATGCTTCCTCACTAACAGAAATGAGCTGCTCGGCGCCACGACTCCTTTCTGGGTATGGAGATTGCTAACAAAACAATTAACCCAGCTCTGCATGATAAAAAGTTACTTTTGGAGTTCCCATTGTGGCTCTGTGGGTTAAGAACCCAATGAGTATCCCTGAGGATGTGGGTTTGATCCCTGACCTTGTTCAGTGAGTTAAGGATCTGGTGCTCACACAAGCTGTGGCTTGGATCCGGTGTTGCCATGGCTGTGGCGTATAGCCCTCAGCTGCAGCACCAATTCGACCCCTAGCCTGGGAACCTCCATTTGCTGAAGGTGTGGCCCTAAAAAGAAAAAAAAAAGTTAATTTCACAAATGTTCACCTCTACTGGACAGGTGTGCTAAGGCAGGGGGAAGCGTGCGGGTGGCGAGGGGTGGCAGGCAGGGAGGAGACAGAGAAGTAAATTACCCCCAACTAACACTCATCAATCCTCTTCTACTTTTAAATCTATTTGATCATTTCCATTCTCTCTAAAAAATTACACCCAGGGAGAATCGTCACACAGTTTCATTCCTTAATTTATAAGGCCACTCTGAAGTCACAAAATAATTGCAGTATGCATTAGAGTATCTCCCCAAGGTACATAATGTGTCTACATTTTTTATATGACCAAAGCGAGGGCTCATTATTCAGGGAAAATATTTTAAACTAATACATTCAATCAAAAACAAAAAACACAAAAAACTGTTTATAGGAGTTCCTGCTGTGGCGCAGTGGTCAACGAATTCGACTAGGAACCATGCGGTTGCGGGTTTGATCCCTGCCCTTGCTCAGTGGGTTAACGATCTGGCGTTGCCGTGAGCTGTGGTGTAGGCCACAGACGCGGCTCGGATCCCGCATTGCTGTGGCTTTGGCGTAGGCCGGTGGCTGCAGCTCTGATTCGACCCCTAGCCTGGGAACCTCCATATGCCGCGGGAGCGGCCCAGAAATGGCAAAAAGACCAAAAAAAAAAAAAAAAACCTGTTTCTAGACTACTCTGTGCCAGGCATTTGTTTTAGCTCAAGGGTTTTCTTCTGAATTTATCTGCTATAATTCAACAAGTACTTGACGACAGTCTACCACGGGGCCAGGTCTAGGGGTTGAAGACGGCTGAGGCAGGTTACACACAAGAAAAGCAGAGAAGTACCTGCTGTTAGTCCCTCGTAAGTCTCTGTGGGTCAGGGAGGGGAGCACAGTTGTAGCTGCTAAGTTTTGAGTCCTTTTGTATTCAGCCCAAAGTGACAGTAAGCTCTGACTGAAACACAGCTGACCCTTGAACAGGGAGGGAGTGAGAAGGGGCCAATCCCCATGCAGTCAGGAATCTGCACATCAATTTATAGTCAGCCCTTTACATCTGCAGCTCTGATCTGCAATTAAACCAACTGTGGCTCCGGCGACACTGTAGTACTTACTGCGAAGGATTCGCCACACACCTCAGACCCGTGTGATCCAAGGGTCAAGTGTGACTACAAAAGCCAGACGAACGAAGCTAAGACAGTGCTCTACGGCATTTCTGTAAACACATGAGAACAAGCATGACGACGGTAAATCCCTGAAAGGCCCTGCCTTTCCTGTGACGCCGGCCCTGGAATGTTTTTTGGTTAGATGTTGCATTTCCAGTTGTGGTCATCATTTACTTTACAAACGGGAAATCTCAGCTCTTCAACACCGTGTTTTAGTGTCTGATACACTTCCCGAACGTCTCATGGAGTTATTCAGCAGTGGAAGACAGTTTTCTCAGTCAGGTAAGAATACAATTTCCAAGTTATCAACCGTGCTTCCTCTTCTGGCTTCGTTTCCCACGTCTGTGGGTGTGGTATTTCACCCTTACTACCTTCAGGTACCATTTTCTTATAATAGGTTCAAGAAAGGCACAAGCGGTAGGGGGACATTTTTTGGGAAGCCTCTATTCTGTGGCTTTCTTTGCAACCGCCACCAAGTCCACCTGGTGGATTGGCCGTGTGCACTGGGGCCTGAGAGAGGGAGGACTCACCCTGCGGTGCCTCTTACTCGGAAGCAGTTCCTGGTTAAAATCACTTGTTTTCACAAACTAACAAACCTCAACCCTTTCTGCATATCATATTTTTCTGAATCATATTTTCCAGGAAAAGTTGGGGTGAGACAGACCTACGTGTCTCTAAAGTTTCTCAGATAATTCTGATATGCCTCCTGATGAAGTCCCACTGCACCCAGCTACGTCTGAGGTCTGCTGACTGAAAGTTTGTCCCAAAGGAGTGTTCCGTGTGGCGTGGCAGCAGGCGGACGCAATCACGCCAACCCGCTCTGGAAAGTGCGAACTGCAAAGCTGCATGGAGGAGAAACCCAAGGGGACATTCACGTTCAAATCCCTGGCCAGAGCGAGGCCGAGATAATTCGCAGGGACCCTACGAAACCTGCTGAATATCCAAGCCTTGACAGAGAAGAACCCATGTGACTGAGCAGCGGACTTTCCGAGTCCAGTAAGTGCTGACGGCAGCACCCGCTGAGTGGAGGCATTCCGTCCTCAGCCACCCTAACAGGCTTCCGATCTCGTTCCCTCCCGGCGTCCTTACAACACTCTATTCAAATTACCTCTTTTCTTCTTAGCACAGACTAAGGTCGTTTCGGCAGGCCCAAGCACACACGATGCTTAATGCATGTAACAGTAAACAAACCCAAGCAAATGAAAAACATGTAAGACAGTCAAACCACAAGTACAAGGAGTTAAGATTTTATTCCTTACTCTTTTGAGATTATAAAGCTGAGCTTTAAACAACAGAGAAGCACAGTACTTTGCGCTTGCTAAGGTGAAAGGATCGCACCTACAGAAGGGAAGGGATAAATTACTTTCTTACACATTGCCGTTAATTTTCAAACAACTAAGAAACTTTCCAACATCAGAAAACTTTACGAACGCAGATGTTTATTTGTCAAGAGAATTTCACAATTTAAGTGATGTATAGGAGATATGCAAAAGGTATTTGTTTTGTTCTATAATGTAAAACTGCTTACCAAAAGTTTTAGCAGCCTGGATAGTTTCCCTGGATCCACGAATGGTCATAATTTGAGCCAGAGCAGTTAAATCATCACTTGCTTTATAAAATGGATACCGTCCACTAAGCAGAGAGAGGAATATGACACCTGCAGACCACATGTCAATTGCTGTAACAGAAAATCAGCTTTGAGAAAAATCCCCAACCCATAATTTTACTTCTGTATCAACAGTTCGCAACCTTTACTGTATCTTCAACCACCTTAAGAGCCTTAAAAATATTCTGATGCCCAATCCCCTCAAGAGGTTCTGATTCAACTGTTCTGGAGTAGTGCTTAAGCATCAGGGTTTTTTTTTTTGTTTGTTTTTTTAATAGTTATTTCCCCAATACAATTTTTTTTCCCTTACTGTACAGCATCAGTTTTTTTTTTTTAAAAAAAGTTCCTCAGGTGCTTTTAATGTAATTTGTCTAACATCCTTAATACAAAATACACAATCTTCTTTCTCGAGCAACGTGCTGGTCTGTTTAAAAGGGTGTTTCGTCACGCAGTAAATGCACATTTTATAACATCAAAACAAATCCAAAGTGGCTGTGTAGGAGAAGAGCCAGGATCTACACACCACAGCAGTGAACGCGTTGCCCCGCAGCGCAACGTATGAACATCAGAGGCTTGCCTTCAGCCAGGTGCCAACCCCACCTCTGCTGTGACAACGTCCGTCTCCAGAGTCCTGCCGGTTAGGACCAGCTCAGCCTCCCGTGAAGAAGCTCATTAAAGGAAACAAACAGCTTGGGGAAGCTCGTCTTCTGTCCTAACTGCTGAACTCCCTGCATCACCAGGTTACCTGCTCCACTCCCTTGGCCGCTGCCGCACACCTGCCGTTCCTGGCTCCCTGCGTACCTCTGCCCGCGCCTGCAGTGTTTCCTCCAAGCCTCAGGGGCTGAGGTGCCCCCAGAGCTCCAACGCCTCCCCTGTGGACTCTGCTGGACCGGCCCGTCCACAGCTTCCACTACCCCTCGCGTGGTAAGGAAGACACTCGGTGCCACCTGCGGCCCAGACGTCCCCGCGCTCCAGACGCACTATCACCCCGCTGGGCATCTCTGTCTGGATGTTCCACACGCTCTCAAACCAGCGATGCCCCCGTCCCCTTTTTCCTTCCCTGTACACCGGCTACTTCTTTTTTCTCCACGCCGGTTGCCCCTTAAAGGTCCCCAAGCTAGGAATCTGGTAAGCATTCTGGAGGCCTTTTCTCTGCCACCCAAATCCCACATCCAGTTATCCTCCAAGCTCTGCCTGTCCCGTCTTCACTTCGGTTCACTCCTCCCGCTCCCGCCGCGTCCGGGCCTCCGTCGTCTCCCCGGGGCCGAGCCCTCTCTGCACACCTGCCGAAGGACCCTCCAGGAGACCGTCAGCTCCGGCGCTCTCCCCCTTTCCCGAACCTGCAGGATGTGGTCCGAGCCACACGACACCCGAACCCTGACCTTCGCCACCTCTCTCCCCGTTCATGTGTCACCACTCTGACTTCCCACACAGTCTGGCAACACGAAGCTTGGACGGCTTCCCGCGTGACCGCGCTATCTTGGGTTCCCCTGCTCGTGTGACCCTCCTGTCCTAATCTACATTCTCTTCCCAGGCGTTCCCTCTCCCGTGAGCTTCCTTCCATGACCCCTCAGATGAGAGGAGTCAGAGACCCTAAAACACTCTGCATACTGAACAGACTGCTTCATAATCACCGGAGCGAGTGTCTGACTACAGCGAAAGCAGATCCTTTTCTGTCACCCGCAAAGCACAGAAGGAGCATCTGCCAAACGAATCCACTTCCGTCAAGTCCATAACCCACGTGAAGACGCAACACCTCAAGAAGGTGTCCTCTGGGATCCTGATCCGTGACGACTCTTTCTGGTTAGAGTTTTTTCTCTTTTGCAAATCTCCGCAATGCTATCACACTGTCTTCACAACCAAAAAATTTTAATCAAACACACAATCATATGCGTACCACAGAAGACGTCTGAGGTACGAGGCAAACATAAGACGTTGCAAGACTGAAGCTGGCCAAGACTGCTAAGCCCAAGTCCCCACAAAGGTGATGTTAGAATTATTCCTGATAAAATCACCTTGTAGAAAGATAAGCAAAACCTAATCTACAGAGGAAAAAAAAAAACAACCCAAAGCAACACTCGGGTTAGAAGCTTTCATACACAGCACCAGGTCAAAAACGGGACTACGCTGAAGTGCCAGGATCACCTCCAGACCTTAGGGAGAAGCAGGACAGCTCCGACTTAGTCCTAACTAGACAGCAATCCTAAGATACACCCGTGGAAACCAGCTGAACTGGGTTCTGTGTTTCCAACGTGACCTACCTGTGGTCTGATTGGGGCACTTGGTCAAGACCTCTGGTGCTCTGAAGCCTGGTGTACCTGCCCGAGGTGCCACCTGCTGCCGCCTAATGATGATGAAAGGAGATGTTTCTAGTTACGTTAAAGTTTAATTACGTAAGAACAAAAAATAACACTTAACCCATTTACTTCACAGTCAAGTAGTATCTATGCAAATAAAAGTTACTAGAAGGCAAATGATAATCCAGTGTGATGGAAATCCTAGATTTTGCTTCTATGGGTCCCTTCCCCTCCCACTAGTTCCCAGGTCTTGCTCCAGACAGGTTTTAAGGTAACATCCAGGCATAAGAAGAGGTAGTAGATGATGACAGCCAAAACAGAAAAACAGAACACATCAGGAACGCTGAGGTATAAAAACCTATTTCTGGAGTTCCCATTGTGGCACAGCGAAAATGAATCCGACTAGGAACCACGAGGTTGTGGGTCTGACCCCGGCCTTGCTCAGTGGGTTAAGGATCCGGCGTTGACATGAGCTGTGGTGTAGGTCACACACAGACGTGGCTCGGATCTGGTACTGCTGTGGTGTAGGCCGGCAGCAACAGCTCGGATTCGACCCCTAGCCTGGGAACCTCCATATGCCGCGGGTGAGGCCCTTAAAAGGACCAAAAAAAAAATGTATTTCCATTTTGAGGAATTACTTACTGAGCTATCTGTTCACATATGTACTAGAGTTAATCAGAAAAGCTCATGAAAGCTTAAGAAAGTCTTGAAGGGAAGAAAAGAATTTATGTGGCAAAGAACTGGAGGTGGGAGTGTGAGAAAGGTTCTATTATTTGGTTCAGGTTATTCTACGTCGCCAGGAATAAAGAAAACAAGATGACATCACCAAGTAAAAGAGGCCACTCTCAAGTTTCTGAAGAGCTCTTCCTACTTGCATGCAAAGGCAAACGTGCTCTCCCGAGCATGTGTGTCAAGGGTTGTCACCTGCACGTCCAGGTACCGCGCTGCACCAGGGCCCTCGGTTCTCAGAACTGCACTGTTCCCTTTTACTCACTCAAATCAACCGCCCACCAGAATCAGCAGGCTCATCGGGCAGCGTGCAGCACCATCAAAACATATTACCTTGAAAGGCAAATACTGCAAACTTTATCTGTTGCATAACAGTCACAGGTCAGGCTGGCTGGGCAAGAACTGGCAGTTTTCCTCATCACACCACTATTCACAACTTTTGTAGAAATAGCCTTCTTTTTTGTTGCTAATTTTCTAGATAGCAAATCCACAGTCTTTGACTGCTTCATAAGCTGTAAGAGAAAAGTCATATTCCCTGTTTTCACGGCATCTAATGATGCCTCAAATGCTACGATGGCAAAAAGCAACAGGGGAAGCATAACTTTGAGCTGCTGAATGTGCTGTTGGATTGTAAATAAACAGATGTCTATTAAAATTGAAGGTCTCTAGTTCTTTGTGTTGAATAAACATTAAAATCTACTAATTATTCCTACTTCGGGGAATATTAAATTATACTTTATTAGAACTTTTCCTTGAAATGTTACTTAAGTATGAAACATTGACGTTTTAGTGTCTAACTCCATTTCAGAGCTGTAAACTGCGCAATTACAGCGGCTGAATCCAGAGTTTTAATTTGCTGCTCATGCTATCTAGCTGCTACAGGATATCATCAATCAGTTTAAAACCACTTAACACTGGCGACAACTCTGTAAACGCTACAAACATCTTTACGCTATCAACTGCGTGTCAGAAACGCATTAGTTGTTGGGAGTCACATCCCAGCCAATGAGAGAAAAGGCCACAATGCTCTGAATGTTCCTGTTCCCTGAGAGAAAGAGCAGCAACCGTCAGCTCATCAAAAAATGATGAAAAATTCCATCGGAAAGGTTCAGAAAAAACTGGAGAAAACGGAAGTGTTGACAAGATGCTCCAAGCAATAATACCTTCTGCCAAAGCAAAACTCTTAAAAAAAAGGACCGCTAATAAAAGCTCATCTGGCCGTTCCCTAAAAGTCTCCCCCGGGTACGACTGACTGAAGGGTGCACGATTAAGCTACGTTACTTACTTTCACTGCAGGGCTCTCATGTGACACGGAGCTGTGTATATTGAAATTTCTTTCTCCAAAAACAGAGCGCTGGACAGAAAGGCCTACAGATCCTTCCTACGATACCAACAAAAACAAGGAGAATAAGGATTACATCTGTAACACTTTCTGCCAGCTGCACTCTGCCACAGTTTTGAAAGAGTTAAGTGACATAAAACAAAAACAGCTGCATCCAAGTCATTCTCAGGCACCAAAACACTTCTGTGAAAAGAGAAGACAGTCTAGACAGCACCCTTCACCCCCCATGCAATGTTATCATAGCCCACAAATACACAGAGCCACCTGCACAGCTGTTAGGTTTTGCTGCGCTGCTAAAACGGAGATGGACACTTCAGGGTTGTCCCCACCAACTAATGCTTTCTTTTAAAAAGGATAATTGCTATAAACTCGATAACAGGCAGGGAAAATTTATTTTCTATTTTTGTTATATAACGCAACTGTACTGACAAAGCCATTATGCATCTACCAAGTGCAGATTTCAGTTTTGAAATCCTAAAACCCTCCCTTATAAATCTTAGTGAAATCTAATCAATTGAATATCTAACCAATGTAAAAAACATTTTTAGTTGCAAGCATTATCCCGGAATAATAACTCTGTTGGATGGAGTACATTTCTAAAATCATCCGAGCCCTTAAAAAGCAAAAGAGGTACCTTTCCATCTTGTCCTTGTTTAATCTGAATCTGCGCATGTGTGTAGGGCCTCTTGACAGAGGTTTTTGTGGTAGGCTGCGGATCCAGCTCCTTAGGTGCTGCTGGGCCACTCAGTGAAATTTTGCTTCCGGTGATTACATAGGATTTATTTTGTGAACAGCTTTCCTGCTGAGCTTCAGACTGGACAAATTTGAGAAGCTCTATTTTCGTATCATGGGTTCCTTGGGCCAAACCAAAGTCTACCAAGGCATACCTAGGAAACAAAAGCATTTTTACTTCTCTGTGACAGTTAAAGCTTGGTAACATCATAATACAAACCATATTCACACAGAAACTGTAATTCTTCTGAAGATAAATTAAGGGTTTATAAAATCCTTAAAAAAAGAAAAGTTAAGATTTACAGGCAAGGTAAGGATTTAATAGCTAACTACTGAAACTTAAGGAAAGATGTAACCCCTACACACAAAAGCATCTTTTGTCCCCTCTGTCCACTGGGTTGTGCAGACAAGGAATGCAGGATGTGAACGCAATACTTTGTTCTCTGACAGTGGAAAGAGGTGGCATCATTGCAGACAACTTGTTTTATTTTTGTTTGTTTGGCCACGCCCATGGCATATGCTGAACTTCCTGAGCCAGGGACTGAACGTGCGCCCCGGCAGTGGCCCAAGCTGTTGCAGTGACAACGCTGGGTCCTTAACCCACTGTGCCACAGGAGAACTCCAGATAATTTTTTTTTTTTCTTTTTAGGGCCACACCTGCGGCATATGGAAGTTCCCAGGCTAGGGGTCTAATTGAAGCTGCAGCTGCTGGCCTACACCACAGCCATGGCAACGTGGGATCCAAACCCTACATGCAAACCATACCCCAGCTTGTTGGCAATGCTGGGTCCCTAGCCCACTGTGCGAGGCCAGGGACCAAACCCTCATCCTCATGGATATACTTGGGTTCTTAGCCCATTAGGAACTTCAAGATAACTTTTAATTAACAAGTTTAAAAGAAAAATAAATTAAAATCAGTTTAAAAACCTGATTTCATTAAAGAAAATTGGGGAGTTCCTGTCGTGGCGCAGCAGAAACAAATCCGACAAGGAACCATGAGGTTACGAGTTTGACCCCTGGCCTCGCTCAGTGGGTTAAGGATCTGGCATTGCCGTGAGCTGTGGTGTAGATCACAGACGCAGCTCGAATCTGGCATTACTGTGGCTCTGGTGTAGGCCAGCAGCCACAGCTCTGATTAGACCCTAGCCTGGGAACCTCCATGTGCCATAGGTGCGGCCCTAAAAAAGACAAAAAAAAAAAAAAAATTAAATTAAAGAAAATTTAAGTCAGGAGTATAGTATAAAAGCCCAAGAAAAGAAGTTATCGTTCCATTTTCCTTACTATATTCAAAACAACCCACTGTGTAAACAGCAGTATTTAAGTTTCCCACTTACAGTGCCTCTACGTATATAATCAGCATAAAAAGTATACAAAACCCCAAAACTTCAATGTTGAAGCAGGAACTCGGCTATCATGTGGTACAATCCTCTTATTTACTAAGAAAAGAAAAATGAGGCATAGAGATAAAGGCATAAGGTAAAAAACCAAAGACCCCAAAAAACCTAGACTCCTTCTGAGTCTCTTTTACTAAGGGCAATTTCCACTGAGCCACGGTCCATCTAGTGATGCAAGCTGTTTCACTAATTATCTTCTCCTGAGTATATTTCCCTCCCCAATCATAATGCCAAGTGGCAAGCGAAACCAACCTGCCCACGGCTGCTGCGGTAAGACCCACGTCTAAGAGTTGGACCCCACAGCCTAAGTTCACTCAAGTATAAACAGCTTCTGATTCCTTTCCATACTTACTTTTTCAGGCGCCTATTATACAAAAAATTGCTGGGCTTAACGTCACGGTGAACAATCCCAAACTGATGAATGCGTTTCAAAGCTCTGAACAGATTAAACATATATTCCCGTACTTCTTGAAAAGAAAGAGAATTCAAAATGTCCTAAAATACAGTGATGAATAAGGTGGTAAGATTACTTTTAATCAAATACGTTGTTAATAAAAATTCAAAAACGATTAAAACCTACCAAGAAGGACTCATGCTCCAGATAGGGCATAGCAATAACCACGTGATCATTTTTCCTAAAACAGTATTTAACTCCCATGACGTTGTCTTGCCCCCTAGTGGAAAAACGCAAGAACTTTAGCAGAAAGGTCAAATGAACTGAAACTCTAAGCTCAGTGTTTTAACAAATACAACTGCAGCAATGCATAAATAATGCTAGAAAACTAACGCAAAACCATCACCACACAGGAGAGTATACACGTTAAGTGACTTATACAAGATAAAGGGTTTTTTTGAAACAAAAACAACACCAGTTATGAAGTTATAATTCAAAACCAAGATAATTACACTTTTAATTGGGAAAGTGGCAGAATGAGAGGAAAACATGAAGAATGAAAATGAGTAAGACTTCACAGCAGATAAGATGGTAGAGGTAGTCCATAAATCAGTTAAAAATCAGTAATTGGTAACATTCACTGAACCAAGTTCTGATCTTCACATCTGTCAAAAGACTCCCTTAACCTTCACAACAACGCTCCGAGGATGGTGCTACGAGTGCTCTCCCTCGCCTACAGATACTGAAGTCGAGGCACAGGGAAGTGAAGGAACTTCCCAAGATAACTAAGCTAGCAGGTCACGGAGCCAGGATTTGAGTCCAGGCAGTGTGCTCCAGATCTACACTCTCAACCGCGGTCCTCCTCTGCCTCGGAGAAATGAGAAAACGGGGCAAAGCGGTTCCCATGGTTCTGCACCTGCGTGAGTAAAACGACACGGATACCAGCAAAACACGCCGCGCAGACACGAAAAGAAACACCGGAACCCAAAACCTCGTCACTCTGATAAAGATGCTCGATACAAGATTCTATCTTAAGTGAGAAGCCAAGTGGGAGTGAGCGACAGAAACCTAAAGTGATTCAGAGAGAAGAGAAAACTGAGCCCTGGAAAAGTCTCGAGTCCGAGGCCGGATGGGGGTGTCACCCCAGGGAGCTGCCGTGAAGGACGGGGTGGTCAGCCTGGGGCCCAAGAACAAGGACTGAGGGAAGGCTTCTGGTCCGGCCAAGAGGAATTAGAGAATTTTCAGAGGGCAGTTTAAGCGGAAAGCAAGAGGCCAAACAGGATTGAAGGAGGGAAAGCGGACAGACGAGAAACAGCACAGAAAGACGCCTGCTGTGTAGCACAGGGAACTCTATCTGGTCACTCGTGATGGCACACGATGGAGGACAATGCGAGAAAAAGAAGGCATACGTGTGTATATACGTATATCCATCCCTTTGCTGTACAGCAGAAATCGACAGAACGCGGGAATAAACTACAACAGAAAAAATAAAAATCTTAAAAAAACCATGAAGACAATTTTCCTGAAATATCTGGCAAAGAAAAGAATAAAAACCAGTGTGGGAGCTAGAAAGGAAGCAAGATCAGGTAGATTTGTTTCTTTTTTTAGCATGCACATTTTTGAAGAAGGAGGCAAGGAAAACTGGTCAAGGGAGTTATTTTGAGTGTGTGGGGGAGGAAGAAGCTTCTTCAGGGGACGAGAGGCTGTCATCAGGCCTCAGAGCGGCCGCCTCATTCTCTCGCCTTCCGTCATACACAGAGAGGGCAAACTGAAAGCAGGCGTGTTCACTCCTCCGGGCGCTGTTTAGTGGGCACCACCCTCCAGACACGATGCTGGGCTTTCAGGATGCGATGGGGAAGGGAACCGAACATCCCTGCCCTCCTGGACTTTCCTGTCTGGTGGACGATGAGGACAACAAACAAGGGAACAGTAACGACAAATTACGACAAGGGCTTTGAAAGGGATCCAAAGGGCTCTGGCAAGAACGTGTTCGGAGACGACCTCTTTGAAGTGGTACCGTTCCTGCTCAGGGTTCCTGCTCAGGGTTCCTGCTCAGGGCCGAAGAGGAGGAGTCGGCACGCAAAGCCCGGGAGGGAGCAGCCCCGACGGGGAGACAGCAGGTGCAGGGCCCCGAGGTGAGGGCGCTCCTGGATAAATCTGCGGAGCTGGAGACCCTGGAGCACAGCGAGGGGGCGCGAAGACTGGCAGGAGATGAAGTTGGCTTTGTTTTTTCCGGAGAACATTGGGAAACCACCTAAGAATTTTAAGAGGCAGAACAGCATCCAATTGATAGTACACACACACACACCTATTTTACATTTTAAAGACCACTCTGGCTGTCCGGTGACTACGAGATGAAGAGGGAACAGAAGCAGGCTGCTGTGGGAAGCTAGGCTTGGGCTGAGGGGATGGCTGGACAAGGACAGAAGAGGGACACTGAGGGTGACCACTCGGTTTCTGGCTTGAGGGGCCAGGCAGACAGCGGGGCCACTTGCTGAGGTGGGTGGATGGAAACACATGGTTGCCATCGGCATTTGTGGACAGGCGAAGGAGGGTTAGAACGTCGCTGCTGGAGCACTGAGGACGAGCGGTGTATTAGCCACCCAAACGGAAACGTCAGCGGTGCGAATCTGCAGCGGAGAGGTCTGAGGCCAGATACACACCCACGGGGACCCTGACCATGTGTGCACCCAAGGCCGGGTGGAACACACGACCCCACCCACGGCCGTCTGGAGGAACACAGCCCGGGGCGGAGGGCTGAGGATCGCCCGTGTTTGGGGTCAGGGGAAGAGGAAGAACCGGCAGAGGACACTGCACACACAGGCCACGTAAGGCGGGAGGAAATCAATGGCAGTACAGTCAAGAGACAATGGCCCAAAGCACCTAAACTGACACTGCCAGACGCGCGCACGGGAACAGAGAAAGGGACCAAAAAGCCGAAGCCACAGCTGGCTCTGAAGTAGCTTCAGCTTGGCGTGGAGGAGGCGGGCGTGGAGGAAGCAGCCAAGCAGGTGGGCTGCGAGGAGTCTGGCTGTGAAGGGGAGCAGAGGCTGGGGAGCGGCCGGAAGGGGGACGGCGGCACAGGGAGCTCCAGAGAAAGCCCGTCATGTCTCTCGTTGACAGGGAGGGCCTCGCAGAGAAAGGCCAACGACAAACACATGCCACATGGTTCTGCTGTTCCAAACCAAAATGAGACAAGGCTGCCAAAGTCTGGGGAGACATGAGGGTCAGTTTCCCATATTTTAAAAAACATCTCGACCATGGGAGCCAAGGCTTAGGACTTGGCAGGAAGAGCAGAAAAAGTGGTAAGAGACTAGGAAGTCAAGCTGAGCTTCAAGGGAAATCCACTCCAAAAATTCACAGAAACTTACCTAGCCATCCCAGGACCCGAGGGAAAGTGCTAGCAAACCGCCAGCCCCTGCCTGAAGAACCTCATCACCCGTGTTAGTGATCGACGCAAAAATCTTACAAACCAGAGCGGCAGTTCAAGTAACATGTGCACGTTGCCTACCCCGCCACTGTCAGGCACTGAAGTTCAGCTGCAATTCTTACAGGATGACTCGTTGGAATTAAGTGTTTTAGAGCAATTGTTTCTTCTGGTCCCACTTGCAACTGTGCTGTGGCCAAATAAACTGAGCTGAAAGTGCCTGTAAAACAATGTATTAGCTTGTTCAATATATGGTTGTATAAATATGAATGAGATAAAGCTAATACAGTTCTTAAAAACTGGAACCCATAAAATTATCATCAGCTACCATTAATATTTTAATGAGACTGAACATGAAAAGCAAACACATCTGTAAATACAACTTATTTTCAATTTTTAATAAATTCTTAACTGTCCTCAGTTCTTTCGGGGACACAGTAATTCAGCAAAGCTACATGGTAAACCCGTTCAGTCAACTAGGTTTAGCAAAAAACATCTCCATGGTACGACCCATTCCAGTCAGTATTCTTCTGCAATATTATCATTTGAGATTATTTTAAGCCTTGGATACAGGTCTATTAGAAATAAAACGATAATAGTCATAAGGGGGAAACAAAGCTATGTTTTGTTTTTTGGCCACACCCATGGCATGCCTAAGTTCTGGGTGCGGCGAGCCAACCCGCACAACAGTGACAAGGCCAGATCCTGAACCCACTGAGCCACCAGGGACCTGCCCCCCGACCAGCCCCCACAAAAGGTTTTTTAACTTTATCATGAAACTAAACAGCATAAAAGATTTGATGGTCAATTAAATTTGAGAAATACTGAGTTAAAACAAACTGATAGATTTCTTAACTACAAAATTTTCTAGACCTTTAATGCACTGAAGCACATAATAAAAAACCAGGAAGAGGTCTCCACACTATAGTTTTCAAACTTATTTAGCCTCAGATCGCATTCCACCTGTCCCCTTCTCAAGGAATAGCTGTCTATTTGTCAGAAGGACACCGGTGTTCTCCAGAACAAAGTTTTTGAACACCAAGTCAGTATGACAAGAAAAAAAGATGTAAAGATTTGCTTCTTACATCCCCCAATAATCCCATCTTCTAATTTCTCTGCCCTCACCAACACAGCCTTCTCTCCTCTGAAACTTTTCATTGTGAAAAGCAAAAAATGACCAAATGCAAGTTGTGCTTTGTATTTTTAGGACTGCATCCATGGCATATGGAAATTCCTGAGCTAGGGACTGAATCCGAGCCACAGCTGCAACCTACACCACAGCTGAAGCAACGTCAGATCCTTTAACCCACCTTGCCGGGCCAGGGGTCAAACCCAAGCCTCTGCAGGGACCCAAACCACTGCAGTCTGATGCTTAACCCACGGTGCCGCAGTGGGAACTTTGGAAGTTTTCTTTTTACTGTTAAGTTGTTATTTACTATTTCTCAGGAGTTCCCATCATGGCGCAGTGGTTAACGAATCCGACTAGGAACCATGAGGTTGCTGGTTCAATTCCTGGCCTTGCTCAGTGGGTTAAGGATCTGGCGTTGCCGTGAGCTGTGGTGTAGGTTGCAGATGCGGCTCAGATCCTGCATTGCTGTGGCTGTGGTGTAGGCTGGCGGTTATAGCTCCAATTGGACCCCTAGCCTGGGAACCTCCATATGCTGCCAGTGCAGCCCTAAAAAGACAAAAAAAAGTTGTTATTTACTATTTCTCAATACGGCTGCCCAAAAGTTCTATTGTGTTTGATACTCCCACTCCCTTTACAGCTGTCTGCCAAGTTCACCCTCTACTCAGTCATTATGACTGCCAGGATAAACAAAGGATATTTATCTAAATACTGGCCATCCCACAAATATTGTACCACTTTATTTTCACCATTTTGTCATCCTCAGTTTCATGTACGTTTCTGTGCACAAGTCTACCTAACTGCAACGAAGAAAGAGAAAAAAATTTTGGCTTTCTCAGATCAAATCCCCTCATCTGAGTCTTAAATTTTTCACTGTTAAGAATTAATTACCATGTATTAATATGGCAATACTTTTAATGGCTTAAAAGTATAAAGGTTAAAATACGACTGTTCATTTTACTGTAAAAACTTATTTATTCTTTCATTCTTTCCAGGGAAAAAGAAAAGCTGTTACAGTAATTAGTGATAGAACTACAGTCTTAGTATTTTTCAAAAGGGTATTGTTTAATATGAAATAATAGTGAAAATCAGTATTATATAAAGGAAAACAGAAGGATAAAAAAGCTTACAAAGATAATGAAGTATAGTTCCAAATTACCTTCTCCAATTTTGTCCTTAATCTTAAAAACATTACCAAGCTGTGGTACCGCTTCATAAAGCTTCTCAATATCTTTTTTAACACCTACCAAAGAAAAAAGAATTCAGTTACAATTAATGAAAGTATATTTATATTTTCTTAGGTTAAAAAAATCTCAATAAAATAATCTTTTTTTTTTTTTTTTTTCAATTTTTGCCTTTTCTAGGGTTGCACCCGTGGCATATGGAGGTTCCCAGACTAAGGGTCTAATAGGCGCTGTTGCTGCCAGCCTACACCACAGCCACAGCAACACCAGATCCCAGCCGTGTCTGCGACCTACACCGCAGCTCACAGCAACGCCGGGTCCTTAACCTGCTGAGCAAGGCCAGGGATCAAACCCGAAACCTCATGGTCCCTAGCTGGGTTCATTAACCACTGAGCCACGACGGTAGCTCCATCAATAAAATTATCTTTATATATAAGTAATTAAATTACAAATAAAAATAGCTATAATAAACCTTAAAATCATGGTAAGCATAAACCCCCATCGAGCCGCTTTAACTCACACCACCTCTTGAACTAAGAGACGAGGCTGAGAAGCACTAGAATCTCTCGCACCCAATTTCTCCTACTCTGAAATTACTGACACTGCACAGAGTACAGCATGGTTAGGAAGCTAAGCCTAAAGAATAAACAATGTGTGCTATGATCACTGGATGGCATGACAAGGACACAACGCAATCTTCCTGAAGCGATTCCCTTCCCGGAAACATACAAAATGTCACAGGCAGGGAAAAGTTTTACATACGGAATAGTCACAATAAAGGCTGCCAGAGAGGAGGGTGGCTAAAGGTCTCAGGGATGTTGAAACCTATTCTTTAAAACTGTCTCAATTACCAACCATATCCGACACCCCGACCGCACATAAACTGCCGCTTTTAAATAAATACAAGCTCTTCCTCAAAATGGACATGCTTCAAATAGGAATTTGCAAGAATATAAAATGTGACAAACTAGTGGATACAAAAAAGAACTACACACAAGAAGAGTCCTCAGATCGCATCACAAGATCCAGGCCAAGCATCAGCTACATTCTAAGTTATAATAACACTCTGCATCTTCTAAGAATTTAAGACATCTTCAAAGTATTTTCCCATGTACCACCTTTTTAGATCTACATAATAGCACTGTCACATTGAACAGAAATAATTATCCTGATCTTTCAGACAAGGAAACCACATTCAGGGAAGTTAAATCCCTGGCCCAATTTCAAAGAGGTACTGCTGCTAAGTCAACAAAGTCCCTCATTGAGCAAACGCCATGTTTTAAAAAGTGCCCAGCAACTGCCATGTTAAAAAATAAATGATCCAAGTTGGTGACGCCCGTGTTCTCTAGGAGCCTAGTCGTGGAAGAGACAGATGTTAAGAGCTCACTTTTAATACAAGACTTTAGTTGTAATGTCAGAGGGAAGCATCCGAACCCTTCCGAATGTGCCAGGAAGCTTCCGGTGACCGTGAACCTGTGTTCTGCAGCATTTACCAAGCAGAGCAAGTACCAGAAGGGACATCAGGAATCCCTTCTTGCAAAGACAAGGGAAAGGGAAAAGGGGGGGATTATTGTGGGGGGAGGGACAGTAGGAGAGAGAATGAGATTCAATACGGAGCAGGAAGGAAAGGCGGACGACACACATGAAAGCCCTGGAAAGTTTTCACGCAGGAAGAGGACAAGCGGAGGATGAATTTGAAGAAGAATATTAAAAGGTGGAGACTAAACAAGAGGCCAAGCCCCAATCCAGCAGTCTTTCCACGGCGTCGCCACGTAAGGTAACGGGAAGAACTTACGTAAATTACCCTCATTTTCCCATCTACTCTGAGGGCCAACTGGAGAAGCTTCGTGGATTTCCATACAAGAGGCAATAAAACAGTAATTACGTGGCGCTGAGAGGCTTCAATCCAAATCCTGGCGTCACTATTACCCAGGCCGTACGTCCTCTCTTGGGCACACAGCTTCTCTCTCTGAGCGCTAGTCTCCCCATCAGTAGAAAAGGGGGTGATAAGAGTGCTCAGGCTGCTGAAATACTGGGAGGATCAAATGAAATAACAGACATAACACAAGAGAAGCTTTAAGACAATGGTGACACATCACTAATATTAGGTAAAAGATACTGGCAGTTCTTACTGTTGTAGCTACTATATTAACTTTATTTTTTATTAACTTTTGGGTTTTTGCTCTTTTCCTTTCTGCCTGAAATCCCCTCCCCTCCGTAACTTCCCATGTCCCGCTCAGCTGTCAGTTTCCTTGGCATCCTATTGAAATCTGCACTCCTCCCATTACCCATGATACCCTGTCTATTGTCTCTGACCTTCTCATCTGCAAAACAAAGCTAGGATTCAAGCTCCCACCAGTACAGGCTCTCTGTCCGCATAATTCACCACAGTGCACTGGGCTCTTAGAGCAGTGCCTGGCCTGTGTGCTGAATGAGTGAGTTCTTACTATCATTATGGGCATTCAGAGATAGCTGTAAGAAAAAAAAAAAACCCAAAAGTGCAGAAATTACACTAGAGTGAAGCCAAAAACAAGAGCAATCACACCACCACCAGCAACCACACCACTTTGCTCTAGAGACCAAAACCAAGGCCTGGGGAAAAAGCTGGCTCTCCAGCAGTCATGGCTGCCACAGTCAATTACAATCATTCCTAATGGGTGTCAAGGCCAACCAGCTTCAAATCCCAGGGTCAGAGGAGAGGCGTCGTGAAAAGGCACTACACTAAATTCAATCTGCCATTACATTCCTTTGATTCTAAGCCACAATTTTAATAGCTCTGAAATCGGGATGCAACTTTCTGTTGCTGGCCAGCCTGGAAACTTCCACAATAGGTGTCAATGTCTTGAAGAAAAGTCAAGAAATCAGAGGTGCAGTCACATGTAACCCAAAAGCCAAGTGGCTATAGGGAGGGAAAGGAGGTGATGACGTAGAAATCAAATACCGGCCAGCTCCACAGAACCAGTCTCTTCCTAAGAACCCACTCATAAAGACTTTCTTTTTTTTTTTAAGAAAAATGCACTCTTCAAAGAAATTCTGCATCACTAATGCATGAAACAATATTATGAGAAAAAAATAGGCTACCAATGAGTCCGAGCGTGAAAAGTGATTCAGAAGAGACAGATCTGAAATGTTTATTTTCCTTTTCACGTATGTGCCAGAGATGGACAATTATGTGTCTAGTTAGGTCTAAAAGGACGCTTCTAAGAATAGAAACCAATTCTAGGTGATGAGGAGAGCGCTGGGTCGTGTATAAGTGGTGGCATTTCTGAGCAGTACATAAAAGGACGGTGTATCTTAAATCAATGGTATTTAGGTATGACACAGTATTTTAGGGTCCATTTGCAGTCTTTTAAATGACTAAACGTATTGGAGTGTTTATGTGTTTTACTGCATGTAACTGATTAATAACAAATGTTTTATCGGATGACAACAAGGTGTACTGCCTACTAATTTCACGTGGCTATTTACACTTAAATTAATTACAACTGAATTAAAAATGTATCTCCTCAGTCACACTGGCCTCATGTGACAACATACAAACATTTCTGTTACTGCAGAAAGTCCTCTGGGACAGGCTGCTGCAGAAAAAAGCCTGGAATCCAGAGTCCATTAAACTGCATGAGGGTTCAAGTTTTTAACCTGTTATAAAACAAAAGAACTGGCTTAGATGAACCTTCCAACCATAACAGTCTATGGTTTTCCTGCAAGTGCCATGTTTTGGAACTTTCCTTTGCATAAGTGTGAGCTGGGAGTTTGTAGCAGAGATGCTGGTTAGCTGTTGGAATTAACCAGAAGGAAAATGCAAGTAGTAGGAAAAGACTAACGGAATGTGAAGCCACGGGGATGACGGAGCTGGATGTGCTTCCACCCCGACTCGCTTACCAGGTGCCCGCCTCTCGCTGCACAACCCAAACTGCGTGTATGTTAAGGTTTCCTGTCTCGGCAGAACAACTCCGAGGGTTCTGAACGATGGAAAAACTCCCTGACCACCAGAGTGAGTGAAAACTCCCCGCGTTCTCAAGGAGGAAGACAGTACTCATTCAAAAGCTAGGAGACGCCTAAGAGCAGAGACCAAGCACTACATAATATACTTTGAAGACTGGGGTAAGACCCGAAAAGCCCACTAACAAAATGTTAGTTAAAGGCCCATATTTCATAGAGAAAGGTCTGGGCCTCTGTTTTGAATTTTTTTTTTGGTCTTTTTAGGGCCGCACCCGTGGCATATGGAGGTTCCCAGGCTAGGGGTCGAATCGGAGCTGTAGCTGCCAGCCTACGCCAGAGCCACAGCAGTGCTGGATCCGAGCCGCGTCTGTGGCCTACACCACAGCTCTCAACAACGCTGGATCCTTAACCCACTGAGTGAGGCCAGGGACCTAACCCGCAACCTCATGGTTCCTAGTCGGATTCGTTTCCCCCGAGCCACTATGGGAACTCCTGTTTTGAAATGTTAAGCGAATTAGGTTTTTTCTGTGACCTAAGACCCAGGTTGGCTTTCTTTTCTGTGACGTAATGTCCGGGTTGGCTATAGCAAGGGCCTCCTTAACTACATCCCCTGCTTTCATCCTGGGCGGCCTATCATCGATTTGTAGCACAGCAGCCAGAGTGACCGCAAGTCACCACATCACTGTTTTGCCCGAACCCACCGGAAGTTTCACATCTCGTGCCACCCAAAAGCCATAGAACCACCTCCTTCCTCGCCCCTCTCTGACTTCACCCCCCTCTCCTGCCGTTCTGCAGCTCCGTGAGCAGCTGGCCCTCTCTGAGTGCTGGGCACACTCCAGCTTAAGGTCTTCAAACTCGCTGATTCCTCTGCCTGGGATGCTCGGCCCCAGACACATGCACGGGCAGTTAACCCCGTCAAGTCGGAGCCCAAATGTTACCACCCCAAACCTCCTCGGACTAAAATCACAATTTTCTTCCCCAAAATGTCTTGGCACTCCTTCTCTTTGCATTGTCTTCACAGCACTAATTATGTTTGAACACACTATTTAATTTTTATTTTCTATCTCTACTACGACTTGAGGGCATTGATTTTTGTGCATCGTGAACTGATGTGTTACCAGCACCCAGGAAGCTGCCTGCACTAACAGACATTTAAGAAATATTCACCATACGAATGAAATGGTTTCAATTTCTTACCAAGCAGTAAACTGACACTCTAGAAATATATGTCATGCTTATTCTGGGGCTTCATGTACAGCCTAAAATCAGGTCTCCTATAACAAGGGACATCATACCATTTAGCCCAAATTGGGACACTCTGAGAGTGAAAGGGGGCACTAAGAATTACACTGTGACAACAGGCATAAACTAGACCCGTCTCGGGCAAACCAGAACACTACCTGTAACCCGTCTTAGAAGTGTGGGCCAAGGGCATCCAGATAGCACCCCGCAAGCAAGCCTTCTACTCAACAGTATGGAGGAGACACTCAGTGCACACAGAGTTTATATCTCATTCTTTCAACTCAAAAGGTTTTATCACTTACTAAACTTGGCATATGGCAGATACTTCAAAAAAAAAAAAAAAAAGTTTGCTGAGAAAAGGAAAGAATAAACATTTGATTTAATACTATGCCAGATACTTTGTTCACTGCAGTGGGTTTTTTCCCCCTTCTGTTTTTAGGGCTGCACCACAGCATATGGAAGTTCCCAGGCTCCGGGTTGAATCAGAACTGCAGCTGCCGGCCTACACCACAGCCACAGCAACGCCAGATCCTTAACCCACTGAGCGAGGCCAGGGATTAAACCCTCGTCCTCATGGATACTAGCTGGTTCGTTACTGCTGAGCCAGGTCGGGAACTCCCAAAATTAATATTTTTGAACAAGTACTAAATAACGCTTAAGACAAAGATGGAAAAAAAGACTCAGCTACATTTAGGAAAAAAGAAATACAACCAACAACCAACTGGAACCCCTATTTAACCAATATTTATTAAATGCCTGCCTTGTCCCAGGCACTGTGCTAGAGCAGGAATAAAGACGCACATTACAGAATGCAAACTCAGGCACTGTTTGACCCTCTCTCTCATTTCAAGGTCAGGCTAAGTGGCAAATAAAACTTCATGATGTACACTGAGATACAGTCCCTAATTATCATTGCAAACATTTCATTTACTTTTGTCAGTGAATACTGCTGTTGCATACTTAAACCAAAATCCCACCAACGTCAATTGCTAAATCCAAGCTCAATGCAATATAGTGGTAGAAATTCCAGAAGAGAAATTCCTGTCGAGTATCAACAAACTTTGTGTTCGACAACCAAGAATATTTAGACTAGCAACTTCATCTGTAAAATGGTATGGTTAGACGACAATCCTCCCAAAATGCAATCCAATCCCCAAACTAGACCTTAGAAAGTTTTACTGATTCGTAAACTGCTCCTATTTAAATACACAAGTCACTTGAAATTTCAGGAAGTGTTCTGGGCCTTGTGTTTGTTTTTTAATAATCGAAATTACAGAATTGTTGCCTGCACATCTTTGGAAATAAACACATACCTGGTAGTTTAAAATTCTGCTCATGTTTTTTTAATGAGCCATCCGCCTGAAAGCGGCCATGCAGAGGAGAAAAAGCCATTGGTTCATCCATCTGAATCCCCAGAGACGCCTCCATCACAAAGCAAGTGGGGTGCAAAATGCCAGCTAAGGGGTCATGTCCACAGGGGGAGCAAAGCAGCTGTGAAAATGAGAATTCTGGAGCAGGTGAGAAGTTTACATCACTCAGTGAACTAAACACTAAAAAGTGCTACGGTCCCCCAAGAGGCAAACATTTAAAAACGCACCGTAGGTCAAAATTCCCCAAGGAAGGGGAAACTTGAGCCATTTCTGAGGATTCCATTGGCTTTACTTTCACATCGCAGAAAAAGCCAGCAGGGGGCCGAAGGGAAAACCGCCCGGCGACGGTGGGACGGGGGCGCCGGGGGCTGCAGAGGCTGCGACCCGGGTCGGGGAAGCCTTAGTGGGGACAGCGGTTCGAGCCGAGGGAGAGGCTGGCAGAGGAGAGCGCCCGACTACTGAGAGGGGGCGCCGGGGGTCCGTCCAAGGCCCCACGCAAGTTGGTGGAGAACTGACACGACCTTGCTCGCGAGCGCCCGGCGGGGAAGCGGGCATGAATGGGATCCTTCCGGCAGCGCGGGTCGCGCGCTGCGCGGGGGGAGACCCGGTGCCCGCAAACCCGAGACCGCACGGGACGCTGAGTGCGCAGGCGCACGACTTTCCCGCCGCAGGTCAAAGGGGTCCGAAAAGTCGGGGGGGGGGGCACTGCGCTGCGACAAAATGGAAGTCACGATCCAGAACTCGTTTCTAATCCCTCACGAGCCCGCGCCATGGGACAAACCGTCGGAAACTCACGGTTTAAAGGAATACGACTTCCGTGGCTCCCCAGAAGCCTAGGTTGCCGCTTCCAAGAGCGCCCACCTAGCCAGCCGGCCAACCGCGCCTGCGCAGCGCTTCCCGCCTCGCCGCCTCGAGTCGCACATGCGCAGTGTGAAGCCGGCGCGCCGCGGTTTCTGCGCCGAGCGCCTGCGCAGGGGGTGGGTTTCTGCCCCAAGGCGGAGGCTGGTCCAGGAACGGTTGCTGATGGAGAGCCGGGGAGTGATCCTTCGCTGGAAAACGGTGACCCCTAAGGTTAAGGATCTAACAGCACTCGGAGGAAAGAGAGTAAGTCAGAGACAGCAGAGTCTCATTCTCACCTAGAGAGACTTTGGAACCTCCGGATAAAAGACGTTCACTTTCTCGACTCCCAGCTTTCACTTCTTTTGGTGGAATGCCCCCACCTGTCCGTTCAAAACAAACAAACCAACAAACAAAGGCAATTGCTAGTTGTTTGTGGCTGTATTCAAAGAAACAAGCCCAGTGACATTCTCTCTGCCACTTGGTCAGTCAGCATATATTTGAGCCCTTGGCTCTGAGGCTGGCTTCGAGAGGCTGGGGTTACAGCGGAGAAGACGCCCTAGAAAACCCCGCCGTCCCTTTATGAAGCCAAGTTCCAGTGAGACAGTGACAATAAATAAATAAATGAACAACATTCTTCTAGATGTTGATAAACGCTCCGAAGGGAATAAAGTGGAAGGACGCGATCGTGACAGAAGGAGGCATCGTGTTGGGAGCCAAATGGGAAAGAGACTAGTTGGCCAAGGGTAGATCAAGTGCAAGGGTAGGATATCAGCTTAGTAAGTTGGGGGGAGGGAGTTTCACAGAACACCAGCATCAGGCAGGGCCACTCTGTGACCTCGATATGATGGATCAAGACAGAAATAAGGTCATTCTGTAATCTTGTCTAGATATAGACCAAATGTAAACATTTTGTCAAGCCACAAAAATGAGCAAACATTTTCTTCTCCTGGCTAATGGGAGCGACTGCTGCTTCTTTACTAATTATAATTTTAGCCTCTGTAAACACTCAGCCATTCTAGATAGTACTTATTAAAATACACAATTATAGATTTACTCCTGCCTTCCTACAGCTTCCAATAAGTCCTTCTTCCTTGAATCCATCCCTAAATCATGTAACACAAACCCAGATTTCTAACACCCTCTTACTGAGATGCTATATGGTTGTCCCTGGTGTGCATTCTCACTGAAACCTAACTTGTTCAATTGCGGTTCCTCCTGCTCTTTAGCTGGAGGGCATTGACAGTACTCAAGTCCAAGGTGTCTACTAGATAGCTAAGTGATAATGTCAAGTAAACAGGTGAATATATAGGTCTGGAAGAGAGTCTAGGCTAGAGACATAAATTTGGCAGTTATGAGTTTATGCATGAAACTTAAAACTTTGGGACTAGATGCAATTATCTAATCAAAGATTATAGATAGAGAACGGGGCTATGGGTATCCCCACTCTTTCAGAGTTGGGCAGAGGAAGAAGAAGAGCCAGCAAGAGACTGGGAAGGAGTGACCTGTGAGGAAGAAGGTGATGCCATAGTGATCAGGAGGAGGAAGTTTTGCAGTTGGAAGGAAGGGTCAACTATAGCACGTGCTTCATGGAAGTCAAAGGGTGAGGACGTAGAAATGATAATGAATTTGGCAACATGGGAACCGGTAGCTTCTCTGGCAAGAGTAGTTTCAGAGGCACAGGGAGGCGGAATGACTAAGCTGTGTGAAGAACAAAAGGTGTACAAGTGGAGACAAGTCTTCAGGTTTTGTTTCTTCGGTTGGTTGATTTCTTGTCTTGTTTTTGCTTTGAGGGGAAGATCAGAGAAATAGGATGGTGGTCCCACTTGGTCACATAGAGCAGAATAGAGCAGGGGAAGTGTTTTGTGGTTGATGTTGTGTTGGCAGGTAAATGCTTATGTTATAGTGAGAATGATGACGTGCAGAAAGAAGTTGTGGGTGCTGGAGGAAAGGGAGTACCTATAGGAATGAAATTATAGAGGAAGACGAAGGAATGGATCCAAAGCATAAGGAGGGGGAATAGGCCTTTGAAAAGTATCCAGCCTCCCATTCTTTTAACAAGAGGGAAAACCAGAAGATTTAATTCAGATACAATGGTTTGGGTTGGGAAGAATAAGGTATCTCCTACCTGATCTCATCCATTTTTTTAATATGAGGTGAGGTCTTCAGCGGGGGGGGGGGGGCATTAGAGGTTCAATGAGGTCAGAAGTATCTTCTGAGAGTGAGAAGGTAACTCTAGAAAGACTGTGAGACTGCCAGCAGGGTTGGACGGCTATTTTCTATTCATGTTGTAAATTTAAAGTGAGTCCAGACAGCTGAGCGTTATATTTATTTTCTCAAGGAAGCTTCAGTCAAGAGAATGCAGATTGGAAAGGGGTCGTTGGGTTTCACCAAGGATGAAGATCACACAGAGAGGGGCAAGTGAGGATGTTTACAAGGAAGGGGTTGTTCTGATGCGTCACGGAATCTTTGGGAGTGAAGAGGAAAGGTTTTAGGAAGGTGATTGATGATAATATTAGCTTGATGGATTGATGAAGCAATAGATAAGAAGTGCAGGGACCAGTGAATTGGAACTCTTGCTGTAACTGAGGATTGGTATAATGGAGGTATAAGTTTGCGTTAGAAGGATAGAGGTAGCAGAAGTTTGGTGGCGTGGTGAAGATTGGGATTTCAGAGATAAGAGCATTCCAGAGGGTGGTTAAATTTGCTGGATGTATTGTGGTGATTTGGCACGGACTGTGCCTAGCAGTAGACTAGGTCCTGTGGTATGGCGATGGCTAAGGAGAGGACTCTTCTCTTAAGTAGTTTGAAGTCTGTCTAGGGGTTGAAGTGGACAGTTTCCATGCTCATCCTTCACCAAAAGCCAGCTATAAGCACGTCTTTCTCGGGGGAGCCTCCCCTCACTGAGAAGGTTAGGTCTCCAGATGCAGCTTTCCATGGCATCTTGTCTTCCTTCTTTTTCCACATTTTGTTATAATTGCTTGTTAATGGCCATCTTCTTCATTAGGCTTGGTTACTCTGTTAACGCTACAGATGAAGCTTGTGTAGACTATGCACTTGAGGTCGGACGGCCAGGGGAGGATGAGCAAGTTCCTTAGCCTCTCAGGGACTCCGTTGCTTCCTATTTGCCCAAGGGCCATAGAGTCTACCTCACAGGGCTTTGCCCAGGTCCATGAGTTAAGAAGAGGATGCTGTTGAGAACTGTGCCTGGCACATGGCAAACTCTGTGCATTAGCCAGGATGACAACAATGGTGATGAAATTCCCTTGTACAGTACTTACAATGCTGGTATTCTAAGTCCTGTGTTAGGTATTAAGTAGGCCAGTAAATATTTGTCAAATGTTATTGAATTCATCAAATAAATGAATGCGTAGAATGGAATAAGTGCATAGAAGCGTTATTCACTCTGAATCAGAAAACTTTTCCTGGCGAAACTGAAGCCCAACCTGGGTTTTGAAAAACAGACAGGGGTTCACCAGTGACAGTGGGAGGAAGAGACACTCTCCCGGGCATCCTACGAGGACTGTTCGGGGAACTGCAAGTTGTTCGATACTATGTCAGCACAAATAGAAAAAGACGAGGAGGAGAAACCTCGAGAGTAAAGAGGAACCTCATTGTGAAGTTCCTTGTGTGCTGATCCCAAACCGAGGGTGATAGGAGCTAGCAAAGTATTCAGTGCGGGACGGAGAGAAATAGACTTGAGTTTTATTAAGATCACTTAGGTGAGGGAGTAGAAAATAAACCAGAGGAGGAAGACTCTATAAGCTTGGTGACCTTTTCAATAAACGTCTAACGAGCAAGTGAGCGAGAATGAGAACTTGAACTCCATGATCTGGCAGTCTCTTTTGGGAAAAAGCTTCAAAAGGAGTTTATTCCTACATGAGGCTCTTTGCCACATACAAGCCCTTTTGATTTTGTTTCTGTTTATTTCTCCTTGAGAGAGTTTGAAAGGAGAAGAGCATCTAGTGTGTTTATAAACTGAAAGGTTTCCCCGAAAGCCAAAGCAACAACCCTGTTCTCAGCCTTACTGATGTGACCACAAAAATGTTGTTTCTAGTGTCACCAAGTGTGGTCTCCTTTGCAGGGAAAACAGCTGAAGCAAAATAATAACTCGCTCAGTGGTTCTCACGAGTGGATGTAGGAACCAATGAGCCCGTGAAAAAGACACCCCTTCTTGATGATGTAGCCATTTCAGTGAGAGGTGGATTAGGGAGCAGTGCGGACCTGTGGAAAGTAGGGGCGGAGAGGGGTCAGCCTGAACCCTGGACACAGGAGGAAAGTTTCTATGTGTATCCTGTTTGTCTGGGTGATGGATTGAGACTTAATGCTGCCCCTCTTTTGCTCCCCCTTGAAGATGAGAGTCCGCAGCCATCAAAGTCGCAGTCCAGGAAGGGTCACTAACACGGCACGGTGAGAAAAAAACCTAAAACCAGAGAGAATGCTGCTCTGAGGTCCGTGGTGGGGAAGTATGAACAGACAGAACATATATGCCCTAAATACAGGTGCGGGCTCACAAAAGGGGGCTAAGAGCCAGTGGCACTATTTTCTCTTTGGCTCGCTGTCCCCTCACATAGGCCTATTTGTTGTAAAAAACCGAGTGGATAGTTGAGAGAGAACTGGGTAAATGGTTCTAACCCCACAGCTACCCTCAGGGTCCAGCTCTATTGAGGCAGGTGGATAATGTTTAAGTTTAGTCTTACGTTGGAATAGTGAGGCATTGAGGGACATACATTCTAGCAGCTAAACTAGATGCTGCCCTCCTATCCAAGCATCCTGAATAGAAATTGGGGAAGTTCGATAGCAGGGCAATAAGAGAAAACCTCCAAGGATTCCCTTTCAAGCCCATTTGCTGTATGTTTGAATTATTGGTATAATGAGAGGAAGAGAGAAGGATATGTTGAACGGGACTTTCACAGGCACTCAGTTGGGCACTCTAGTAAGATCTTGATATGTGCTGTCTCTAAGTCTTTAATTATTGAATCTATTTTATGGACTAGGGAAATTAGCTTTGGGAAAGATTAAGTCAGTTGCTGAGGACAACCAGCCAGGAAGCGGCAGAACTGAAATTACAACTGGCTGGTAATTGGCAGGACTCTGCTTACAAAGGTCTCGGTTTGTAGTAGATCTCAACTATATTTAAAATAAAAATTGTTTATAGTGGTAAAATACACATAACCTTAACCATCTGAACCATTTTGAAGTGTGTAGTTCAGGTGATCAAATCCACACACGTGTTGTGCAGCTTCATCACCACCAGTTTCCAGGATTCTTTATCCTGAAACGGAAACTGTAAACCCACTAAACAATAACTCCCCGTCTCCTGCATCCCTCACCCCCTGGCAAACACCATTCTACTTCCTGTCTTTGTGAATCTGACTAGTCCGATTACTGCATGTAAGTAGAATCATACAGCATTTGTCCTTTTGTGCTTATTTCGCTAAGCATAATGTCCTTACGGTTGATCTGGGGTGTAGCACATGGCAGAAACCCCTTCCTTTTTGTGGCTGAATAAGATTCTGTGGTACGCACACCCAATTATCCATTAACCGACCAGTGGACACTAAGGTTTCGTCCACATTTTAGCTGTTGTGGACAATGACACTCCAAACCTGGGTGTACAAGATATCTCTTCACACCTCGCCTGTGTTTCTTTGGGGTGTGTACCCAAAGTGGAATTGCTGGCTCACGTGATAACTCTATTCTCAATTTTTTGAGCAGCTGCCATACAGTTTTCCGCAGCAGCTGTACCACTTCCCAGTTCCATCCACGGCACATAAAAGGTTCTAACTTCCCTACGTCTTTGCCAACACTTATTATTTTCTGTTTTTTATTAATTTGTTTATGATAGGAGCCATACTAATATGTGTGAGTTTGTATTCACGGTGGTTTTGATTCGCCTCTTCCCAGTGATTTGTGATGTTGAGCCTCTTCTCAAGGGCTCCTCGGTCATTCGCTCATCTCCTTTGAAGAAATCTCTATTCAAGTTCTGTGTCAATTTTTTACTTGGGTTTTGTGTCTGTTGAATTTTAGGCGCTCTCTGTATATTCTGGTTATAAATCCTTTATCAGATTTATGATTTGCCAACATTTTCTCCTAGTCTATGGGTTGCCTTTCTACTCTGCTGATAGTGTCTTTGGATGCACAACAGTTTTTCATTTTTATGAAATCAAATTAGTCTATTTTTTTTCTTTTGTTGCCTGGGCCTTTGGTATCATATTCAAAAAAATCATTGCCAAATCTTTTACCTTTGTTTTCTTCTAAGAGGCATATAATTTTAGCTCTTATGTTTAGGTCTTTGATCCATTTTGAGTTAATTTTTGTGTATGGTATTAGGTAAAATTCCGGCTTCATTTTTTTGCCTGTGGATATCCAGTTTTTCCAGTAGATCTCAGCTAATTTTTTAAACAAGTTTTAGCATAGCTAGCAGATACATGGCTCATGTTAAGTTTGAAATTCAATTTGAAAATATGGTAATAAGTAATTACATGCTCTATTATTGGTAGCATAGTTTAAAGAGATACGTATGTCTCAGGATTTGGAAAAAATAAAAGAAGCTAATCTATTTACTGTAATATTTATCTATCCTGTTGTTTTGTATACCTGTTCATCTGTTCATCTTTGGGCTACCTGTGGGTAGTTGTAACCCAGTTGCAAAATTAAAAACAGGAAGACTGGGCAGCTCTGAAAGAAATAAGTGGAAATCTACCAAGGGAGAAAAAATATTTATAAGGTGAAATAAGCATATTCTACTTGAAGGTGATTTAAGCATCGAAAGAAAACAACGTATTTTCCCCTAAATCGTATACATTTCAAACACTTTGGAGTAAATCCTGTTACTATTGCTAAAATTCAGAGAGACTCATAGGACCAAATTCATATTTTCTTTTTTCTTTTTGTCATTTCTAGGGCGGCTCCCACGGCATATGCAGGTTCCCAGGCTAGGGCTCTAATCGGAGCTGTAGCCACCGGCCTACACCAGAGCCACAGCAACGCGGGATCCGAGCCGCGTCTGCAACCTACACCACAGCTCACGGCAACGCCAGATCCTTAACCCACCGAGCAAGGGCAGGGACGGAACCTGTAACGTTGTGGTTCCCAGTCGGATTCATTAACCACTGCACCACGACGGGAACTCCCAAATTCATATTTTTAAAATTTAAATGCAAACTTATGAAAGTTGGGACTTTTTTGATATTCATCGGGCTTCAATATAATGTAAAACACTGTTTGAACTGGGAGGTCAAAGGGCAGGTGCTGTGGTGTGTCAAGTGTCATCTCTGGGACTAAAAGTTGCTAGCATCTGGTACCACTCTGCAATGGGCTGACAATTCCACTTCAAATATTAATGGGAAAAATGTCTGCCTCAGTGAAGTCATAATCGTTTAACTTCCATTTTCTTGTTATCTTTAAAGAGGATGATTTATGGTTTTGAAAAGCCCCTAGAAATTCCAAGTTCAGGGCCTTGTGCCCTTTTGGTAGAAAAGAAATATGCTTGAAAGTAAAGTTTTTAAATGATATTGTATGAAATCTTTAGTATTCGCACATGTTTTAAAATTCCAGAATAGGATAACAACTATTCAACTTTTATTCAAACTACTTAAGGAAGTGAATATTTACTGTTTTGAAGACAATTTATCAAGCTATAATTCAATAAAGCAATGTTAATTAAGGTTCAGTGCTAGTGATTTTTCATATTTAGAACCATTGTTTTTTCTTGTCCTTTTTTTTTTTTTTTAAATGACTGGACCCTCAGCATATGGAAGTTCCTGAGACAGAGACTGAATCCAAGCTGGATCCTTTAACTCACTGCTCCAGGCCAAGGACCGAACCCAAACCTCACCTGAGGCCTGAGTTGCTGCAGCTGGATTCTTAAACCACTGCACCACAGCAAGGACTCCTAGAACTACTGTCTTCGCTTTAGATTTTAAATACCAAATTTCATTCCCAAGTAGAATTTTAAAGTTAGGTTTTAAATTCCTGCCCCTCATCCCAAATACTAAAATTGAATTTAAAATTGAGACACAGGCACAATTTACTCGAAATCTTTAAACACAGTGATAAGCTGTAACTCTCAGAAGTTTGGCATTATTACTGATGGAACATTGGTTGTCTGTGAACTACAGTTTGTGGGCCAAATCTAGCTTGCTGCCTGCTTTGGTCCACGCCACAAAGCTAACATGGATTTTGCATTTTAAAATTATTGAAAATATTCTTTTAAGAGTAGACTATTTTGTGACACACACAAAATTACATGAACACCAAATTTCAGTGCCATCAATAAAGTTGTATTGGAACGTGGCCAGGCTCATGTGTTTATGTAAATTCTATGGCTGTTTTTGCCCTACGATGGCAGGGGTGAGTAGTTGCCATAGAGATGTGTGACCTGCAAAGTCTAAAATATTTACTGTCTGGGACTTCCCATCATGGCTCAGCAGAAACCAATCTGAGTAGTATCCATGAGGACAAATTTTTGACCTCTGGCCTCAATCAGTGGATTAAGGATCTGGCAGTGTCGTCGTGGCTCGGATCCCACATTGCTGTGGCTGTGGCGTAGGCCAGCAGCGACAGCTCTGATTTGACCCTTAGCCTGGGAACCTCCATATGCTTCAGGTATGGCCCTTAAAAGGTGAAAATAAATAAACAAATAAATAAATAAAGCGTTTACTATCTGGACCTTTAGGGGAAAAGTTTGTCAACTTCTGGAGCGTCGCAAAAGCAGTTTACATTTTGGCAGGAACATACAAATCAAACACATGCCACTGAAGAGCGCAGAAGAAACTTTTACCATACAGGACATCAGCTGTTTAACATGGAGAAAGAATGGACAAAACTATGTTAGTATTCGTTAATCACAGCAGTTAAGAATTGTGGGTCGTGCTTTCTTTTTCTCTTTTTTTTTTTTTTTGTCTTTTTTTTTTTGCCTTTTCTGGGGCCGCTCCCGTGGCATATGGAGGTTCCCAGGCTAGGGGTCTAATTGGAGCTGTAGTCACTGGCCTACGCCAGAGCCACAGCAACGCAGGATCCGAGCCACTTCTGCGATATACACCACAGCTCACGGCAATGCTGGATCCCCAGCCCATTGAGCAAGGTCAGGGATCGAACCCACAACCTCATGGTTCCTAGTCAGATTTGTTAACCACTGAGCCACGACGGGAACTCCGTGAGTCGTGCTTTCTAAGGGTAGTTTCTTTTTCTTGACAGGAGAGCCTCAATCCACCGTCTTTGTGTGGAAAAAAAAAAGAAAAAATACGGAAGGCAGAGAGGAGGAAATACGATGTGAATCCGGGTCCTGAAGTCTTTGTTAACAGTGTGGCTACCGATGGAAAATGACTTCCTGGTAAATATGAGGTTCGATCCTGGCCTTGCTCAGTGGGTAAAGGATCCTGCGTTGCTATGGCTGTGGTGTAGACTGGCAGCTACAGCTCCAATTAGACCCCTAGCCTGGGAACCTCCAGATGCTGCAAGTGTGGCCCTGAGAAGACAAGGGGAAAAAAGAAAGAAAGAAAATGGCTTTGGTATTTAATTTTGATTTGAGGAGGGAGAAACCTCTTTGAAGTCAAAGATCCACCAAGCCTTCCTTCCTGTGTTGGAGTAGCTGGGAATGGGTTATGGTAAAGCCGGGGAGATTACTTCAGCATTCTCAACGGCAATAGTTCGAGGTGCTCTCACCAGTTGGTCACACTTGTGTTGTTTACTCAGACATTCTGATCCACATGGAGAGGACAGAGCCGCACAGGCACCTAACAATTTGGAGCAAATGATAAATTACATCGTAAACTTTTTGGGGGGCTTTTTATGGCACCTCTTTGAAAATCTGGAGGTTCCTCAAAAAGGGGAACTCTGATCTCAGGATATGTCAGAGGAAGCTGAAGACGCTCCCTTGCCTACTAGCCATCCAAGGAAGTGAGCTGTAGGCTCTAGGAAGGTATAGCCACCACCTCGTCAAGCTATCATATAGCTAAGAAAGTGGCTGAGCCAAAATATAAAAGAGAAGGGGAAATAGAAGCCCCCAAATGAAGACTAAGGGTGTCTTCTTTCATGTGACACACACAGAAAGCCTAACAGCAGTCTTAATGAAAAATGATTAAAATAAAGATTATATATGCTATTTTTAGATCCTGTGAGACAGACAGTTGATTATATAAAAACTCATTTTCTGTGTAGCAAGAAAGGACATTGCCTTGATCTATGCCCAGCTGCAGGGTCTCAATAATTCTGGTCAGATGAAGCACATCTGGAACTTGTCAAAGCAAATTAACTTTACAAGACAGTTCCTCGTAGCAAGACCCCTGGCCAAGGCGTTCTTTCCACCACGCTGCCACTGTAGTTTACCCACGGACAGTCATCATGCATATTAAAAATGAAGGATAAGCTCCCTGAACTTTACACTTTGCTTGAACAAAGTGAACACTTTATTATAAAAGCGTTTTAACAACCACATCCCACATTTTCCTGTCTTTTTTCCTTTTAGTTCATCTTGAGTAGGCAGTTACAGAAACTAATGTCTTCATCGAATTTGCCTCCTTCTCTCTTCCATACTCTATTTCTGTTTTTCCATATGAAATTAGGAAATTAATACCAGAAATAACCACACTTCTTAAGGCACCTGAGAAGCATTGGTGTTTTTTGTTAGAAGCCAAGAATTTTGCACTAAACAGTTTAGTCCCAACACTGATAGTAATAGCTCTTCAAATAAGAGTTTCTGTCTTGGCTCAGCAGAAACAAACCCGACTATTACCCATGAGGAGCTGCGGTGTAGGTCACAGACATGGCTTAGATCTGGCGTTGCTGTGGCTGTGGTGTAGGCTGGCAACTGTAGCTCCAATTCGACTCCTGGCCTGGGAACCTCCATATGCCCAACTATGGCCATAAAAAAAGAAAACACACTTTTCAAATGTTCCAGACATTAATTTACGGGAAAATAACCACTGCTAAAACTGAGATAGGTGAGGTGTCTTCGTGTGGGTTCCCCTTAAAGCCAGTGATGTTTATTTAACTGTGTGATTCCAGGGAGCGGGCATAAAAGACAGAAAGGAGGGAAGCCAAGATGACGCTGTGTTGAGGGGCTGGCCCCTCCTGTGGGTGACTGGCGCACTATCTGTCAGAATCCTCTGATGGGGCTCTTGAAGTGGGTGGGAGCACATTTCACCTGGGTTTAAATGAGGAAGGAAGAATTTATCCACTAGGGAGTTCCTGTTGTGGCCCTGAGGTAAGGAGCCCCACCAGTATCCATGAAGATGCAGGCTCGATCCCTGGCCTCGCTCAGTAGGTTAAGGATCCGGTGTTGCCCTGAGCTGTGGTGTAGGTCACAGACACGGCTTGGATCCCTCGTTGCTGTGACTGTGGTGTAGGCCAGCAGCTGTGGCTCCCATTTGACCCCTGGCCTGGGAACCTCCATATGCTGCAGGTGCAGCCCTAAAAAGCACACACACACACACACACACACACACACACACACACACAAAAGTATCCACTGTTTTCTGTTTCCCATTTGGTCTGCTCCCTCCCTTGCAGGTTGCATGTGCCAGAGGGCTGAGGGTTCCTACAGATGTTCCACACAGGGGCGTCCGAGGTTCCCCAGAACAGACAGCTAGAGGTCGAAACCAGGGCACAACCAAATTGCTCCTACACAGAATCGCTGAGGTCTGCAAGGGAGAAGTTGCAGCAGCAGTGGCTGAAGCGAGAGCTGTGTCTGATGAGACTGGAAGTGATTCACCATCCAGACCTATGAAGGGGTGCATTTTACCTACTTCCATGCTAAAAGCTGGGCTGTCGCAGGTTCATGGAAGCAGGCAGAAGACATGAGACGGCTGGGTCGGAGACAAAGGATTTCATTACCTACGGCACAGCCAGCCTGAGCTGCAGGTTCCTGCTTCCCCAAGTCCCACAGGGACAACAAAGAGGTGGGTTCAAGGGTGTGTGGCACACACAGTGTGAGAACAGCTGAGGAGTTTGAGCCCAAGAATCTTCCTCTCTCTCTCTCTTTCTTTCTCTCTTTCTCTCTTTCTTTCTTTCTCTTCCTTCCTTCCTTTATCTCTCTCTCTTTCTTTCTTTCTTTCTTTCTTCCTTTCTTCCTTTCTTTTCTTTTCTTACTTCCTTGCTTTATCTCTTTCTTTCTTTCTTTCTTTCTTTCTTTTTCTTTCTTTCTTTCTGTGTGTGATGGCCACAAGCAAACCTGCTCAAGCATTTCCCTGGTAAAAGACATTATCTTTATTAATGCTCAGAAAACAACCCCCCCAAAAAAACAACAAAAACAAAAACAAAAAACCTGCCCTCCTCTCCAGAGAAAAATACTTCCAAAGCTGTGTGCTAGATAAATACCCTTAAAAAATAGTCTAGAACTACTCAGTGATTCTACTCACGAGATATAAACGAAAGTGAGAGATCAGCAGAAAATTATCTCCCTACATGGACTAGAGGCGTTCCATACATAGGATGTTTAGCAGGTAAGTAACAGCAACGTTGAGAGTCTTTAGAGACTGGTCACTTCACTTAATGAGATAATCTCTGCCGAGCCTCTTGTTCCCGGGTTGGTTGGGAAATTTCACACAAGTATCTGAGCTAAACTAGGAAACACCTTCGACGTTCTGTGGGTCTTCTGTGACCCTTACTCACTCCCACACATTACTGTCACGACTGCTTGTACTTATGTCATATTGCCAGTCGGTCCCATGCTCCCTGGATCCAACTGAGCTGATGGATATTAGTATTTCACACCAAAGTGGGAAATCTTCAGTGTTTGAGTAGCAGTAAAGAGCAGAAGGTACGTCGATTTTGGCAAAATTATTGATGGTTAAAGTATTCGAACAATCTATTTTATACAACCTCCAAGCTGGAACTAATTTTCTCTCTGGAGTAACTGGGACAGGAACGAGAGCTTACTCATTTTCATGTCACTGACACCTCGCCCAATATCTGGCATGTAACAGATATTCAAAAAGATAGTTGCTGGAGTTCCCTTTGTGGCACAGCAGGAAACAGATTAGTATCCATGAGGATGCGGTTTGATCCCTGGCCTCACTCAGTGGGTTGGGGATTCAGCGTTGCCGTGAGCTGTGGTGTAGGTCGCAGAAGTGGCTCAGATCCCGCGTTGCTGTGGCTGTGGCATAGACTGGCAGCTGGAGCTCCAATTAGACCGCTAGCCTGGGACCCTCCACATGCCCCCGGGGGCGGCCCTAAAAAAGCAAAACAACAAGAACAAAACAAACAAACAAAAGACCTTTTACTTCACCCCATCTGCAAAGTTTCTTTGGCCATCTAAGGTGACATACTGCCAGGTTTCAGGGATTAGGGCATGGAGATCTTTGAGGGGCCATTATTCTATCCGCCCGCCACACAAAGTAATAGAATTAGAATGGGGATTAAACGAGAGAATACACGTAAAATGTGAGGTTTGATAAAATACTATCATTAAGCCTCTGAATTTGAAAGTCGTAAGCCAAGAATTTTTGTCTGTGGCCTGCTGTGTCCTCTTTTCTTTGAGGTGATGTCTGCCTGGATTCTGTCTGCCACCTGTGCAAAGAGAAGAGCTAGGGGGTGGGAGGAAAGGTGGAGGGAAAAAAATGCAAAGATTCACTCCAGGCACATCTGCAGACATTTGTATCTGAGCCCAAATGCAATGACGTGTATTCACCATCGAACTGATTGGCTTCCATGTCCACTCCTCGAATAATACGTTTTCCTAACGTTAGAACCTTCCAGTTTAGATCCTGTTGGCTGGGTGAGTGTGAGGTCATCTGGGACCCTGTCCTGGCTTTTCTTTGCGTTCTTTTCCTCTTCCTTTCCTTCTCACTAAAGTTCCTGAGAAGGTACGGGAGTGCCGGGGTGGGGGTGGGAGGCACGCAGCAGGGTGGGGGCGCAGTTGGGACTGGTACCCCCAAATTAGGGACTGCTCTCTTGGGTAGGGCAGCGCCAGCCCCACCCTACCCCACAGTGGGAAGCACAGGTTTTTCGGTCCCCTGTTAGCGTTAGAGAGCACGTTTTTCCAGGTGCTAGTGGAGAGGGGCTGGGACCCGGAACTGAAGGTTGAGGGCATCTTCCTTGGGTGTCTCACAGCCCCCAGGGCCGGGCTGGCGCCACTGCGCGCAGGCAAGGCTGCAGTTCATCAACCCTGAACATGACAAGAGGCGGGCAGCGTCCAGTTTCTTAAAGCCAGGAAGGAAATTCTTTTAAAATGCTGGGAAAAATGTAAGAATGTGTTCCTCCAAAGTAGGGTCAGGAGGTCCCAAAGGGGACCTGTGTCTCATTGTGTGAAATGATCTCTAGAAATTAGAAATCCGGACCTTGTGGGAGCCCAGGGAGGGCACCAAGGGAGGGCACCAAGGGAGGGCACCAAGGATGGGAATGAGTGCCGAGGAAAGGAGGTCGCAGTCTTGGGGGAAGAAGAGGAGCCATTCGTTTTAAGTTAGGAGCAGATCTGGTGCATCTGAACCAGCCCTGGCGTGTAAGACAGTAAGGAAGCGGCCCCGGCATGTAAGACAGTAAGGAAGCGGCCCCGGCGTGTAAGACAGTAAGGAACCGGCCCTGGCGTGTAAGACAGTAAGAAACCGTGGCAGTTACCACCCATCAGTAACCATGAGGATCCCCAGTCACTGCGCTGTTGCTGCTGTGTTTAGAACTTGGCACTTGTTTATGTAATCTTCAATTCTCAGAAAATGCTGCCGGATAATATATCATAATCTTGTTTTGTTCTCTGTGCATCTCTCAGCCTCAGTTTTCTTTATCTTTAAAACTGGAATGCTCATGGCTATCTTCCAGTATTGCTGGGAGAATTGAATTTAAGAATATCTCCACATGCCTGGCATCTATGTTTGTGAAATTATTGTTGAATGGAGCAGCAGATAAGGATATGAAAGATATTTTTGATCAAGTATTTCATTTGGCAGTTGTATTGAGTGCCTGCCGCCTTCTGGCCTGAGACAAACAGAGACAAAATATAGCCTGATTTTTGGATGCTCATAATGTAATGGGAAATATAGACAAAAAATTCAATGATCAGACAAAACGGTTATTTATTTATTTATTTATTTTCTTTTTAGGGCTGCACCCGCAGCATATGGAGGTTCCCAGGATAGGGAGCCGTAGCTGCTGGTCTGTGCCACAGCCACAGCAACGCCAGATCCGAACCACGTCTGTGACCTACACCACAGTTCACAGCAACGCTGAATCCCCAACCCACTGAGCGAGGCCAGGGATCGAACCTCCGTCCTCATGGATACTATTTAGATTCGTTTCCTCTGAGCCACAATGGGAACTCCACAAGGCAGTTATTGATTAGAATTTAGTATTATATATTTTAGGTTAGGATGTTAGAAACATGCTTCTAAAACCAGGAGTCATACGCGTGAACTCTTAAAAGGAGCAGGTGAGGATTGGGGTGTGTGTGTGTGTGTGTGTGTGTGTGTGTGTGTGTGTGTGTGTGTGACATCCTGTCCATTCTCTTGGGTCAGGGAATAACTACCAGTACTACATGTCAGGAAAATTCTATATTGCCAGGAAAAAATGCCTGTGGGATGACACTGGACAGTCAGAAGCTAAATCATGTCAGCTTTCTAAGAAGTTTAATTTTATGCTAAGGTAATGGGGAGCCTTTGTGGGATTTTATGGAAGACGTACTCTGTTCGGATTTCTGCTTTAGAAACACTCCATAGGCAATGGTGCGGAAGAGAGAGGCGCAATATCAGATGCAGGGGGAGTTCGGAACTAGGACGAGGGAGTATAAAAATAGTCCTTTGAAATAGCTCTGGGGGCAGATGCTGAGCCCAGATTTTCTGGCTTCCCATTTTCTAGCTTTATGGCCATGGACAATTTACCTGGCCTCTTGGCATCTCAGTTTTCTCATCTGTGAAATGGGGATAAAGACAGCAAGTACCTCATAGGATTGATGTGACAACTGAAAGAGTTAATAGACACAGAAAACAGCACAATGTCTGCCACATGAGGGTCCAAATAAATGTTAGTTTGTTGTTGCCGATATTGTTACTATTAATATGTTAGTGCAAAGAGACATGACGCGTGTCTGAGCTGAGGCAGGGGCCTTGGAGAGAGAAGGACGGAGATGGTGTCAAGGAAATGACATTGAAAGGTCTTCCTAACAGAATGTGTAGAGGTGGATTTAAAAGCAATGGCAGGGCAGAGGGCCTGTTTGAACTCACCGTGTGGGTGAGGGAGGGCTGGATTCAAAGCTGCTCCGGGTGACATTCTTCCTTTTCGTTGTTTTAGACTAGGTTGCACTGTTGCTGCCATCCTGAACGTCCTTGTCTATGTTCTGGGCTCAGATTCTCATCCACCAACACAGGTGTACAAGAAATGGACAGGGCTTTCTCCTCCTCTAGCTCAACCCACGTTCTGTTGTCGCGCCTCCCCCTGGGATGGCAGAAACATAATTTCAGTCAAATTGGCATTTCTCCTTCCTTTTCCCACAGTAGTGCCTGTGTTCTAGGAGTGGCGGGGTGTGAGGTTGGCATCATCGGGCCACACTGACATCTTCTGGGGCCACTGTCACCTCAGTGGATGCTCAGTCAGCTCCCAGGCTCATTCCTAAAGCCCCCTGTGGTTCGGGCTCTTCCTCTGGGGCAGCAGCTCTCATTCTGCTGCTCGGTCAGGTGTTGCCAGGACACGCTGGGGAATGGAAAACCCTGGAAGATGTCAGAGTCACTGGGTACCCTCTTGGACACAATGAGGGCATCCCGTGGTTTCTCTACCACCTTGGGGATGTGGGCAAGGCTGTTGAAGGTGCTCGTTCTCCCCCAGGCTCTTCCCGCCCGCAGGACTTCACCTCCACTCTTGCTTCTCCTAAATCCCGTAGATTCCCGCAGATCTCAATTCAGCTTGCGGGATGGGGGAGGAAGTGCAGACACTCTTCTCCCAAGGACCCCAAGCTTCTGCGCTCTTGTCTTTTCCTCTCAGCTCTGCTCTCCTTCCACCCTCCAGGCCTGAAGGCAGGTTCTTATTTTCTTTTATATTTATTTTTTTCAGATTTTTTTCCATTACAGGTTATGACAAGATACTGACTCTGTGTCCCTGTGCTATACCGTAAATCCTCACTGCTTATCTCCTTTATGCAGAGTAGTTTGTACCTGCTAATCCCATACTCCTAATTTATCCCGCCCTGCCTCCCTTGGGCGATCACAAGTTTGTTTTCTAGGTGCCAGCTGCTGATTTTTGTTTCTTTTCTTCTTTTTCTTTTTTTCTGAAAACTGCTGGGTGTCTGTTCAGTTCCCCCCAGGGCCCAGGTTTTGAAACTTAAAAGCTACGAGTCTCTTTTTAAATCTGCTTTCTTCTGTAACAGCCCTTCCCAGAGGCGACGAGGGAGGGAAAGTTTTAAAAGCTGGGACAGGGTCAAAGAAAAATAATCTGTGAATTCTTCACAGATATTATTCCAGCACATCTTAAACAGAGTCATCCGGCGATAACCTGCCATCGCTTTTGTCTTTAGTCTTTGAAAGTCTTTTATCTTCCCTCTAGTTGACAGATATGTTGTGTGTAATTTTGGTGGTCATGTGATTGATGGATGCTGGACGTGTAGGCAAGTGCTGGATATCCCTGATGCAGAAATCTCTCAAAGGGACGATGAAGACACCAGTTTATGCCTCATTTCTTCATGTGCCATCTGGCTAGTGCCCCCTTTTTCCTCTCAAAACTGTCATGGTTTGGACAATAAGTTATGTGGTTACCCTCTTTCTAGTTTATAGAAGCTTGTTAAAATATTCCCCTTCGAAGCTAGGCTAGAGACACCGAAAGCCTTAATTACCCAAGGTTTTTCTGAATGTCAAAGTCAGTGCAGTCAACTCAAGAGTCAGAGATTGAGAAGGATCTTTTGTTTGCTTGTTTGTTTGTTTGTTTTGGGGCCACACCTCTGGCATTTGGAAGTTCCCAGCCTAGGGGTCAAATCAGAGCTGCAGCTGCCACAGCTACAGCAACGTGGGATCCCAGTCGGCATCTGTGACCTACACCATGGCTCATGGCAGTGCCGGATCCTTAACCCACTGAATGGGGCCAGGGATCGAACCCGTATCCTCACGGATACCAGTCGAGTTCATTACCATTGAGCCACAACCGGAACCCCTGGATCTTTGTTTTTAAATCTAGGATGACATAAGACAATGGATACTTTGATATAAAAATCATAATTGCAATATGTATATAAATAAGTGTGTGTTATTTAGTTATTTCACCTTTTGTTTCATGATCCACATTTATCACTGTGGTTTTATAAACTTTTGTCCTTTCAGCTTGTTTCAAAGAGCATCTCAAATCATCAGTGGTTCTACGCTTTGTATCAAGGTAGAGTTCTTAATTACCCATGAGTAGAATACAAATATATGCCCCCAGATAAAACCCTCCTTTCAAACACTCTGTGATCGTCCACTAAGACAATTTCTAGTCAAATTACCAGACTTGGATATGTTTTCCATAGATAGCATATATGTCTGTGTGTTTGTATCCCATGAAGCTGATTCGATTCCGAAAAGACCCGACGCCACGGTGATTTCCAGGAAACACAGATCCCCTGCCCTTGGCCCTGCTCCCTGAAGCACCTCTTACCTTTTGAAGAGTTGGCAGGGATGCTCAGGGAGTCAGCAGGTCAACCAGTCGTCCTAGAACCTAATGAACTCACTCTATGGCTTAGAATAACCCTGCCTTCTTTCATTTCTTCTTGTTGCTGGAAGGTTGTCCCTGGAAACCTTTACTGTCATGTATGGAATGCTGTTTTTCAGCTTTCTTCTTAGGAAATGTAGTTCTTTTATTTTCATTAATAAATAAACTTTTTTGTGTACATGGCACTACAGTTACTCTTTCAAATGTCTCACTCGATAGTATATTTACTATAAAATATAAATGGTAAAAAGTCACTTTTAGAGAAAAAATATATTGACCCTATTCCGGCAAATTTATGTATGTCTATTATTCAAATAATTTTAAGAGACCACATAAGCATTATGAACTAAGTTCTGTTTCCTAATGAGCAGTATTTCCAAAATAAAACTGAATTGTTCTTTGCTTTGAGGAACTTGTAGAACATGGCAAAGTGGATAAGGATTTTTAAATTGCGACTATATTTACATCAAAACTGGATAGTGTGTAACTTGTAATCAAATTGTTATCAAGACAAGTATATAAAAATTGTGTGAGGGGCATTTTGTTTAAATGATGCCTACTCCTATAATTTGTTATCTTTGGGACATTAAGTAAGTTATCCGTGGAGACTATTGGAAACATGAAAGACCTCACCCTTTCCTTCAGGTCTGATGTGGAGAAGAAAAAATACCCCAGTTCCTAATAAAGAGACAGGAAACTGAGCATATCCTACTGGGCCCTCATTAAATGTCTGTTGCTAGTATTTCCCATATTTGGGGGAAATTCCCAGGAGACAGCAGATTCTGCCTGGGGGGTGAGGGCTGGGAAGTGAAAATAGATGGCATATTCCCCACTGCAAATAAAACAGGAGGTATGTTTTATTGGCTAGGCAAAGCAAAATCTTTCCTCTGGACTTCTCTGTTGTTTTGCAATAGTGGAATCCAAGATGGAAGAAAGAATGAAGCAGGAAGCAGGGGCAGGTGTGGGAGAAGCCTGGTCTTTTGGTTGAATTGTTTGGAATGAAATAGCCATAAGCAAAGAAAAGGAAGAACACAGTACCTGTAAAAAGCAAGCGGGAAGCAGTTTCCGTGACCAAGGCCGTGTGATGACCGGCTCTCCTCATAATGATAACAGCAACACACATCATCTTTCTCCTTTTGCAAGAAGTTCTATGACTCGGATGGGGAACAGGAAAACGTTCTGGAATTTTGAGTCAAGGCTTGTGTGATGAATGAAAGCCAAGGGGGGGTCTCGCGCGTGTTTCATGGACGCCGTGGAGAGGTTCGTGGTGCCACGTCCTCCACTCTCTCTGCTGCATCGTGGCTGGTTATGTGAATTGGGTTGTTTACTCTGTCCCATGTTCCTCTCAGAAATGCTTCTCTTTCTTACAGCAACGGGTTTAGCTCCCATCCTTAGATTCTGGTTACTAACAGTAGTCACCTGCTTGGCCTTCCTCGTTGTTGGTCTCCACTCTCTAAGCTGTCCTTGTGATGCTCCCTTTTCCCAAACATATCAAGGTTAAACTCCTTTTTCTGGCTTCCAAGGACCTGCACAACCGAGCATCAACACTCCATTTAACCTGTTTTCCTAAACCGTGGCCTGATGTGTACCCTCTGCTCCCTGCAGGCTGGTTTCCTTAACGCTGATTTTTGCTGCCAAACCTTTTCTTTGCCTGGAACGACCTCCCTTCTCCCCTTGTACTCAGGGGAAGCTGTTTCCTCCTTGAAGTCCTCTGTCTATTTTAGCCTCATTGCTTCTCGTCAGTCTGAGCTCCTAAAGTAGTCTGTGGTTTCTGGATGGGCCACAGGAGGCGTCCTTGAAGCTTTGAAATACCTGCCACACACAGAGAACAGCCAGTTGTTTCCTGTGTAGGCTGCAACGATCCCGGCAGGATGCTTGCTTGCTTGCTTTTTTCTTTTTCTCTTTTTACATTTTTTTTCTTTTACCTTTCTTTGGGGGGGGTTAAATTGAAATGTAATTGATTTATAATGTTGTGTTTGTTTCTGATGTACAGTAAGGTGATTCACTTATACATATATGTTCATGTTCTTTTTCATATTCTTTTCCTGTATGGTTTATTAAGGATATTGAATATCGTTCCCAGTGTTAAACAATTGGACCTTGTTCTGTTTTGTACATTGTGGTGTTGTATATTGTAGTTTGTATCTGCTATGCCCAAACTCCTAATTTATCCCTCCCTACCCCTTCCCCTTTGGTAACCATACATTTGTTTTCTGTGTCTGTGGGTCTGTTTCTGTTTTGTAAATAAGTTCATTTGTATCATATTTTAGATTTCACATTCAAGTGATATCATATGGTATTTGTCTTTCTCTTTCTGACTTATTTCATTTAGTGTGATAATCTCTAGGTCCACTGATGTCATTGCAAATGGCACTATTTCGTTATTTTTTATGGCTGAGTAATATTCCATTGCATATATGTACCACATCTTCTTTATCCATTCATCTGTCAATGGGTATTTAGGTTGTTTCCAAGTCTTGCTTTTAGTGAATGTATTCAGTGTCCCAGCCTTAATAAACTCAACTGGACAGGCTCTGTATGTGCCAGAGTCAACTGTATTTGGGTCAAGCCATCTCCAAGGTTCCTTGTCACAAACTGGACCCCAAAGGCATATTTCATATGGTGGTCAGTCCTCTTTGAGGGGAGGATAAAATGTTAGATGAATAAAGACATTTATATTCAGGTTGCTATCATGAGAAATACCACATATTTTTTTTTTTTAATATGGAATGCTTCATGAATTTGTGTGTCATCCTTGTGCAGCAGCCATGCTAATCTTCTCTGTATTATCCCAATTTTAGTATAGGTGCTGCTGAAGTGAGCCCCCAGAATGCCATGTTCTTAATTCTCTGTGTAGCTACTATATTTTCCAGTGTAGGAGGAAAACCACATCCAGGTTCTCTGAATGGTTGGTGAAGCAACTCCCTCTGCTATTCATGATTCCAGCATGTTTTTTGCAAATAATCCCCATCACTAAAGGAAGTCTCTGCATGTCTTATACTAAATCAAGCAACTTTGTATATTTTTTTTCAACAAACATTTTAAGGGTTTAGGCGTCTGCCCAAGAAGCCCTCCAGAGACATTTCAAATAGAAAGCACATGGCCATCTCCAGGCAAGATCCATTGGCCATCTTTCAAGAGGCCCCGAAGGGTGGATTATCTTGGTGAATTTACCACAGCCTATGATCTGGCTCTCAGCCCTGTAGATTTAGAAACTGGGTTTTATCAACCCTTACAACATAGAGGTATTTGCCATTAGTGGTTCGTGCTCATCAGCCCACAAAGACGGATGAAGAATGAGTGAGTGTCCCAAGGACTGGAATACTTGCTTAGGAAATGAAATTTGAGTATGGATTATAGCAGGGAGAGTTCCATGTGTCATACAGCTGCGAGAGAGGAACGGAAGGGGTTGGTGTTACTGCCAGGAATTGCACATCACCTGCAGCCGGTGTTACTGCTGGGCCATCTGGCAGTGAACTGCTATCATTCGGGGAGTGTTTGCTGCAGATGTGATGATCTTTCCTCATTTCGGTGTTTGGTACTAGATGACCCATCAAGGAGGTGAACCCATTCCAAGGACTAGGATGCTCGCATCTGTGGCCAAGGACATCCCCTCCGTTGGATGATGAGGGTGGTAAATCATAGCCAAGAGTTTACTTGGCTGGCTGGATGGGAGGGATGAGGGAGAAGTCAGAGTCAAGGCCAAGCCCCCGGTTTACCACTTGAGTAACCGGGTGAAGAATGGAGCCACATACTGAGGCAAGAAGCAGTGGTCATGAGTTCAGTCTTGGGAAAACTGCATGACTCGAGGATGCCTTTGAAACATTCATGGTGAAATGTCCTGCAGGCCGTTCCCTGTTCAGATCTGTTGCTCAGAAATGTGATCTGTGCCAGAGATGCCAATTTGGGATTTGACAATTGAAGTCATGGCAATGGATGAAATTTTTTCAGAGGAAAGGGTGCAGCGCCTAGGACAGAATTCTGAGGAATACTAACATTTAATTGCCAGGTAGCAGAGGAGAAGCTGACATAAGAGACTAAGAAAGAAGAGCTAAAAAAAAAAAAATAAAATAAAAATAAAAGAAAAGAAATAGGAGTGTGCTAACATGGAAACCAAAACCAGAAACTGTTTAAAGAAAGGTGCGTAGGTGCTTCCTGAATGGTGACGTAAGTTCCAAAAAAGTGTCTTGGATTTAGTAAGATTCCGCCTGGTGCAGAGCAGTCATGGCAGCAACACATCTTGTAGGGACTGTGAGGAGTCTTGGAAAAATCCTTTGCATCTATCCTGTCGTGTTAGGAGGTGGAAGACACTTCATTTAGACTAAATTTATGTATCTTTTGCTATATAAAAGGGATAAGGAACTCAATTAGATTGGCAACAACGTCGAAAGAACTAAAAGTAGATGTTAGAATGTTGCAATATGAAGTCTTCTGGTGACCTTAACAAAGCAGTTGCGGTATAGTGATGGGGTTGGAATGAGACTGGAATATGAAACTAAAGACTAGCTTCTAGAAGATCTGTGAGTGTAGGTGCACACGCAAGACAAATATATGCCACTTAACATGAAAGGAAGAACTGAATCAGAGTTCTGCAAAATAACTTAAAAAAAAGTTATTGTAGGAGTTCTCATTGTGGCTCAGTGGGTTAGGAACCGGACTAGTATCCGTGAGGACTCAGGTTCGATCCCTGGCCCCGCTAAGTGGGGTGGTGTAGGTCACAAACTCGGCTTGGATCTGGCGTTGCCGTGGCCATGGTGTAGGCCAGCAGCTGCAGCTCCAGTTCAACCCCTAGCCTAGGAACTTACGTATGCCCCAAGTGCAACCCTAAAAAAAAAAGAAAAAAGAAAAGTTATTGTACACTCAGGCTTCAAAATTTCACTGTACCATGCTAGTTTGTTTTTTCTTTTCAAGAGCCATCCGTGATGACTTTTAAAAAATTAAGTCTGGAAATGCTAGCCCTTTGCTGGGAGTATTGGATACCCAAGGGCTCTGAATTGAAACACTGATGCAAGAGGAAGGCTGGTGTTCATGTTAAAAGCAAATAGCTGCATATGACCTGCCCAGATTGAAGTAAGGTCAAAACGGAGAAATACTACACACACACTTAAGGTGACATCTCGTCTGCAGGATGGAGCTCTAAGGAAATGAAGGGACCACAGGCCGCACTCAGGCACGTCCTCAACTCCCACTGCTGTCTAGGAGCATCTTTCTTGGCTTAAACCAACAAACAGGGATCTAAAAGCAGGCCATTCCTCTGCACTCCTTTGGGAGCAAATGAACTTTGAAGAATTCCCGGAGATGTCTGATTCCTGTAGTACCAGGTAAAAAGGAAAATCCAGATGCATCCACGAGCAGGAGGCTTGTGGATTATTTTCTCCTTTTGGGGTGAAGAAGGTCAGGGAAGAGAATTCCTTTATTTCTCCTTAAACAATCGTCTCCATACCCCCATGCTTCCACAATTTAAAATAGCTCTTTAGGAGTTCCCGTCGTGGCGCAGTGGTTAACAAATCCGACTAGGAACCATGAGGTTGCGGGTTCGGTCCCTGCCCTTGCTCAGTGGGTTAACGATCCGGCGTTGCCGTGAGCTGTGGTGTAGGTTGCAGACGCGGCTCGGATCCCGCGTTGCTGTGGCTCTGGCGTAGGCCGGTGGCTACAGCTCCGATTCAACCCCTAGTCTGGGAACCTCCATATGCCGCGGGAGCGGCCCAAGAAATAGCAAAAAGACAAAAAAAATAAATAAATAAAATAAAATAGGTCTTTAGACTTCACATTCTCTTTCCTCTAAACCTCATAATTAAGCATCACTGTTTTAATCCATTTTCCAAAGGGCAAGAGATGTAGCTGCTGCTGCTGTGCACTAACCCAGGACATGCAATAGCTAAGAACTCGTTTTTCCGCTTCAGGTTTCCGTCTGCCTCTGGCAAGCAGGCAAATACCAGTCTGTACCAAAGACCAGGAAGCTGTGGGAGGAATCCACCTGGCTCAAGGCTTTGCCATTCTGAGATGCCCTCCATCAGGACGGTGGTACTCGGGGACCTCACTGCAAGGTAGCAGATTTGAAAACTGGAGGCTTTGGCATCAGACACATCTGGTTTCAAATCCTGGTCCTGCCATTCACCAGCTGTATGATCTTGAGCACATTGCTTTGCTTCTCAGTTCCTGTTTTCTCATCTGTGTAATGGGCACAAACAGGGTAATCGTGAGGCTTACGTAAGATAATGCACGTTAAAGCCCCACCATAGTGTCTGACAGAGGAAGGACCCTGAATAAATGTGAACTATTAGCACAACTAAATACATTTTTCAAGTTTGAAACCACTGGCATAATTTTAACATACTTGGCAATAACATTTCCAATATTATAAGTGAAAAGTTGCTGGACTCTTAGCTTCGAGAATGAGCCTCATAGATATTAAAAATCTTCCTCTGAAATTTATTTATTTTATTTTTATTTTTTATAAGGATTTTATTTTATTTATTTATTTATTTATTTTGTCTTTTTGCCTTTTCTAGGGCTGCTCCTGTGGCATATGGAGGTTCCCAAGCTAGGGGTCGAATCAGAGCTGTAGCCGCTGGTCTACACCACAGCCACAGCAACGCGGGATCCGAGCTGTGTCTGCGACCTACACCACTCCTCACGGCAACACCGGATCCTTCACCCACTGAGCAAGGCCAGGGATCGAACCCGCCACCTCGTGGTTCCTAGTCGGATTTGTTAACCACTGAGCCACGACGGGAACTCCATGAAATTTAAAGGATCTTTAAAGAGATTTGGATTATGATTTTTAAAAAGGCAAAGACAGAATGACCCTCTAATTAGCGGTGATCACCACTTCTAAAGTAGCCACTGCTAAAGTAGCCTGAGAAAGCTTCCTCCAAAAATTTTCCTAGCATCAGTTTTAGGAACTCAAGCCGAGGATACCATGCCTCCCCTCCCCCAACTCCATCTTGCATACATGACAGTTAAAAAATTGAATAAAATAATGTAAAGGTCACTATGCCAAGACAAAACACATTTTAAAATCCAGTAAGGAAGCAGTAAATAAGCATTAGAAATTTATCTAGTAATGTCAATGGTGAAAAATCTTAAGACCAACATTTTTTCAACACTGTTTTCATTTTTAGAGGAGAAGAAAAGGGGAGAAAGACAGGCATGGGATGAATATTATAGAACACATTTAGCTAACTCCACTAGGTATTTTATTTTCTTTAATTATTTTTTGAAGTTAATTGACCCGTATACATCATTCTATTTAATGTGGTTGTCATTGACTAGAAATGCATAATTCTCTGACTTTCCATATTCATTCATTTAACAAGTGTTTATTGATACCCACAGTAAAGCTTAGTTTATGTGGTGAGCTAAAACAGATGTCGTCTGTTTAATAGTAAAAAAAAAAAAATCCCTTTGACAAGAGTATCTTCATATGTCGGCGAAATATGTTTATGCTTAAATCATTTTTTAGTATTGTGATTCATTACGACCTTCCAAAAGGCAGATTTTAGAGAATGGAGGTCAAGGTATTTTGTCTCTGTGACACAAAATAATGTGAGAAAAGACTCGAAAGAATTTAACTTGAAGTGGTTGCTCTTATGGCATACAAAACAGGCTTTGTCTCATTTTACTTGGCCAAGCATGATAAAGAGGATAAGCAACAGTATTGTCCAGAGGCCAAAAGATCCTAGCGGCAAAAAATTACAGACGGCTTCACAATACAGCCCAAGTTACTGGCATCTAGTAAAGGATGCGTTTAGGAATACAGTAAACTTTTGTTTATCTTGGAATTCAAACAACCAGCATATGAAAATAACTGAGATGTTTTCCCTTCCTGTTCTGCACTCTATTTTTATGGGGGAAAAAAAAAGACGAATAGGAAATATGCTGTTTTTCAGAATTTTGCTTTAAAAACCCAAACCGACATGTGCCATAGGTCAGTCAGGTTGAGTGTCATCTCTCCCATCTTCCATATAGCGATACTCTGAAAACCGTTCAGGGTCAAATACATCAAGTGACAGCAGACCAGCAGACTTACTTTTCCTCTTTTTTTTTTTTTTTTTTTGTCTTTTTGCCATTTTTTGGGCCGCTCCCTTGGCATATGGAGGTTCCCAGGCTAGGGGTCCAATCCGAGCTGTAGCCACTGGCCTATACCACAGCCACAGCAACATGGGATCCAAGCCATGTCTGCGACCTACACCACAGCTCACAGCAATGCCGGATCCCTAACCCACTGAGCAAGGCCAGGGATCGAACCCGCAACGTCATGGTTCCTAGTCAGATTCGTTAACCACTGAGCCACGATGGGAACTCCTAGACCTACCTTTCCTGTGCATTTATTCATACAGGCAACAGGTAGGTACGGCTCTGCAGGTGCCAAGGATACAATAGACCTGCCATATGACTCTGTGCAAAGCCTTCAGGGAATGTGCACAGATTAGAATCTTCATTAAGGAAATTGAGAAAAGGCTGGGGAAATGGTTTGGAGCCTGATGCTGAAAGATCTTTGAATATCAGGCTAAAGAATCATGGAAGAATTGTTGAGGCAAGGAATGACGTGATCCGAGGAGTGTGTCAGTAACAGTGTTCTCATGTGGAAGCAGTTTGCAGGCTCATTCTCCCTCTCCCCGTTCCTGGGACCTTTGCTGAAATGGGCAGGGAAGCAGGGGTAGGGTTCTGAGGGGTTGGGACTATGGCAGGGCCCTTCGTCTGAGATGGCCAGTGGATTTGCTGGGCCAAGAGACGTGAGCTGACTCGCAAGTCATAAGGGAAGGTTGATGTTTAATGTGCCAGCTGAGTGGTCAAGGGTCACAAAAATCAGAGACCAGGAGCAAAAACAGAAGCTGGAGAATGAAACCAGAATTTACAATTAAAGAGGTGAAAAACATGCGCAGCCTCTCTAATCATCGGGGAAAAGCAAATCAAAGCCACAATGAGACATCACCTCACACCTGCCAGAATGACTACGCCCGAAAGACAAGAGATGGCAGATGCCCATGAGGATGTGGAAAAGGCGTGCTTGCGCACTGTGGGAATGTAATCAGTGCAGCCACAAAGGAGAACAGTGTGGAGGGTCCCGAAACAATTAAGAACAGCTACTGGGCAATCCCGTAATTCCACTTCCGAGTGGTTATCTGAAGGAGATGACAACACTACTTTGAAAAGACACGTGCAACCCTTGTTCCTTGTGGCGTTATTTACAACAGCCAAGATATGGAAACACCATACGTGTCCATTGATGGATGATGAATGGATAAGGAAGATATGGTGCATATACACAGCAGAATACTGTTCAGTCATAAAAAAGAATGGACTCTTGCCTCTTGTGACAGCATGATGGACCTGGAGGGCATTTGCTAAGTGAAATAAATCACAAAGACAGACAAATACTGTATGGTTTCACTTATATGTGAAATTTAAATCAAAGCAAAATAAGCAAAAGAAAACAAAATAACCAGGAGTTCCCTTTGTGGCTCAGAGGTTAACGAACCCGACTAGGATCCATGAGGATGCGGGTTTGATCCCTGGCCTGGCTCAGTGGGTTAAGAATCCGGTGTTGCCTTGAGCTGTGGTGTAGGTCGCAGACATGGCTCAGATCCCACATTGCTGTGGCTGTGGTGTAGGCCAGAGGCTACAGCTCCAAGTTGACCCCTAGCCTGGGAACTTCCATATGCTGCAGGTGCAGCTCTAAAAAAGCAAAAAAAAAAAAAAAAGAAAAAGAAAAGAAAAAGAAAACAAACTAACCAAACTCACAGATAAAGAGAATAGATTGGTGGTTGCCAAAGGGGTCGGGGGTGGGAGTTGGGTAAAACACTGAAGGGGGTTAAAAGGTACAGACTTCTGGTCCTAAGGTAAATGTCACGAGGTGGTACGGTGTAGCAGGATGGCTGCAGTTAATAACACTGAATTGCATATTTGCAAGTTGCTAAGAGAGCAAAGTGTGAAGGTTTTCATCACAAGAAAAAAAGGTTTCATAGCTGTGTGTAGTGACAGATGGTACCTAGACTTATTTTGAGGATCATTGCACAGTGTACACACATCTGTAACCATCATGTTGGACCCCGGAAACTAACATGGTGTTAGATGTCAATTATACCGCAATTAAAAAAAAACCAACAGAAACAGCTGCAAGTGAATGAAAACAGTCAGAGGTGTAAGAAAAGAAAGAGGAAAGCTTTGGGGGAAGTGAATGGGAAGCCCTCCCTGACTTGAAGCGCCAAGAGCAGTGGCGATGGGCACGAAAAGAAGAGACAAAGAGGAGATAGCATTCAGGTCTGATGGCTCAGCTCTTCTCTGAGGACCTAAAAGTGGACCCCGAGTTGCCATATATGTATTACCTGAATCTGCCCCTTGTCCATAGCTGACTGGACCAAGGTGGGTTACACCTGACCTAAACCGGACCAGTCACATCCTTTCCTGAGAATTCGAAATTTGGATTGAGTCATCTCATAAGTTTGACATCTTCCCATGAGCAAAGATGGTATAAATATAGAAGCTATGTTGGCTACATGAAGATTAAACTGAGGGCAGCTTTGGAAGAAAAATAGAGATAGATGGGGGTGAAAGTGAGGCCTAGTTTCTTGATAATTTTCTGGTCCCTGGTTCCAGTTCTTCCTTGAGGTCCTGTTTCAGTTCTTGCCCTTTGAGTCCGTAAAACCATCGCAGTTTCCAATTGTGATATCGTGATTTACAGTAAGATGTATGTATTTGGTCTTCATCCCCATTTCTAGCCCAGAGCCTCTAAAACCCTCGGAATTTCTGCAGTGAGGACAACCATAAAGGTCTCTTAGGCGGATGGTGGACCCCACCTGAGGATAAGGGCTGGTTGCCAGGAGAACTAACCATGTGATTAGAGGGTTGGAAATTTCATTCCCCACCATTGTCTCTGAGGGGTTAAATCAATCGCTCATAGCCAGTGATTTGGAGACGTAATGAGGACACCAGAAAACCCCTAAAGGATGGGTGGAGATCTGGGGAGCAGGGCGTGCTGGGAGAGCGCATGGAAGCTCTACGCCCCTTGCCACCCACCTTGCGAAGCATCTCTTCCACCCGGCTGTTCCTGAATTGTATCCTTTTACAACACATCACTGATCTGGCAAGTAAAATGTCTCTCTGAGTTCTGCAAGCATCTCTAGAAAATTATTTAAGCCCATGAAAGGGGTTTTTGGAACTTGCAGTGTATCACTGGTCAGTCAGAAGCCCAGGTGATAACGAGTGAAGGAAGTTCTGTGGGATGAGACCTTAACCTTCGGGATCTGACCCTGTCCCCAGATAGAGTTGGATCAAATTGTAGACACTCAGCTGCTGTAGGAGAACTGCTTAGTGATGTGGGAACCACCCCACCAACACACACACACATGGGGACTGGAGTCAGAATCATTGCCAATAAATTCCTTTTGGAGTTCCCATTGTGGCTCAGTGGTAGCAAACCTAACTAGGATCCATGAGACCACAGGTTCAATCCCTGGCCCTGCTCAGTGGGTTAAGGATCCGGCGTTGCTGTGAGCTGTGGTGTAGGCCAGTAGTTGCAGCTCCGATTTGACCCCTAGCCTGGGAACTTCCATGTGCCATAGGTGCGGCCCTAAAAAGACGAAATCAATAAATCAATCAATAAAATTAAAAATTAAAAAAAATCCTTTTGCTAAAGCTAATTTGCAATGTATCTGTTACTTGTGCCAAAATCGGTGCAGTCCGGTACCCAATCTTTCTCCACCATCAGCAAGGGTGGAGGTGGCACATTGGGTACGACCTTTTGCTGACCTTCCAGACACTGTGGCTTGAAGGATGCTAAGGTCATAGCTAGGACAAAGAACTATGATCAAGATTACTGACCCACTGGGGTGGGGGAAAGGGAAGAAATAGGATATGGAAGGGAGATAAGGACTCGGAAGGAGAGAGGGCGGACGGAGTGCGGCAGAAATTCTAAAAGGTCTCGGGTGGGGCTTTGAAGCCCGCTTGTTGTAGCTTATACAGGGCCGCTAGGTGCTTTCAGAGCTGTAGGCAATAATGGCCACCAACTGGGTATGAGGGACAATGACCTGGAGATACTTCCAGGTTCTGAGGCTCCTTCTGAATTACCTAATGATGACAATAAGTTTGTTAGTAAATACTGTAAATAATGAAGTAATTAAGACTGCTGTCATGGCTGAATATATTTTACTATAGTTCAGTTGAATGACGGTGATAGTCATTTATTGAGCATCTATGACTGTGCAAGACATTGTGTTGCACCCATTACCTAGGTCTGTAATCCTCTAATAATGTTAATATCCTCTAATAACTCGGCAAGGCAATTGCTGTTATATTCACTTTATCTCTCTGTGGTTGGTAGATTAATTGGGAGTATTTCCGTAAGTCTGAGCTTCTGTGAATGCAGCGAGAGTAGCCCTAACCTGCATGTGCTTTTCAAGAAATAAGGCAAGCCCAAGACTGTCCAATAAAATGGAGATTTTACAGAAGCACGTACATCGTCTGTGTCCATGTGGTGCTCCTTTTCTGGGCTCACAGAATGGAACGATCAGGGAAAAGCACCAAAGGTCAGGCCGTTCTACTCACACTCGCAAATACAAATGGAGGGAAATTCCAGGAACCTGGACAAGAGAGCCTCTGTTTCTGCTTTTTCAAAGCAGAACCTGACTCAGTCTAGCTATGCCCGTGGGGCCGGGTATGGAGCTGTGCCTGACATAGCTCATCTTTAATTCTTTTCTATCTGCTTCCTTTCAAAACACAGGATGTGAGCGAGGGCAACACCAGTCGTCTACATTCCACGAGCGCATTTCGAAAAGACCCGAGTGTTTGCTTTTTCCTTGTCCATCCTGTGGTCGTGGTCCTGAGGAGAAGGGACATAAGCGAAGGGAAGCTGCCCTTAGGAGAGGACTAGGTCTCCGCATTAGCTTGCAGAATGAAGGCTCAAGCCCTGAATCATTGCAAGTGCTATGAATGTAAAGGGAGAGAAAATTAGATCTAAGGTATTTACTAAAGGATTTTATTTATTAAAGAATTTATTTCAGGAGTTCCTGTCGTGGCACAGTGGTTAACGAATCCAACTAGGAACCATGAGGTTGCATGTTGGATCCCTGGCCTTGCTCAGTGGATTAAGGATCCGGCGTTGCTGTGAGCTGTGGTGTAGGTCGCAGGTGGGGCTCGGATCCCGAGTTGCTGCGGCTGTGGCATAGGCTAGTGGCTACAGCTCCGGTTCGACCCCTAGCCTGGGAACTTCCATATGCTGCGGGAGCGGCCCAAGAAATGGCAAAAAGACAAAAAGATTAAAAAAAAAGAAAAAAAAAAAAAGAAAGAATTTATTTCATTTTAAGAACGCCAAAGGATTTTTTTTTTTCTTTTTCATCAAACCCCATAGCATATGGAAATTCCCAGGTCAGGGATCAAAATCCTAGCCAAGCTGCGACCTGTGCCACAGCTGTGGCAACGCCAGATCCTTAACCCACTGTGCAGGGGTGGGCATCACACCGGCGCCTCCCCAGAGACAAGTTGGATGTTTACCCCTAGGCCACAGCAGGAACTCTCTCCAGAGGACTTTTATGAAAGGCATATGGTCTTTTTTTTTTTTTTTTTTTTTTTTTGTTGTTGTTGTTGTTGTTGTTATTGTTGCTATCTCTTGGTTCTTGGGCCGCTCCCGCGGCATATGGAGGTTCCCAGGCTAGGGGTTGAATCGGAGCTGTAGCCACCGGCCTACGCCAGAGCCACAGCAACGCGGGATCCGAGCCGCGTCTGCAACCTACACCACAGCTCACGGCAACGCCGGATCGTTAACCCACTGAGCAAGGGCAGGGATCGAACCCGCAACCTCATGGTTCCTAATCGGATTCGTTAACCACTGCGCCACGACGGGAACTCCTGGTCTTTTTTTTTTTAATGACACCTCCTCATGTTTTTTCCTTAATGAAAGGCTTCCAAGACAATGAGTATCTATTTTTCAGTGATGAAACTATAATCATGTGGTTTGAAAAAATGTGTGATAATAGGAATTAGACAGCTCATTGCTAATCGTTACCATAGCAAGATAGTCTGAGAATTTTAAAAGGCAAATAGCATATATCATGTCGAAAAACAAAACGGAGGGATATTAATTGAAATAATAATAGTAGAAGTGGGAATAACTGTAAAAAGTGTATCGGGACAAGTTAATTAAAGCTCATTCATTACAATGAAAATATTTCAGTCCTGTCTCCTTACTTGAACTTAGTTCTCTCTTACTTATAGGTCAATTAACGCCAAAGTCTCAATATTAAATTGCTCTTATTCATTTTTTGAGAGAATCAGGCCATCTAGTGGTAAGGAGATCTATCTGTCACGTGGGGCAGGGTAAATAAATTCACTGGTTTACGTTTGATGCTCAGTGGGAGTGGGGTAATTTTTAATGGGTCACTTACCTTTTTACAACAAAGAACTGCCACATAAATATTACTTTAGCCCGAGACAGTCTTTTGTAACAGTATATTTTTTATCCTAAAGTAGAGAAAGGGAGAAATTCATCACAAATATTGAAAAATAACACACGGGAAATACCTGATTGACAGTAAAATAAACTTTTTTTTTTTTTTTTTTTTGCTTTTTAGGGATGCACCCGAAGCATATGGAAGTTTCCAGGCTAGGGATCCAGTTGGAGCTACAGCTCCTGGCCTACAGCACAGCCACCACAGCTCATGGCAACACTGGATCCTTAATCCACTGAGTGAGGCTAGGGATCAAACCCACATCCTCATGGATCCTAATAGGGTTCGTTAACCGCTTCTGCTATTTCTACCATCTTTGCAGTTGCTTCCTCCACTGAAATCTCAGATTCCTCAAAATCATTCATACATGTTGGAATCAAGTTCTCTTCAACCCCTGTTAATACAGATATTTTGATCTTTTCCCATGAATCATGAATGTTCTTAATGGCATTTAGAATGATAAATCCTTTCCGGAAGGTTTTCAATGTCCCTTGCCCAGATCTATCAGAGGAATGAGTCTCTGTGGCAGCTATAGCCATTGGAAATGTATTTCTTGAATAATAAGACTTGAAAATCAAAATTACTTCTCGACTCATGGGCTGCAGAATGGATGCTGTGTTAGCAGGCACGAAAACAACACGAATCTCACTGTCCATCTCCATCGGAATTCTTGGGGGACCCTACGCAGTGTCAATGAGCAGTAGTATTTTGAAAGGAATCTCTCTCTTTTTTTGAATAGTCTCAACAGTGAGCTTAAAATATTCAGTAAATCATGTTGTAAACAGACGTGCTTTCATCCAGACTTTGTTTTGATAGAGCACAGGCAGAAAAGTAGACTTAGCCTGATTTTTAGGGCCCTAGGATTTTCAGAATGGAAAATGAGCACTGGCTTCAGCTGCAAGCCACAAGCTGTCTTAGCCCTTAACAAGAGAGTCAGCCTTTCCTTTCAAGCTTTGAAGCCAGGCATTGACTTCTGGTCTCCAGCATGTAAGTCCTAGAGGGCGTCTTCTTCCACCTTGAAGCCGTTTTTGTCTGTACTGAAAATCTGCTGTTTAGTGTAGTTACTGTCATTAACGATCTTAGCTCAATCTTCTGGATAATTAGCTGCAGCCTCCGCATCAGCACCTGCAGCTTCATCTTGCATTTTCATGTTTTGGAACTGACTTCTTTCCTAAAACCTCATGAACCAACCTCTGGTACCTTCAAACTTCTTTCCTGCAGCTTCCTCACCTCTCTCAGCCTTCATGGAATTGAAGAAAGTTAGGGTTTTACTCTGGATTAGGCTTTGGTTTACGTGAATGTCATGGCAGGTTTGATCTTTTTTTGAAACCACTAAAATGTTCTCCTTATCAGCAGTAAGACTGTTTTTCTTTCTTATCATTCATGTGTTTACTGGAGTCACACCTTTTTTTGGCCACCGGGTGGCATATGGAGTTTGTGGGCAAGGGCTAAGATCCAAGCTACAGCTGCAACCTACACCACAGCTGCAGCAGTGCTGGATCTTTTAACCCACTGTGCTGGGCTGAGGATTGAACCTGTGTCCTGGTGCTGCAGAGATGCTGCTGATCCCATTACACCACAGCGGGAACTCCTGGAGTCACACTTAGAGTTTCTTTTCCTTTGCATTCACAACTTAGCTAACTCTTTGACACAAGAAGTCTAGCTTTTGGCCTGGCTTGGCTTTTCAACCTGCTTTCTTCACTAAGCTTAACTATTTTTAGCTTTGGATGTAAAGTGAGAGATGTTCAACTCTTCCCTTCACTTCAACACTTGGAGAGACCCCTAAAGGTTTACTGATTGGCCTAATTTCAGTACTGTTGTGTCTTGGGGAATAGAGAGGCCTAAGGAGAGGGAGAGAGATGGGAGAAGAGCTGGCTAGTGGAGCAGATAGAACACACACAAGACTTACCGAGTTAAGTTTGCTAGTTTGCTGTCTTATGTGGGCGTGCTTCCTGGTGCCCCAAAACAACAGCGATGGTAAATATCAAAGGTCACTGATCCCAGAGCACCGTACAAATATAATAATAATAATAATAATCTTGAACTATTGCAAGAATTACTAACATGTGGCACAGAGACATGAAGTAAACAAATGCTATTGGAAAGATGGTGCCAATAGACTTGCTCTGTGCAGAGTTACCCTTTAATTTGTTTTTTTAAAAAATATGCAGTATCCAGGAAGCACGATAAAGCCAAGTGCAATAGAATGAAGTATGCCTGTATATGCTGCATATTTTGTGAGGAAAAAAGAAGGAAGGATTGAATTAAGCCAGCCTATCTAAGTGAGGAAGAAAAGTAGGGATTTTAGGGCAAAGATGTACCAGGCTGATGCTAAATAAGATGCTCCAGAGAAAAAGTAGAAATGAGGCGGCAGGAAAATGGTACAGGAAGATGGGGAATGAGTAAGGGCTAAGTTCTTCCCAAACAAAGACAATTTGGGATGGGGTAAGTTGAACTCCAGGTAAGAAAGAAAGAGTCAAGAGGCAGCATATTAAAATCTCTAGATGAAATTATAAGGTTCAGCTGGGCTAGAGCTTGTCGTTGACACGTATGCCCTAAGAAGCCTTTTTTAAAAACCTGTTTTTGCTTTGCTCTGGTTTTTATCACCTTGTAGGTTAATTATATCATTTAATGATTAAGTTTATAGAATATCATGAAAACAGAGTATGAAAAAGTGTGATGTCACTTTCACTTGGCTCTTTCTAATAGATTTCTATTACCTCTGGTGGGCGGTGACAGTGTGTTAGAGCATACATTTTAAAAGCCAGAGGAAAAAATTAAACGGTTGATCTTTAAGGCAGAACCTTAGAAGGCTTGAGGAGATGTTACACGAAGCCTCAGAACTGTTTTGTTTTTGCATTCCCCCCCCCCCCCGCCGCCGCCGAGTGCTTATCCTGCTTCCATATACATGTAAACATATAAAAAATAATTTTTGGTCACTTAGTTGATAAAAATCTAATGTTTCAGTATATTTTCTCTAAAAAATAAAAAGGTTTGTCATATTCTTCCTAGCACATGTAGAAAGTGCTAATTTCATAGATAGATGCAGAAGACACATCTTTATTATAAATAAATTAAAATATTGCTTTTCTCCTCTGACACTTTGGGCATCTGACAATAATGACAGTAATAACAGCACCACCCAATCACTGAGCCTTTGTAAGGTATGTTACTGGGCTGGGCTCTACATGCATAATCGCTGTTTTTACCGACCCCTTTTGAAGCGGGTATAATTTCTTCCGTTTTTATGCATGAGGACATAGATGCCCAGAGAAATGCAGTGACCCACCTGGGAACACTGGGCTCCACCACAGATCTGGCCATGCTCCTGGCCACAGCCTGTGCTGCTCCCCACCGCTCCCTCCCAATAATGGATACAGCCATGGCCTCGCAAGTCCAATTTCAAACGCATTCAGTAACCAGATGCCCATTAAGCATAATGATCCCAAGTGTGTGAGGGCTGCAAGGAGAACTTTGGCACAATAATAATTTTGTGGGCAGAAGAAGGAAGACCTCCCTGATGGCCTCAAGAGAAAGTAATGAACCTGAGTTCGTTAAGTACTTACTATGCTCCCATCTTGGAAAACCCTCTTTCAAATTATTTTTCCATAATACGACTTGGTGTCCTTACCTTTTAATTTGTAAGAAACCAAAATCGACAAACTTTTCAGACACAAAGATTATGGGTTTTAAAGGATCTTCTTTTGTACTGCTTAGGCGAAAAGTAAGCTATAATAAGTTTTCTGCTTGTTTTTCATTCACTTCCAATAAGAAAAAAGGTTGAGGATTTTTAAGAAAATTATTTTAAACCCCAAGATAGAACAAAGAAGCACATTCAGAGAAAATCTTGCTCTACCCTAAATCCAACAGCTTGTCAGAAGTGTACAGGAATCTCGGCAGCCAAATGTGAAATGTTTTTGCCATACCCAGCAGACCATCTGCTGAAACCCTGAGACATAAAGCAACTCATCAAAGCAAGAATCATCTAGAGAGAAGAAAATAACCAGTATATCACTTAAGGCGTCGGGTTTAAAATATTAAAGATGAGGCAATACTTTAGAAAGGACTATTGTGGCTATTGTTAAAATAGAATTTGCACGGGGACTGTGGTTTATGTTCCGAAGGAGCTAGTTCCCTGAAGCTGCTTTTGTCTATCCCCACTCTTCTGTTCTAGGAACACAATGATTAAAGGGCTACAGAATCACAGAAAACTTTGGACCCTGTTTATTCCTCCTCGCCCTTGAAGTTCTATTCCAGTGAGCATCATAGCCTACTAAGGCCAGGCAAAGTATTAAAAAAAAAAAAAAAGGAATTTTTCAATATGAATGATGCCAATTTTGATGGTTTTAAATTTTGAATTGAATAAACTGGACTGGGGTATCAGAGCAGTCTTAGTTTTTTCCAAATAACAATAACAATGTATCCATTTATTGTTTTGTTTTCTTTTTATGGGTACAACTGCAGCATAGGGAAGTTCCCAGACTAGGGTGGAATCAGAACTGCAGCTGAGGCCCATGCCACAGCCATGGCCACCCTGGATCTGAGTTGCACCTGTGACCTATGCTGCAGCTTGCAGCGACGCCAGATCCTTAACCCACTGAGCAAGGCCAGGGATCAAACCCACACCCTCACAGAGAAAATGTCGAGTCCTTAACCCACTGAGCCACAACAGGAACTCCTCAATTCATTGTTAGGAAACATTTAGTGGCGTCATATGATCTAGCACGTTTTTCCTTTTCCAATTTTTTGGCATGGAAATTACGTTTATCCTTTTTCCTAATGATAAGTTTCCTTGTTAATTGTGGGCTATAGAAATTGTGAGGAAGAAATGCATACTCTTCATACTAAAGAAGTTTCTGTCCTCTACCGGGAATTAATAAACACATTCTTAGAAAGGCATTGCCGTCTTTCCTCTGAAACAAGTCTTGCACTGTACTGTGGCTTTGGGTCTGGTTGGAAGACTGTTCAGAACTCAGCGTTCAGTTTCATCGTCAAAATGGTCCCCAGAGGACAAGGCCCAAGGCAATGGTAATAGCTGTGAATGAGTGGTTGAATATAGAGGGTGGCTTAGAACTTAACCTCCTGTAGAGAGGTTTTAAAATCCACATTTTAAAAGTGGATGAGAAAAAAGAGACATCGTTGGAAATAATGCTAAAGGGAAGATGTCTGGGATTTTTTTTTTTTTTTGTCCTCTTTTTAAAACCAGAAGTAAAAAGGTTTCAACAACTTCTTATTCAGACCTAACCAAATATTTGATGTTGGTATTGAACCATAATCCTTCTCCAAAGGAGAGAGGGGTTGAAGGGAGGGAACGTTCTGTGTCTACGGTCAGGACAAGGAAGCAGCGCCTGCCGTGAACCACCTGCCAGAGGAAAAACAGCGCCTAACTTAAACGGATGTCTAGCAAAAGGAAGGGAGCTAAATATTGGTTTCAAGGGAATAAGCGTTTCCTTTCACTGGGGAAATAAATATTTGCTCTCCAGGCAAATAGATATCAATGCTATTACTGATCAGGACAAACAGGTAACAGCATAAGAACGGCATTTAAATGAGTCTTCATGGGACTTCTAAGACCGCAAGGGATCCCATCCCCCGAACAACCCACGCAGAGCCCGGGAAGAAGATTCAGAAAAGGCTCACACTCTGGGCCCTGGCAATTGCTTCAGGTTCAGGAAGAGCCACTGCCCCTGCTTACTGCTTGCTTCTTACTTTGGGCTTTTATACAAGATTACTTTTGAAAACAGATCAGCATCATTAAAAAAAAAAAAAAAAAAAAAAAAAAAAAAAAAACTTGGAAACTTTCTAGCTTAAAAACCTTCCACTGTGTGCTGAACAAGAATAAAACGGGAGAAATCTGGTCACTTTTGCCCTCGTATTCCCAATCAGGGGTGAAGTTCATTTGACGTTTAATTTACAGCTCATACAATTACTCACTTTCGAAGTTCCCATCATAGCTCAGCAGTAAATGAACCCAACTAGCATCCATGAGGTTGTGGGTTCGATCCCTGGCCTTGCTCAGTGGGTTAAGGATCCAGCATTGCCGTGAGCTGTGGTGTAGGTCGTAGACATGGCTCGGATCCCACATCGCTGTGGCTGCGGCGTAGGCCGGCGGCTACAGCTCTGAGTGGACCCCCAGCCTGGGAACCTCCATATGCCGTGGGTGCGGACTTAGAAAGACAAAAATAAAACAAAACAATTGCTCACTTTGTGTCCCCACCACTCCCCTCCACCCCATTCTCATCTATGTCTGCCTCTGTTTTCAATCTCTTTCTACCGTATCAATTGTGTGTGTGCGTGGTTTTTTTTTTTTTTTTTTTTTTTTTTTGGTCTTTTTAGGGCAGCACCCATGGCATGTGGAGGTTCCCAGGCTAGAGGTCTAATCGGAGCTGTAGCTGCTGGCCTACACCACAGCCACAGCAACGTAGGATCCGAGCCACATCTGTGACCTACACCACAGCTAATGGCAATGCCAGATATATATTTAAAAGTCAGCATATACTAATTTTTTTCAAACCTTTTCAATGACATTTCTGTCCTACCAATGTTTAGAGTTCTTAGGATTCTCTCACCAACTTCTTAAGTAGAATTTTTGAAGCTAGTTTATTTCTAACAATCAACAAATTTATCATGTGGTACGGTTGATTCTGCCATTTCTCACTTGGCATTTTCAGATGGTTTAGTCAATGTATTTTTTAATCTTTTACACATACTTCCCTATATTTTCTTACTGATTAAAGAAAGTATGGGAGTTCCCATCATGGTGCAGCAGAAACAAATCCAACTAGGAACCATGAGGTTGCAGGTTCAATCCCTGGCCTCGTTCAGTGGGTTAAGGATCCAGCGTTGCCATGAGCTGTGGTGTAGGTCGCAGATGCAGCTCAGGTCTGGTGTTGCTGTGGCTGCGGTGTAGGCTGGCAGCTGTAGCTCTGATTTGACCTCTAGCCTGAGAACCTCCATATGCCGCCATTGCAGCCCTAAAAAGAGAAAAAAAAAAAGAAAAACTATGAATATTATTTGAGAAATTAAACATACAGTTATACAGTTGAAATTAGAAAGCTTTTCCAGACATCCTATTTCCTTTCCACTAGTTTGAACAGAAGAATGTCAAACCTTTCTGCAAACTGTTATCAACTCGAAATTCCAATTGCTCCTTGCTAAAATTTAACATCTCATGTGGGACAAGATGTTTTTTGCTTTCTTCTGATATTTTTTGCTAATCTTTTGAATGTTCTTTGCTATTTTTTCAAATTTCTAGCAGTTTCATTTTTCTGTCATCAATCTTCAAATGGTATGTCAGCCTTTTAAAAACATTTAAATTTAAATGTCAGCTTTTCACCTGTGATGCTATTGTTTTGACTACATTTGAGTTCCTCTGCATCCTTTTGGAGATAATTAAAATTTTTTTCAACTTTAGGGTTTTTTTGGTATTCTCTAACTCACGGGCACACTGGTCTGTGTTAGAATGTAGGTTCAGTACCTAGGCTGAGACCCAAAGTCATGGCTTAAACAAGGTGGGTATTTATTCCTTTCTTTCCTCTTATGTAGCAGTCTAGCAGTCAGTGGTCCAGGGCTACAAGGTAGCTTTGCTCCAGGAGACTTAGTGGTTGTCTAGGAACTCAGGCTGCTTCTGTCTTGATGCCACAAGGTAGTTCCCATGCACACATTGCTCAGAATGGTTCAGCATCACTTCTGCGCTCCAGTTACCACCACAGGGGAAAAATACGGAGGGTGTATCCTTCCCGTTTAAGGGTAGATCAAGGTACGCGTGTATCATATCTACTCAGATTCCGTGATGTCAGTAAGGTGATTATACCCAGAGCTCCAAGGCCGACTGGGAAATACAGTTCTATTCTGAGCAGCTCAAAGTCGGTGGTTTCATTACGAAATAAAGAAGGAGAGAATGGATACTGGATAACAGCTAGCAGCCTCGACCTCATGGCCTTAATTGTATGTTTTTAGAAACTGGTAACCCAAATATTTCCATTACATATCAATGAGTTTTCCATTTCATATCAAGGAAGATAACTTCTTTCTTCCATCCTTTTCTTTCCTTTTCTTTTCCTTCCTTCCTTCCTTCCTGCTTTTTAGGCCACAGGAGCAGCATATGGAAGTTCCCAGGCTGGGGGGCAAATGGGAGCTATAGCCGCTGGCCTGCACCACAGCCACAGCAACCTGGAATCTGAGCGGCATCTGCGGCCCGCACCACCGCTCGCTCATGGCACTGCCAGATCCCCAGCCCTCTGGGTAGGGCCGGGAGCTAATCCACATCCTTATGGATACTCGTTGCTCTAAGCAATTTCCTATTTATGGTGCATGCGCATTCACCATATTGAGGCTCTCAGTTTTCCCCTTTAGGGAAAAAGGGAAAAGAATTGGTCATTGTCCCCGTTTCAGCTGGAGCCAGCTTTCTAAGGGGAGTGAAATCTGGGCATGGGGGTGGTACAAAAGAAACTCAAGGGGCCATTGGAACGAGCCCAGCCATTCTGCCCTTCCCATCTGCTCAAGTCTTGAGACTGGGAGGCTGTTTCAATAGGAAGGGCCAGTGTCTTCAATGCTCCCTCCAGATCTCCTCTCCCTCCCTCCCCTTGCCTTCTTCTTTCTTTTTTTAAAATTGCTTCTTCCTTTCCTTCTTATTCACATACAGACAGTTATCGCTAGAGATGCTGTGAGCTTCCCTGCCCTGAAGCTCTTTAATAAAAACCTGACGGCATTTTGATTGAGTTGGCTTAGACACCATTGATTTAGCATAAAGATGAACAAGGCCAGTTTGGAATGTAAATAAAAGACTCCCCTCTAAGCTCTGGGGGTGGTGGTGTCAGGGGAATCTTACTGAAAGAGGAATCCAGACTCTATTATCCACTCAGCTAATGGGAGAGAGATACTCTTTTTTTAGAAAGATAGGCTTCCTTCATAGATAAGGGTCAATTTTTCTCCATAAAAAATAAAGCAGGGTCAGAGGTCAGAATTCTTTAATACTGAAAGACTATTTAGAAGAGAACTTTCAACTGAATATAGCCCATCTGACTATCTTATCTATGTTTGACAATGTTGGGGAAAAAAGCGTTTTCCCAGAAGGAACTTTTGAAAGTTGCCATATTATCATTAAATATTACTTAGTATCCTCATATATGCTTATCAGTATTCAAAATACAAAATAGAGTATGTTCAACAGAATTAGATCCTATCTTCTACCAATTCAAATGTCAAAATTGGTATTATTGACTCATGTTAACAAGTAAACCTAAGCACAGACTAGAAATAAATAGCAAATGATTTATAGTTTGCACATGTTTAGGGACCAACGTTGAGTCTTTGTAGGCGGAAAATTTTCTGACTCCCACTCTGGAGTTAAGACTTTTAGAGTGCTTCTTCACAGAGAATTAGCTAGCATTTTTAAGACTGTGACGTCTTAAAAGATTTGAAAATTAGCTATGTCTGTGTAACTGCAACTCAAAGCATTCTAAGTATTCTGTCGACCATATATTGCCTGAGGCAAGAAAGCAGGACCTAGCGGAAAGCATTTTCCTTTTTCCTGAGAAAAGCTTGAGCGCTGTTGAACAAGGCATACTTATTGGAAGTTGCTCTTGATTTTAAGGCATGCTTTATCTATCATTTATAAAAATATGACCAACTTGTGAATATATGTCTATGAAAATCAATACAAGGCAGATATCTTTATGAGACGAGAACACCCTTTTAATCCGCGTGAACTGATCAAATTTATAAATCAAGCTGATTAAAGGTGACATGATCTTAATCGCATTTCATCGAGATGGAACTTGGAGACGGTATTCGGAGAGAAAAGGAATTGAAACACACACATTTCCAAACATCTACCTAAACTTTCCGTTAATCGGAGTTTGGGCCTCGAGTTATTTGATTTACGTGAGGAATTCTTAACTTTTAGGAATGGAGACCACAGTTCTTTTGAAGCCCAAAGAGCGATGAAATTTAAAGCATGAAGGCTGAAACTTTACAAATAATATGACTGCTTTACAGAGGTCTCAAGAGAGAGTTCTGTGTATTTGAGAATGAGTGAGGCCTGTCCAGATCAAGACAAGTTTTAATAAGGAAGGTGCTTGCAAAAGATCGGAAGTTGTAAGTGTGCTGCGGATGTCATGAAGTTCTATTTTACACCTGCTTGTGGTTGTTTTGATAATGGTTTTCTAACATGAAAATTATAAGTTATACTCTTTTCTATTTCAGTGAAATTATAGTAAAGATTCAATCATTAAATATTCATTTACTCCTCTCTGTGTCAGGGGCTGTACTGTGAATACAACATGAGGCCTTCAAGGGACAGACGTGTGAGCAAACAGTGACAGTACAATGCAGGGGCCACAAGCTGGCATTGACGTCTGTACAGGCTGCTCTAAGAACAGCACAGGGAAAGGCCCTCACTCAGGGAGGCGGTGCTGGGGGAGGCATACATGGCAAAGTAGAGGAAAGCTTCCCAGAAGCAGTGAAGAATATTCTATAGAAGAGACTACAGACGAGAAGCTATTTACCAAGAAAATAACTGGGGAGAAAAAGGCATTTAGCTAGAGGATGCAATCCGTGTGAGAAGCCAGGACCGTATCTGCCATGGCAAGGATGAGGAGCAGCAGATTAGAAAGGCTGGAACCTGGAAACTCTATACTCAGGGGCGGGGAGTTGATTCTGCTTTGTTCTCATCCTCTACATCTGCATTTATCAACAAGTCCGTTTGTTTCTACCTAAAAAATATCTCTGGAATATAGCTAGTGTCGCGAATTCCATCTCCACTGCACCAGCTCAGTCCAAGCCACTGTCCTCTCTAACCTGAATGACTGCAATAGCTTCCTTAATAAGGGTTACTTCTGCCACTTTTACTCCACTCGGAGAGGAGTTCCCTGGTGACCTCGTGAATTAAGAATCTGGCATGGTTACTGCCATGGCGTGGGTTCAGTCCCTAGCCTGGGAACTTCTGCATGCCATGGGTATAGCTACCAAAAAAAATCCTTAATATGGTTTTGTTAAATGTGGCTTCTATCTGACGAGTCTTCATCTTCCTCTTTGCTTTTATGTTGACTGTAGTATTTAGTCAATTAATTAATTAATTTGTGAACTTTTCACTTTCAGTTATCCTCACTAGATTTTTATAGGAAAAGTCGTGCTTGTTCATATGATCAGATCAGTATTCGGCACGGAGCAGAAAAATAAAACAAATAAATAAGGAAGGAAGGAAGAGGAAAAGAAAGGGAAAAAGATAAAAAGCAAGATATATGATGACTAAATGTAACATGATATTCTGTATAGACCCTGGGACAGTAAGTAGGTAAAAACGAAGGAAATCTGAATCAAGAATGGCCCTTAGGCAGCAATGCACCAGTGTTGGTTTATTAACAGTAACAAATGTACTCTACGCGTGTAAAATGTTAATAAGGGAAGTTTGGGTTCAGAGTATATTCAAACCCTCTGTACTACCGTTGTAATTATTCTATAAATCTAAATGCATTCTAAATTAAAAGTTTATAGGAGTTCCCGTCGTGGCTCAGCAGTTAACGAACCCAACTAGCATCCATGAGGACACAGGGTTTGATCCCTGGCCTCGCTCAGTGGGTTAAGGATCCAGTGTTGCCGTGAGCTGTGGTGTAGACTGCAGACACAGCTCGGATCTGGCATTGCTGTGGCTGTGGTGGAGGCCGGCGGCTATGCCTCCAATTGGACCCCCTAGCCTGGGAACCTCCATATGCTGCGGTGCGGCCCTAGAAAAGACAAAAAAATAAAAATAAAATAAAAAAGATTTTAAAAGCTTACTTTACAAAAAGAAAGGAGAAGAAAGTAAAGAGGAAAAGTAGGCAGCATGTGGCCGGGGCAGCGGGTGGAGGGTGGTTAAGAATTTCTTCCCAAGTCATGGTAATTTTGCTGGACTTTTTGCTGAAAGGATTAGAGGTGTATTTTAGAAAAGATAACTCCAAATGCAGCGCCAGCAAACTCTGTCCTAATGTACCAGACCGGACCGTCAATGTTTTAGAAGTGTGTGTGTATTAACTTCCTAAGACTATTGTTAAAACAAATTACAACTGTAGTGACTTAAAATATCCAAAAATGGAGCTCCTCACTTCCCCCACTCCTCCGCGTGTGTCTTCTCTAAGGGTCTCTAACAGGGACTCTTAGCAGTGAATTCAGGGCCCACGTGGAGCACGTAGCATGTCAGGATCCTTCCCTTAATTACATCTGCAAAGATGCTTTTCCCCCCAAAAGGCAGCATTCACAGGTTCCAAGGACTTGGAGGTGGGCACACCTTTTGGGAGGCCATCATTCCACCTGTAACGCAGGCCGGCTGGTCTTTTTAGACACTGCTCGGTTCCTCGGTTGTAGCACCAAAGCCACCATGGACAATTCGTAAGTGAATGCGAGTGGATATATTCTAAGAAAATACCATGAGCTGGCTCTGTTTAGCCCTGAGCCACAGTGTGCGGCCTCCTGACGGCAGTACGAGGGAAGCCTCCTAAGGCGACAAATGAAGGCAGTTCATCAAGTCAGGAGGGAGTCAGAATGGTCGCTATTAAGGGTGACAAAGGTTGAATAGGACGGTGGCGATGGAGGAGAAGAGGAAGGAAGAAACTGAGAGCTGGTGATTAGAATCACCGGGTTTGGGTGACAGACTGCAGGGCAGGGATCATTAAAGGTTAAGACAGAAGTAGGCTGACACGCTTGGTTTTTCAAAGAACAACTTGAGAGTTTTCCGCTTTCATTCCTTGAAAAACACTGCTTTTACCAAGGTAATGTGGGGTTGACTCTAACCCACAGAGTCCAGTGGTAAAAAATAGAAAGGAGCGAAAAGTGTGGAGATTTTACCCTGTAGCCAGAACTGCAGTGTATGGGACATTTTGAAGTCAAAGACAGGGGTTAGCCAGTTGGTTTATTTTTTGCAAGGAATGAAGTAGTACTAGGAAGAATGTCCTTTCCAGTTAAACACAGTGTGTAAACAGTTCTTCTCATCAAGCGAAGAGTTGCATGGTTGAGATTATTAATTATAATTCATATTTATACATCTGTTCATGGTCTACGAAGTTCTGGCACCGTGCGTCGTGTCATTGGATCCGCACAACGTTTCTGGAGTAGAGAGGGCGGGTATTACCATGACACCTGGAGCACAGAGCAGCACCATGACCTTTTTAAGGTCACGCAGACAGCAGTTTCTGGTTTCCTGGCTCAAAATTCCCTAAGTCGTGGGCTTTTTCCTGTTCACTGTCTCTGTCGTTGGATCAGAGAGCTGTGACAGTGTGTGGCCCCTCTAGCCGGGGTGGTCAGCATGACCAGAAAGATAATGTTGAGATTGATGAGGCTCTTAACGAGGCAGTCAGGGTGGCCTTCCAGCTGTCCTTGGAGGGTGGATGGCCAAAGAGAACATGCAGCCTTGAGAGCAAAAGCAGAACATGACATGGGCAGGGATGAGGAGAGAAGCTGGACCCGGAGCTGTGTTACAAAAATTACGGCATGCGAGAGATAAAGCAGCAGTGTCATGAAAGTAATCCAGAGATGTGACTCTGCCAAACTCATCACCACAGCAGTTACTTGCAGAGTTTGTTAGCAACGTGCTACCCCAAGTGCTTAGGAGTCTTCTGATTCAGCCAGTCTGGAGTGGGGTTCCTGAAGGACCCCCTTCCCACCCCAGGAAATGCGGTAGAGAACGCGTCCACCAAATAATCCATAAAATAAAAGCAGTGGAAAACATTTAGAGAGATTTCTGATGTTAAGATAGCAAAGTGTTGGTATACATAACCTCTATTTTTAAGAAATGGCAGAGGGAGAGTAGGGAGCTTTTAGACAATAATTTAATGATTTTTTTTCCTTTTTATGGTCCACCTGTGGCATAGGGAAGTTCCTGGGCTAGGGGTTGAATTGGAGCTGCAGCTGGGGCCTATGCCACAGCCACAGCAATGTGGGATCCAAGCTACATCTGTGACCTACACTGCAGCCTGTGGTAATGCCAGATCCTTAACCCATTGAGTGAGGCCAGAGATTGAACCCACCTCCTCACAGAAACAATAGCAGGTCCTTAATTCTCTGAGCCACAGCGGGAACTCACAACAGGAACTTTTTTGTTGTTGTTGCTTTTTAGAGCTGAACCTGCGGCATCTGGAAGTTCCCAGGCTAGGGGTCAAATTGGGCCTATGGCTGCCAGCCACAGCCACAGCCACAGCAACACTGGATCCGAGCCGCATCTGGGACCTATACCACAGCTCACGGCAACGCAGGATCCTTAACCTACTGAGTGAGGCCAGCGATCGAACCCGCATCCTCATGGATCCTAGTTGGGTGCATTAACCACTGCGCCACAATGAGAACTCCCAGGAACTTGATATGCTTTGACACCTTGTGCGTGGTACCAGGCTAAGCACTGGGAGCACAGCAGTGAGTAAGAAATTAAGTCAGACTTGGCCCTTGTCCTCACAGAGCTTATATTCTGCATGGGAGACTAATGTCGACTATTGCTGTTTCATAATAGTATGTAGGTAAGCGCTAAAAAAAGAGTACAGGAGGTCATAACAGGGGCAGATAAAGGAGCCTGACCTAGTCTGGTCATCGGGCAAAGCTCCCGGAGGAAATGCTATGATTTCAGATCTGAAGGATGAGATAGATTGACCCAGAAAAAGGAGAGGGGAGGATAAAGAGGCAACTCAGAATATTAAGTAATTACCTCAAAAAATTTTTTTGAGAGCCTGAAATGTGCCAGGTAATATTCTAGGTTCTGGAATGGATCAGTAAACAACATGGATAAAATTCTGCTCTCATGGAGCTTGTGTCTTGATTTATGAGTCAGAGAAAATTGAAAATAAATTATTAAATAGGAAATCCTTTGACACAACAATAGTGTAAGCTTTCAGTTCTCTCCTGACCAATCTATTGATTCAATGCAATACTAATCCAAATGTCCACAAGAGCTTTTTGTGTAGAACTTGATAAATTAATTCCAAAATCCATATGGAAATGCACACAAAAGACAACCTTAACAAATGAAGTTGGAAAAGTTTTATTACCGAATACCAAGACTTATTCTAAAGTGATAATTAAGACTTTGGTGGTGTCGCAAGAGTAGACAAATAGCCCAATGGAACAGAATGGAGTTCAGAAATAAACTCACACTTAATAATACATAGCAAAGATGCCACTGCATTGCCATGGGGAAAAGGATATGCTTTTCAATAAATAGGGCCAGGTCGATCGACTATAACCTCTAGTAAATCAATACACAAAAACCAGTTCTTGCACAAACCAGAGTAATGCTACCCCTAGGAGATAACTGGGGAGAATGCCTTTGTCACCTGGAGTTGGTTCAGATTTCTCAAACCAGGCACCAACCAAAAAGGGAAATATTGATAAATGGAACATCATTTAGAACTTCTGTTTATCAAGAGACACTATTTAAAGGGTGAAAAGGCAAGTCACAGAGTGGGAGAAAATGTTTGTAACAGATGTTGCTGAAAGAAGACTCATGCCTGGAAGACGTAAAAAATGCCTACAGATTAGTAAAAAAAAAGGGGGGGGTGGGTAAAAAACTGGGACAGGCTTTTCAAACATGCAAAAAAAAAAAAAAAAAACAACAAAGAAAAGACTATATAAAAGTCCAACAAGCATAAGGAAAAAAATGCTCAGACTTTTTAGTAATAAGAGAAATACCAATTAAAACCACAATGGGGTATTACTTCATACCTATCACAATGGTTGACACTAAAAAAAATTAACAGTATTGAGGGATTTCCTGTCATGGCACAGTGGAAATGAATCCAGCTAGTATCCATGAGGACGCAGGTTCAGTCCCTGGCCTTGTTCAGTGGGTCAGGGATCCAGCCTTGCTGTGAGCTGTGGTATAGGTCGCAGGTGCGGCTTGGATCCTACATTGCTGTGCTTGTAGCTCTGATTTGACCCCTAGCCTGGGAACCTCCAAATGCCGTGGATGTGGCCCTAAAAAGCAAATAAATAAAGAAATAAAATTAACCGTATGGAGAACCAGTTAGGATGTGGAGCAATTAGAGGGAGTATATACTGATGCAACTGCTTTGAAAAATGGTCTGGCAGCGTCTGCTCAAACTGAATGTGTGCATTTTGTATGATCCCAAGAGTCTACTCCTTGTTATATACCAAACAGAGAAACCTTCTTCAGGGCAAGAGACATGTCTATGAATGTTTATAGCAACACTACTTGTCATAGCTCCCAAATGTCTGTCTTAGTCTATCTGGGCTGCTCTAACAAAATGCCATAGACTGGTTAGATTATAAACAACAAATATTCATTGCTCACAGTTGTGGAGGCTGACAAGTCCCAAAGCAAGGTGCTGGCACATGTGGTGTCTGGGGATGAGGCATGCTCTCCTCGTTCAATGTCCATCAACAGAAGAAAGCTTAAACAAAGTTAGCATATTCTTAGAATAGAATAGCAGACCGCAAGAAAAGTCAACACATCTATTCATGCAACCACATGGATACAAACAGCACTGAGCAAGAAGTCAGTCACGTGAGAGTGCATATTGTATGATTCTACTTATGTAAAGTTCAAGTACAGGTGATCCCAATCTATGGAACCTATATTTAGAGGAAGGTAATTATTTTATTTCTGCGTTGGTAATACAGAGGGTTCACTTTGTAAAAACAAAAATCACGAAGCTGTACACCTAGGATTTTTGTACTTTTCTGTATGTGTGTATATGAGTTCAATTAAAACACTTATTTTAAAAAAAGAATTGAAACAATTAAGTGGTCTCTCTTTCATGAGAAGATATTGGTAGTTACAATCTGAATAGCAATCTACCAAGAAAAATTAGTAGTGGAAATTATTAGAGTGAAATGTTTCATAAAAAGAAAGTTTACCTTTTGCGGGATTTGTCTTCACATCATTACTTTGATTTTAAAGTATCAGTTGGAGTATATTTAGGTATAACTGAGGAAACATTATTTGAACTATTAAGGGAGGCTAAGCTATGCCTTCTCTCTTCTGCCACCCCCAAAATCTCCGTGGCTTGAAATGACAAAAGTTGACTTCTTGTTCTCATCAGTCTCATTAAGTGTTTGGCAAGCGGTCTTCCGCAGGATGTTTCAGGGGCCTAGGCTTCCTCTGTCTTCTGGCTCAGCCTTCCTGTGGATCTTGAGTCCTTCCTGGACCCTCTGCATCTGACCAGCCAAGGAGCAAAAACAAAGGAGAGGCATACTTTTAGCTGCCTTGCTCCAGGGTGACGCATCCCTCCTAACTGCATAATGAGAATTAGCCAGTTGGTTCTACAATATACACTGGGGCTGGGCAATGCAGTCGACTCTGTGCCGAAGAAGACACCAAGCTAGTTAGTCTGCAGCGATCTCTGACACACTTGGAGCCCAAGAAAGACCAGGGGGTCCCTATGGAGCAGGGCAGAAAGGGGCTACGGGGGAATGGGAACTCTAATAGGAAGCGTGACAAGTGGCATCTTCATCGAGAAGTCTATCATCTTCAAGGATATAAAAAAAGAAGTTGAAAAAGAATGGTCTTTCCATAATTTGAGAGAAAGAGCTTATTATGAGGGAGAGATTAATTAGAGGAAAAATTAAAACACAGGCACTACTGCGTTGGAGGAAGGAATGTATCAAGGTAAAATATTTGATCCCGACCAGGGGACGTTGGTCAATGCATGAGATATTACGCAGGTCAGTGAGACTTTCAGGCAAGGCAGACAAAACAGGGAAGCAAAGCAGGCAGTGCTCTGGACTATTTTGCATTTTTTTCCTCTCAAGAGTAAATAAAGTAAGCCAAGAATATGGTACAATTGTAATCAAGAAGAGTTAAATTCTCATAGGAAGAGCTGAAACTTACAGCCATCCCCCAACATCCTTGACACTGGAACCTGTAGCTAAATAGTCATAATATTGTCATAAGAAAAACCCGTGTATTAAACCGTGTTAGACTCTGATGTGAAGGGCACCACCTGACGTTGTTAAAAACGGTGCTCCTGCGACTCTGAACTTTGCTTTGGGAGAAGTCTGGGGAGAAGCTGGGTTTGTGCTGGAGACAAAGGATGCGGTAAGCAGGGGAGGACTATGAGCCGTTTTAAGATGGTTCGTTTCAGCCCTTTCAGTGAAGAGAGCTGCTGGGAGTTAAGCATATCTGCTATTTCTTAGGCTGACCTTGGTCAGAGGTACGGCAGACAGTAACTTTCGTCTCCACTGTTCCACTGTCCGATCAACTGACAGCTGCCTGAAGGAATCTTAGGGTTGGAAGCACAGGTGCTCTTCCTTGCAATGCCCTTCATAAAGGACCGTGGGCAGAACAATGGTAGAATCGCCGCTTAGACTGTTCTCCTTAGCTGTGCTGTCACCTAGAAGAGCTGAGACCAAACCCGGGGTGGGTTCATCCGAGTACCGCTGTTCTGCTGAGACAGAGACACCAAACATTAATTGTTTCTTAAAGAAAGTAATTTATTCATCTCTCATGTAATAGTCTGCCGTGAATGTTCCATGTTCAGCCCTTCTGGTTCTGATCACTTAGGAACCCAAAGCGTATCTTACCGTCTCAGTCAGACGTACACACTTCACTTGCATCACATTTTATTGGCAGGAACTCAGGCATGTGGCTACACTTACATGCGAGGGGGAGTCGCAGGTCTTATCCCTGGTGAGAGAGGCCCAGTTATAACATTGTTTGTTTGAAAGATAAGAAAAGTGGATTTTAGTGAGCACCTACCCCTATCCATCCAGAAAGAGTGGAGGAAGTGAACCAGAAAAATGGAAATTATTTTACACGTATTGTTAAAACCATGTACAGGTGAACTTTGTTCATATCAGAGTTATATATACCATTTGGTGTGACCTTTTCTCAAATTCTGAAAATTACAATTTTTGATAACATCAAATGTGCAGTGCAATTTCAGAGAAGGTTTATTCCCAATTTAGACTTATATTTAAATAACCAGGATTTCTAAATCTAGGTCTTTAAGATTTTACATTGCTTTCCAGAGTCAAATCATGAAAGACTAGTAAGCAAACACTTTATTTTATTTTTATATTATTTATTTATTTATTTTGTCTTTTTCAGGGCTGTACCCGCAGCATATGGAAGTTCCCAGGCTAGGAGTCTAATCGGAGCTGTTGCTGCCAGCCTATGCCACAGCCACAGCCACAGCAACTCGGGATCCGAGACACATCTGCGACCTATACCACAGCTCACGGCAACGCTGGATCCTTAACCCAGTGATCGAGGTCAGGGATCGAACCAAAACCTCATGGTTCCTAGTCGGATTCGTTTCTGCTGCGCCACGACGGGAACTCCGAGATAAGTAAGCAAACACTTTAAATGCTAGGAGACATCCTTCAGTATCCAACACACAGCAAATTCAAGTTTTGTTTTTGGAAATTTCTGGAATTAAAAAAATATATTTTTGATCTGTGATTAGTTGAGTTGGTTGAATCTAAAGTTGTTGAATCCATGGATAAGAAGGGCAGTTACTATTTTAAAAATGAAGGTAGAAATTTCTTTTTAGAGTAACTCTAATGCAATCATCCTGAAAATTTTGTTTTGAAAATTTATATTGACAGGATGATAATACTGTAAAACTCTTAGAGGAAAACTTAGGCAGAATACTCTTCCACATAAATTGCAGAAATATCTCTTTGGATCTGTCTCCTAGAATAATGGAAATAAAATAAAAAATAAACAAATGGGACCTAATTAAACTTAAAAGCTTTTGCATAGCAACGGAAATCATAAACAAAACAAAAAGACAAGCTACAGAATGGGAGAAAATATTTGCAAACGATGTGACCAACAGGGGATTAATCTCAACAAAGAGTTTAGACAGCTCAATATCAAAAACCAAACAACCCCATCAAAAAACGGGCAGAAGATCTAAATAGACATTTCTCCAAAGATGACATAGAGATGGCCAAAAGGCACCTGAAAAGGTGTTCAGCATCACTAATTATTAGAGAAATGCACATCAAACTGCAATAAGGTATCACCTCACCTCGCTCCAGCAAGAATGGCCATCCGCAAAAAGTCTGCAAACAGTGAATGCTGGAGAGGGTGTGGAGGAAAGGGGGCCCTCCTACAGGGATGTAAATTGGTATAGCCCCTATGGAGAACAGTATGGCCCTCCCTTAAACTAAAAATAGAGTTACCTTATGATCCTGCAACCCCGCTTCTGGGCATATATCTGGAAACAACGTAATTCAAACAGATAGCTGCCCTCCAATGTTCATAGCAGCACTATTTACAAAAGCCAAAACATGGAAGCAACCTAAGTGTGTCCATTGACAGATAAATGGCAAGAGATGTGGAATACACATGCAATGGGATGTTAGCTGCAAAAAAAGAATGAAATAATGCTGTTTGCAGCACCATGAGTAGACCTAGAAATTATCATCCTAAGCGAAGTCAGCCAGAGACAAATATCATATGATACTACTTACATGTGCCATCTAAAAAAATGTTACAAAAGAACTTATTTACATGACAGAAATAGACTCACAGACAAAGAAAACAAACTTACTATTACCAAAGGGTAAATGGGGTTGGGGATAAATTGGAGGTTTGGGATTAAAATATATACACTGCTATTATAAAATAGCTAACAAAGTCCTGCTGTATAGCAGAGGGAACTCAATATCTTGTGATAACCTATAATGGAAGATACAGGTTATAAAAATTTTATAATTTTTCAAGAATATATATATTCGTATATATGTATAACTGAGTCACTTTGCTGTACACCTGAAACTAGAACTTTGTAAATCAACTATATTTTAATAAAAATTTTTAAAAAGAAAAAATTGAAAAAAGGAAGTATAGGAGTGTTAGTATAGAATGTGAGTTTTTTGGAATTTAGAGTCCTTAGAGTAATTATTTTTAAATAATCCTACTTTCTAATTTGGGGCTCACTCATTACATCCTAAGGAAGATTTACACAAATCTTGAAAAACACAACTCCCTGAGGATGCTGGAGACAAAGACGGAGAAATCGTTTCTGTTCTTTCGAAGTCCACACCCGCGGCACGTGGAGGTTCCCAGGCTGCAGCTGCCGGCCTGCACCACAGCCACAGCAATGCGGGATCCTTAACCCTCTGAGCAAGGCCAGGGATGGAACCCACGTTGTCATGGAAACTAGGTGTGTTCATTACCGCTGAGCCATGATGGGAACTCAATGATTAGGCATCTTCTGATACTTTTACAGAGGGAGGAAGGCATGTGCCTCTTACTGCCAGACGGGGATGGAATCCAAGATCCCAGCGTGGTCTTCACTGACACAGTGAAGCTGGGGGGCAGGGGGCATTGGCGTGAGGGGGGCTCATTACTATTTACAGCACATGCAAGTCCTAGCTCCCTGCTCATACTTCCCTGGCACCATCATGGGTGGGGGCACTGGGGCTCCTGATTTTAGCTCAGCAAGGCTGAGAATCGGGCTCCCTACGTGGCCTTTTCTGATGTACCCGGTGGCGAGACCACAGTTTTTCCTGTCACGTTTGGCTGAGGTAGAGTGGTTATTTGGTTATTGTCAACAAGTTTTTTGTTTTGCTAGTGTGCCCATTTCCTCCTGGTCCTTTGGACAGAGAAAGTGGATCTTTTTATTTTTATTTTTGGATGTGCCTATTGGTATTTCTGGTTTCTGATTTGCCAACCTCTTTAGCTCTGTATCTAGGATAACATGAGGCTTAAAGACAACCCAGAAACTCAACACTGTGTTGCTCCTTGGGTCCTGAGCTTCCTAGCTGGTCTGCCTCTTCTCTCCACCCTGCAGAGTCTACTTATGTTTATTTCATATATAATGTCAAGGGTTTTAGTTGTATGTAGTGGGAGGCACAGGCACTATTATGCATATTTCCTACGGAAGTGCACGTCTCCACCAAAATGGAAATTTTATAAATAAGAAATAAAATCTTTGAAGTAAAGTTTCACTTGTGTATTAGTTAGGGTTCTCCAGAGAAACAGAACAGAATATATAGGATAAGATAGACAGATTGATGATGGATGGGTAGATATATAGAAGATAGAGAAATGATAGAAGGATGGATAGATAGACAGATGATCAATAGATACAAGAGGAGATTTGTTATAGGAATTGGCAAATGTATTTATGGAAGACGGAGCCCAAGGAGTTCCACAAGCTACTGTCTGCAAGCTGGAGAACTGGAAAAGCAGCAGCGTACTTCAGTCTGCATCTGAAGGCTTATGTAGGGAGCATGAGCAGAGTGCTAAGTCCCCAGAGCCAGGATTTCGGGAACGTGAGGGCAGGAACAGATGGACATCCCAGCTCAAGAGACAGAGAGGATTAGCCCTTCCTTTGCCTTTTGTTCTGTTTGGTCGCTCGGTGGATGGGATGACGCCTGCTTCCATTGGTCAGGACAGATCTTTCTGCAGTCTGCAGAATCTAATGCTAATTTCTTCTAGAAACACCTTCACGTGTGCACCCAGAAATGATGTTTTACCATCTATCTGGGTCTCCCTTAGCCCCGTCGAGTTGCCATATAAAATTAACCATCACAATAGGTTAACAGATATTACTAAATCTGAAGGATAGAGAAAAAAAGTTTGAAAAAAGTTAAAATCTCAAGGGCCTGTGAAACAAAAACAGGCATCTATAAGGAGAGGAGATACGTAGTGGGACAGGAAAAGATATTTGAAGAAATAATAACTGAAGACTGCTTAAATTTGAAGAAAGACATAAATTTATAGATTCAAGAATCTTGGGAGTTCCCTTTGTGGCTCAGCAGTAATGAACCCAACTACTCTACATGAGGATACGGGTTCCACCCCTGGCCCCGCTCAGTGGGTTAAGGATCCAGTGTTGCCAAGATCTATGATATAGGTCGCAGATGCAACTCAGATCTGGCATTGCTATGGCTATGGTGCAGGCCGGCAGTTGCAGCTCTCCGATTAGACTCCTAGCCTGGGAAATTCCATGTGCCTTGGGTGTGGCCCTAAAAAGACAAAGAAAAAAAAAAAATCTTGGTGAACCCCCTACCAGGATAAATATCAAGACCAGAAAAACAAACACACAAACAAACAAAAAAACAAACAAACAAACAAAAAAAACAAAGAAAAGGCAAACCAAAGAGGAGGAGAAAATATTCTCTGACAAAAGACTGATTGGGATTCGGAATAGATAAAGGTTTCTTCAACGCACAGTAGGAAGAAAACTCAGTAACATCTCATGAAAGATAGCTATTTTTGTGTACATGAGACGTTGCTCAATTTCATTAGGCGTCAGGTTTTAAATGAAATTAAAACCACAAGGTATTGGTTACTCTCGTAAGAAAGGTAAAGTGAAAAAGGCTTATGGGAGTTGATGCGGCTGTGGATGAACTGGAACTCGCCTACACTGCTGGTGGGAACATCCAGTGGCACAACCCAATTTGGAAAACAATATAGAACTTTCTTAGGAAGTTCAACATACAGCCACCACACCATCTATTCATTCTCTTCCTAGGAATGAAGACACGTGGCGACGTAAAAATTTTTGCACCAATATTCACAGCAGCTTTATTGACCATCATCCAGAACCAGGAAACAACCCCAGGGTTCATCAGTGGATAAACGGATAAGCGGAGTGGTATCCGTGTGATGAAATGAGTCAGCACACAACACGCATAAACTACCGATATACAAAACCAAAGGGATGGATCTAAATCAATCGGTTGGGAAAAGAAACCAGACACAAAAGCATACATGATGTATGATTCCATTTACAGAAAACGCAAACTACTTTATAGTGATAAAAAGCAGATCAGTGGTTGCCTGTGTCCAAGGGCAGAGGGAGGAATTAAATGGAAAGGGAAGAAGGAATCTTGGGGATGCTGGAAATGTTTCGTATTTTTTTCTTTATTAAGATGGTAATTTCACAGATGTATACAATTGTCACAATCCATTCAATTATATGTTTTAAATGGGTGCAGCTTCGTACATAAATTATTTTTAATATATTTGATAAAAATGAGGGGGCTATTTTCATATCATTCTTCAGAGCTGAAATCTATTTCTTGGTCAGTCACAACCCAATTCTCTGGTCCTGGTTCTGGCCTCTGAAACCATGCCTACAAAAGCATAAGCAAATTATTTATTCCACTGCAAGAGTCTCTCAAATATTTAAAAGAGCCAGTGTATCCCTCTCATTTTTTCTTTTCCAAAAGATACTATCCCTCCCCCATTTCCCACCCCGACTCTGTTTTTTAAGGTATTCTTCAAATCCTAAGCTCTTTAAGCTTCCTGCTTTCCTGCCTTTAAAGCTGCTTTAGTTTGTCAACATTACCTATAAAATGAATCATCCAAAAACCGAATGGAATGCGTTAGCCCTATATCCATTAAGATTTGTTCAAGGGAGCTAGCATAGTTTTAAAAAGAGAGAGGACCAGGTCCGGGGAAATTTGAGTTCTCGGGCTCTGCCAGCAGGTGACTAGCTTTTTGATCTTAAGCAAATCCAGCCCTTGGTATAATGAGGGAGTTGGAATTATTTATTTGGCCTAAGATTTTATTCATTTTTATCATCCAGCAATGAAGGCACAGGTACGAAACCTCTGATAAACTGTCTCAATTATGAAATGGACATCAGCTCAGCTCTTCTGCTAAGAGATGATGGAAGCTAAAAAACCCCCAACATTTTGAAACTTGAAAAGAATTTTTTAGTTTTGTATCAGAGTTGTGTTTGGAGGGAGTCTTCATTTTTCCATTTGCATGAGGATCCATGACCCTTAACTTCTGTTGTTAGAGATTTTCCAGCCATGTGATTTATGACTTGCTTATCCATCTCTGCGAGGTGGAAAAATTCAAAACATATGGCAGCTCAGATGTTAGGTTGGGAGAAATTAAAAATTAAAAATTTTCAGAGCTGTTTAGAAGATGCTTTGCTGTATACATTTTTAATGCGATTTGTGTATATGAGTATGTTGGGAAAATGCCACTTGGGGATGAAGTCTGAGGAAAGATACATCTCTATACTTTAAGTCTGCTCTAGGTAGCAACAGATGTTGCAAATAAAATAGGAATTTGTTCAAAGCTAGAGATTTAAAAAATATACTTTTTTTTTTTTTTTCCTAATTGAACAACCACCACCAAATCAGCAACAGCTACTCTTCAGAGGAAATAAGTAGAAAGAGTCAGGGACCAGGTGTAGAGAAATTCCAGTAAAATTACTATATTAGAAATCAAACACTAGAATATTTACCGAATTAGGGAAACTTTCAGATAAATTTTGTGAATGGTATTTTTTTATCTCAGGAAAAAATATTTTAATTCTCCAATATTACAATATTATTCTAGCAAATAATTTGTTTAGTGAAAACTTCCCCGGGGAGTTCCCATTGTGGCTTAGCAGTAATGAACCTGACTAGTATCCATGAGGATGCAGGTTCGATCCCTGGATCCCTGGCCTTGCTCAGTGGGTTAAGTATCCGTCACTGCCATGAGTTGTGGTGTTAAGTCGCAGACGTGGCTTGGATGCAATGTGGCTGTGGCTGTGGCTGTGGCGTAGGCTGCCAGCTGCAGCTCTGATTCAACCCCTTGCATGGAAATTTCCATGTGCCACGGGTGCAGCCCTAAAAAGACAAAACAAACAAACAAAAAACTTCCCCCAATGACTTGTGATACAAAGCATCCTGCTGGAAAAAGAAATTTCCTACTTGCTCGTTTGTACACATGTGTATGAAATGGAAAGAGTGAACAGGAGGCTAGCGGGGGTTGGCAGAGCTTCTTTTTTGGAGTTGATGCTGTAATAGTTTCCCTTGGATAACACGTTTGAAGTGTTCCATTAATTAAGGAACACAGAAAATGGGCCAGCAGCGTTCCTAGTGTTCAATGACACCTGAAAATTTGACAGCGCTTTAATTCCACGGTTCTCTGAAAAGAATTCTAACAGTAGACATGAACTTGCTTCACTCTCATATTAATAACTCTCTTATTCTGTTCTTTCCTAGGCTTGTAGGGGTTTTATTTCCCTCCCCATCTCCATGTATTTTCTCAGGTTCATAGTCTTTCCCTTCTGGAATGTGTTCCTGGCCAGGATGGTTTCACCTGGACTTGTTTCAACCCAGACCACTCTGCTGTCTAGAGGAAGGACAATGTTCCTTCTGCTAAAATATCTGATTTATTCTCCATCAGCTCTGCGTCTACTCTCTTCTCGTGCCCTCCCCGTAACACACACAGACAACGCGCCTGCTCTCTCACTCGCTCACCCAGACGCGCACACACACTGTTTGTGTGAATTCTTAAACATTCTTTCCCAAATATCAAGTGAGCGAATGTCTGTAAGCTGTAGAGTCCTACACACATTCTGTTGTGACGCTGGTGTTTTATAGGCTACTAGTCTGAGTTAGACAGAGCAAGGCAACAATAACAGGTGACTTTTTCCCTGTCAAAAAACAAGGCTAAGGTATGACTTTGCAGCCATGCCTCTAACTGTCAGAATCTTAGCTCCTCTGACACTCCCCACCCATCTGTCCCTCCAGTTTCCCAGGGGACAACTGGAGAAGGGGCTTCATAAACGCCCCTGGCTTTAGCAATCAGTTCTGTTAACTATGATAAATGGCATACGCTTTTCAAAGCAGGCACACTTTCCTGGCTGGTTTCACAGCCCCTACTTAGGGCTGCCACTGCAGCCAGGATGATGCCTCTGCTGCTTATATCGTTGCTTGTGCCCCGGCAATGTGTTGTTCTGAGGCCAGATCTCTCCCAAGGCAGAACCTTCCACTCCAGAAGGCTCAGCGGGGCCGGGCCCTTGGCACGGTCTGTGGGCACTGCTTAGCGGCCTCTTCTCCACAGCCTGGTCCCCGCAGCTTCCCTTTGCTGCTTCTTGCTGAGTCTGCTGCTCCCGGATGTGAGTAAGATTTTCTTCTGGGGGGAGGAGGGCCCTAACCTCAGCATCAGGCCACTTTTATTCTCTGTGCCTGCAGCATGGCCTCTCTTCCTCCAGGAAGCTGTCTTAGGTTCCCAGGACCCAGGGGACGCCACAAAGAGTTGGAATTTCCAGAGACCTTCTTCAGAGGTAGCCCCTTCCCTTCTCTGGCGATTGTTAATGATGGCAGCTGTTGGGAGAAAACTGACGTGTCTATTTCTCTTTGCGGTGGCTTCAGGCTCTGGGCAGACACGGATACAGCACTCTCAGCTTTGTTCCAGGGATCATCCAAATGTTAAAATACATGCGATTAAATGCACTGTGCTTTCTCATTGTTTTGACATATTTAGACATGAAATAACCCATGCTTAAATGCATTCTAATTCAACATATATCACAAATGAGTAATTATCTACCAGTTGCAATAACATCTCTCACCACCCCCTCTCCCTTCCTGGAAAGGATTCGAGGCAGATACATTATTCCTGTGTCTTCATGGTGTTTCTCATTGCTGTTATTCTGTCCATACCCCAGGCTGTCCAATATCTTAATTGGTTGGTTGTTGACCTTGCAAACCTCTTTATTTGCAATAAAGGTATAATGCCGATACAAAATTATATTCACCTCTAGAAACGACCTTATTTCTGAATATTATATAAACAATTTTAATTAATCTTTGATCATATTATTGCAAGATCTGGCCGATTACTCTTTTGTCCTTAGATAAGAAACAAAACAAAGATGCCTGTTCTTAAAATCTGTTTTATACTCTGATTCCTGACATTCCAATATCTTTAAAAATGTCTGTTAGTGGTTTTTAAAATTTCCCTTAAAGAGTCTTTTTGTATATACTATATCCCATGTTCCTTAAGACAGTCTTACAAAAGATTCTAGATGCCAGAATCTTGATTGTAACACTCAGGTAAAGCCTACCTCATTCAGATTCTAATCACCAGAGGGAAGGTGTTCATTCCTATTTACCTTGGGACCCCATAATAATGGCAGAAGAATTTGCTAAGAATGACTAAACACAATATACTCTGTAGGAGAAATGTGTACAATTTATTACACAAATCTAAATACAGTTATTCATAGAGAATGTGCATTGGTTTCCAGTCTCCGTTTACTCCTTCTGAAGAAACTATTATTAATTTTTAATTAGGAAATAATTCTATTCCAGTGTGGAATACTGCTCTTTGTCCCAAAGCTTCTGTTCTGGGATGTTTGCTTCTTACTCCAGGGTTTGTGTTACCACATTTTGGACTCTATTTATGGAATCACACAAAAAACAGCCATTGAATACGGGGTCTTTATCAGCTGATTTCTCTGGAAGGCTTATATTCTTTGTAACAATACACTGTGGCTGGCTGTGGCTGTGGGATGATTTGGCTCTGGGTCTAACTGGAGCACCCTATCTGGCAGTTCCATTAGAATCAACATTCTTGGCTTTGGAGAACGGAAGACATTTTAAATTCATTTTGGCTGAAGAAGTCAATTTCTGCCTGAAAAACAAGCAAATGGATCTCCTGAAATATGGGTACGCATCTCTTCTGCATCACCATTAAACGTAGTTCTTAGCAGCTCGAACTCAAGGAATGACTTTCTAATTAACCTATGTCTTTTATTTTCTTTGTTACATTGAGACTTACTAAATCTTTCCCTAAGGAACAATGATCCGTTGATTCATTCATCCTTTTTCTATTTAAGCATCAACTAAATGCAGAGATGGCACTGGACTCTCTCACACCCAACGGTGCGTAATCCTATAAACTTGCCTGTCCTCCCAAGAATCCCATCATATCAAACGATTCTTTCTTTTCTCGCTATTTCTCAGACATTAATTGTACAATTTTCAGATTCTCCCGAATGGTCTTACCTTTTCCAAATCTGACAATAACACAACACATTTCTGGCTGTTGTTTAGAGAAAAATAGTCCCCAAACGTCAACATTTCTTGGTTCCTGCTTTTCTAGAGCTATCAGCACTAATTTTCCAATATCAACTCCTCCTGAACGGAGTTTAAAAAGATCAGAGGTTACAAAGTAGAGACAATTTTGATTATGAGCCAGAACCTATGGCATCAATTGTGTTAGTAGAAAACTATCTTGTTCCTGTGAGATAAACAACAATTACTTGTCTTTTAAGCTCTTCAGACTTTCAGGAAACTATGTGTGTGTGTATTTATTTATTTTAGGGCCACACCTGTGGCATATGGAAGTTCCAGGGCTAGGGGTGGAATCGGCTTATGCCACAGCCATAGCAACTTGGTATCGGAGCCACATTTGCAACCTACACCATAACTCATTGCAATACCTAATACTTAACCCATTGCGTGAGGCCAGGGATGGACCCCACATCCTCATGGATACTAGTCGATTTATTACTGCTGAGCCACAATGGGAACTCCCAGGAAACTCTATTTTGACAATTCCCCCCACCCTTTTATTTGAAATGAATACCCCTTGTTAGTCCACAGCATGCCCCCAAATGAATCAAAGACCTAAACATAAGAACTAGAACAGTAAAACTCTTAGAAGAAAACACTGGAGTAAATGTTCATGATATTGGAATTTGGCAATGACTTCATGCATAGGACATCAAAAGCACAGGTGAAAGAAAAACATTAACTGGACTTTACCAAAATTGAAAGCTTTTGTGCATCAAAGGATACTATCAAGAAAGCAAGAAGAAAACCTACTGAAAGGGAGAAAATATTTGCAAATCATATATCTGATAAAGGATTAATATTCAGAATCTTTTCAAATATATAATTCAAAAGATAATAGTAACAAAAAGATAATACAAAAAGTTGGCAAAAGGAGTTCCTGCCATGGTGCAGTGGGTTAAGAATCCAATTGCAGGGCCTCAGCTCACTGTGACAGTGGGTTCCATTTCTGGTCTGATGCGGTGGGTTAAAAGATCTGGGTTTGACACAGCTGCTGTGGTGTAGGTTGCAGCTGTGGCTGGGATTCAGTCCCTAGCCTGGGAACTTCCATACGCCGTGGGTGCAGCCCTTAAAAAAAAAAAAAAAAAAAAGTTGGTGGAGGACCTGAATAGACATTTCCCCAGAGAAGATATTAAAATAGCCAGTAAGCACTTGCAAAGATGTTCAGCATCATTAGTCCTTAGGGAAATGCAAAGCAAAACCATAACAGAGATACCACCTCTTATCTACTACGATGGTTATAATTTGTAAAAAATGGAAACTAACAAGTGTTGGCAAGGAAGTGGAGAAATCAGAATCTTCTGCATTAGTAGTGAAACGGTAAAGTGGTCTGGAGTAAATCACATTTTGGTGATTTTTCAAAAAATTAAACTTGAGTTATCATATGACCGAGCAATTCCACTCCTAGATATATATCTAAATAACTGAAAGCAGGGCCTCAGCGCAAATATTTGTACACCCATTTCTTTTGCCTATTTCTTTTTTTTTTAAAAGGGCCACACTCGCGGCATATAGAGGTTCCCAGCCTAGGGGTCCCATCGGAGCAACACCTGCCGGCCTACAAGACAGCTACAGCAACGCCAGATCTGAGCCGCGTCTGCAACGTACATCACAGCTCATGGCAACGCCGGATCCTTAACCCACTGAGCGAGGCCAGGGATCGAACCCGTAACCTCATGACTCCTAGGCGGATTCGTTTCCACCCGCCACGCAGGGCCCTGCTGTTAATCTATTTTTGCAGCCCACATTATTCACAAGCGCCTAAAGGTTGGAAACAAGGGGTGAAAGGATAAACAAAATGTGTATGTACATACAAATGGAACATTCAGCCTTAAAAAAGGAATGAAATTCCCACATTTGCTACAACGTGATGAATTCTGAAAACATTACAAATATGGAATAAGCCAGACACGACCAAGACTCTAGGATTTCCCTTCTACGAGGTGCCCAGGAAAGGCATTCTTAGGGAGGAAAGGAGAACACAGGTGCTTCCAGAAGGTGGGGAAAGGATTTTAGAGTTTTAGGCCGCAGTACCCGGAGAGCGATCTATTTAAAAGGAGTTTCAAACTTCTGGAAGGAAAGAGGAGACGGTGGAAGGGAGAGAGGGGCCCGGCGATCCATCGCTTGGAGCTCGGCTGAGCCGGCCTGGGGGCCCGGCGGGTGAATCGGCGCTCGGCTCCGAGGGCCGCCGGGAGCTGGGAGCGCGGAGCCGGCCGCCCGCGGAGAAGGTGGGGCCTGGGGCCGGGCCGTCCGGCGGGGAGGCGGCGGCCCGGCGGGGAGGAGGGGACGGGGGCGGCGGCCCGGCGGGGAGGAGGCGGGCCTGGAGCCCGGGGGCCGGCGCGCGGCCTTCGGAGCCGAGGGCGGGGCGGGCGAGGCGTGGCCCCGGCCGGGCGCGCGGCTCCTCAGCCGCCGGCTGTGTGAGGGGCGAGGCCGGAGGCGGCCCCGGCGGGGGCGGCCTCCCTCCGAGCCCGCGGCTCCTGCTCTGCCTGCGCGGCCCCCAGAGCCCGCGGGGGTATCCCCCGTGCGTCTCGGCCCCGCGAGGGCTGTGGGCGCGGGCGCGGCGGCCGGGGGGCCGGCTCGGGCTCAGCGGACACCCCACAGCCCCGGTGCGCTTCCTGCTGGAGCCTGTGACCCCGTGGGTCCCCTCGGGCTGGGGGTCGGAGGTCAGGACCCCCCCCCCCCCCCCCCGGTCTGGGTGGCCGAGGCTCAGAGACGCACGGTGGTAATTGGCTCCCAAGATCTTGCTGACTCTGTCCGGTTCCCTGCAGGCATTTCTGAGGGTGGGTTTCCCAGCAGGTGTTGGTCTCAGCGTCTTTACTGACTCCCAGTTTCTGGCAGATCAGTATTTTATGTCTGGGGTTGTGTACGTTTGAAATAAGACTATTTCTGAGGGTGAAAATTGTAAGGAGTAACTAATAGATCTGAACATTTATATAGTAAGGATTATAGAAGGTAAGATGCCTACTGTGACCAAGTAACCAGTTAAGGCGCAGGTCCTCTCAACACTGAACAGATTATGCAGTCACAGAAACAGTATGAGTTATTTTAAGGTCTGTTAGAGCAGAAGTGGGCGCTTAAAAAATAAAATGCGTAATTCTATACCACATGTTGAAACTAGAACTTTGTAAAACTAATCTAACGTGGAAACTTACTCAGAAAATCTGACTCTAAACCTAAAACTTAAAATTAATTAACCCAACATCTGTAATCTCCTACAATCATAAACTCATACTGAGATGTGGTGAGGTCCCTTGTAGGGCCTGTGTTAAAAAAAATTAATACCTAACGCAAGTGTCAAATTCATGGTCCTTTAGAAGCTTCTTGATTTCATCACATGAGTCCTGAATAGAAAAAAAATCACCTTTTAAAATTGAAGTTTAGAGATTTGGGGGTGAAATTTTAAGTCTCAATTGATGGAAGATTATTTTTATTTAAAATTATGTTTATAGGAGTTCCCATTGTGGCTCAGTGGGTTAAGAACCTGATGTAATCTCTGTGGGGATGTGGGTTCCATCCCTGGAATCGCCCAATGGCTCAAGGACTGGCTGGCTGTTGTAGATGCATTGCAGATATGCTTAAGTCCCGTGTTACTGTGCCAGTGGTGTAGACCTGCAGCTGCAGCTCCCATTCCACCCCTGGCCCAGGAACTTCCATATGCCACATGTGCAGCTATGAAAAGAAAAAAAAAAATTTTTTTTTTTTTTTTTTGTAAAATGATCATTGCTAATGCATTTATTCCACAGTGAATTCTTAAGGACCATCTATTATGTGCCCGGCCCTGTTCTGGGTTGTTGGAGTATATTAGTGAGCAAAAAGTCCTTGCTGCTTCTACAGGGAGTGTGATAAACAACTGAACGTATAATATGCCAGGTATCAATTAGTACTGTGAAGAAAAATAAGGCACAATATGGGCATGGAGAATTTTAGATAAAAGGTGTTTTTTATAGGATTGCTTCAGAACTGTATACGTAATGTTTTTATTCTGAATCCAAATACATTACCTTCTTTTATGCCAGAACTAGAAATCAAACTGAAAGTTCTTTTGAAAATATTTGCTATTTATATAGAAGGTTTTTCAATTAGTTTATCTAATGATTTTTTTTTTGGAAACACTTTTTTTTTTTTTAGCGATTTTTATTTTTTCCATTATAGTTGGTTTACAGTATTCTGTCAGTTTCTGCTGTACAGCAAAGTGACCCAGTCACTCTCTCTCTCTCTCTCTCTCTCACACACACACACACACACACACACACACACATTCCTTTTCTCACATTGTCCTCCATCATGTTCCATCGCAAGTGACTAGATATAGTTCCCTGTGCTATCATGTTGCCCATCCACTCCAAATGCAATAGTTTGCACCTATTACTCCCAGACTCCCAGTCCACCCACTCCCTCCTCCTCCCCTCAGCAACCAAAAGTCTGTTCCCCAAATCCATGAGTTTCTTTTCTGTGGAAAGGTTCATTTGTGCCATATATTAGATTCCAGATATAAGTAATATTATATGGTATTTGTCTTTCTCTTTCTGGCTTCACTTAGTATGAGGGTCTCTAGTTCCATCCATGTTGCTGCAAATGGCTTTATTTTGTTCTTTTTTATGGCTGAGTAATATTCCATGGTGTATATATACCACATCTTCTTGATCCATTCATCTGTTGATGGACATTTGGGTTGGGAAACACATTTTTAACTTGTTTTAGTAATTTTGTTTGCATTTTCTTTTAGAATAAAGAATTCAAAGATTTTCTACTCAAATTCTGAGGTAGCATAGCCATGTAAAAGTGGTCTGGTGTGTTTTAATTTGGAAAACTTTTCTTGTTGTTTAAAAATTATATAGCTCTCCTAAGCCTAGAAAGGGAACATTTTATTTGTTACTTTTTGGATAACATAGAAACATGATTGGCATTTTTATTTATGCTTTATAAGGTAATTGTTTTCCACTTCTGAAATCCTCTGCTTAAATAAAGATGTGAGAGACTAGGCTGGCAACTTTTGAGTGACTCCCTTCTGCTCCCACCTTCTTATCCTAGGCTTCTGTTCATACAGTGAAATTGTTTTAGATGTTTATACAACTATGCTAATTTATCTAAACTTTTATGACTTCATTTTCTTGGTGATGGAGCGATTAATAAATTGAAAAAAACAAAGGTCAGTTAAGTTAAACAGATGGAAAGGGGAAGATCCCGATAACTAAATCAATGAAAAACTCCACAGTATAATGATGAAGGAAGAACAGTCTTAATGTGAACCCAGGTTTAGCTGTCTTGTTAGCAGCATTCTGTCAAGGGCTGCACGTGGCAGCCTTCCTCTTTCCCGTGAGGTCCTTGCGCTTCAGGGAGGATGACGGACCAGCTCCGACTGGGGAGTAGAGATTTCGCCACGAGGTGGCACTCAGAGCCTTTTTTCAGTTTTAGTTTCCAGCCTAAGGAAACAGCTAAGGAAAGACTTGCAGTGTGTTAACTATCCAGAATAAATAGAAACGTGATTTCTATTTTATGATTTGTGCATCTTATTTCACGTTTTGTCATATAGAATTTTTCTATCACGTTTCAGAATTTAGAAAAAAATTGGGTTGTAGTATTGATGTGCGGGAGAAGAATTGCAGTGTTACAGGAATCTACAGAAGTGGTCCTGCTGTCTCCTATCAAATTTGAGGCTTTGTTCGTATAAAATAGATTTTTATTATATTCCCAGGTAGCTAATGCTGAATGCTTTTATCCTTTACATTTAGATAACATCTCTGAATGTAAGTTATCTTTTAAAAAGGGAATGTAAACATATATATGTTATATAATATGAATGTAAATATATGTGTATATATTAAACTCTTGAATTTTTTTATTTTGAACAAGTTCAAACATATATGAAAATAGAGAACATCACAAGGAACTCCATGTACCTAATTACATAGCTTTAGCGATTATCTCATTGCCAATCTTTTTTTGTCAAAACCCCTCAAAATTTCCCTCTTTATTTTAAAGGGAATCCCTGCGTATATACACAGTGTATTGTTAGAGACACAGATATTCGCAATAAAACACACTATCCTAACTCTAATGTAATGGTATGAACAAAGTATTTTAAGAGCCTTAAAAGAGCCATTAATTCTGCTTTGGGTAAGAGGACAAATTCCAGAGAAGCCCTTGAAGAAGAAATGACATTTGACCTGACTGTGAAGGATGGGTAGGAATTTGTCAGGTGGAAAGTAGAAGGGAAACACGTTCCGGGTATCGGTGCAGCGTGGAGAGAGTGGTACACATGTGAATATGCATGAAGGAGAGGAGAACAGAGAATAATGTGTTTGAATATTTAAGCGCTTTGGAGGAAGTTGCAGAAGATAACTGCTGAAAGGCAATCTGTGTTTATCTTAGGAAATTAATGTTTATAGTTCATGGGTTCAGAAGTTTTTCCTACATCTTTGTAAACTGAATATAAACTACTTTTTCTGTATTTTTTTAGATTTATGACGGAGTCCAGTTTTTAGCAATGCTGAGATCACATGACTCCTTGTGTTCTTTGGATAATTTATTTTTTGAAAAAACAGATGAAGCTGAAAAGTAAGTCTGCCTTAGAGAATGATAATATATTGTTTTAGGGGTTTTGGTTTTTTAAGGAGTTTTAGTTTTCTCTCTGGTAACCTTGTAAATAAAAAATGAGGGATCAACAGAATGATGTTCAGGTTATCTATTTGGTAAACATGAAATTCAGATAAGAGGGAGTTTAACATATTACATGTTGTAATTTTAAAAATAGGGTAGACTCCTGCCTTTTTGACTTTCATTTATTTGTATTTCGGATTTGTTCAAATTAGTTTTGGCTAAAGACTGGCAGTAACGTTGGTTGCTCAGGACACAGAGATGGTGGCACCTTTGGAATCTGAGAGGGCAGAGTGCCACAGGCCAAGTGAGCTAGGCACGCTCAGTGCAGCTGGAAGGAGGGTGGAGGTAAAGATGAGGGCCCAAGGAATGAGAACAGGGAGTCTGCTAAACCCTGGCTTTTATGGATTTTCCAGTGGGAATTGCTTTAATTTTTCTATGTATTTATCCTATTATGTTATCCTATTTTAATGACATATTGAGTAAATCGTTACTTCACTTATTCTTTCATTCGAATATTGATTGAATACTGAAAGGGATTTTAAGAGGAGGAAATAAACTTTTACTTTAAAAACTTCAAGTCTCCTTGAGGTTAACACACATGTGGAAAGGTCATTATTAAATAATTGTGACCATGTAATTCAAACTGGGATACTTTGTGTGTGTGTGTGTGTGTGTGTGTGTGTGTGTCTTTTTAGGGCTCCACCCACGGCATATGGAGGTTCCAGTCTAGGGGTCCAATTGGAGCTACAGCTGTCGGCCTACACCACAGCCACAGCAGTCCCAGATCTGAGCCACTTCTGCAACCCACTGAGCAAGGCCAGGGATTGGACCCATGTCCTCACGGATACTAGTTGGGTTCATTAACCACTGAGCCACGACAGAAACTCCCAAAATGGGACACTTTCGAGAGTGAAAGAGTGTATCCAGCTGGGACACCAGCTGTTAATCAGGACTGGCCTAGGCAAATTTGGAACATAGGATTGCAGTATAACGTCAAAGAAAAGTGCAAAGCAAATGATAAGCATATATTCACGTGAAGAAATTTCTGATGTGGAGGGCAACAGGTCAGACTGACTGGGTCAGGCTTTATGATAACTGGCAGAGACCTCTGGTGGCTTTGAAGGATTTGATAATTCTGATAAGCAGAGAGGGGGTGGACATTTGAAGACACAGTGCTACATCAAGAGAAAGTGAATGGATGTGGAAGAACTCACGGTACCTTTAGAGGACAGTGTATCGAGAAGTTTCCTCGAAGAGACGGAAAGAGTCATAAAGGAGAAACAGTGAAACAGAAAGTTAGAAAAGTAAGCTAAGGATATATTGTGGTGGTATTGAATGCCAGAATAAGAACCTTGGACATGGCTTGATGTCTTAAAAGCTATGGAATCAATAAACATTTATTGAATAATATGCCTAACTATAGAAAGCAGTGTGCTAATACTATTGGTGTACGTAGAAATAAAAAGAAAACTTTAGATGTTTGCAGTATAGGGTAGCAGATCTATCGGACTACCATCTTTCTGTTATTTACCTGCAGACATACCCAGAGACACACATACCGTACATGGAAAGCTGAGAGACATATTATAGGTTCAAAGTGTACTTAAACAGAGGGAAGGGAGGAAATCCTAGGGAACCTGGAGACCGTGTGAATGTAAGATTTGAACTGGATTTTGAATGAATATGAACTCCAGTCCCTAGAACAGTACCTGCCACGTGGTACTCAGTAAATAATAGTTGAATGGATTAATAAATGAAAAAAGAAACAGTTAAACTTCTATAGATGGATATGGGGTAGTGTGGGGTATAAGAGCAAGCCAAATAAAGAAACTATTTTTTGAACAAAGTTGAGGAGGAACAGAATGTATTATCTACTTGGCATATTAGTAGTTCACTTTGGCCTGGACTATAAGGTACACATAGGAGAATTGAAACTCTAAGGTGACCTAAGGCCACTAGGAAGTCTGTCATTGTTTGGAAGCCACTGAAGGATTTTGGATGGAATAATAAAATTGTGACGAAAACAATTCTGAATTAAAGCAATGGGAGTGTCTAGAATAGAGAAAGGCTGGAGGCAGTGAGGCCAGTTAACACACTATTATTCTCGGGAGTTCCCATCATGGCTCCGCGGGTTACAAACCCGACTAGTATCCATGAAGATGCCGGTTTGATCCCTGGCCTCGCTTAATGGGTTAAGGATGCAGCATTGCTGTGAGCTATGGTGTAGGTTTCGGACGTGGCTCAGATCGAGCGTTGCTGTGGCTGTGCCTGTGGCTGTGCCTGCAGCTCTGATTTGACCCTTGGCCTGGGGACTTCCACATGCCACAGGTGCGGCCCTAAAAAGCAAAAACAAAAAAAAATTATTGTTCTCAACGAGACCTAGCTGGTTAGAGCCTTGATAAGGATACTGCTAATGAAAATACAAGGAATGATAAATTCAAGAACTTTTATAAGGAAGATGCAGTAAGACCTGGGTGTGTGTGGAGTTCCCTGGTGGCCTAGCTGTTAAGAACTCAGCATTGTCACTGCTGAGGCTGGGGCGACTGCTGTGGCTTGAGTTGGATCCCTGGCCTGGAAACTTCCACATGCCATGTGTACAGCTGAAACAACAACAGCAACAACAAACCTGGTGTGTATCTGTGTAGCCTGGGTAAAAGGTTGTATTATGGTTTGCATTCGGGGTAACTGGAAAGTAGGGAAATCGTAAGGTAGATTCGATTTTCTGGGGAGGCGGATTAGGAGAGCTAGATGTGCGCTTTTTATATCTTGTAAACATCTTTCTTGGATTTTCAGGAATAGTCTCTGTGCAGAAAAGTGAATATACCAGGCCTAAACTGCTCTCTTAGAAAAGGCCTGCTTGCAAGGTTGGCCTTAAGCTGGAGTCTGGGAACTCAGATGTTAGGAAGGTTTCCACCATTAACTGATAAGAATGGCTCACTGTGCATTAACTGTTTGTAAAAATAGTATGGTTTGTGCTAAACATCTACCCTTCTGGGAATCTGGAATGGAGGTGTGGGCCAGAGAGGGGGTGCCCATGTGATAAGCTGCCAATAAAAATCCGCATGTTTTGTTTCTAATGACTTCCCTGGCTGGCAGCATTTCACATGTGTTGTCACAACTCATTGCTGGGGGAGTGGAACACATCTTGTGTTATTCTTTGGAAACTTGTGCCGGTTTCCCTTGGGCATCACCTCACAGTCACGAGTAGGACTATATGCTGAGAGTCCTGTGAGTCATCCTGGAAATCGTTGACCCGGTGGTGATCTTGGGGACCCAGTGACATCGTCCTAAATTTCCGTTGCTTTAGTGTATTGTCAGACAGTTTCTCAGACATTGTGAGATAATGTGTTGCAGATATATATACATTTTTAAATTTTATGGCCGGACCTGTGGCATATGGAAGTTCCCAGGCCAGGAATTGAATCTGAGCCACAGTTATGACCTGTGTTGCCACTGAGGCTATGCCGGATCTTTTCACCCACTGTGCTGAGCTAGGGATCAAATCTACTTCCTGGAGCTGCAGGGATGCCACTGTTGCACACCAGCAGGAACCCCAAGACTCCATTGTTAATTTGTAATAATGTTTTAGGAATACTCTAGAATACCAATAATGGTGTCGTTTACACACTTATGACCCATGATTCATTGTCAGGTGTGCCATCGGTAATTTGTAACTTGTATTGGTTACGATGCTAAAGTGTCGGAATGATTTACTGCTCTCTTTTTATTTTATTTTAAAAATTAAAAAAATTTTTTTTTGTCTTTTTAGGGCCACACCCACAGCGTATGAAAGTTCCCAAGCTAGAAGTCAAAATGGAGCTTCAACTGCCAGCCTACTCTACAGCCACAGCAATGCCAAATCCAAGCCATAGCTGCCACCTACACCACAGCTCACGGCAACGTAGGATCCTTAACCCACTGAGTGAGGCCAGGGATCGAACCTGCATCCTCATGGATACTGGTCAGTTTCTTAATCTGCTGAGCCACAATGGGAGCCCTTGCTCTCTTTGTTTTATATTGGACCAGATTTAAAATTCCTGTAACAAGCATTTGAATTGAAGAAAAGCTAGTGGAATTATAGCCATTACTTAGGTGGCATATCTCACACAAGCGTCATTAGTCCCATGACACACAAAGAAAAAAGATTGAGATTGCTGCTGTGTAGGGATAAATCAAAGTCCCCACAGAGGGGAGTTCCTGTCGTGGCGCAGTGGTTAACGAATCCGACTAGGAACCATGAGGTTGCGGGTTCGGTCCCTGCCCTTGCTCAGTGGGTTAAGGATCCAGCGTTGCCGTGAGCTGTGGTGTAGGCTGCAGATGAGGCTGGGATCCCTCATTGCTGTGGCTCTGGCGTAGGCCGGTGGCTACGGCTCCAATTCGACCCCTAGCCTGGGAACCTCCATATGCTGCAGGGGCGGCCCAAGAAATAGCAAAAAGACAAAAAAAAAAAAAAAAGTCCCCACAGAAAGATAGTGTATTAAGTTTAAGAGTCTGTAATTGAGTAACGTTTAGTTAATAAACACAGTTTCTAATGTTATATCTTTATTAACATATTTTCACATATTTCTATTTTATATAGATACCCAGACAATGAAAAATCATTAGATTGGTTTCTCCCACCTGCTCCATTGATTTCAGAAATTCCAGATACTCAAGCATTAGAGGAAGACATGCAAAGTCATAAACTGTTAGGTAAATTATGGCATATTTGTTGTGAAGTCAAACCCATTCAGCTCAGATCAATATAAGAAAAAATCTAGTAACATTAAAATACTACTTCTTTTATTTTAATGGAATAAAATGAAAGGTAAAGACTTCTCTTACTCAAAATAGTGTCCACCAAATCTTACAATCTGAAGCATTTTCCCTCTCCATAGATATATATATATACATATGTAATGTTACATGCACTAAATATACTTTCACACACACCTGTTACATTGTTTTGTGAATTTGTTTCCTGTACTATTAAAACTGTCACTGCTGTTTAGTTTTTTCCTTGTCCTTTACTAAAGGTAGGGTCCTTTGGTTTAGGAAACCAGATTTATGAAATTATATTGAGCAAAAACAACAAGATGTAGAAAATTATATGTAGTTCGTTGCCACTTTTATAAAGCTAGGAAACAAGCACACTAAACAATATATGTGATCTAATGTGATATTGTTGGTAAAATTTTGATTTTTGAGCAAAAACAGACTCAAAGACTAAAGATTAACTTACAGTTACCACGTGGGACAGGTTGGGGGGGGAGGGATGAACTAGAGCTTTGGAATTGGCATGTGAACCCGGTCATGTAAGAATGATTGGCCAATGGGGAGCTGCGATGTAGCACAGGGATCTCTACCTAATACTCTGTGATACTCCACATGGGAAAAGAATCTGAAAAAGAATGAATGTGGGTGTATGTATAACTGAATCACTTTGTTGTGTGGGAGAAATTATCACAACATTGTAAGTCAACTATACTTCAATAAAACCTCAGAAAAATTAATAAAATAAAAAGCAAAGGTCTTTCAGAGAGAAAAATAAAAAATCATTCAAGAGCACAAAAATTTTTTAAAAGTAAATTGGTAGGTTCATGTATGTACTTTTTATTAAGCTTCATAATTTTTATATGTTTTATATATGAAAATATGTTATATACTCTTGTATGTACCAAATAATGTATAGATTATATAGAGTATGTATATACACACACATATAATAGTATAGATATATACATAGATGATAAAGCAAATTTAAGCACTAATAGGGCCTCCAGCTTCCTTCCAAACTTTTCAAAGATAATTGTAAAGTCTTTGTAAAGAAACCTTTAAAATTCTGTCACTTTCTAGGAACCATGAGGTTGCGGGTTCGGTCCCTGCCCTTGCTCAGTGGGTTAATGATCCGGCGTTGCCGTGAGCTGTGGTGTAGGTTGCAGACGCGGCTCGGATTCCGCGTTGCTGTGGCTCTGGCGTAGGCCGGTGGCTACAGCTCCAATTCGACCCCTAGCCTGGGAACCTCCATATGCCGAGGGAGCGGCCCAAGAAATAGCAACAACAACAACAACAACAACAACAACAACAACAAAATTAAAAAAAAAAAAAATTCTGTCACTTTGACGAAAGCAGTCCTTTATCTTGATTTTTAGAAGCAGGATTACAAAGTTAAAAACATTGTATCATGTATTTTAATCTGAATCATATTCAGTAACATTTTTATGATTGGTCATTGTATTTCTGTATGTAAGTTATTTATATAAATTTTTAAACCCTCATAATTACTTATACAATTATGTCCCTATAGTAGATAAAATACTTAAATATTACAATTTGATTATTTCTGTGGGTCAGGAATTAGATCTATTTTATAATGTAGGTTTTATACATATTTCAAATTTAATTTTAATATTCTTAACTAATTTCTGAGTATCCTTCATTGATACGATATACCATAAGAGTAACAACTTACCTGTATTTCAGAATCGTATATGGCATTACAGATTTTCTTGTTATACTAATACTTTTATTTTGGCTTTCATATTTACCTAGTAAACTCTTGAAAATTGAAATTTTTCTATCATCATTCTGAAAGCTTATTTCCAAGAACAGGTAGTAATTAATATATTCTATTTTTGTAGGTCAGAAAAAGAGGTCAAAAATGTTAACATCCAATTTAAAGATAACTAATGAAGACACAAGTTATACTTCACCAACACAAAAATTCCAGTGTGCTTTCCCTTCTAATAAATACGAAGAAGGCGATCTAAATTTAGTAGGGGCAGGTAGCAATGACTTACATGTTGCTGGCAAGCTGACTTATGGTTCTCCTCAGAAGTACAAAAGTCACATTGGCCCTGAGATAGCACTTGAGAAAAATGTTCCAGATGATGCGAAAGTAGTTAATTTTGCATACGATAAAGGAGAGAGCACATCGGCCTTCCGAAAAAGGTAATCACTTAAATAAAATAAGTGATATTCAGTGATAAAGACAATTTATGTGTATATCCAGAAGTATGAGGTATGAGAGAATCTGAATGAGAAAAACAACAACAAGTAGAGTCTACCATGTACTAGACATTCTGGTAACTCTGGGATTCTTTTCATAGGGTCTTGCCTTTAGAGAACATACAGTTTATAGAGGGAAAGACAGTAAACAACTAAAAATTATCAATTGAGTACTCTTTGTACTGCTATTTTTTGATGAAATACAGGGTTGAGTAGATGTTCTCAAAGTCTTTGGTCTTAGGACCCTCTTACATTTAAACAATTATTGACGATTCCCATGAAGATTCTGCTAATTTGGGTTCTCTCTATTGATATTTAATCATATTAGAAATTAGAATTGGGAAAAAAGCATTATGGGAATCATTTTGATCCTATGAACTAAGCCTTGGCCATCGTTTGATTGCTGCTGTTAACATGGGGCCCGGCTCTTCTCTGCACAATCAGGGAAGGCTTTCCTGAAAACCAAGAGGTTTAAGCTTAACCTTAAAGAGGAAGAGAGTCAAGCTGAATGCAAACAAAGAAGGAGAGAGTTCCAGGCAGAAGGCATAGTATGTTCAGAAGCACTAAAGGGCACAGAGCTTGGCTTTAGTTTAAAGAGAGGATGATGAGAGATATGGTATGCAGGGACCAGGTCATTCATCGTCTCCTAGGCCATGGAACAGTTTATACTTTTTCTTAAGGCCGTACTTATTAACCTGTGGCACAGGTACTCACTGCTTCAGAATCACCTACAGTGCTTGTTAAAAATTTGGATTCCTGGTTCCTACTTTAGACCTATTAAATCACAGGAGGAACAGTTCTGAATGATGACAGTGTCTGAGGGGAGAGAGTAGCAGACTGATGTTGTGTGAGGGAGAAGCCACTGCATATAAACGCCTAAGAAACCGAGACGGTGGGCTCTTCAGTGGTTTGTCTGCATGAATGTTGAAATAACCCAGGTGATGGCAGAGTCTGGATTGAGAGGAAAATATTCTAAAGTGACCAGAGGTGGATGTGTGGTGTTTGCCATGAGGACGGTTCCCAGGTGGTGTAGCCAGATAGCACAGATACTTTGGTGAGAGAGTGGAAGAGTAATCCTACACATTTGGAGTGGGGACGAAGACTCTCAACCCTTAAGTACATTGCGTGGGGGAGGGGTAGCAGGGTGTGCTTTTTTTTTTTTTTTTCCTTCCACTCAAGAATTTTTAAGGAGCAAGTGTTTTCCAGGGCAAAGAAGTATTTTTGTTAAAAGAAGTAAATATAAAATTCAGAGAAAAAGTTGAGGACATGGGAGAGTTTGTCCCAGAGGACCTAGGAAGAGTCTGAGGTCAAGAGAATTTAGATGGCTAGTATGTAGGTAATATTTTTATGGCTTGGAAAAGACATATTTCAAACTCTCGTGTCACACGGCTGGAAGGTGGAGACACTTTGGATTTATACCCAGGTTTGTCGGGTCCCAAAGTCTGTGCTCTGACTGAGAGCACCACCTGCAGCAAGGAAGCATCCTGTGGCGTAAGTGCTGTCCTCACCCTCAATACCATCTCCTCACGGGATGCTGTTCTGTGATCTCAGCAAGACTAGCCGCCTGCTTTTGAATTTTCTGGCTTCAGAGACAGAACTGCTGGCATTGGAGGATGCAACTCTACAGTGTGTTTTAAAATACACTTCTCTGTCCAGTGTTTTGAAAAATTGGTCTTTCTTGTATGAAAGCCTGTCATTAAGATTAACAGTAAAAAATAATTTGGAAAGTATTCTGTATTCATACAGTGCTTGTTTGGATACCATTCCTTACAGAATCTGTAAGACGGATACCTGCTGTCACCCCTATTACTTAGTCTATAAGGCGCAAATGTTGTGTTAGGAACCTTACTGGTTACTTCTCTGCTTAGGGCTATTGTGAACAAATTACTTTGATTGCCCTTTAATCAGTCAAATATAATAAATTACAGGCATAAAAATGGCCTTTCTTTGTTTTCCAGAACTTCTCACAGAACTATTTCTTGCACTAAAATGGTTATTGAATAGTGTTGAGAAAGTTGGTGCCAGTTACTGACAACAAGCCTCGGTGCCTCCACATGGGCCTCTCTGTAGGGTTGTTTGAATGGTCTCATGAGATGGTGGCTAGTTCCCTTCAGAGTGAGTGATCCAGGAAGCCATGTGGAATTGACAGCGTTTCAGGACCTAGTCTTAGAAGTCACACCCTGTACTTCTGTAGGACTCTGCTAGTCGCCCAGGCCGGTCCTGAGTCAAAGGAGGTGACCACAGAGGGTGTGAGCACCGGGAGACAAGGATCCTCGGGGCTCTTCACAGGCTGGCTACCACGGGTGGGTCTGTCTGAGTTTTAGGAAAGTGAAAAGAATTCAGTGATCCATTTAGCAGATCATAACTTTAGGTGAATGATTCGCTTTTGTGTTCTAATAAATCATAATCTATAGGTATTTTTAAGGGAGCCTATTTTATACTAGTTTTTTACATTCTAAGTCACTATTACAAATGCAAATATGTGGGGTTTTTTTTCAGATTATTTAAAATATCTGATAGTATACATGGGAATGCTTGTTCTAATGACATTGCAAACTTGGACTCTGATATTGGCTCAGCGAAGATTGCCCAAATGGAAATGAGCGAAGGGAAATCGTGGAAATGGAACAATAGTAATCAGAAACCTCAATATTCAGAAATTAACATGTTTACAGCCAGTGATACTTTTTCTGCTTCTAAAATCAGAGAAGGCATATTCAAAGCACCATCTTTTTCAGTTGCATCCCAGCCTCATGAAGTTCAAGGTAATTCCTTGCTTTTTCAGTTGGTTTTATAAAAGTACAATATAGTCTGTATTTCCTAGCATGGATAAGAATGCAAAAATGCAGTAGATTTGGGTAGGCTGTCTTTCTATATGCAATTTCTTTATTATATTGCATTTTTAAAAACTGACCTAATATTGTTTTAACTGTGCTCTCAACAAAAAGTTTTGGAAATTTTAATTGAATTGATTTTTATAGAAAGTGTTAAAAATATCCCTAAGTCTGTGGAATTTTTTTTTTCCTTAGGGATAATAGAAAATGGTTTAGATTCCTTGAAGGCTGTCACAGAAATCCGTATCCTTTAAATTATTTGACTACAACACCACTATATTTGAAGTTGTAATTTTAAAACATTTTTTGTTTCACTGTGTTTCTCTTTGTTTTGATTGACAAAGAAAAAGGGAAAAGTGAATCCTTCAGGTCATAGGAGAGAACCCAATATATGTGATAGTCAGTGCTATTCAAAGTATGGTCTGCAGACTGGTGTCCATTGTGAACTCTGTCAGTCTGTGACAAGACTAAGTACAGAGATGAGATTTGTGTTATTGGCTGAACGCTGAGCATTTTTACTTACAAATTGACATAGATAATTTCTTATACTTTGGGTAAGAGCAAGGTCTAGGTATCAACCTAAGTAGGGGAAATGACTGAGAATGGGACAGTCCATGGACTGAGGGCGTTTTTACAATATTTTTTAAAAGAACCTAATTTTCAGTTTATACCTATAATTTGATTTACATATGTGGTCATTTCCACTGTAAATGTTTTGAGTACATATGCATGTTCTGGAGGTAACATCCTTTTTGCCTCTTTGATATTTTATGTCTGTAATAGTGTACTTATTCTATTTTATTACAATTAATCAGCTATTTCTGTGACTACTTCCCTATGACCTCTGAACTCCTTGAAGGCAAGGACCGAGCCCTATGTACCTTCTTATCTCGAAATACAGTGAAAGCCAGATAAAGTAGGAACATTGCTCTGGCAGAAGAGTAGTCATGAGCAAGGATGAGGGTAAGAAGATGTGGCGTATGGAATATGTTTAGAAAAAACAAGCATTCCAGTTTGGGTGGAAAAAGTTAGGATTAAAGGAGTAGTAGGAAGTAATGATGATCATTTAATACCATGAAAACCGAGGTTAGAAGTTTTTGTTTTTATTTTTAATACGTTTATTAAGTCATGAAAAGAAACCCATGCAATATTTTGAGCAGGTCAAATTATATTACCAAAACTATGCTTCAGGATTCTGAAATTAGTAACTCAAAGCTGGGGAAGGCTCTAGAATTCACAAAAGTTATGGTCTGGTTGGCAAAACAGAAAATCAATTCCAGATATTGGTTAGTTGAGCTAGAGAAATCTAGGAATGAGGGATTTTAACCCTGGGCACTCTGGGCACTGAGATAATTCTGAAGTACAGAATTTGAGAATTAGAAAATGTTTGCGTGACCACTTGTGAAAAGTTGCCTCCAGTGCAGATAACTGACTGAGTTAGAATGGAAGGAAGGGACAATAAAGGGGCTTACACGGTGACACAGTAACAGCAGACATAGCCAGCCAGTAGGGCTCCTGTTCATCATGGTGCTTCCATCCTGCTTTACTTCCTTCTCCCTGGTGACCGACATCGACTGGAATGTAGGGAAAAGGTAGCAGTAAGCAGTTAAAGCTATGGTTTCGTTATCTACACGATGGGAAATTCTTACCCCATACCTGAACTTGCCATAATCTGATACTAATTTTTGAAACATGTTAAAGATGTTCTTGCTGTCTTAGCTCAGCTGAAGTGGTACTATTATTTAGCCTCTTTGTTAGTTAGGGCCACTGCCTGCTCTTGTGTCCTTGGATTTATTGTCCAAAAAGTTGATTTGCTGTCAAACTCACCTAACTTGCGTACACTTTTTTCCAAGTGTATATTTGAAGTGGAAGACTGAATCCTTTTCATGATAATTTGAGAGTTTGGGGATTGCTTGGATTATTTTCCTATTGTTTTACAATATTTTACTTTATTTGAATCCCCAGGACAATAGAAGTTTGGTCAGATTGATCCTGCCACAGCACTGTTGTCATTTTCTGCTCTGCAGACATCCTCTGTTCCCCACCCCATTATAACTTATAACTGCAATGAGACGGCTTAGAATTTGTTGTACAAAAGGAAAAAGTTTATATCAGGTGTTGATAGTAATGATCAATGATATACTTAGTAATTTTCTCATGAGCTATAAGATTGGTTTACATTCACTCTGAGTCACAGTTTCTTTTTTTGTGATTGTAAATTGATGTGAAACTCCTGATGAGAGAAAATCCAGCATGATAACCCACTTGTGGACTTGTTACAAATAAATATTTTAAATGAAGAGATGTATTTTGAAGGAAAAATGAGATTCAAAAGCTGATGGATTTACACACTCAATATTGCATTTGGTGAGGGGGCACAAGTACTCTGACACAAGGCACAACAGAAAGTAAAATGAAGATTTGTAAATTATCTGCTTGATTTAATAAATGCAAACCTGTATTAATTGAGTACTTACTGTGTGACTGGCATTTGGGATATGCCAGTTAAGAAAGCAGGTGATGAATCCTGGCTTTGGAGGGGTTCACATTCTTGGAGTGGAGGTGGGAATCAGGATAGATCAGAACAATTGTAACGGTATATGGGTGAGTCATACAGCACTTTAGAAGGTGATGAGTAATATGAAATAAAAAATGGACCAGAGTGAAGGTTGATGAAATTGAGAATGCTGGAGTTGAGGCTCAGGATTAGAATTAGAGTAATCAGGGTAGGTCTTCAGAAGGTGAGATGTAAGTAATTGAAGGAAGAGAAGGAGCCAAGGAAGTATGGAGAGAGGAAGACTCCAAGCAGAGGGAAGGCTTTCCAGTATGAAAATGGCTGGTGTCTTTGAAGGACAGAAAGTGTCCAATAAAGTAAGGAGATGAGTCAGAAGCAAAAATAGCAGGACTCGAGGTCAGAAGTGCAAAGGTGGAGTGGGAAGGCAAGATCGTGCAGGATGTGGGGCCATCTACTTTGAAAGAAAGGGGGGGAATTTGAGCAGAGAGGTAATAGCTCGGATTTAACTTTAACAGGATCACTTATCACAATCTACCAATTTTTGTATATCTTCATAAAAATATAATTGCTTAAATAACTAGGTATTTGTATTCTCAGATATATTTTATGTCTTATATGTCCTAATAGATTGTAATAGCCTCAGCTGGAGAAGGCTTCTTTATTTACAACTTCCCCCCACCACCTATTCCTTTTAGTATCCATAATTTTGTTTTCAAAATATGTGAGTCTGTTTCTGTTCTGTACATAAGTTCATTTGTAACCTTTTTTTTAGGTTCCACAGGCTAGGGTTGAATCGGAGCTGTAGCTGCTGGCCTACTCCACAACCATAGCAACATGGAGTCCGAGCTGCATCTGTGACCTACACCACAGCTCCCGGCAATGCCGGATCCTTAACGCACTGAGCAAGGCCAGGAATCAAACCTGCGTCCTCTTAGATGCTAGTCAGATTCCTTTCCTCTGAGTCATGATGGGAACTCCCATTTGTAGACTTTTTGATGATGGCCATTCTGGCTAGTGTAAGGTAGTACCTCATGGTAGTTTTGATTTGCATTTCTCGAATAGTGATGCTGAATATCTTTTCATGTGTTTTTTTGGCCATCTATATGTCTTCTTTGGAGAAATGTCTGTTTAGGTCTTCTGCCCATTTTTTGATTGGGTTATTTATTTATTTATTTTTGTTGTTGAGATGCATGAGTTTGTATGTTTTGGAGATTAGTCCCTTGTCAGTTGTATCATGTGCACACATTTTTTCCCATTCTGCGGGTTGTCTCTTTGTTTTGTTTATGGTGTCCTTTGCTATGCAAAAATTTAAAGTTAAATTAGGTCTCATTTGTTTATTTTTGTTTTTATTTTCCTTGGGGGTAATGGAAAGATATTGCTGCAATTTATGTCAGAGGGTGTTCTGCCTATATTTTCCTTTAAGAGTTTTATAGTATAAGGTCTTATATTTAGGTATCTAATCCATTTTCTTTGCCTATTTTTAAATTGGGCTATTTATTTTTGGAGTTTTAAAAGGTTTTCATATATTTTGGATATTAACCCCTTATTGGATATGTGGTTTACAAATATTTTCTCCCATTCCTAGGTTGCCTTTTAATTTTGTGGATGGTTTCTTCTGCAGTGCAAAAGCTTTTTAGTTTGATGTAGTCCCACGTGGTTACTATTGCATATGTCGCCTTTCCTTTTGGTTTTAGATCCAAAAAATCATTGCCAAGATCATTGTCAAGAAGGATTTCCCCTATGTTTTCCTCTATAAGTTTTATGATTTCAAGTTTTATGTTTAAGTCTAATCCATTTTGAGTTTATATTTGTGCATGGTGTAAGTTAAGAGCACATTTTCCTTCTTTTGCATGTGGATATCCAGTTTTCCCATCTGGAGACTATCCTTTCCCAATTCTTGGCTCCTTTTGTTGAATGAATTGACCATATATGCATGGGTTTATTTCTGGGCTGGATGTTTTATTCCATTGATCTATGAGTCTGTTCTTTAATGCCAATACCTTACTGGTTTGATTACCATAGCTTTGTAATATAGTTTGAAATCAGGAAGTGTGATGCCACCCTCTTTGTTCTTTCCTAGGATTGCTTTGGCTGTTTGGGTTTTTTTTTTTTTTTTTTTATGTGCGTGGTGGTTTCATACAATTTTTAAGATTCTTTTTTCTATTTCTATGAAAAATGTACTTGGAATTTATAGATAGGGATTGCACTGAATCTATAGATTTCTTAGGGTTGTGTGGACACTCAGTGGTATTCTTTGAATCTATAAATATGAAATAACTTTCCATGTATTTATGTCTTCAATTTCTTTCATCATCTTATAATTTTCAGTGTACAGATCTTTTACCTACTTGGTTAAATTTATTCCTCAGTATTTATTCTTTTTTATGCTGTTGTTAATGGGATCGATTTCTTCATTTCTCTTTCTAATATTTTGTTGTTAGTGTATAGAAACACAACTGATTTTTGTATATTGATTTTGTATCCTGCAACTTCACTGAATTTGTTCATTAATTTAATAGTTGTGTGTGTGTGTGGTTTTTAGAGTTTTCTGTATATAATTTTATATCATGTGTAAATAGAAACAGTTATACTTCTTCCTTTCCAATTTTGCTTCCTTTTATTTCTTTTTCTTTCTTTCTTATTTGTCTGATTGTCATATCTAGGACATCTAATATTATGCTGAATAAAAGTGGCAAGAGTGGGCATTCTTATGTTTAGTTATCCTCAACTATAACACAGTATCTTTGTGTTATTAGTTGTGTTTTCTCCTCTTTCATTTCTGATATTATTGGTTTTTTGGCAGTTAACACTGTTAACTTCCCTCTCAGAACTGCTTTCATTGCATCCCATAAATTTTGGTATGTTGTGTTTCCATTTTCATTTGTCTCAAGATATGTTTTTGATTTCCCTTTTGATTTCTTCTTTGACCCTAGTGGTTGTTCAGGAGAATGTTGTTTAATCTTCATATATTTGTGAATTTTCCAATTTTATTCTTTTATTTGATTTTTAGTTTTGTACTGTTATGGTTGGGAAATGTGCTTGATATGATTTCAGTCTTCTTTTAAAACTTTGGTAAGACTTGTTTTGTGGCCTAACATGTGATCTATCCTGGAGAATGTTCCATGTGCACACATCTATTCTGTTACTGCTGGAGGGAATGCTCTGTATATATTTGTTATAGCCATATGGTCTAAGGCATAGTTTAAGTCCAGTGTTTCTGTGTTGACTTTCTTTCTGAATGATCTCTCCATTGTTGAAAGACAGATTTTGAAGCTCCTACTATTATTATATTACTATTTTGCTGTTCAGATCTGTTAATATTTGTTTTATATTAGGGGATCCAGTCTTGCAGTTGCTATATCCCCCTGATGATTTGACCCCTTTATCTTTATATAATTATCTCTTTGTCTCTTGTTACAATTTCTAGCTTTAAGTTTATTTTGTCTGATATAAGTAGAGCTATATTTGCTTTCTTCTGATTTCCATTGGTATAGAATAAATATCTTTTTCTATCTCTTTACTTTCTATCTATATGTGTCCTTAAAGCTGAAATGAGTCTCTTGTAGGCAGCACATAATTTAATCCTTTTTTTCTAAATCCATTCAGCCATGTTATGTCTTTTGATTAGAAAATTTAGTCCACTTATATTCAAAGTATTTATTGGTAAATATGGACTTATTATTGTCATTTTATTGTTTTGGGACATTTTGTTATTCTCTTGCTCCTTTCTCCTCCTCTTGGTCCTTTCCTTCATGATTTGATGATTTTTTTGTGGTAGTATGTTCTTCTTTTTATCTTTGTAGATCTACTATAGAGTTTTGCTTTGTAGTTACTGTGAAGCTTGCATAAATATATTATAGTTTTAACAGTCTATCTTAAGCTGATAACAACTTAACTTTGAATGAATACAAAAGCTCTACAATTTTATATTCAGTTCCCTCACACTTTATATTTTTTAATGTCACAATTTATGTCTTTTTATATTATGTATCCATTAATAAATTAGTATAGATATAATACTTAAGTCTTTTAACCTCTATGCTAGAGTTGTAAGTGATTAACTACCACCATTACAATATTAGAGTATCCTCAGTTTAACTATGTATCAGTCTTTATCATTGAGTTTTATACTCTCATATGTTTTCCTGTTACTAATTAGCATCCTTTCATTTCAGCTTGAAGAACTCTGTTTAGTATTTCTTGTAAAACTCCTCTAGTGATGAACTCCTTCAGTTTTTATTTGTATAAAAAACTCTCTTTATCTCTTCATCAATTCTGAAGGACAGCTTTGCCAGGTAAAATATTCTTTGTTGGCAGTTTTTTCTTTCAGTAACCAGAATATAGCATTCCACAATCTGCTCTGCAAGGTTTTTGCTGAAATGTTCACTCATAGTCTTATGAGGATTACTTTACATGTATCAAGTTGCTTTTTCTCTTGGTTCTTTTAAGATTTCCTCTCTGTCTTTATCTTTAACAATGTAATTACTGTGTCTTTCAATGTGGGTCTCTTGTGATTCACCTTCTTCGGTAATTTCTGAGCCTGGATATCTGTTTCTTTCTCCAGGCTAGGGTAACTTTCCAACATTTCTTTAAATAAGCCTTCTTCCCCTTCCTCTCTTTTTTTCTGGGACCCTTATAATGTGTATATTGTTCCATTTGATAGTGTTCCATAAGTCCTTTAAGCTAATTTCACTCTTTCTCATTCTTTTTTGTTTTGTTTTGCTCCTTAGATTGCATTAATTCCACAGCCCTGTGTTCAAGTTCACTTATCCTTTCTTTCAGTTGATTTGTCTTTTGTTGAAATCTTCTAATGAAATTTTCAGTTTGGTTATTGTATTCATCAGCTCTGTGATGAATATTTTCTATGACCTTGCTGGAATTCTCACTTTGCTTATGCATTTCTTTCCTGACCTTAGTGAGCATCTTTATGTGTTACTTTGAACTCTCTATCCAATAAATCATTTGTCTCTGTTTCATTAAGTTTAGTTTCTGGAGTTTTTTCTTTTTGTTTTGTTTTGTTTAGAACATATTCCCCTGTTTCTTCACTTTCCTTGACTCTCTGCATTAAATCTCTTTCAGAGAGAAATGGAAGGTGGTCATTTTTGCCTGCTCCCTTTTCACTGAGCCTGGATATATACCTATGGGAGTAGTAGGATACTCCTGTGCCCGTTTAAAAGCTGATTGTTTGTTTTGCTTGTAAATGCAAGCCCTGTTGGCCTACAGAGCTGCAGTTTTGAGAGCCCAACCCCAGTGGGAGCCTTAAAAATTGGGGCCTAAATATGTGATCTAAACTTGCTCTTCAGGGAGATGATGGGAGTTGGGGTTTTCTTCCCAATTGTATGGTGACGTGCCAGGGTGGGATTTATGGCAAAAGTTTCTCAGGCTTTCCTACCCATTTTGATGTGGGTGTTTTCTCATTTACCTAGCGAAAAGGGATCGTTCAGCTTGTTTGGGGATTTCTTGGCGGGAGGTACTCCATGTGTAGCTGCTCATTTAGTGGATCCTTTGGAAGATGGACCTTCAGGAACCTCTGTGTTGCCATCTTGGTCCTTCCCTCTGTATTTGTTAATTCCTTTCTCATGATGCCAAAATAACAAGTCTTAAAGTCTCATCATTAAATATTGTCAAAGCCAATATTACTTTAACCGAATTTTTAAATTGAAAGTAACCAATTTTTAAAATTCTGAAGTATTTGACTCCTTAATGTTATTCTAAGCGGCAAAATTTAGAAGTGTTTTCAAAGAATTCCCATATTTCAACTATATCCAGTCTAAAGCCTTTGATGATGTAAGTATTTTGTTTAATTATTGACTTACTTGCCTCTTATTTTTTTATTTTTTTTACTAGATTATGTGCTATGAGCAGGGATTGGATCACATTCATCTTTATGTCTTCAGTGCAGCATTCAGTGACTGCACATTATACGAGCTCAAAAGATGTTTGTTAAATGAATGCATGTAATTTTTGTAGGTGGGTTGGTTTATATTTGTTAGATTTATAAAAATTTCTCTGGAAGCTAAAGAAATTATTTTCTTCTAGGTCTAGCATATTACTTTGACAAAATAAGGTGATAAATTATTAATGGTATTATGTTTTGACAGTGGTGGGTCTAGAGCAAGCTCACTATTGTATTAGATTTAGAGGTAAAGGTGTTTCAACTTTTATTCCATGTTGTCTTCCTAGGGCATATTTTCTAAAACATTGAGAATGTGAGTGAAAAATTCTGTATATTCCATGATTGCTTAAAATTTTTTTTTCAGCTTCTTTATACAGATAGGAATGTTGTGGTTTGTGCTCCAACTGGTTCTGGGAAAACTGTAATGTTTGAACTAGCTATAACAAGATTGTTAATGGAAGTACCATTGCCATGGTCAAACATTAAAATTGTTTACAGTAAGTATGTATTTATTGTAAGAGCAGTAATTAATTATAATAATGAAAAATCATTGAGGTAAAAACAAGAAATAAATTCAAGACCTAGGAATCATTATTTGGTTTTTCCATACTTTTTAAATAAAGACATACCACATTTAGTCTTATCTGTTACATTAAATTCAAAACACATTTTTCCAGACTTTTAAATGAAAATAGTATTGGAATTGAGAATTTGGCCTTTATATGTTTATTTTCAAAAGACCAGGCATGATGAACAATAGCATCAAACATTTTGTAGTTCTGGAAATTTCCAGAGGAACCTCTACTCTCCTTTTTTAGGTATATATTTAATTTTTTTTCATGAAAGTAAGTTATGTACCTGGTTAAATCCATGATCACAACAGTGATAATTTCCTGCCCTACCGTTTCTTCACTCTTGGTTACAGTTTCCTGAGCTGTCACTTCCTTTTTTCGTTTTTAGTTCTGTTTGATGATTACCTTTATAGTTCTAAGTAGTATATTTATATTGTTAACTTTGGAATTATAAACATTAGGCAGCACCTAGATATGTATTTTTATCTTAACTTTATTAACCAACATTGTAAAAATAATTTTTAAATTGCCCTGATATTCAAAATAAATATATTCTTGTAGTGGCACCAATAAAAGCCCTGTGCAGTCAGCGTTTTGATGACTGGAAAGAAAAATTTGGACCAATAGGATTGAATTGTAAAGAACTCACGGGAGATACAGTCATGGATGACCTGTTTGAGATTCAGCATGCCCATATTATTATGACAACTCCAGTAGGTGTTATTTATACTTTATTATTTCCTTGGTTTATTAGAAAATATCTTTTTCTCTTTACCGAGAAAAAAAGCTAAAAGAAAACACAAAGTAGAAGAAACAAAAAAAAGTAATAGTATTCAGTGTATATAAGGAATACTAACAAATCAGTAAGTAAAAGACAAACAACCAAATGAAGTAAATGGGCAAAAGATACGAATAGTCAGTTCCGTATTGTGGATAGTTTATAATCATACATTGCGTGTATTCTTTTACTCAAATATTGTGTATTGTAGAGGGAGGACTTGACAGAGCTTACAAAGGTAATTAGACTGTAATTTTGAATATTTTGGTTAAACTTAAAAATAAATGGGGGTTTAGTTTTTTAAACACAAGATGATCAGAATCCTTTAAAATTTTAAAAATCTTTATCTTTTGGGGATCTTTTTTTTGGGATACCCATCTTTGTAGCATGTCAGAAATTTTATCAACATCTTTATACTTATAATTCCTTATCATGTTAAACCACTCGCCTTTTTTTTTCTCTAGGAAAAATGGGATAGCATGACTAGAAAATGGAGAGACAACTCTTTGGTCCAACTGGTTCGACTGTTTCTCATTGATGAGGTAGTGAGCACATGATTCATTCTCAGAGAAAAACATGAAAGAGTTGATTTGAATGGATAGAAAGAAACAAGACATTTTCAACCAAATTCTGTATTTGCTTTATCCCTTCAAGTGGAAAATCCTTATTTTCTTAAGGAAGAATGCTAATATTATTGTACATTTAAATTGGTTAGGTTTTTATATTTTTATTTATTTTTTAGGCAGCATCCACATGTGGAAGTTCCCAGGCTAGGGGTCAAACAGAGATGCAGCTGCTGGCCTGTGCCACAACCACACAGCAACGCCAGATCTGAGCTGCATCTGTGACCTCTACCGCAGCTCTTGCAGCAATGCTGGATCCTTAACCCACCGAGCCGGGGCCAGGGATCGAACCCACATCCTCATGAATACTAGTTGGGTTTGTTATCATTGAGCCACAGTGGGAACTCCTAGATTTTTATTTTTATAGCTAATGATTCTTTCTTAATTTTTTTTCTCAGGTACATGTTGTAAAAGATGAAAATCGTGGACCAACTCTTGAAGTTGTTGTCAGCAGGATGAAAACTGTGCAGTTTTTATCTCATGCTGTGGAAAATCCCAGAAATATTATTCCAGTGAGATTTGTAGCTGTATCTGCAACAATTCCAAATGCTGAGGATGTAAGTTAGAATTTTAGTCTATCAGATTTTTTATGACTTAGTGAAATATTTAATCATTTTAATCTTGGAGGAAAGTGAGATTTTTGTGTTTTTTTTTTTTTTTTTTTTTTCCCTGTAAATCACCTAACCAATTTAATAGGGAAGCGTTTCATGGAAAGTTTATGATTAGATCTCATGGGTAAGGTAGTGTTAGGGCCATAAAATTTGGTGATTGGGTTTAAAAAAATATTTGTGGTACAAGTCTATTGTTTATTAGTATCTAAAAGTCTTAGATTCATGGAGTTTAGATGCTGTAATAACTTGACTAATAGTGTGTTATGATTGTTATAAACAGCTTATTCTAGTTGTCTAGCAAAGTATGGTGGAGAATAAAAATGATTAGGTGACTGCACCCACCTCCCCCAACTCTGTGTGCCTGGAATTGTGAAGAGCACTGGTGATAGATGCTAAAGTGAAAACATAGAGACTCTCCTCTTGAGGAGGAGCTCATGGTTAATAGGGTACATGAACATGTATAGAAATAATTGTATAATATTATACTTTCTATAACAAATGTATGTCCTAACTTTTTTTCTTCAATTTTTTGGCAAACTGGGAAAATAATATACTGTCTCTGCTTTCTCACTCCTATTTATGTCTTTGCCTACCGTAAAAGACTTTTTTCTCCTGCTAATTCTTAGAGATTGTTTTCCCAAAATCTGCTATATTCTCTAAACCCTAATGTAAAATTTTGCCTTTATCTTTTTTAGCACAATTAATCATTTTTGTTCTTTTTTTTTTTGTCTTTTTGCCATCTCTTGGGCTGCTCCCGCGGCATGTGGAGGTTCCCAGGCTAGGGGTCTAATTGGAGCTGTAGCCACCAGCCTACGCCAGAGCCACAGCAACGCGGGCAGGGACCGAACCCGCAACCTCATGGTTCCTAGTCGGATTCGTTAACCACTGCGCCACGACGGGAACTCCCCGTTTTTGTTCTTAAAATGACAACTTGTTTTGTTCATATTCAAGAATAATAGAGAATATTTAAAAGAATAAAATAAACAACAAGAAACTAGCATTCGTCCTTCTAGATGTATTGATGGAATCATAATTTACATACTCTTTTATGACTATGTGTTAGCTACAAATGTTTCATGTCATTAAATTTTTTTTTTTTTCTTTTTAGGGCCACACTCGTGGCATATGGAGGTTCCCAGGCTAGGGGTTGAATCGGAGCTACAGCTGCTGGCCTACACCACAGCCACAGCAACACAGGATCCAAGCTGTGTCTGCGACCTACACCCCAGCTCACGGCAACACCAGATCCTTAACCCACTGAGCTGAGCAAGGCCTGGGATCAAACCTGCAACCTCATGGTTCCTACTAGGATTCTTTTCCATTGTGCCATGATGGGAACTCCTATTTAATATTTAATACAATTTTTGTGGTTTTATTTTAATTTGTTTATCTAATATCTGAATGATGGTAGATTATTTCCAATTTTTGCTATCGTAAATAGTGTTGAAATCAATCTTTGAAAACATTACAATTATTTCCTTATGATGCACTTAAATAGAATAACTGAGTCAAAGGGTATATAAAACTAAGGACACAGTGCTTTCAGTAAATATTCATTTACATTTCTGCTATCAGCCATTTCTCTGTATTCTAATGCTGGACAGTATAATAATGAAATTGTTATTAGTTTTAAATAGTCCTCAAATTTGCTGTTTTAAAATGGTACCTTATTTTAAATTTTTGTGCTGCTTTGATTACTACTGATGTAAATATTTTTAATGTATTTGTCAACTACTTTTAAGTTCTTTTTTTTGCAATTTGCCAGGTCATGGCCTTTACCCCTTTTCACATTGGGGTACTAAACTTTCTGTGATTTGTAAGCAGCTATTAAATATCAGTACCCTATAATTCTTGAAATTCTCTTCCCCTTTGTGACAATCACTGCCTCTGTGAATGCTCTCTGTTTCTACAAGTCCTCTTCCTCCGTTTTCCTCTAAATTAAGTCCGTCGTCTTCAGCCGCCTGCTCCTCTTAAATTGTAATTTCTTGTTCTCATTTCTATCTATGAGTACCTTGAAAATGTTTTAACATTTCCTTCCTGTGCAACTTGAAACTCATTAATCCATCTTCCTGTCAAAGCAATGGTCAGTTTCATAGCAGGGCATAAAGCCTAAGCAGATTATGTGAAGTTAAGGATGGCTCTCCATAGCTCCAGAAATTAAGGATTCTTGCATTGAGTCTGAAACATGCTTTTGCCACTGCCATCTCTCAAGGATTTTTTTGTCCTTTGTTTAAAAAGTTGCCAACCCTTGCCCATCTAAACCAGTCATTACTTCACTACCCTTCAGCTAGTAGGATAACACAAAAGTGTCAAGCCATATCTTGGTGTAGTTCTAAAAAATAGCAAGGAAGTTACAGTGCTAGTGAGAAATTCAATTTCTCTTAATTCATTTACTTTAGACTCTTAAAGAGGAAAAATGTAACGAAGTAATAATAATTAATTGGAAGTTTACCATGTTGAAAAGTGGGTATAATCTTGAAATACTACTATAGAAAATATTTCCTGTAGTATATCAGTACAGTAGTGTCCCTAGAATATATAGTGTTGAAAAAGACCATTTGATTAAATATTTTTATACCTTGACTTTAACATGGTCTATAGTTGGGCTTTTTTGGCCATAAACCTTTACTAGAAAAAATTTTTAATGTGTATGTTTCTGTTTTTAAAGATTGCAGAATGGCTTTCAGATGGTGAAAGATCCGCTATCTGTCTGAAAATGGATGAGAAACATAGACCAGTGAAGCTTCGGAAAGTGGTCCTTGGTTTTCCCTGCAGTAATAACCAAACTGAATTTAAGTTTGATTTAACCCTCAACTACAAAATTGCCAGTGTTGTACAAACGTACTCCGATCAGAAACCCACACTTGTGGTACGGATTATTGGTTATTTATTTTTAGTGTGCTGTTCACTTTTTAATATGATTAATACAAAAGTTACTCATTCATTTTTAGTTTTGTGCAACAAGGAAAGGTGTACAACAGGCTGCTTCCATTCTTGTGAAAGATGCCAAGTTTATTATGACGGTGGAACAGAAACAGAGGTAAGTCTTTAAATTTTTGTCTTGGAGGCGGAAAGACTAAGCGATCACATGGATGAGATGAGAAAATTGGGTTGACTTTTTCAAGTTGCTTGACCTCTCCAAGCTTCCATTTCCTCATCTGGAAAGTAACGATAATAGCAATTTGGAGAATTACATAAGACAATGAATCTTTGTGCAACTGTGATCCTATAGTCGTTATTTCATAGCCAGATTAGTCATAGTGCTGGCTTTTTTTTTTTTTTTTTAAACCCGCTTTCAATCTAGCATCTTTTGTAATCTTTCAGTAAGCTGATCTTGCTAATTGATCTATCAGGAGCTTCTAACATGTTGGACCACTCCTACATTATTTAAAAACTCTGGACTTTGTGTTTCCATGATCACCCTCTACCACATTTCTTCCGGCTTTACTTTCCACTCATTCGCAGTCCCTTTTCGCCTCTTCTACCTGATTCTTTTTTTTTTTTTTTTTTTTTTTTTTTTTGCCATTTCTAGGGCTACTCCCATGGCATATGGAGGTTCCCAGGCTAGGGGTCTAATTGGAGCTGTAGCCGCTGACCTACACCAGAGCCACAGCAACGCATGATCCGAGCCGCGTCTGCAACCTACACCACAGCTCACGGCAACGCCGGATCCCCAAGCCGCTGAGCAAGGCCAGGGATCGAACCCGAAAGAAACCTCATGGTTCCTAGTTGGACTCTTTAACCACTGAGCCACGATGGGAACTCCACTTCTACCCAGTTCTTAAGTGTTACCATTCTAGAGATCCTATCCAAGGTTCATTCTTTCTGATTACACACTCTAGGTTTTTGAATCTGATTATCACATGGGTTCAAAGAATATATGTATACACATATGTATATGTCCGTGAATTTCCAAATGTCTGGCTCCAACACAAACCTCCATTCTGAGCTCTGGGCCTCCGGTCCATCTGCCTAAGTGACGTCCCCAGTTGTGTACCTGTGGGCATCTCAAGTTCAGCGTGTCCTAAAGAGAACTTTGGTTCTTTCTCTCAAACTCTCCTCTCCACTCTTCCCCATCTTAATTATACCTCACCTCCCTGGTTGCTGACAGTAGAAACCTGTCCCTGGCATCTCCTTCACCCTCTTCCCCACAGGTAATCAGTTACCACGTCCTGTCTATTCTTACTTCTAAGGAGATCTCAAATTTATCACTTTGTGTCCATCAGTACTGCCACCTCCCTAGTTCCAGTCATTGTTAATCTCTTGCTTTTTGTCTGATGACCACAAACACGCTTTTGTCCCATTTTAATGTTATATGCATAGCAGAATGATTGTTTAAAATTACAAATCCAGGGAGTTCCTGTCGTGGTGCAGTGGTTAACAAATCCGACTAGGAACCATGAGGTTGCGGGTTCAATCCCTGCCCTTGCTCAGTGGGTTAAGGATCCGGCGTTGCTGTGAGCTGTGGTGTAGGTTGCAGACGCGGCTCGGATCCCTCATTGCTGTGGCTCTGGCGTAGGCTGGCGGCTACAGCTCTGATTCGACCTGGGAACCTCCATATGCCGCGGGAATGGCCCAAGACATAGCAAAAAGACAAAAAATAAAATAAAATAAAATTTCAAATCCTCATATGTCATTTTCCTACCTAAATCTTTTAAAAAGTTTTTTTTTTTTTATCATCATTAGGATAAAATCCTAAATACTTAACCCACCTGCAGCACCCTGTGTAAGGTGATGTCCAGCTACTTGTTCAGCCGAACCGTGGCATGCCCCTCCTTTACTCACTGTGCTTAAACTGTGTTGCCCTCTCTGTTCTGTGAACACACCAGAGTGTCCCCTACACAGGGCTTTCCCGCATCTTTTCTTTGCTTAGAATGGTTTTTTACCTCTTATTTATCCTTCAAGTCTCACCTTTAATATTTATTTCCCAGGAAGTTTCCTGGGATTCCTATATTTTCTCTTACAGGCACCGTGTGTTTTTAATTCATCGCACTTATTGTCATTATAGGAAGTACTCTTTTGTTTTTTTCTCAACATCTCTTCTGTTCATTAGACTGGAACTTCTGGAGGAAAGAAGGACTCATGGTCATCTTATTTACTGCTCAGTCTTAGCAAGACTCAGCAGAGTGCTGGTACATGCTTACTACTAGTATTAACTTGCTGTTATCATTAATAGCAACTCTGGGGGATCAGTAAATATATTCAGTGGTGAACCACAAAACTAAAATTGGATGGATAATTATATGTGGATGTGAGTAGATACTGATTTTTCTCACTAATTCTGTATGAGGGGATATGCTTACTTTGGGTCAAAGCAGCTTTCCAATTGCAGTCTACCCTGTGGCTACACCTCTAGTCTTTTCGACCAGGATGTGTACATCAAGGCAGGAGGATTATTCTTTGACTTTCTAGCCACGAAAAAGATTGATCTCTAGTTCTTTAGTTCATTGAAAAATTACTTATGTAGCCACCTGTTCACACTCTACTTACTATGTTCATAACTTTACTTTAAAATCAAGTTTTAAGGATTTAACTCGATCCCTTTAGTTGCTGCCTAAGAAAAAAATCTCTGTGGTGCAGCATCTACATTAGTGTTTTCTTTACAAAACATGATTAAACAATAAGATACAGTAGAGAGCCAGAGAGAGTAAGAGAAACTGAAATAAAGATTATAGTCAGAAAAGTACATGAGATCTAAGAAGTAGATAGAGAGGGAAAATGTGAAATTCATGCAAACAAGATGGTAATAGCATAGATTTCTTCCTACCCACCTCTTTATTTCATACACGAGAGGTATTTATCATATATCACAGTCTTTTACTAGGAATGAGGAGCGGTGGAATAGAACCTCATTTGTATGTTCTGCTTTTACTTCGTTCCCTGAGAAAGACATCAGTGAAAAGGAATGGGACGCCATTGCCGGCCGGTGTCGACTGTGGGGAGACCGCTGCTCGGTGGGCTCCCCTTTAACCAGCCGCAGTCTGCGAGCTGCCGCAAGACTTCGTTTTGCCCATCAGCCCCAGGGTCTGTTACTAAGGTTCTAAACTAGTCTACCATGCCCAACTTTTGTGTCCGCTGGTCGCCTTACCTTTTTAAAAAATACTTTTTCCATTGTATCATGCATTTAAATTAAAAAGTATTTCTATATTTTGAAAAATTTTGGTTTACCTCAGGAAGTTAATTGGTAGTATGCTGATAGAGAAAATGTTGCCTGAGCCTTTGGGGTTTTTGGTTTTTTTTCTTTTTCTTCCTTTTTTTTGCTAATTTTATTTATAATTATTTATTTTCTTGTTTTCCTCAGTTTTATTGAGATATAATGGACATATAGCACTGTGTTAATCTAGGGTGTACAGAATAATGACTTGACTTATAGCGTGAAATGATGGCCACCATAAGCTTCATGAATATCCGTCATACATACAGATGCAAAATTAAGAAATAGAAAAAAATTTTTTACTTGTATTAAGAACTTAGGATTTACTCTCTTAACTTCCATATATAACATGCAGTAGTGTTAATTGTATTTATCATGTGGTGCATCGCATGCCTAGTACCTGTTTATCTTATAGTTGGAAGTTTGTGCCTTTTGACTCTTTTCATTCGATTCCCCTCTCCCCACCCTTGCCTCTGGTAACCAGAAAACTGACCTCTTTTTCTTTGAGTCTGTTTTTGAAGTGTAATTGACCTGTAACGCTATGTTAGTTCCTATTATATGACATAGTGATTCGGTATTTCCGATTATTTCCAAATGACCACTAAGATAAGTCCAGTTCCAGTCTGTTACTATATAAGATACCGTGTAATTATTGACTGTATTCCCCACACTACAGTTTGTACCCATGACGCATTTATTCCGTAACTGGAAGTTTGTTCCTTTTAATCCCTCTCACTTTCTCTCCACTTCCTACCTTTCTCCCCTCTAGCAACCACCTGTTTGTTCTACGACTCTGTTTTTATTCTGTTCTATTTGTTCACTTGTTCTGTTTTTTAGATTCCACACATGACAGAAATGATACAGTATTTGTCTTTCTCTGTCTGATTTATTTCACCTAGCATATTAACCCTCTGGGTTCATCCATGTTGTCACAAATTTCATTCTGTGACAACAGGGAAGATTTCATTCTTTTTATGGCTGAGTACATTCTATTATTTATGTAATATTCCTGTGTATATACATGGATGTATATATCTGTGTGTGTGGATGGATTTTCTTTATCCCTTCATCTATTGTTGGGTGCTTAGGTTGCTTCCATATCTTGGATATGTAAATAACACTGCAGTTAACATAGGGGCGTGGTGTGTATATCTTTTTGAATTAGTGTTTCTGTTTTTGTTGGATAAATACCTAGGAGTAGACTTGCCGGATCATACAGTAGTTCTATTTTAACATTTGTGTGGAGTCTCCATACTGCTTTCCAGAGTGGCTGCATTAATTTACATTCCCACCAACGATGCACGAAGGTTCCCTTCTTTCTGCATCCTCCCCAGCACTTGCTATGTGCTGTCTTTTTGGTAGCGTGTGAGGCGATGTCTCACTGTGGTTTAAATGTGCACTTCCCTAGGGACTATTTACGTTGAGCGCCTTTTCTTATGCTCTTGTCCATTTGGATGTCATCTCCAAAAAAAAAAAAAAAAATCCATTCATGTCTTTTGCCCAGTTTTTAATTGAGTTATTTGGGGTTTTTTTGTTTGTTTGCTTTTATTCAATTGTGAAATTAGAGACTTCTCAGTATGAAAGTTGTGTTCTCTATTTCTTAAAGATGATTTTCAAAAAATGACATTGTGAAAATATTTTGATATCTGTAATCTTCAAAATAACTGATACACTAAGAATTTTTGATGTTAATGGGAATAATCCAGTAATTTTGTGTTTTTTTAAATAGGTTACATAAATGTGCATATTCCATAAGAGATTCAAAATTGAGAGGTAGGTTTAGAGATAATTTTTGAATAGTATTTTCAGCTGTAGATAAAAGGAGCCGATTACTGGTGAAATATTAACAGTATATAGCAGATGATATGTTTCTTTTACAGACCTCTTAATACACGGTGTTGCTTATCATCATGCTGGCATGGAGCTGTCAGATAGAAAAGTAGTCGAAGGAGCTTTTACTGTTGGAGATCTACCAGTTCTTTGTAAGTAAAACATATTCTTGTAGACACTACAAGATTTGTTGGAAGGTTTTTTTTTTGTCTTTTGTCTTTTTAGGGCTGCACCTGGGGCATATGGAGGTTCCCAGGCTAGGAGTCGAATTGGAGCTGTAGCTGCCAGCCTACACCACAACCACTGGATCTGAGCCACCTACCTCTACAACCTACGCCACAGCTCATGGCAATGCCAGATCCTTAACCCACTGAGCAAGGCCAGGGATCGAACCTGCATGCTCATGGATACAAGTTGGGTTCATTAACCACTTAGCCACAATGGGAACTCTAAGATATGCTGGAAAATATTTTAAGAGAAAAAAAAAAGCTCAAGTATCTTGTTTTATTTCTGCTTTTCTTCTAAGAATCTAAAAATTATATAACTACCCATACATATACATGTATATACATGTTATAGTAAACTCTTTGCAGTTTTAGTTCTTTATTATCTTACTAAACAGTGCAATTTGAAAAGTAAGAATTTAATAGTTTTTCAGTTTTAAGATGTATTATTTTACATTGTAATGTTCTTTTCTTTCTCCTTTTTATTCTAAATTCCCTACATTTGAGTTTTTGTTACATTTATAAGAATATATCTTTTAGAAGAAAATGTTTACCTGAAACAATTAAGTTATATGACTTTAAAGTAATATTCCTTAATCTGATGCAGTTACTACTAGTACCTTAGCTATGGGAGTAAATTTGCCTGCTCATCTAGTAGTTATCAAATCTACAATGCATTATGCTGGAGGGATGTTTGAAGAGTACAGTGAAACAGATATTCTACAGATGATTGGTAGAGCTGGTCGACCTCAAGTAAGTGATCATATTTCACTGTTTGTACTTTATCTTAAAGAAAAGGTAAAAAGCAAAAAAAAAATTATTTTTTGTTAAAAGATTAGCATTTCCAATTCAGATTAGGTTTAAAAATAAATGTAACTAAGAAAATGTACTGTAATAGAGCAGTAGAAGTAAAACAAGCCTCACCGAAGGAGACATACTCCCTCACCTCCCTCTAAGCTCCCACTGGTCGATGAATGGCTGGGTGCACTTTAAAGGTCTTTTTGGTTTTGAGGGGTTTTGTTTTTGTTTTTTATTCTGAATGGGGGCTGCTATGGCATTTTGGGTGGATCAGTTTTTCATTGTGTAGACTTGCCATGCCCTGCAGAGCAGGTAGCATCCTTGGTCCTGACACAAAAGGCTCTAGATACTGTGGTCTCTAGATACTGTGACAATTAAAAGCCAGCCGATACACATTACAAAACATGGCCTGATCTGACAGACTTGAATAAAGAAGTCATTCATATAGGTACTAAGGGAACATTGAGGAAGAGTGTCTTTTCAAGGACTGTAAAAAATTATGCTATATAAATGTATAATTTTATAGGATAAATTTGAGTATATATAAACTGCACCAAATCTTACAACTTTCATCCAGTCACCTAAATTTGTTTTGATCTTACTGCTTCCAAAATTATATTACATCGAGACCAAAGTGGTATTTTTACATCTATACTCTTGGAAGGTTTTTAAATTAAATTTTCAGTTAATGTTCAAATTCAGAAGCATTTTTAAGGCCTTTTCGACCTATTGTTTAAGGCAGACAACTGTTTAATATAGAATGAAAATCCTTAGTTTTTTGAAGAAGACTGGTATTAGCGTGTGCTCTTCTTTACTAAATTTCTCCGTTTTTATTCCCTTCCAGTTTGACACTACAGCAACTGCAGTTATTATGACTCGGTTAAGTACAAAAGAGAAGTATATTCAGATGCTGGCTTGTAGTGACACTGTAGAAAGCAGGTAATACAGAAAATACTCCAAAAAGATAGTGTTACAATAGCCTGTGTTTTTCCTTTTGATGTATTAGGGTATTTCTAGGGCCATTTTCTTGAAACCTTTCAGTAATCTAACTAGAAAGTTTGTGTCCTTTTAAGAAATTTAATAGTTAAAAAAAGACAATGTAATATTTTTGTTCAGCAGTGTTTATTAGTGTGCTGTTGCATGCATCCTTGTTATAAAAAGTCAAATTGGTAATAGAAGGAAGATAATTTTTGTATCCTTTTACCTCTTTAAAATTTGCACAATAATGCAAATTTAGTAAAGTATTTGATTGTAATACTCATGAGGAAGATAGGATAAAATCCATGCCCCACCCTTTTTTTAAGCAATAATTTATCTAGAGCTGTGAAGTAGGGAGATGCCTATCTTTTTAGAAGTTTAACTGACATTTATAGGTTTTCTCATATTTTTGAAAATTGTTATCTTTCATGGATTATTAAAGTAGCAAAGAGTGTATTATTTATGTTAGTGAATTATTCAAAATGCTATTCTAAACAAGTAAGAGCTTTATGGCATTGGAATACATATCACTAATAAAAGTTTTTTCCCCTCTAGTTTGCACAGACATCTTATTGAGCATTTAAATGCAGAGATAGTGTTGCATACCATCACAGATGTCAACATTGCTTTGGAATGGATACGATCAACCTTGCTGTATATCAGAGCCTTGAAGAATCCGTCTCACTATGGTTTGTTGCTTTGATTTGGAAAAGTAGTCATTTTGTCAAGCCCCTTGGGTCTGTTTTTATAATAATAGGCCACAGAATAGATTATAGAAACTAATAGGCAGCAGAAGTAACAACGATCACAGACATGTTTAGAGGCAAGAGTTGATGAACGTGAGAAATCTGTTTTACTTCCAGTCTTTTTTTTTTAAATTTTTAAAAATTTTTACTTTTTTTTTTGCTTTTTAGGGCTGCACCTGCAGCATATGAAAGTTCCCAGGCTAGGGGTCAAATCGGAGCTGCAGCTGCCCTCCTACGCCACAGCCACAGCAACACCAGATCCGAGCTGCATCTGTGACCTGCACCATAGCTCCTGGCAATACCGGATCCCTAACCCACTGAATCAGGCCAGGGATCCTACCCACATCCTCATGGATTGTAGTTGGGTTTATAACCTGCTGAGCCACAACGGGAGCTCCTACTCCCAGTCTTTTAATAAGTCTTTAAATCAATACCATTAAAAGTAGCACTTTTAGAAAAAAATTAACTCCAATAAAAATAACAAAAATGCCTAAAATTATTTAAAATAAAGTCAAAAAAAAGTTTTGAATTTTATTTGAATTCGTATTCAAATCAAAGTATATAGTAATACTGTTGCTGCTGGAATTTTCATCTTGCTTCTCAAGCTAACACACATGTTGCTTCTAGAGGATTCTTTCGTGTGGTGCAGGTTATAAAATAAAAATACTTGGGATTGCAGAAATAAAATTAAAACCTGACTTATAGTTCTATTCTAATGCATAGAGGTTTAAAACTTGTAGATCTCTGGGGCGGGGGGGACACGTATAGTATTCCTGGTCGGGTGTTATACAGTAAAATAAACAAAAGAGAGCCAATTGATATTGAAAGGATTTCACAGCAGTGTTTATTTTCTGTAGAAGTTTTAAGCCTTGTTTTAACTCCTTAAGCTAATTTTTTTCTGTTTAAGATTTAATTAGATTACTCTTTTCTGGTTAACTGGTGTATAAGGTGAGCCTATAAAGATAAATTAAGCTCATTCTATTTTATTTTACTACATTTTCAAAACATATAGGTTTTGCATCTGGATTGAACAAAGATGGAATTGAATCAAAATTACAAGGTTAGATGCATTTCCTTCTAAAAAATTATATTCTATAAATTTTAATGAAAAAGTCCCATTATTGTGAAGATAAGAATACTCTTTGTATTTTTCAAAGTAACCTTGTTTGCAGAAAAAAATATTATGAACTATTTCTTTTTTACAGGTTGGCACATGTACACATGTACTTTTTTCTGAATTAATCTATTCTCTCAGAATATCTTCATTTGTATAATATATTAACTTGGTTTTTTTTTTTTTTTAAATGATCCTGGTGTTTGGAAATGTTGCCCATAAGTACACAGCTCTTTTTTTTTTTTTCCTTTTCTAGTTTAATTGAAGATATAAACCTAGCTTGATTATGGGCTTCTCATTCTAATCTGTGCTAATGATGTATTCTATCAAACCTCAGTTTTAGCTTTCAGTTAGTCACTCAGTATTTCATTACTTATCTTTTAAAATATCAAAATGTTCTTGAGCATTTATTAGGATTAGAAATTGCTACCTCTTCATTGCATTGAGACTGTCTTCCAGTAAAAGAAAAAACGTTAGATCCCTAAAAATATTTAGCCAATTTTATTTTATCCTTTACTTGACTATACATATAAAGAAAATTGCAGAGATAAGTATGAAGTAGTAAAATTGTCTTTCTGAAAAATATTGTTGAAACATGCTGATAAGCAGCAGCTCGGTTTCATAATGCTGCTGCTGAAAAACAGATCTATGAAATAGTTTTATTATCCTTTATGTATTGACAGATTTTGTAATGGAGTTTTTAAAGCACATATTTTTTATCATAATGATCAAATACACAAGAAATTAGACCAAGGAATACCTTGCTGTATTCTGATAACTATGATGATTTAACGTTTCTTAGCTGTTCTTCATAGTGCATATTTGCCTTGTGTTCAGTTATTATAGGGTAGCTAAGATTTGCTTATAAAGAATAGCCAAATTATTATATAACTGGAGAGAATGTTTTAGTTTCCTTGAAAGTCTGCCTTAAATTTATTCGAAAGAGTCCTTAGCATAGAATATGCTGTTTCCTCGATTTGGTTATATCCTCCAGGAGCTCTCCCACCCACTCCTAGAATAGAATGCACACTTTCACCAGAACCCACAGAGTCCTATCTGATGTCCCCCTGCCTTTATCTCTGTCACTCTCCCTCTTCTATTCTACTTTGGCCAAATCGGCCATCCTGCTGTTCCTTAAACACACCGAGCTTGTTCCCTCCTCAGGTGCTTGCACTTCCTGCTCCTCACTCTTGGAACACTTCTGGTGTATTTTTCATGGCCTGAACCTTCACTACATTCAGGTCTTAGTTCAAATATCAACTCCTCAGAGAGGCTTTCTGAACTACTTTGTTTAAACCCATATTTATAGAGAGGAAGGCAAAACAACTTGTGTATTATTATTGCTGTTTTCCTGTTCTTGGAAAAAGTAATGTGTTTATGTTGAAAAATTAGGATGACTGAATCCTTTCTTTAATCAGAAATTTTAAAGCTGTATATCAGAAATACACATATGCTTAATTAAATAAAAGCATAAAATTATTATTCTTTAGGTCCTTTGGCAGCTTAATTTTCTTTCATGATACCTTTTACTACCTGAAACTATAGTATTTATTATTCATTTGTTATTGATTGCTTTCTTCAGTAAAATGTAAGTTTTATAAAGAGCCTTATCTTGCTCACTGCTATAAACCTTAAACTTAGTGCTCAGCTATAGTAAGCATTATTGTTTGCTTGATTAACTTATTCAATGTTAATTTAATAGTGGGTAATTAAGAAAATTAGCAAAGACTTCAAAAGCCTTATTACTTAGCCAAACACTTAAAACTACTGCTGCCTAAGCAGTATTGCTTAAGCTAAAGTACTTTTCAGAGAACCTCGCCTTCTGAAAGCTGTGATTTTGTGAGTGGCTATTCTGTGTAAGATTGAATAGATTGTGGTATTCCCACGCTCTGCTCTAACTCTGTCCAATCTCCTGGGCTTCATAGCAGGGAACAGAGAACACTGTATGCAATAGGCTACCAGGTTGCTCTGATCTCCAACAGTCCGTGAGAGCGCACTTGCATTGATTCTTATTCAGAGGTTCCTTCCAAGTGCAATAGTGTCCTATTCAGAGATGCCGAAGTAAATATTAAAATCATCAGCTAAAATGGGCATAAGTAGGTACCTCCAGAGAGTGGCAAACTACAAGGAGAAGAAAGACTGGTGTTATTCTGAACAATCTCTGTAGAACTATTTGACTCTTTTTACTTTGTGTGTATACATCTCTGATAAAAGTTTAGAAAAGAAAAGAGGGGTTCTCATTGTGATGCAGCGGGTTAAGGATCCAGCCTTTTTTCTGCAGTGGCTTGGGTTGCTACTGGGGCCTGGGTCTGATCCCCAGCCTGGCATAGTGGGCTAAGGATCTGGCATTGCCACAGTTGTGGTATAGGTTGCAGCAGCAGCTTGGATTCGGTCCCTGGCCTGGAAACTTCCTTATGCTGCAGATATGGCTGAAAAAGAAAAGAAAAACTATTGCCATATTGGAAGTCAGGGAGTAAAGCAGTTACCTAGACCCGGAGCAAGTTACTTAGCCTCTCTATTCTTTAGTTTCCTAACATGTGTATGAAATCATATTAATATCTGTCATATTGTGTTTTTTTGAGGATTAAATAATACAAATGTATTTTAAAACTCCAGGTTGTACATGTTATCATTCATTGTTACTGTTATTATTTGTATTATTTGTACTATTAGAAAGTTTTTTTTAGCATATTAGTTGGTTCTTTTATTTAAATGATGTTTTTTTTAAGCCACTTAAGTAGGGACCATAGTTCTTCCCAGAATAATTACACAGAAATGCAACTTCAGAATATGTAATAATAAGTTCCATTTTGTGTTGTTTCCTTATTTACTAAAGTAAAAATGTGTTTTCTATAATTGAATAGAATTGTGTTTGAAGAATTTGAATGATTTATCATCTCTGGACTTGATAAAGATGGATGAAGATACTAATTTCAAGCCAACTGGTAATTCTTTCATCATTGTTAGTAATTTTAACAGTTTAAATTAAGACTAAATTTAAAAAATTTGTTTTACTAAAATTTAGATGATGGTAAAATTATGGTGTCAGTTCTCAAAAGGGCATCAACATTATTAGCATGATACATTTATATGAGTCATGTATAAAATTATAGAGCTTCTTTTCGACAGGCATGGAGTTTGTCTTCGCTAATTCTGGAGACTTTTAGCAGAGGTTGAAATGCCCACATCTCTGGGTTGCTTCATTCCTGTTATAAATCTTATAGCTATCCTTTTGCCAGGTCTTAATTATTCAACCACTGATTCTCTGGATGGTTACTTGGGCCCCTTTTCTGCCTCTCTCTCCTATTTAGGATGTAATAGAAGCGAGAAGGAATGTTTTGTAGTTTTTAGCACTCATGATTAGAAGTTTCTTGCAGGGAGTTCCCGTCGTGGTGCAGTGGTTAACGAATCCGACTAGGAACCATGAGGTTGCCGGTTCGGTCCCTGCCCTTGCTCAGTGGGTTAAGGATCTGGCATTGCTGGGAGCTGTGGTGTAGGTCGCAGATGTGGCTTGGATCCCGCGTTGCTGTGGCTCAGGCGTGGGCCGGAGACTACAGCTCCGATTAGACCCCTAGCCTGGGAACCTCCATATGCCGTGGGAGCGGCCCAAGAAATAGCAAAAAAAAAAAAAAAAAAAAAAGAAGTTTCTTGCAGGGAAATTATGACACATTAATTCATTATGGCAAATTAATCTTTTTATGAAAAGATATTTTACTGAATAAAATCTGGGAAATATAGAAAAGTTGTGTGGGTTTTTTTGTCTTTTTTTTAGGGCCTCATCCATGGCTTTTGGAGGTTTCCAGGCTAAGGGTGGAATCAGCTGTAGCCATTGACCTATACACCACAGCTCACGGCAACGCCGGATCCTTAACCCACTGAGCGAGGCCAGGGATTGAACCTGCATCCTCATGGATACTAGTCAGGTTCTTTAACTGCTGAGCCATGACAGGAACTCTTAGAAAAATTTTTAAAAAATCAGAGTCTGTTAACATTTAGCATCTATCCATCCATTTTTAAACATCCTCACAGACACATTCAGAATAATATTTGACGAAATATCTGGACACTCTATGGCCCAGTTAAGTTGACATATAAAATTAACTATCACAGCAGGTTAACATAAAATCTGGAGTTCTTGTGACTCAGCGGGTTAAGAGCCTGACATAGAGTCTGTGAAGATGCAGGTTCTATCCCTGGCCTCACTCAGTGGGTTAAGGATCGTGCATTACCTTGAGCTGCAGTGTAGTTTGCAGATGTGGCTCGCAGTTGGTGTTGCTGTGGCTGTGGTGTAGGCCAGAAGCTGCAGCTCCAATTCACTCCCTAGTGCTGGAACTTCCATATTCCGTGGGTATGGCCTTAAAAAAAAGAATAAACATTGAATATAGCTGAATTCTCAGAGGAATAAATACTGTATTGTACATGATACCCTTTAACTGGCTCCTCCTCTGGGCCCAGGTTGGCCACGTACTCTACTTTGAAAGTATGTATTATAACAATACCCAATCATTGGACGCTTGTCCTTTGTGTTTATTAACTCAGCAAGCTCAACTCTTGTTTTGTTTTATTTTGTTTTGTTTTGTTTTGTTTTTGTTTTTGGTTGCACAGCTGAAGCAATGCCAGATCCTTAACCCACTGCACCAGGCAGTTACACTGTACACCATGGAGCGAGCTACTAACACACACACACACACACACACACACACACACACACACACACACACACACACACACACACACACACACTGATAGATTCAGAACACAGCAGCTGGGGCAGTAGGAGATGGAAGAGGTGCATTCGCAAGGCCTCTACTTCCACTTCCACATCCCAGCTCTTCACTTCTATTTTGAAATATCTTCAGTTTCCTACCATGCGGATATTCATCATTCAAAAGCTATATGGGGAGTTCCCGTCATGGCTCCGTGGTTAACGAATCCGACTAGGAACCATGAGGTTGCGGGTTCGATCCCTGGCCTTGCTCAGAGGGTTGAGGATCCGGCGTTGCCGTGAGCTGTGGTGTAGGTCGCAAACGCAGCTCGGATCCCCTGTTGCTGTGACTCTGGCATAGGCGGCTACAGCTCTGATTCGACCCCTAGCCTGGGAACCTCCACATGCTGCGGGAGCGGCCCAAGAAATGGCAAAAAGACCAAAAAAAAAAAAAAAAAAGCTATATGGATAGCAAGTTGCTTATTTCCTCTCTTCACTTGCAAATCGGTTAAAGTTCCAGTCCTTCTTCCTTAAGTCATTTTCCTCATGGCTTCCTTTCTAGGTTATTTTTATGCCTACCTAGGAAATAAATAGATTACCTAGGAAATCTTCATCCTTACTAATAAGCTAGCAAGTATCAGACCTTTTCTCAAAATCTTTCATTTTCTCTAGCAGGGAGATACCCTATATTAATTTATAAACACCTAGGATAAGAGGAGCATCTTTAATCCACCCTAAAGGGTAACATACTAGTTTCCTTGGTAACCATATTCTCACCGTCTCACACAGTGCTCCCAGAAGCTCCCTCTCATGAACTACTGTTACTCATGTTTTGTCTGAACATATGCACCAGGCTCCTAATTGGGAAAGCGGCTATTCCTCATTTTAAATTCTGTCTACTGTACCATGTTCTTGATGCCTGTAAGTGAGAGAATGTCAAATTCTTTCCTTCTTTATCAAAACCTATAGCACATACGCAAATGTTAGCCCTTTCCTTGAAAAGCAGTATGCCGTTTTCCTCTTCCCAGCTGTTTTCTGTGTGTATCCATAATACTTGAAATTTTTCGTAATTTTTTTACAACTTATAGTGGAAACAGGTAGCCTTTTAAATGAATGGCATTTCACTTACTCACTCTACTCCTTCTCCTACCCCTCCTAACCAACCTAACCTTCTATTTCAAAATAGTTTCAAATTCCAATTTAAAAGATTGCTCAAGAATTTTAGGTGGTCCTTTTGTTACGAAATCAAAACTAATGTCTGTAAACACCTTTAAGAGCATTTCAGGGCTCTGAAAGTGCCTCCAAGTCTGTCATTCATGTTTTGATAATAAAAGTAGGCAACATTTATTTAGTGTTAGGTACTGTGATTAAGTACTGTGCATGCATTACTGCATTTAACCTTCTTCACAACAAACAAATGAGACACATACTCTCTTCTCCCCACATTACATCAAGAAGCTGGGAAAGTGTTCTGCACATGATCACCTAACTAGTAAGTGGTAGAGCAAGGATTCGACCTGAACTTGTAGTCATATTTGTCAAGCCACAGCTCTCATTACAGTATTTTTTTTTTTCTTTTAGGGCTGCACCAATGGCACATGGAAGTTCCCAGGCCAGGGATCAAGCTGCAGCTGCCAGCCTGCGCCACAGCCACAGCAACGCCAGATCTGAGCTGCATCTGCGACCTACACCACAGCTCATGGCAACGCAGATCCTTAACCCACTGATTGAGGACAGGGATCAAACCTGCATCCTCATGGATACTAGTCGGGTTCATTCAGCTGAGCCACAACAGGAACTCCTAAAGGTAGTCTTTTAAACTTTACTCTTGATAAGCAAATCTTGTTTTTTCCCCTGAGGTCATAATGGCTTTGTTTCCTTTCTGCCAAAGCATGTTGGTTACTCAAAACCATGTTCTCCCTCACTGACCCTTCTCTTAGGCTTACTTTCCTCTGTACCTAAGTGTGTGTAAATATGACTGTTAATTTGGTTTTATTCTCTAGTCTAGCCATTTCACTTGTGGTTCTCTCCCTACCTAACCTATAAGTTCCAGAGACTGTGCCTTCTAGGTTTTTGGTTTCTTTTGTACCTGATACTGTACAGGTACAGCAGAGATGTTAAGGAATGTTCCTTCAGCTGATGAAAATGCAAGTTGCTTCAGCTGATGGGTAGTGTTTATTTTTCCATCTTTTCCCACAGAGGCAGGAAGATTGATGGCTTGGTACTATATTACATTTGAGACAGTGAAGAAATTTTGTACAATCAGTGGAAAAGAAACTTTATCAGATCTGGTAAATTAATTTTCATAAGAAAATAAGTACATAATGATATAAAATAATGTTAGGGGAAATTTGTATATCTTGTATAATTTGAGTAAGTGAGGAAAAAAGAAAGCATTTCTAATAGTGTTCATGTTTCTCCTCCTTACGTACCTTTGATCATAAGATATGGAATATGACTCCTTAGGCTATATTTTCAGTTGATCTCTGTACCAGGGCTAGGAAAATTTCGTACCCAGAGAAAGGGCGGCAACTACCTTTTAACTTATATGATGATACCCATTACCTTGGTGGTGGCTACCAACTGTAATAGGTTGACAAAGAATATGTTGAGACAGATTCCAAGATGATTCGGCATGATGTGTCAGGAAGGTGAGCCAGGAGTGGGGGACAATGGGGGACTCTTGTGCCACCAGCTTGCAACTCTTTCCTAAATCCTTTGAATCAGAATAACAATAACAGTAGAAAGAGAATAGTATTGGTGATGGACTAGTAAAGACAACTGATTTTGGAGAAAATGAAGTAAAAATAGGTTATACTAAGATAGCAACAGCGGGGGCAACTTTTCAGTTACAGCAGTAAATAGAACCATACCCATATTGTTGGCGCCTGGCTACTGTATTGGTCCCTTCTTCTTTACTGGGAATGTGAACGTGGAACGTGACATTGATATTAATTTTCAAATTTAAACCATTTAATTGTATTTAAAATACCTAAGTTTATTATTATGATAAGATTATTGAACCAAAAATTGCACGTAAATTGATAAGAAGTAGAAGGCTTGTATTTTCATGTAAATATTATTCTTAACTGAGAAAAAAATCAAGAATAGAAAATCTCTAGTGTTAACATTAGCTCGTCTGATTTTGAGTTCAGTAAGTGCGAAAGAGAATTAGAAAAGGTGTTAGTTTCATTTTACAGGTGTGAGAAACCAAAGCAGAGTACTTTGCTCAAAGTCATCTGGCAGAATTAGGCTCTGGAATACAAATTTCTTTATACCTAAAGCATTCTTTTCATTACAAAGTTAGCCTCAATAGGGATAATAATTTGCAAACTATGGAAGGGTGAAGAATAATAATATAATATAACAGCAGTGAGAGTAGTAGTAATGAAAGCTACATTTTATTTATTGTTTATTGTGTGGTAGGTGCTAAGCTGAATATTTTAAATTTTATCTTCTTAATCTTTACAATCTTATTGGCATTGTCCTGGTGTGTAGCACAGTGTCTGGCATATGACAAGTGTTTATAAACATTTGTTAGTGAATGAATGAATCTTTAAAGAAACAACATGTATAAAGCAAATTTTAAACTCTCTTAAGCTAAATGTGATGTCCCAAGGCAGCATGAGAAATAAATACACAAAAAATAAAATAGGTGAAAGAAAAGATCGGACATGACTAAATGGACAAATGCCGAAATTTTTTAGGTCACAATGATAGCCAGCTGCAAGGAATTTCTAGATGTACAATTAAGGATAAATGAAAAGAAAACACTGAATACTTTGAACAAAGATCCAAATCGGATAACTATCAGGTACAGAAAATAAATATGTTTTAAATAATTTCAAAAAGATTTTATTTTGTTAAAATAAGTAATAATAATAAAAGTTTTGCCATGTGTTTTTATTGACAGATTTCCAATGGAAGGAAAAATTAAAACAAGAGAAATGAAAGTAAATTGGTAAAGATAATTAATTATTAAGTGTTTTAAAATGCTGACTACCTGTTGATGATCTATATTTATAATGGCTTTTTAATTTTAAATTTATTTTAAATTTGTTTTCCCTAATACAAAAAAGAATATATTTACATAAAAATGTGGAGTCAGAATGTAGATGTGAAATTAATTTCCCCAAACTCTCATACTTTAATTAAAAGAGAGGATTTGTGAGTTCTTAAATCAACAAACGCTGAGAGTGTGCTCTGTTGAGGCAAGGTAGACGATAGGAAGAAGATACTCATATCATCATCAGGAACTTTCAAGTTGGCTTGAAGGAGAACCATGTATATAAAAAAATAATGAACTGTAGAATGCAATTCCCATTGTGACTCAGTGGGTTAGGAACCCAGCTAGTATCCGTGCGGGTTTGATCCCTGGCCTCGCTCAGTGGATTAAGGATCTGGTGTTGCCACGAGCTGCGGTGTAGGTCACAGATGTGGATTTGAACCAGTGTTGCTGTGGCTGTGGTGTAGGCCAGCAGCTGCAGCTCTGATTCAACCCCTAGCCTGGGAACTTCCATATGCCACGGGTGTGGCTATTAAGAAATAATAATAATAATGGACAGTATAAAAGCACATGTAATAAACACAAATTAGGGTGGTATTCTGGGAAAGACAAATACTTAAAGCAAAAACATGAGTGAAGGAATGCATATGTGACAATGGGGTGACTATTCTGCCAGGAGTGGGAAGTTTGTGTAGGAGTGGTAATTGGAAGAGTAAACTACAGCAGAAATGGACACAACGTTGTAAATCAACTATAGTCTCATAATTTTTAAAAATAATTTAAAAAGAATAAACTAAAGTTACATTGTAACCTACAGTGACTTTTACCCAGTTTGCAATTACAAATACAATGGCAATTCTTTTATACAATGCCAGGTGCTTGTTTTCTAAGTATTTAGGTCTTGGTGTTAAACCTTTTGATTTAGATGATGTGATTTCAGGTGAAAATGATTTCTTTATGTGACTCAGTAGAACCAGTTGGCAAAAGAATTTCCTTTTTTCTCCTTATCTAAAGGAAGTGAGTCTTTTTGTGGGATACTTGCTGGCATCTCATAGAATTTTATCTCTCCAAATTATCTTGATATCTCAGAAACAAACTTCTTACTGTTGTGTACATCAGGCAGATCTGTAGCTTGGATAACAAGTTAATATTCTGTTTCTTAGCTGTATTTCTCTAGAAACTCAAATATCCTTAGAGATCACACAGAATTTAGAGATCTTATACTCCAGTCCTTACAGATGAGGTAAGTGATGCCCAGAAAAGTTGTGGCTTACTCAAGGTTATGTTGCTATACTGAGGAGTGGCCTAGAACTAGACTCTAGATCTCTCGATTCTCACAGTGTTTTCCCAGTACAATCTGTTGCATCAGCTCTTGAGTCAAACTATATCAAGGTGTTTTTCCACAAGTATCTTGTTAGGCACACTCTATTTGCAATTTTAATGCTTTCTTTTACCTTGCCTTAGATTGGGTCATACATTCTTTTGATGGGGACTGTCAGATTTTAAAATTGATGACTTTATGATTATTTTTATGCATATCGTCATTTAGCTTCCTATTATAATTTCCTGTCTTTATGCAGCTACATGAGTGTGGCTAGGAAGAATGGATTTGTGGGGAGTGTTTTCTTAATCTAGGATGTACAGTCTTGGCAGGTGATGATAGTTAATAGTTAACACTTTTGTGTCTTTCATATTTTTGTTGTTTTGCTGACTTTCAGAGCAGTTCTTTTCAGATATGTGTTTTATCCTTCAAATTTCTCCCTTAATGGCTTTTTTTTTAATAAAATGTTCTTGGAATGTGTGGGGAGCCGAGAAAATGCAGGGACTCAAAAAAAGGACCTTGCCTGATGGCAGAAAAACCTGAAGGCAGGTTCCTAACCAAGAAAGGGAGCTCACCTGAACGGTACTAGCCGAAGGTGGGTGCTTCTGGTCAGGAAAAAAGCTCACTTGAATGGTGCATGCCAAAGGTGGGCCTCTGGTCAGGATAAAAGCCTGCCTGTACGGTACAAGCCGAGGGCAGGCCTCAGGTTACACAGCTCTCACTTTGATGTTGATGGGGAAGAATTGGGGCTTTCCTAGGAAAACAATTTCCATGTTTGCGCCAGAGAACATGGATTGTTTCTTGGGTGACCTAGTCTTTCCTGTAGTTTTTTTGTTATTCAGTTTTCCTCAGTCTTTCCTGATTATTTTCTTATTATTCTTATTTCCCATTCTTATTTTCCTGTGATGATTTGTGACTTAGCAAAATTACAACAATAGTATAATAAAAACTTCATCCTGAAGGACTTTTCCCCTATTTAAATCCAACTTAGTTAAAACATAGTGTTTATCTATTAACTAGTTATATAGTGAACTTTAGAGTTAGGATTTTAATGAGGTCCATAGAAGTTAGCCATATCTTATCCAAAAAACCTAGCTATGAGTTTTGTCTTTGATTTTAAAAGTTTTTTAGTGATAGCTAGTTTAATTAAGTCGGTTTATATTTACTTACACTGTCTCCCTGCCATAATGCTTTGAAGATAAACACCAGTCTACAAACAAAGTTTGTAAATGCCAAATTCTTGTATCTATGGCCTCTTCAAAGTACTAAGTTTAGTTAAGATAGAGATCTTAAAGCTGGATGTGTAACTGCTACACCATGTAATAGTTAACCAGTGGACTTTTAACACTGTGATGTAATCTGTAGTGAAAAGCTGTCTATAGGATCAACCACTGCTGCCAATAAAGTGTGAGTAGTCCAGCGCCCTGAAAGAAGGGACAAAGAGGCTGTCTCCGTATGTACATTCGCCGACGCCCGTCCCTCTCCAATCGGGAAGTGCATGCTCCCGCATGCTCCCTGGCCTCCAGAGCTGGCCTCCGGCAGGGATGAACATTTTATTTGCTGATTTTTACTGTCGTCATTTTGAGTCAGTAATGGAAGAAACACTTTGGCACCGAGAACTCAGGTCTTGTTTCTCCTGTGCCTGAGCAAACATGGAAAAATCTATAAAATTGCTCTCAGAAGTTACTGAGAAATTAATCTACCTACCTCCATCTTGAGACTGAGGAAAGAGGTGTTTTGGCATGGATGGAGTGGGAGTCTTTATAATAGAGGGGTTCGGGGGAGCCAACTCGAGTCCAGAGTCTGACTTTCTCTTTAGCATCACTTGAGTACATAGTAGGTAGGAAGGGGGGCAAAATAGAAAGAAATAAGTATCAGTTGACAAACACTGAGCTAATACAGGCTATGAGCATTAGGGATTTACTGTCATAAAATCTTCAAACAGAAGTGATGAGATTGGGTTGATTCTTTTCAATTAGGGTGTAAATTCTGAGGCTCATAGAAGAAAAGATTTGCCCAAGGTTCCCTGGTTGGTAAGTAGCAGATTCTCGTCTTGGTCTGACTCCAGCAGAGGAGCAGCCACAAAGCAAAGAGCCAGCTGGTGCTGTGAGTGTTACCGCAGGGTTTCTCCTTCATGTGATGGTGAGAGAGCACTGTTCTCAGGCTGACTGAATAGGGCAAGCTGCTCGCTGCACGGCTGACTGCACAGAGCTTCAGATGTGCAATATTCTGACCTCACTATCGGCACCAGCTTGCTGCTCCAGGACCTTGAAAATAAGGTCAAGCTCTTTGTGACATAAGAAAATGGTTCTGGACCAGAAGAAAACTACAGAGAGATGTGGACAGGGCAGGCAGACCTTTTTGTCCTTCCATAGGAAAAGAAAAGATGCAGCGGTCAGTTCAACCCGTAGGCAGGTCACTTCAGCAAAAATGTCGAGAGCCCCTGGCGCACAGCTCTTTGAAGCACCACAGCTGGTTGATTGCATTTTTCCTTTCATCTGTGAGTTGTGTTTCATCCGCGAGTTGTCTTCCGGCTCCCATTTATTTGCTCAATATATACCCTTCACACACTGGCTGTAGCAGATCGCGTTGCTGCTCAGGCATCACAGACATCATCTCTTTCCTCTTGGAACTTGATTCTCTTACTTGCTTTTCTCTTCAGTATGTGCTTTGGAAAGGGCAGTTTTAAAGTAATTACTGGAGAGGTAGACATTGAAAAAATGACACACAATTTATCACTGAAAATTTTACAGTCTTATCAGATAAATAAGGAATTAACAATCTCAATTTATTACATCCTTTCCCTCCTTTTCCCTTTGCTCCCTTTCCTCCCCTTCATACTTTATCTTTTTTATTAAATAAAAGAGTCTTAAAATTCTATAGTGCCTTACAATTTTCAGAAGTTTCGCACACAAGATTTCATATGATCCCATCATCATTTTTTAAATCCCCCACCCCTAAATTACTCCCTCCCCCTCCCATTGGTAACCACAAGTTTGTTCTCTAAATCTGTGTCTCCTTCTTTTTTGTTATATTCAGTAGTTAGTTGTATATTTTAGATTCCACATAAAAGTGATATACAGTATTTGTCTTTATCTGATTTATTTCACTTAGCATAATACCCTCCAAGTCCATCCATGATGCTGCAAGATGGCAAAATTCCTTTTTTATGGCTGAGTAGTATTCCATTTTATATGTGTGTGTACATATCTATCTCACATCTTCCTGTCCTTCATCTGTAGGTGGACACTTAGGTTGCTTCCCTACCCTGGTAACGGTAAATAACACTGCTGTGAACATTGAGGTGCATGTATCTTTTTGAATTCGTGTTTTTGGGGTTTTTTGGATATATACCTAGGAGTGGAATTGCTGGGTCGTGTGGTAGTTCTGTTTTTAGTTTTTTTGAGAAACCTCCTTGCTGTTTTCCATGGTGGGTGCGCCAGTTTACATTCCCACCAACAGTGTAGGAGGGTTCCCTTTTCTCTACATCGTTGCCAACATTTGTTTTTTGTGTTCCCTTTGATGATGGCCATTCTGACAAGTGTGAACTGATATCTCATTGCGGTTTTGATTTGCATTTCCCTGGTGATTAGCAATATTGAACATCTTTTCTTGTGCCTTTTAAAAAATATTTTACAACTTTCATTCCCAGCTCTTGTGTCTTCAACACGAGCTCTGTTTTCTGGTATTTTTTCGATGACCTTACAGGATGTATTTGCAAATTGGTAGTTTCTTTTCGTATTTGTTTCTTCTTATTATATAAGTAATGTATGGATTCATTTTTAAAGAGTCAAAAGTAACATTTATAAAGTAAAAAGTTAGGTCTCTCTTGACCCCCAGAAGTAACTGTTACCATTAGTTTGCTGTGGATCTTTCCAAATTTCTATTTAGTTAGTACCATGTGTAATGTGCTAGTAAACATGTTATAGCTACCATATAAAAAAAAGTCAAAATATAATTGCTGCTCTTTTAATATGTCATGAAGATTCTTTCAAGATATACACATCAGGATAGACACATAGGCCTCATTTATTTTAATACCATTTTTTTTTAGGGCCACACCTATGGCATATAAAAGTTCCCAGCCTAGGTGTCTAGTTGGAATTGCAGCTGCTGGCCTGCGCAGCCACAGCAACACAGGATCTGAGCTGCGTCTGTGACCTACACCACAGCTCTCAGCAAGGCTGGATCCTTAACCCACTGAACGAGGCCAGGAAACCTGCATCCTCATGGATACTAGTTGGGTTCATGACCACTGAGCCACAATGGGAACTCCCCCAATGTAAGTTTTAATAGCAATATATTCTTTAGTAGAATATATTATTGATGAAGAGTTAGATGGTTTATAAATTTTTACTTTAGTGCTGAAATGAACTTCCTTGTATTTGCACCATATTTTTCAAAGATTTCTGGGCAAAAGAGTATATACATGAAAAGATTTAATATATAATGCCAAACTGCCTTTGAAAAGGCTTCTTTTATTTACGCTGCCCACCGTAGTGTAAAAAGAGTGACTATTTCCATTCATCCTCCCACACTTGCTTTGTTATCTTTGAACATTGTCATCTAGGGAGTGAAAAATCACATTTAAAAATTTTCAAATCTCTATTAAATAAATATTACTTTGTTCTATACTGAAAGTTTAAATCGTTATAAAGTCATACACGTCTGTCTTTTCCTTATGACTTCTAGGTTTTATGTCTTAATTGAGGAAGGTATTTTTCATCCTATATTTCTTAAGATTATGCTCAACAATGTAAAATAGTAATAAAATGAATTAACAATAGATGAAACAGGGTAGGCCATTTTCTCACACGCTATACAACTTACGGTGGTCTAGTATAGTGGCTTCAAGGTGTCATCAGTACTGTGTTCCTGTCTTTCTGCTCTGCTGTCCCACACAGAACTTCTATTTCAAGGTCACCTCATTGCCCACAATGACTGCTAGAGCTCCAGCCATTATACTTGAGTGTCCTCTCTCCTTTCAGTAGGCTTCTTGAAAGTCCCATGTACTTTTGCATTTAGTACATGGCCACAGCTAAGTGCAAAGGAGACTGGCAAATGTTTTAGTAATAGTGTGCCTATGCTAAAATTCAGATTCTGCTATTAAGAAGGAGATAGAGAATAAATGTTGGGTAGGCAAAGCAGTCTTGCCACACATCTTAAGACCATAGAACTTTTCCTGTCATTTCTTCTAATACTTTAAAAACATTTTATTTTTCTGTTGGCTTTTCATAAGGCATCCTGATTTAATTTTTTGTATATGGCATGATTAAGAATTTAATTATATTTTGTCCCCAAAAGATAGTCAGAAGCATTTGATAACTATGTTGTCTTTCTCTCTTTGCCTACCAATTTAAAATGCTACCTTATAAATTCCTAATGGTCTGATTCTGGACACTTACTGTTAGTCTAGTTATTTTGTTGCTGTACAATACTGCAGTTTTACTAGCTCTTCTTTTATTTCATGTTTTGTTATCTGGTAAGGCAAGTCCCTTCTTGCGGTTCTTTAAGAAAATATTTTTGGGTACTCTTGCATTTTTCCTCCCTGTGAACTCAGTTTTCCAGATCTGTAAAAAGCCCTATTGAAATTGGCTTTATAGATTAGTTTGCAGAGGAATTCTTCTTTCTAAAATTCTGAAATCTTTCTATTGAGAAATATGGTATCTCTTTCCAAATGTTTTTAGATCTTTATGTCGTTCTGTGATATTTTCTAATTCATCATTTAGGGTTATGTTTCTTGATAGATTTATTTATTGGTATTTTATGGAGTTTAATATTGTGAGTCCTTTTTTAAATTACATACCATTGGATTTTATAATCAGTCACTGATGATATCTGGGAGAGTATTTTTTAAAAATGTTTGATGTTTATCTGGCTAACTCACTGAATTCTCTTAACAATGCAACTGGTCCTAAAGTTAATTTGTGGGATTTCCTAGATATACAGTCGTATTATCTATAAAGACTGATTGCTTTCTCTCTTGATTTCTAATAGTTAAAACTTATTTTCCTTAACTCATTGAAGATGGAAACTTTAGTATATTATTCCTTCATTTCAGAGAGAGCAAACGTCTTCGTCTTATTACTGTTTTAATGATCAGGTTTCCAGTGTTTCACCACCAAGAGATTTCTCACTTTTTGGATTAGATTCTGGGATCTATCCATTTGTAAAAACAGGTTTGGGTTCAGGGCAGCGAGCTAACGAACGATTTTAGTTCATTATTGTCACTGAATCGAACAGCTGGGTTTCTCTGCAGTTTGTTTCATATTCTTTGTTCTTTGCAGGGTTACTAACTTTTTTTGAATCAACTTTTGTTAATTTATATGTTCCTGAGGTATTAATTTCATCTAGCTTGTCAGTTTTTATGGCATAATGTATTTTGTTCTCAAATAAGTTAAAAATTTCCTCTAAATAGGGAGTTCCCATTGTGATGCAGTGGTAATGAACCCAAATAGTATCTGTGAGGATATGGGTTTGATCCCTGGCCTCACTAAGTGGGTTAAGGATCCATCATTGCTGTGAGCTATGGTGTAGGTTGTAGATGCAGCTTGGATCCCACATTGCTGTGGCTGTGACGTAGGTGGCAGCTGTAGCTCCAATTTGACCCCTAGTCTGGGAACTTCCACATGCCGCAGGTGTAACCATAAAAAGCAAAAAAAAAAAAAAAAATCTCTGAATATATCATACCTTTTCTAATTGCTAAAATTAGAAACTACCCTTTTGAATACTTTTTGCTTTTAATTCTATTTTTCTTTCTTTTTTGTCTTTTTAGGGCCTTACTCATAGCTTATGAAGGTTCCCAAGCTAGGGGTCCAGTCATAGGTCCACCAGCCTACACCACAACCATAGCAACACGGGATCCAAGCTGCGTCCGCGATCTACACCACAGCTCATGGCAATGTGGAGCCTTAACCCACTGAGTGAGACCAGGGATTGAACCCGTGTCCTCGTGGATGCTACTCAGGTTCGCTAGCTGCTGAGCCACAACGGGAACTCCTAATTCTATTTTTCTAAGATTAATAATATTGCTGTACTTGTTTTATTTAGTATATCTTTTAATCTTTTTCTTAATGTTTTCATATTGTTTTATTTTAAATATAATTTGTATAGGTTGTATATAGCCAGATTTTTATGACTCTTTTTACCTGATCTCAGAATTCTTTTGAGAATAAAATTATTCTCATTTTTATAATTACAATAGTCCCTCCTTATCCACAGTTTCATTTTGCATGGTTTCAGTTACCTGCAATCAACTGTGGTCCAAAAATATTAAATGGAAAATTCCAGAAATAAACAGTTCATAAGTTTCAAATTGTGCTCCATTCTGAGATCTCATGCTGGCCTACTCTGGCCCACCTGGCACATAAAGCATCCCTTTGTCCAGTGTATCCTGCCTGTTAGTCACTTAGTAGCCATCTGTTAGCAGATCAACAGTTGCTGTAGGCAAGTGCTTATACTCAAGTAACCCTTAGCTTGCTTACTACTGGCCCTGTGGAATTAAAGAAACTTCAGCTCACATAGGAGTCTGGACAGGCCTTAGAGGAAGCTCTCACACTCAGCTGTGTGTCATCAGTTGCTCCAAGCAGGAAGAGATGTACACCCGCATCTCTGACGGAAAGGTCCCTCTACTTTATTATCCAGCAAGAACAAGGAAACTTCTCTTTGCCCCATGACAGCCCAGCCAGTCAAGACCGTAGCAGCTCAACCAGTGAGAAGCCTCTGTGCTTTGTACTCCCAGCTGCCTCTAATGGGCTCTGGTTTTCACACCCCCTCTCGACTCCTTCCCTCTTTCCCTACAAAAGCAAATTCGTTTTTCTTCAGATTTGCCTATGACCTGCCATAGTTAGCATATCCCGAATTGCAGTTCTTTTGACTATTCCCGATTAAACTCACTTTTGCTAGTAAAATACCTGGTTAGCGTGTTATTAAAGTCGACAGCCCCTGAGCGAGGGAGTAGTGATGCTTACAATTCGGATATGCCGAAGAGAAGCCCTCGAGTCCTTCCTTTAAGTGAAAAAGTGGAAATTCTTGACTAAACAAGAAGAGATTGCTAAACCTCATGTGGTGAGTCACCAAGATCTACAGTACAAATGAATCTTCTACCTGCGAAATTGTGGGGAAGGAAAAAGAAACTCATGCTGCTTTTGGTCTTGCACCTCAAGCTGCAAAAGTTACAGCCACAGTGTGTGATACGTGTGTAGTTAAGACAGAAAAGGCATTAAATTTGTACAATAAGGTGTTTTGAGAGAGAGAGACCACACTCACATGGCTTTTATTACACTGTATTATTGTAATCATTCTGTTCTATTATTATTGTTGCTAACTCTTGGTGTGCCTAATTTGAGTTTCACTTTGTATAGGTATATATAGTATGTATATAGTCTGTATAGGGTCTCCTGCTATCTTCAGTTTCAGGCATCCACTGGGAGTCTTGGACTAACTATATCCCCTGTGGAGTCTAGGTTTGGACCTAATTTTATTGTATGCTTTCTAATTTGCTTGATTATTGCTTGCTTGTTTCTTTTTTCCTCATGTATTTCTTTTGCCTTTTCTGTCTCTTTTTGGATATGTCAAGTTTCCTTTGCTTTGTTCTTCTCTCTAGTTCTTCTTTTATAATTTTATGTTGCATATGTGAATTTACATATTTTTTACCTCTGTCTATAGAAAATGAATATTTTAAGACTTCTCTATACAAGATAAAAACCTAATGACGTTTTCACTTCTATCCTGTCTCTTGCTCTCTCCCATGTTCAGATCATCTGAGGTTTTAGTTCCAGATATTACATTTAAAATATTTTACTGTGCATTAGAAATTGTAGATTTGCCAATTTCCTTTTTTACTGATTTTTTTTTTTTTTTGCTTTCTTCTATAGGCTCTCTTAATACATAAACTTCTATCTTTCTTCAGCTCTGGGAAATTTTCTTCTATAATTCAGTGTAATTATTTCTTCTCTCTTCTCTCTGCTTACTCGTCTGGAACTCCTACTAGATGAATGTTGGAACTTCTGACTGCTCCTCCACATTTTATACTTTCTCTTTCATATTTTTTATTTCTCCATTCTTATTTATTGGCTTTTAGGAGAATGCCTTATCTCAGTCAGTCATCTCACTAATTTACTCCTCAGCTTTATCTGTTGAGTTCTTTCAGTTATAAAATTTTTACTTTACTGTATCTCTGCTTGGCTTTCTAAAATGTACAAATATTTCTAATCTCTCTGAAAATATTAATTACATAAATCAATAATACTTATTTTAAAACTCTTTTCCTGTGCACTTCTTAACTCTTTTCTTGTTATTTCATTTATTAATATTTTATGTCTTTTTCTGTGGTGGTATTTTTTCTCAAGTATTAGGCAGTTCTTCATTGTTTGCTTTGTATTTGTAAATATCTTTTTGCCTGCCTTTCTGTTACTACCTATCTCTAATTGTGGAGTAGTTAGGTTTGCTGCCGTAAAAGTATGAAATATCTTGCAATCTGGAAGTACAGTCTTTCTCCCTCTCCCAGGGTTTTGGTTCCTTCCTCTCTGATCTCAGTGCCTACACTCCTGGCTTTAGCCTCTTAATACTTATCATAACTGCTCAATATTACTTCAAAAGTCTAATTTTTACTCTACAAATTTGTGTATACTCTGCATTTGTGCATCCCAGGATAGTTTCATTAATTTTATTTATCCAGCACTTGAAAGCACTGTCCACATTTTTTCCATCAGTTCCTTCTTTTTTTGTAAGCTATGTAACTTTATTTCTTTTTTTTTTTAAGTTTCTGACTTTCCTTAATGTTAAAGATTCTTTAATGCTAATTAATTAAAGGTTGTGAGATATGTTTTTAAATGAAATATTCCTTAAATTCTGTAGTACTTCACAGTTTTCAAAAATTTCACCTACATGATTTCATATAATCCCATAATAATCCTTTTTCTGTTCCCTGCCTTTATATTGCTTCTTCCTCCTTCCATCTCCTCACTGGTAACCACCAGTTTGTTCTCAGTATTTGTGAGTCTGCTTCTTTTTGTATTATTCACTAATTTGTTGCACTTTTTAGATTTCATGTGTAAGTGATATCATACAGAATTTGTCTTTCTCTGTCTGACTCCCTTCATTTAGCATAATGTTCTCCAAGTCAGTTCATGTTGCTGCAATGGCAAAACTTCATTCTTTTTTATGGCTGAGTGGAATTCCGTTACACATATATACCACATCTTCTTTCTTCATTCATTTGTTGATGGACATTTAAGTTGCTTCCATACATTGGCGCTGGTAAATAAAGTTGCTATGAACATTGGAATATATAACCACTTCTTTTTTTGGGCCACCAGTGGCATGTGGAAATTCCCAGGCTAAGGGTCAAATTGGAGCTAGAGCTGTTGGCCTGTGCCACAGCCACAGCAATGCAGGATCCAAGCCATGTCTGCAACCTACATCACAGCTCATTGCAACTCTGGATCCTTAACCCACTGAGCAAGGGCAGGGATCAAACCCACATCCTCATGGATCCCAGTCGGGTTCATTAACCACTGAGCCACAAAGGGAACTCATAACCGCTTCTTAATAGAGGATATAAAATAATTTTCAGAAGTAATATATTTAGCTGAAAGAGTGGTCTGTAGTTTCAGCTATAAGAACCTATTCTGAAAAGTTGGTTACTTCTTTCCATTTTCGCATATAGTTTGCTAAAACTAAACCATGAAATATGACTACTCTACCCTTTTTCTTTGTATATCTATTTTTGGTCTTAAGAGATCTCCTCCCCCCACCCAGAGAGTAATACAAGTCCAATAATTTTAGTTAGATCCATTGGATAATTTGCATATCAACAGCTGGTTAGATAAGTAAACATGCAAAAGAGGCACAAAGACCTGGACTATGTGGGCACAATGGGCAGCGACTCCTTTGCTCTCATCTTTCTAACCTTCGAATCTTGTAGCAACTGCTGGTCTCCAATAATTAATATGCTACCCACTTTCATGTGGTCAAGAGTCCTCAGTACCTAACTATGTGCTTTTTACTCAATAGACACTAAATGCCTACTTGCTGATGGTATGAATTGTATTGTTTTCTCCAATACCTCTATGTAGTGAAGCTGAAAGGCGGAGTCGCGTTGGAGGGGAACGTGGTAACAATTTTAGAGTTTTGAAATGAAAAAAAAAAAAAAAAAAAAACTCAGGTACGAGTACCCTGTGATCATTTGAAATTTCCCAATCTAGAGATTATGATGGAAGTCTTGAGAAGAAATGAGATTTTTGAGAGAATGAGAGGTCGAGTGATTAAAATAGAGAAATAAGGACTGGGCTTTTAGAGACAGGGAAGAGGAAGTCAATAAAGACTTGCAATAATAAGGATACAAGCACAGTGTCTAGTGTCACAGAGATCAAGGCAGAGAGGAACTTTAAGAAGAGATGCTTAGCGATGTCAAATACTGTGAGATAATGATTTTTAAAAAATGAAATTTCTTCTTTTCCCCAGTCTTATTCAGGCTCAGCTAGGATGCATTCCCATACAAGACTTTGCTTTGACACAAGATACCTCAAAGATTTTCAGGAATGGCTCACGAATTACGAGATGTATGTTATAGAATTAATGGATTTTCAGTATTTTCCCAGTAAACTAGAATGCTAGATTTAATATTGGAAACTTTTTTTTAGGGTTATCAGATTTTGTGGCTGTTCAAGAAAAGTTTGCTGTGCTTTTGAACAGTTTGATTTTAGCTAAATGTTTTAGATGTAAACTTTGGGAAAACTCTCTGCATGTATCCAAACAACTGGAAAAAATCGGTAGGTACTGAATACAGGTGGGCACTTTGTCAATTCCTGCAATTTATTTTGTATCTCGCAGCTCAGAGAATTGTTCTGTGATGCTTATAGGCCTTTAAGGGGAAATGTGTCTGTGAGCCTAAAGAAGTTACTATACTTTCCTTCTCTTGAAAATCTGATTTTCGCTTGTTTCTGCCTAAAAGAGTCCATTTGAAATCAATTTAGAAACCTAATAAAAACTTATGCTCTGGGGTCCTCTTGTGGCTTAGCAGGTTGAGGATCCAGCATTGTTACTGCAGTGGCTCGCATCGCTGCTGTGGCGTGGTTTCCAGCCCTAGCTCAGGAACTTCCACATGGCACAGGTGTGGCCAGAAAAAAAAATGCTCTTACTTCTAAATTTTTTTCTCAAACCAAGAGTGGAATTGTGTTTTAGTAATTAGATAACTGTGTTGCTCTCTTTGCCACTTTTATGACTATTTTGTTTTGATCTCAATGACAAGTACAGAGTTCGCAGTCCTGGTCATTCCTAATTCATTACAGAGAATTATGTCACTTATTTATATCTTAACTTTTTCCATTTTTCAATAGCATTTCAATATTAGTACTGATTTTCATAGAGATTCTATAGATAGATTTATGTTCTGTATGTTGGGATCTAGCTCAGGATGCAAACTGAAAAACTTTAGAGGGTGCCATTTGCAAAGACGGGAATATGCTTAAAGCACTTCGGAGTTTTCCAGTTTGGAGTTTTTGACTTTGTGACCCTACTCCTGCTTAGATTGCTAGAACTCCCCAAAAAGGAAGTTGGTATAGCATGACTGTCTCGTTAGCTTTACGATTTTATGTAAAATCTTGAGGATATGAAAAACATAGGTAATGGGTCATTAGGGATTGTTTAATTATTCCTTAAAACAAAGATCTGCTTATATTCGCTGAGAAAGTACTACTTTGTATTTCCCTGAGGTTTGAAGTCTGTGGGATGGCAGAGGGCTGACCACTCCTCGGAGCTGGGATGAAGGTTGGGATTGGCTTTGAAAATAAGGTCAAAGTAGAAGAGAGATTCCTGATGTAAAGGTTCACTTTCCGAGGGAAGGGCTAGCAAACCAAACACCACACCCATCCCATAGAGACAGGAGTTCTGAACCGGGGAGAAGGCTGCAAACAACGTTAGGCAATAGCAACTGACACGAACATTTGAAATTAGACAAAACGGTTATTAATATTTCATTCTGTTTGAAAAAGGTAGTCTTTCTGACTTTCCAGAATATTGTCAGTCTGGGCATCAGTTGCATTCTGTTGTTTCCAAATTGTGAATACTAATATTTTTTTCACAGTATAGCTGAACAGAAAGAAGCAAATATTGCCCAGCAAAATTCATATAATAGAAAAAGTGAGAGAATCCAAACAAAAAAGCCAATCTAAGTTCTTATCAAGTGTCAGGAAAAAAATAATGAATGCAAATTGATTTTCAGCAATGTTTATAAACTGAAAATTGAAAGTCAGGAAAGGTTGTGAGAGAAAACGGAAATGAACATTAAGAAATTATGAATACTGGGAGTTATGTCTTAAAAATGAATAAGAGAAATTCCCAGGAATAGTTAAAGATATGAGTAAGAAAACAGGAGTATCATACCCTCACCAGTAATAAATACTTTGAAATTTTATACTTCTAACAATGTCTCCTATTTGGGGATATGGTTAGATTCATTCATATCAGTGTAAGAATTAAAAACTACAGTTTCTTAAAGCATAAAGTAACAGAAAAAGTCTAAGGATGAAAGTGAACTTGATATTTAAGGACCAAATTAAAGTTGGTGTGCCTGTAAAGTGGTTGGCAAGAAGGGAATGGTAGGAAATTTTTTTTTTTTTAAAGGAGAAAAAGAAAGCTTTATTGCTTCACCAGGCAAAGGGGGCCACAGCAGGCTAATGCTTAAAGACTGTGCCCCGGTAGGAAATTAAATGGGAGAGGAGGCTGTGATCAGGTTGTATAGGTAAGGGAATTTGGCCATAGTCAGGAAATTGCCACTTTATTCTAAATACAATGGAAAGGCATTGGCAATTTTAGGCAGAAGAGCAAACTTATCTGAATTAGTACAGAACTGTAGAGAGAGAAAAAACTCAGTTTCTAAGACAGAAATGCTCAGAGAGCCGTAGCTTCATGAAACAGTATTCCCATCCCTGAATCACGTTGCCTTTTTTAAAGGCATGAGTATGATCATAGATGTTTCTTGGTATTTGCTCTGTGGATGACATATGGTAAAAATAAGGATTGAGACATGTGGACCAAAGAATTTCTCTTTCTCTTATAAAGCAAATGTGTGTTTTATTTGAGCTTGAAAAAATATTCATGAACAATCAAATAATGTCACAGCCCAGTTAATCCAATTGAGAACATTTTTTTTAAAACTTTAAAAATAATTCATTAGTCTGGCTCTTTAAATTTTTTTTTACTAATGTAGTTGTTAAATATTTAAGTATAAATTTAGTTTAAAATGGATTGTTTAAAAACTGCTGTTTGATTAATTTTCCACAGGTATAACATTATCAAATGCTATGGTAAATGCAGGTTTGACTTCCTTTAAAAAAATAGAAGAAACAGATGCAAGGGAGCTTGAACTGGTATTTAATATTTACTTATTCCCAGTGTTATCTGAATTCTGTATAAACTCTAAAACCTGACTGTTATATCTTTATTTTTGCCAAAAATTATTTTTCCTCTCATTGTCATACATATCTTAATTTAGGTTTGGGGTAATAAGCATATAAAAGCTAGTGACTTTAAAAAGTATTTTACTGAAAGGGTTTTTAGCGCATAGTAAGAACATAATGATATATGTATGTTTTTAGATTTTAAATAGACATCCCCCTTTTGGAACTCAGATAAAAGAAACAGTGATGTGTCTGCCAAAATACGAACTTGAAGTGGAACAGGTATTTATGTTCTGTTTTTCAAATGGTTTGATTTTCAGGAATTAAGCTACCCATAGCTTACTTGGAGCTCAATATGAGTAGTAAGGTTATTTTTAACACTCTTATGCTTATCTTTTTTTAAAGATTGCAAGATACAGTGATACCACGGCAGAAGTTTTAGTGACTGTTATACTAAGAAACTTCGAACCACTGCAAACTAAAAGAACAGCACCAGATTCTCACTATGTTACCTTAATCATAGGCGATGCAGATAATCAGCTGATTTTTAAGCATAAAATTATGTAAGTGTGAAATTTCTAAGCATATACTGTAAAAGAAAAATTCTGCTGAGAATAAGTGATACAGTCATGGTGGGATCAATTAAATTATGATTTAATTTAAATTACAATTTTCCTGATTTTATAATGGCATATTTCTGTATTTGTCTGTTAAAGAAGATATTAACATTGGGTCTGCTGTTTTATATTATTTTCTTTAGTACTCAAATGAACAATGTGTAAAATCTATCACCATGGTTTGAAACAAGTGCATAGGTGACCTGTGAAGTAGCTGTAATCCTCTGTTGCTGAACTTTCTCCTTTTGTTGTTTTTCTCCTGTCATTCATGACCTTACTACTCTTTGAGTGCAGTCTTCCTCCTACTTACTTCAAAATATCTTTTATTACCAAATTAAAATCTAACAGACTACTATAGCCATACTGATAGATAAAGGAGATAATTTTGCCTTATACCTAGTTCTCTAGGATGTCATTCTATAATGTTTACTTCAGCCTTTTTTCCTCATACTATTATGTATTTTCTCCCAGGATGTCATCAGCAGACTCTAAAGATAACAGCTGTAGCTACAGCTAAGATTTTTTTTTTAGCACTTTTTAGGTTCCAGGTTTTGAATTGTTTAATCTTTAAGTGAGACAGGTGCTATCATTAGATACACTTTACAGAGGAGAAAACGGAGACCGAGATAGTTCCATCAGTTTGTCCAAGGTTATGTAGGTGGTTTATAGCAAAAACTAGATTTGAAGCCAAGCATTTTGACTTCAGATCCTATGCTCTGCACTTGTAAGTTCAGGAATGGCAGTGACTCTGACGTGGGAATCAGCTCGTTGTTGCCAGTGTTCTAGAGGATGCCTTCCTAGGACTGCCCACGCAGGGCTCCGAAAGGGACCGCTGGGACGGATAAGGACATCCTCTTCCCTGGCAGCTGCTCTCCTACAACTGGCCGTGATGCTTTCATAGATGATGTGTTGTGTACAAATCTTTATTCCCTGTGACAGCTACGGCTGTGGACAGCTTCAACTTGCTTACTGGCCATGTGATGTTATTAGATACAAACTATTTCATATCAACTAAAAAACACTTTTGAAGTTGAAGTTCTCACAAATCTATGTAACTTATGTCCAGCCATTTAAAAATGGTAGTAATTTAAGGGCAGGCTCATGGGTTATTAATAGCAACTGCGTATTCAACTGAGCCTGAAACAGTTCAGTGCCGCTTAGAACCAGCTGTTGGGTCAACACATAGTTAATAAAATTATGGTCGAGGGAGCTCTGCTGACACTCCGTTTCCCTCTCCTCAGAACTTGGGGAAAGTAGTTTTCCATTACCGACTTCAGTTCCCTACCAGGTAGGACCTACCTTAGGATCAGTTAGTCCTTGAAGTTTAATTTATTATTTCGTTTCATTCAGTGTTCACATCACTATTTAACTGATGCGTTACTCTTTTTCAGGGATTCTGTTTTGCTGAAATCTGGAAATTGGGCTAAAAAGATCGATGTGAAGAGAGCTCTGAAATCTGAAGATCTTAGCATAAATCTCATTAGTTCTGAGTATGGTAAGTTCATTGAAGTAATGAAGACAGGAATGTAAACAACATGATAGCATTTAAAAATTACTTCCTTTATGTAAAACAGAGAAACAGTATAAATGATATTGTGTAAAAATAATGTATTTAAGTAAAAGGAATAATTTTAAAGGAAGTTTCATGTATTTGGCTATGTAAAAAATAGTTTAGACTAGGATAACAAAATTAAAATTTTATCTGTTCATTTATAAATATTTTCTTTTTTAAGATAAATTTCAAGTATAGGAGCATTGATTTTTTTATGACATGTATAAATTTTCATTTAATTACACTTTTTTAACTTTTTAAAAAACGTTTTTATTTCCTAGACTTCTTAAACCTTGTTCAAGTATAAAATATAAAATATAAGAGAGAGAAAAACAAATAAATGGTCTTATGTATGTATTTACATGATTTAAATAAGCGTTCGTGTGCTTCTTTTCTTTTTTCTAGTTGGACTTGATATTCAGCAGAAATTTACAGTCTTTTACTTAGGACCCAAGAGATTTGGAAATCAAATAATTATGCAAAAAAAATCAGAAACAGAGATCTTCCATTCTAAACGTTCAGATGGATCTCCTGTAGCAGGTCCCATTAAAGGTATCTGGCTCTGTTTATTCCTGTCTTGAATTAAAGCAGAGATGTGGCTGGGGGAGTATAAGCCGTAGAGTACTTCCTCTCTCAGACGTGGATATTCTGGAATGAGATGTTTAGGTTTTCTAATCATTTCCTTAAACATACGACAGGAATAATCTCTTAGAGTTAATGTTTGTCAAATTGGGATGATATTTTGAGCACAAATTATTTGACTAGTTTTTTATAGTCATTTCCCCATTTTCATACCCACTCCATTCTTGTGGCCACGATAAGGGAGAACAAGTGATGTACAAGAATTAATGGATTTGATGTGGCAAAGCAGGTGACACACCTAAATTTTTTAAATTATGGGACATTTAAATAAAAACAAAAGTAGAAAGATGTGTACAATGAACTCACGTATACTTATCACCCCTTAAACAATTATCAACTCAAGGCTAATATAGTTTCATCTATACATCTGTTCAGATTTCCCCTTCTATTTTTTAAAGAAAATCAGATATCATATTATTTCCTCTGTAAATATTTCAGTATATATTTGGAAATGGTAAGGATTTAAGAAAAAACTGTATTATTCTTATACATAAAAAGCTAATAATAACTAATAATTATCCAATACTGAGTTAATGTTCACATTGCCAATTACCTCATAGATATTGGAGGTGCATCATCTGGATACCACATAGATATACCAGATTGGTTCCTGAGTCCTCTCGATATGTCCTTGGTAGTCTTAACAGCTTTCTTGCTGTGTGGCGTGATACAACGAACCAGGCAGTATGCCATCCAGCTCTTCTTCATTCACTTGGTTCTGTGTTCACTTCTTTGGCCCAGTAAGAGGATCAATTACCAGATACTGGGGAAAGTGAGAGCAGCAGCTCCTACCAAAGTAATTTAAATAGGAGTTCCCTTGGTGGCATAGCAGATTAAGGGTCTGGCATTATCACTGCTGTGGCTCAGGTTGCAGCTACAGTGAGAGAAAGTTCAACCCCTGGTCTGGAACTTCTGTATAAGATAGGTACAGCCACCACCCCACCACCCCCCGCAAGAAACCAAAGTAATCTGAACAGTCATCTTCTCTAAACAGGACTGGTAGTTATGAGAAATAGTAACTGCAGTGAAAGCGGCAAGAAGAGTGCCTATGGGAGTGCTCTGTGAGCCCGGGCACTCCTCCTCCTCCTCTCTAATACAGAAGAGCTTCCGTTTCTGAGCGGGATGCAGTGGATTGTGGCAGGCCAGTGCTCCGATGACAGCAACTATAAAAGCCTACGTACTGGCAAAAATGACCGTTGTTAGGACATCTGTGATAGCAGACTAAAGGGACTGAAATTCCAGAGAGGGAGAACCATTCCAGGGCTGAGGAGTCAAGGACCCATAGGCTTGTAATTAAAGTGCTGGGTAGGCCGTACCCTAAAAAGGGTTTATGTGATCAGCTACATACCATGTTTGCCTGACACAGGAAAAAGGACTTCCTCTCTGGTGGAATATAACATTATCTGGAATCTGCAGGTACTGTTCCTGTCATACAGTGAAAAATTAGGAGACCTGCAAAGAGGCAAGACTGTATGACTCATAATTAACTATATAAGAAAATGAAGCAGCTCTATAGATGATTCATAGTAGAGTTGGCATTTAAAGATTATAAAACAACTGTGATGAATATTTTCAAGAACAGAATAGACAAAATGAATGAAAGGATGGAAATTCCCACCAGAAAATTACCATCCATACAGAGATTTTTTTTAATTTTGTTTTGATTTTTCATTTTTAAAAGTTTTATTGAAGTATAGTTGATTTAGAGTGTTGTCATAATTTCTGCTGTATGACAGAGTGATCCAACTATACATACACACACATCCATGTTTTCAGATTCTTTTCTTTTATAGGTTGTCACAGGGTATTGAGTAGAATTCCCTGTGCTGTGTGTAGCAGGTCCCTGTTGGCCAGCCATTCCCTGTACCATAGTGTGCATATGCCAGTCCCAGATCCCCAGGCCATCCCTCCTCCCCACCTGTCCCCTTCGCTAACATAAATTTGTTCTCAAAGTCTGTGTCTGTTTCTGTCTGCACATAAGTTCATTTGCATCCCTTTTTTTTAGATTCCACATGTACGTGATATCACATGATCTTTGTCTTTCTCTGTCTGACTTCACCTAGTATGATAATCTCTAGGTGCATGCATGTTGCTGCAAATGGCATTAGTTCATTCTTTTTTATGGCTGAGTAGTAGTTCATTGTGTATATGTACCATATCTTCTTTATCCATTTTTCTATTGGTGAACATTTAGATTGCTTCCATGTCTTGAATATTGCAATAGTGCTACATTGTAGTAAACATTGGTGCGCATGTATCTCTTCGAATTACGGTTCTCTCCAGATACATGCCCAGGAGTGGGATTGTTGGAGCATATGGTAGTTCTATTTTCAGTTTTTTGGGGAACTTCCCTACTATTTTCCATAGCGGTCTGGTCCAATTTACATGCCCCCCAGCAGTGTCCACACCCCGTCTAACGTTTACTGTTTGTAGACTTTTGGATGATGGCTATTCTGACTGGTGTAAGAGTACTTCATAGTCGTTTTGATTTGCATTTCTCTAAAAATTAGTGATGTTGAGCATCTTTTCATGTGTTTTTTTGGCCATATGTATGTCCTTTTTGGAGAAATGTCTAGATCTTCTGCCCGTTTTTTGACTGGGTTGTTTGGTTTTTGAGTTGTTTGTTTATTTTGGAGATTAATCCCTTGTCAGCTGCATCATTTGTAAATATTTTCTCCCATTCTGTGGACGAGAAGACTTTAGCAGAGGTACAGAAAGTAGCAAAAGTGAGAACACCAGAGCTGAAGTTGTGATGGCTTTCCATTTCTTACTCCATTCCCCCCTGATGCCTAGCTGCATTGTTGCTTTGGGATTCTGGGAGATGCCTGTGTTCATGTAACACATTTCCATTACCTACCACATGTTTTGTTTTGTTTTTTAAACTTAAAATAGCTTGAGTTGTTTCTGTTGCTTGCAACTGTAGTGAAAATGGGGATGTTTACTTCCCACTAAGCATGAGCTTTTTATAAGGCAAAAGTGTCCCCACATTTTCAGCATAACCCTGTGGAAAACAAATGTTTAGTTACACATATACCCCTTTCACAGGTGTGTATACACAACCATCCCAAATCTTATGAACACCCTGATTCTGTAGTTCAGTTCTTATATGCAGATTCAAATATCCTCAAATAAAGATACATAATTACACCTTTATACTTAACATATATACACTGTCCTCATTTTCTTTCTCAGTAATTGACACAATGAAGGAGTCATAGATTTATCCTACCAAGGTTGTGACACCAACGTTTTCAAAATAATATAAATTTCAATTTCTATGGCCATATTATTAAATGATAAGAACTGATATTTAGTTCAGAGAATATAGTTGCTAAATAATTGTTCACAAATGTGCTTGCAGGTTCAACAACTATTTTAATATTTTATATTGTCAATTGTAGAGCCATATTTAAAAGCAAAAGTATGTATCTTAGAGCACATAATATAGTTAAAAATTCTTTTTATGCTTCCTACAACTCTGAAAACATTTTTTTTTTAGCTGTAGTTTCTCACAGTTTTAGTCTAGGAGATACATTTTTTATAAAATTTAATGGAAAATATTTTTGCTATTTTTACAATTAGGAAATGCTAATAATACACATTTTTAGTTGTAAAAACCTTTTTAAACTTTTATTTTTAGGCATTTAAATTTCTTATCCTTTAAACGCATTCTTAAGAAACATGGGCTTTGTTTAATTTGAAGAAAATTGCCTTGGCATTAATAAGTTTATTTGTACTCGCAATGCCTTGTTGAGTATGAAGATTTAATGTACTTGAAAAATGCCCAAGCACTTTAAAAATATGCATATTTAAATACTAGTCAAAAGATAACCTGCTTTTTTTTATACTCTTTGGTGTGTACATGTATTAAATTGCAAAATCAAGGACTCTAATTCACCAGTGTTACAGATTCGTTTACATTGCGTTTTATTACATTTCCGAATTACCCTGTTGTTCTTTCATCCACTTTCTGATTACTTATTTGGGCTTTCTTTCCCATGTTCCAAATTTCAAGTGTCTCTTCATCCTTGGTTGTCTGCCTATACATCAATCCTATTATATCTCCATTTTTTTATTAGACTCCACATGTAAGTGATATCATATGCTGTTTGTCTTCTCTGTCTGACTAATTTCACCTAGTATGAGAATCTCTAGGTCCATCCATGTTGCTGCAAATGGCATTATTTCATTCTTCCTTATGGGAAAGTTAAGGTGTTTGTTTGTTGTTGTTGTTGTCTTTTTAGGCTGTGCCCGCGGCATATGGAGATTCCCAGGCTAAGGGTCGAATCAGAGCTGTAGCCGCTGGCCTATCTCTACAGCCACAACAGCACCAGATCCAAGCTGCCTCTGCAACCTACACCACAGATCACGGCAGCGCCGGATCCTTTAACCCACTGAGAGAGGCCAGGGATTGAACCTGCGCCCTCATGGATCCTAGTCAGAATTGTGGGTCATCTTAGGGAATTAGAAGGAACTTACAGGAGTTCAGCTTGTGCCAGGTGATTCTTCGAAGGGTTTAGGGAGAGCAGAGGTCAGTCAGGATTGGATGCTCTCAGCAGGTGCCACATTGGGTATCTTGGTATAGCTTATCTTGGCGGTGGGAAGGTTAAAGAAGTCGTAGTCTTTGTGTTAGCCAGAAGAGGGAGACCTTTAGTTATTGTTGTGGTTCTTCAGTGTTCTTGTCTCAACTCTCAGAAGTCGTGGTGGTCTTACCTCAGTCTTCTACAATCATAGAGAGTGGCCTTATCTGAGTATACTAGATATCCTGCCGGAATTGTTTATGTTCAGTCGGGAACACTGGCAGTTCCTGGGTCAGCTGTCAGTTTCCAGCTGCCAGGAACATTTTATTACTTTATCAGGACCCAGTACCTTGATCTGCTCAGACCTCAAGGCATTTAACCGGTTTCTTCATAGAGTGAGCAGCCTTATTCATTAACTGCAAGGTGCTGTACATACATTATCCTTGTTTAGATGTGCCATGTCTTGAAAAATGTTCACTGAGTAACGACTGAAAACGAAGAGTTAAGGACCAGGAAAGATTGCAAAGGTTTTCGAAGCATTTCACTGTCTCCCAACATTTCTGGTTCATTTGAAATCTGTGCTCCAGCAAAAATAAACTGATTTCTGTTTCCGTGGTATGATTTGCTGCCTTTGGATAACATGCCGTCTACCTGAAACATCTTTCCCTGGTCCCCTTCTCATGTCCAGATCCTGCGTGTCCTTCAAGGACCAATTCAATCTCTCTCCCTTCCCCCATATTACTCATGAGAGCTCAAATCAAGAAAAAGCAGACTTTATACAATAAAGAATAAATTATATATTTAAATATGTTAATTCCAGCCTAAGAAGTGTCAGGCTTGAAGCAAGCTCTCTTTTCTATGAATTCATATGGCGCATTTCTTAAAACCTAAAGCATTTATTTCTAACATTTATTAAATATGCACCGTGTCCTATTTACTAGTTGCTGTCAGTGGTGCCATCAAAATGCCATAGGTTTGCTTCTTTCTGGGTTCTTCAGGCTTAAATGTGAAGCTGAAAAAAAGTTTCAGAACTCCACCCTCATTCTTACCTCATTCAGCAAGAGTTTACTTATGTTCTGTGATATTTGGCTCTGTTTATAGCAAGAAAGTTAAGACAAGCTTATAGGTGGCTCAGTGCTTCTTGTGAAAAGCTGGGATGGGGCTAATAGTGGGACAAGGACTGACTATTATCAGAAATATCTTTTAAAAAATACGTATTAAATGGATTAATTTTTGAGAGAGTGTGAAAATCATAATCTTTCTGTACTGCGGAAAGAAAAGAGACTGGATAAAACTTAATTATAATTAAAGTCATAATAATGTATATAGTGAAGACCAGATTTGTTTTTCTCATGCCAACTTAGGAGTGACTGCCTGCAGAAAGCCTGGGCACCGAGAGTGTAACCATCACTGTAAAAAGAAACACACGTGTGGACATGACTGCTGTGAGTGCCGTAAAGCAAGTCCCTTTCAGATTTTAACAACTGAAAGTCTGTGGTGAAATCGTAACGATATTCTAGTCATCTATGTATGATATTTATCTCCTGCAGCTTATAACTCAGTTTTTTTTCTTTTGTGGGCAACATTGTTAAAAAGTAAATTAGATTAGAAATTTTGAAGAAATTTGGCTTTATGTGAACAACACCTAAAGGTTAACCTAAAGAATCTAGAATGTCTTTTCATAGGTAAAACTGGAGTTGCCCAGAAGCCAGAAATGAAAGAGTCAACAATTTCTTCTTATTTATCTGATTTAAGAAACAGGAATGCAGTTTCATCTCTTCCTCCAGTTAAACGTCTAAAGGTGAGTTTAAACGGTAACATTTATCCCTTGTTCTGTGATCAAATGTATATGAATATTTCTTCAATGAGCTTGCCGTCCACAGTGTACTGCAGAGTTACATGAAGACTTGAGTAGGAACGTGACTGTTATTCAGAATACTCTTTCTAAAGGAAAAGATACTGTGCTTTTTAATAACCTGTAAATCTACTTTCAGGGCATAGCTACACAGCCCCTTCCCTTGTTAGCCTCTTTAAAAAACAAAACAAAACAAGACAGAAAAGCGGGAAATGGAGAGGGATATGTAGCTTGGCTTGATTCAGCAGCTGAAACTAGACACTCTTGCTCTTTGGAGCCCCCATTTGTGGTGGCCTGGAAAGTCTGAGGGTGACTTCATTCATGCACCTCGGTGAGTACTGAGCAGGAGTCTCCCTTTCAAGTGATGAAGGCTTGGGAGTGACTACTGGTTAATAGGCTAGTCACTCGCAGACTTACTCAAAGCCTAGGTCGTCATAGCCAGGGCAAAATAATTGATAAGGCCACAGAACGGAGCCAAGAAACTGGCAGAGTGCCTGTTTCTTTTCTAGGCTTTCATAAAAAGAAGATTTTAAGTCATGAGGCTAAAACAAAGAGAATATTAGGAAACACGGAGAGGCTTGCAGTTTGAAATGGTCCCCACTTTTTCTGAAATTATTTTTTGGTATTCCAGGTTTTTCCTTTCCTTTTTTTCATGTTTATTTCCGACTATTCCTTATTTCCTTCCATATTCATGAGCTAAGCATTATAGTAGGTATGGAAGACACAGTAATAAGACAATTTTAGCCCCATCCTCATAGAACTTACAGTTGAATAAAGGATACAAGTAAATAAATAGGCTTTTTGAGTACAATGTGATGCGTGATGCTGTGACAGAAGATAACTTGAACTTATGTAGAAAGTACACTCCCTCCACATTTGATAGGCCAGGAATGGATTCCTGATTAACATGCTTGAGACCCGGAGGGTGTGTAGGCATAAGCCAAGTATGGAGCGCGGTGGGGAAGAGGGCTGGAAAAGTGTTTCAGATACAGAGAGGATGCGGTGGCCCAGAGCCGAGATCTTCTTAAAACCTGAGGGAATGCAGTATGTCTGGAGTTCAGTTACAAGTAGGAGGGTGGAGAGAAATGAGGCTGAGGAGGTAAGTGGGAGCTAGATCATGAAGACATTTTTGCTATTTTAAGGATTTGGACGTCATTCCTGAAAGTACTGGGAGGTCGCTGAAGGGCTTTAGTCATTAGGATGATGAGAACTGCATTGTACAAAGTTCACTCTGGATGCAGGGTGGCGAGTGGATCAGAGGATAGCAGGGAGCACCAGGACTCATCAGGGAGGCTTGGCAGGAATCAGGGCCGTGTAGCGAAAGGAGCAAGGAAGAGAGATGGCGGGGTAGTTTTTTCAGAGGTAGAGTTAACTGCCTTGGTACTTAGCTGATTATGAAGGCTGAAGGAGAAGGAGTAGTCAAAGGTGATGGCCAGCCTTCTGGCCTGGGCAACTGGGGGAAATGGGGCCTCCCTGGGGTAGGAACTCTAAAAGGAAAGCAAGTTTGGAGGAATGGAGACCCGTCAGCTCATTTGGAAAATAGTGAATTTAGAGACATACAGTATGTCTAGTGAAGGTGTTGTGTAGACAGATGTTAGAGCTGTCTGAGCTCAAGCGACAGACAGCTGTAGATTCGAGAGTCACTGACCTGTAGGTGGTAAGTGAAGCCATGGAGAGAATGAGATCTTTGCCTGACAGTGTAGAAGAAGAAGAGAAGAGGGGAGTTCCCATCGTGGCTCGGAAGTAATGATCCATGAGGACGCAAGTGCAATCCCCATCCTCACTCACTGGGTTAAGGATCCCGAGTCCGTGAGCTGTGGTGTAGGTCACAGACGCGGCTGGAGTCCCGTGTTGCTATAGCTGTGGTGTGGGCCAGTAGCTGCAGTTCTGATTCGATCCCTAGCCTGGGAACTTCCATATGCCTCAGGTGTGGCCTTAAAAAAAGACAAGGAAAAAAAAAAAGAGAGTGAAGGAGGCCTGGTGAAGAACCATGAAGAATATCAACATTTAAGAAGGGCCTGAGGAGTTCCCGTCGTGGCGCAGTGGTTAACGAATCCGACTAGGAACCATGAGGTTGCGGGTTCGGTCCCTGCCCTTGCTCAGTGGGTTAACGATCCGGCGTTGCCGTGAGCTGTGGTGTAGGTCGCAGATGCGGCTCGGATCCTGCGTTGCTGTGGCTCTGGCGTAGGCTGGTGGCTACAGCTCCGATTCAGCCCCTAGCCTGGGAACCTCCATATGCCGCGGGAGCGGCCCTAGAAATAGCAAAAAAAAATAAAGGGGGGCCTGAGAAGGAGCTTTCAGTTGAGAACTATCGTGAATGTTTCATAATTTATTGGTTTGGGGACTATATAGTATTAGCAGGAATTTTGCTGTTTGGCTCATTTGTTAAAAGGTATTGATATGAAATTGGTAGTTGAACTTGTGTTTTTGTTTTCATGAATAGATGCAGATGAATAAATCTCAAAGTGTGGACCTTAAAGAGTTTGGTTTTACTCCACAACCTTCTCTTCCCAGTCTGTCAAGGTACAAATATCATGTGAATATATGGGGTCAAGTGTTCATCGTGAACTCTCTGTGCCTCCAAATAATCATTTATTCAGAGAAAGACGGTCACTGGCCCCCTTTGAATCACAATAATCGTTTAGTTCCACAACAAGGTAAGGCCGTCCTAAGAGCTCTGTTACCTCTCCTGCCCCAGGTTTGTTTAGAACACCGCAGTTACAGGCCGCTTCAACACTTGCCCAATCATCTCTTTCTTGGAAGCTGTCCTCCTGCGCGGCACACCCTCAGGCTCCCTGCCTTCGAAACTTGTACCGGTGAAAGAGCGTACTTTCAAAAGAGAAGGCGTGTTGGCGAACAAAGCGGAATCTTTTCCATTTAGGAGCCCACTCTATGTTAAGAGTATCTCAGATTTATAAAATACGTTATAATTTAAAAACTGTGCTTCTGTGCATTATTTCTCTTGCCCTTAACAACAAACTGGCTCATAAACCAAGGTAGTTTTATCCTATTATGTTGATGAAATAACCAAAGCTCATATTTCTAGTACACAGAGGGCCCTAGATGATATCTCAGGATTCTTTTCTTATATTATGATGCCTAAAAAGTAGCAGTATATGGAATTTCCCCTAGATAAGGACATTCTATATACAGGGATGCCATTATTAATAACCAGTACAGAACAGCCACTGACCAATCAGAATAGCTGCCAACACTATTTCAAGAGATCCTAGCTTTTGTTATTTAACTGCAAGAAGCATTAGCAATAGATTTTTTTTTTTTTTTTGTCTTTTTGCCATTTCTTGGGCCACTCTCGTGGCATATGGAGGTTCCTAGGCTAGGGGTCTAATGGGAGCCACAGCCACCAGCCTACTCCAGAGCCACCACAATGCGGGATCTGAGCCACGTCTGCAGCCTACACCACAGCTCACACCAATGCCAGATCTTTAACCCACTGCGCAAGGCCAGTGATGGAACTCATAACCTCATGGTTCCTAGTTGAATTCGCTAACCACTGAGCCACGACGGGAACTCCCAGCAATAGATTTTTAAAGCTATACACAGATAGCAGAAATCGCCCCACGGGGAGGCGTGTAAAGATGACTAGGTGACCTAAGTAGTTGTCACTTTCATTAAGCATCTATTTTTTACCCTTTACTACTCAGGCTAGAACAGTTTTTCATAGAAGTGTTGAGTGGATGAACCAATTTTTTTTCCATTTTTATGAATAAGTAATTTTCAAAGTCAGTTTAACTTCGGTATTTTCTTTAACATTTTTATGGATTTATTTATATTTATAAAGGTCAGAATGTTTAAACATACCTAAATTGCCTGTAATGGAGCAGAGGGGTCAGCACGAGCTCTATACAGAAGGTCAACAACAAGAACCACCGGCATATCAGGACAAAGGTAAGGTCCTGTTGATACGCACATGAGAGAGACTGATGTATCACGGCTTTGGAGTGACAAACAATGTTACTGAAAAACCAGTATCAAAAATCATTATGATTATTAACTTGGTGACATTTTTCTCTTCGGTTATTGAACTAATTTCAAATTCTTGAGCCTGTTTTTTCAGATGTCTTGCTGTGTCTCTCAGATTTTTAAAAAATATTTTCCTACATAGCATTGACTGTTGTAATATAAATATGAGAAAAAGCTAAGCATATGGGAAATTTTGGATATGTAGAGTATTGAAATGCTGAACTATTACTTTTACATATCTTTAGAATTATTTGAAATAATTTTGTGTTTATAAAATTGGTCCAATTTTACAAAATAACTGTGTGACCTTGAGAAAATTATTTAACCTCTTTGGGCCTTAGTCTCATCTTCAAAATGAATTGGGTGACTCTAATATCTCCCCAGTTTTTAACCCTGAAATTGTTAGAATCTCTGATAATGTGAGACCACAGCCTAGCTTGTGGGATATAACTGGCTTGTAATGTAGATTTGCTTTTTATCTATGTCTGTCATAAAATTAATGAGATAATCCATATAAATTCTTCAGCTTTGGGCCCAGTTCATTATTACTTCAGATCCTGCCATTAATAGCACCATTTTTCTGGGTCAGGCTACTAATAGCCAGTCTGTTAAAACTTGTAAGGAATAATTCTGGCCATAGCGTTGTTTGTTCAAATGGCCGTATGTAAATACGGTAGGCTTGGGGTTTTCTGAAAACAGTTTCGTATATGTGTGTTGTGACTTCTTTTATTACTCTTTCCTTCATTCTTTCCCTGTTTCCTATAGCCATCATTTAAGATCTTAGGTAGGCAAGGGCTGGGGTACCTACCACCCCTGTGACACTGGGCAGCCATCAGGCCCAATATCAGATCAAGAAAAATCCTCTAATCTCATCTAGAGTATCAGAGCCTTTATCTAATTTGCTCAAAGCCTAAATATCATTACAACATGGGTAGAAGGCATAAAATTGCCAACCCCTTGTTTTCACTCTCTTCAGCCTGTAGCCCTCTAGCTTATCCCTCGTATGGCTGCTCTGTTCCCTGCCCTTTTCTGCACAAGAGTTTATCCTTCCCTCTCTTTACTTTCATGTTGTCTTTGCATAGCTTTTCTGCTTTTTTTCCCATCCACTATTCCAAATATGATTTGTTATGATATAAAAGTATGATATAAAAGTATTTTCTAGATTCTCCCCCTTTTTTTTTTTTTTTTTTTTTGCTTTTTAGGGCTGCACTCATGGCACATGGAAGTTTGCAGGCTCGGGACTGAATCTGAGCTGTAGCTGCTGGCCTACACAATCAGGGTTACTAGTCGGATTCATTTCCGCTGAGCCACAGCAGGAACTCCCTATCTAGAATACTTTAAACCCCAGTAACAGCTATATCCTTCTTTTACTGAATGCCCCCCACCATTTTTAAAAGAAGAAGCTTTATCATAATAGTAGTTAAACTTAGAGGATCTGGAGATAATCTGTCTAGGTTCAAATCCTAGCTCTGTCACTTAGTGGTTGTGTGACTGTTCATAGGATGCTTACCCAGTATGTCTCAATTCCCTCATCTGGTTTTATTTTAGAGATGTTACAATTAAATGAGATAATGCACGTAAAGTTCTTAGCGTAATATCTGGTACTGTTATTAATAGTAATTGAGTATATTCATTATACTTTTTACACATTCATCTTTGGTGGCAAAACATACTTTAAATGTATTCAAATACAACTTTTAAGAATGTTTTAAGAAAAACATGGCAGTTTTCATCATCTGTACTCAGATTCAAGAAGCAAAGAAGAAAAAAATGTCAGAAATTATATCAGAAAGCATGTTGAATTGTAAAATTTAAATTGTAAGGGGCCTTTGTGCAATTTCTCATTTTACAGTGAAAGAAGCCAAGACTCAAAGAGATTAGATGACTTGCCCAAAATCACATATCTAATTACTGGCACAGCCAGAAATAGATTCCATATCTCTTGATTCCCAGGCAATGCCATTCCTATAAAATGAAATTGATGTTTAGTTATTAGTGGAGAATTGAAATTCAAACCTATAGTATGTGAGCTCTTTCAACTTTCCACTCCCCCAACTATATATTACTATATTTCTGTTTCTTTAACTCTTTGTTTTAAAAGAATTATCTTTTTAAAAAAACGTTTATTAAAGTATAGTTGATTTACCATGTTCCTTCAATTTCTGCTATACAGCAAAGTGACCCAATCATACACATTCTTTTTTTTCCTGATAGTATCTTCAGATCATGTTCTAACCCAAGAGAATGGACATAGTTCCCTGTGCTGTATAGTAGGACCCCACTGCTTATCTATTCCAAATGTAATAGTTTGCATCTACCAACCCCAAACTCTCCTCCATCCCACTCCCTCCCCACAACTACAAGTCTGCTCTTCATGTCCGTGATCTATTTCTGTTTTGAAGATAGGATCGTTTGCCGTATTTTAGATTCCACATATAAGTGATATCATGTGGTATTTGTCTTTCTCTTTCTGACTGACTTCACCTAGTGTGAAAATCGCTAGTTGCATTCATGTTGCCGCAAAGGGCATTATTTTGTCCTTTTTGTGGCTGAGTAGTATTCCGTTGTATATATGCACAACTTAAGAAGAATTATCTTTATGGGTGTATTTATATCATGGAAATAGGCAAAAACTACAGATCAGTACTTGATTTATTGTTTTTTTTATTGTTCATATTTAAGAGAGTAATGGAGAAAATGTTAATAATGGGATTTAACTTTCCAGTGTGTCATGTCTGTATCTCTTGCATTGTGGGGAGCATGAAAAATTGAAGGAATATTCTTCTAGCATTTGAAAAGTATTATCTAATTCAGCAAAGAATCGGGTGATGGGTGAATGAATGAAGTCCCAATATATGTCTTTGTTGTTTTACTTTTATTAAATAATATCAACAGAAATATCAAACATTTGAATCGATAAATGAATGTGAGAACTACATTCACTGGTCAGTTTCAACCATAGATTGCTACAAAGGCAAGAGTTTGGCAAAATTCAATGAAAATGTTCATTAATCATTAGATATATGGAATTTATAATTAAGCATGCTGTATATTTTCATATTATTTGTAAATTGTGTGCCACACATCATTTACATATAATAAATACATATAATACATATATATGCATAACTTTGGGGAGAAATGAGTTATTAAATATTTATTAGCATCCTACTATGGAAAACTGCACAAGTAAAGGCATTTAATCCCCATAACAATCCTATGTGGTAGGTACTAGTATTATCCCATTTTGCAGAGGGAAAAACTGAGCTCAGAGTTGAAATTATTTGCCTAAGATCATCCTACTAGTAAATGAGAGATGTGGAATTTTTAGCCAGGTAGTCTGCCTCTAAACCCAGACTATAAACAATGCATCACACTGAAGATATTTTAGCAGAAGAAAACTAAAGATACCTTTTCATACAATGCTCCAAATTAACTACTTGTAGGGAGAAGAGCCAGAAGGAGGAAGCCCATTTTAGAAGCTATTACAATCCATCTTAGAGTAAGATTATTCTGGTATAAGAAGAAGAAAAATTAGTTCTGTCAAGAATACCTTAAAAATTAAATTTAGTGCAATAATCAGTCATTACATGTAATACAGTGAGTAGAATTGGCTTAACACAATACTCAACCGTGTTTGACCCAATGCTTTAGAAAACTACTGCTACTCAAGATCTCTGTTTAGTCGTTGAAAGGTGTGTTTGATATGTCAATAGATAATGGTGCTTAGGTCTTTAAAGGCACCTATACTCTTTATGCACACGTATTACAGGTTTTTCCAGACAGACCTCTTCTACAACCTCAAATGAGAAAACCCCTCAAACGACACTGTTCAACAGAAATATTAAGGCAACTGGAAACCAGAATCTGACAGCTGTGGTTAAAAGTAATTCTTCCTATTCAGAAGTTTTGAATGTGAACTTTGAATTGGGAAATGAAGTTTGGGATGATTTTGATGATGAAAACTTAATAGAAATTGCTAGCTTTTCAGCTGATACTGAAAAGACAAAAGCAGGTAAGTAGCATGAAATATATTTCATTTGTATGGATGGATGGATGGACAGATATATTTTATTTGAAATGTATTTATTTTAGAATAAAATAATTTTGTGGGAAATTCTTTGAATATTTTCTTTTCTTTTCTTTTTTTGTCTTTTTTTGCCTTTTTCTAGGGCCGCTTCCACGGCATATGAAGGTTCCCAGGCTAGGGGTCGAATCGGAGCTGTAGCCACCGGCCTACGCCAGAGCCACAGCAGCGCGGGATCCGAGCTGCGTCTGCGACCTACACCACAGCTCATGGCAATGCCAGATCCTTATTAACCCACTGAGAAAGGCCAGGGATTGAACCCACAACCTCATGGTTCCTAGTCGGATTCATTAACCACTGAGCCACGACAGGAACTCCCTTTTTGTTGTTGTTTGTTTTTGTCTTTGAATATTTTCAGTTAAGCTTTTGGGACTAATTTCTTTGCCTTTTTTTGTGTGCTTGCTTAATTAGATTTGGTTTGTCAAGATTATAATTTTTGGCAAAACTGAAAATGTGACCCTCCCACAAATAACATTCCCTGTCCCTAAGAACAGAGGTCACGGTTATTCCATGATGATATAACAAACGGGCTTTTTCTATTCTGTTACTCCTTATCTTGTTAAAGGCTCTTCTCAAATTCAGGTTGTTTATTGAATTTTCCCTCATAAAACAGACTCTCCATTTTAAGATCTCACATGGTCTAGTAATGCTTGTGGAAGACAGTAATGTTCCTTTTTTTTTTAATATTCTTTTTTCGTATACTAGCAAAGAGCGTAAAAAGATACCTTTTATTTCTAGTAGAAATGTTGACTTTTCAGGTATTAGTAAATGAATAAAGAGAAAAAGATTCATTTCCCCTGTATTACATATAGTATTTAAATCATGTACAATCCAACAATAATGGGACTATGCCTTTGGGTTACTGGTGAATTCACTCTTTTTCACTGCAACAGAGAAGTGAAAATCTTAAGTATAAAACAAGAGAGTGAGATGCAGATACTCTCTTGCAGAATGGCTGATGGCAGGAAATCAGTCCCTTGTGGCCACTGAAAGTATTGAGTGAACTTCGACTTCATCATTTTCATGGCTTTAAATAAATAAATAGATAGATAAATAAATAATAGTGGCTTGGGGACCTTTTGAATGTAGTGACTAATAAGCTAACCGGTGTGTTTTGTAGTGCCCTTAGGTCTGTTCCTTTATTTCTCCATCCACATTAAATTTGATTATTGAGGAGAGTTTTGCATTCTCTCCTCAACCAGATCATATCTGTTGAAGAGGGCCCTTGTAGAACTTGTTAAAAGCTCTGTTTAGCTGTTTCCTGGCATTTTATTTCAAAATGTTATCTCTTTACATAGGATTTGGAAACACTTTGAGTTCAAGTGCCAGGGAAAATAAGCTACCCTTCCAAGAATCAAAAAGCAAATTCCAAAGAAAAATGTCAAACAGGCAAGTTTTAGCACTTTGTTTCAAATACTTACAACTTTGTATCCCCCTGACATGTACCTGAGATGAGTATCAGCTCCTTCTGCATCAGAGAAGCAGAAGGTATCAGCCAGCCTAAACCTCTGAAACTGAGAGCTGTGTCAGACCACCCAAATCAGAATTACCCAGGCCTCATGCTAGACTTACTAAGTTATGTCTCTGGGGCTGGAGCCGAAGGTGTGAAAACTGAGTAGGAGTTTGCAGGCGGAGGAGAGGCGACTAAGCCATTCTGGGTAGATGGGTGTATGTGAAGGGGTAAGGCCTGAAAAGGCATCCCATGCCCAAGGCTCGTGTGGCCAGAGCTTTAAGGCTGAACCTGCCAAGGTCTTGGGCCGGGGAGGGCCTTGAATGCCATGTTCGGATACCTGTGCTGTATCCAGTAGGTCAGGGGCCACAGGCTCAAACTGCCTTCCAGATCTGATGGGCCAAGATTAACTGTAGCGTGTCCCATCTAAAGAGAGCAGCTAGTCAGCTAGTCAGCTCCAGTCAGCTGTTGCTGTGTAGGAAATGTGGGTCTAGCGTTGTCAAGTATTCGGCTTTTTCAAAAAAGCTAAGAATCTAAAATTTACGTGACATCTCCTGCCTTTTAAATTTTGACAACTAATTTTCTTAAATGTGGTATATTCTGCAGTACCCCCTCCAAAAAGTAAAAGTAATGCTTGTAGGCCGTATGTAGACTAGAGGCCTCTAGTTTTTAACACCTGTAGTGGGCAAAGAGGAGCCGCCATCCAGAATATTTTAAGCTCAAGTTAAATAATGTAATCAGAAAAATCATTCTAGCAGCGACAGTAGACTGACTTGTAAAGGACAGGACCACCGTGGGCATGGCGGCCAAGGAGAAGGCAGGCAGTGATGAGGCCTCAGCCAGGGCCGGGGGAAAGAATGGAAGGTAGAACTGGACTTTTAAAACATTTCATAGATAACATGGATTAGATTTAGCAGTTGATAGAATATGGTAGTAAAGGAAGAGGCATGAATAAATGACAAGTGGGTAGACTGAGATATTATCTGAGAATATAGAACACAGGAGACATTTGGAAAAAAGACAATAATAATTTTAGAAATGTTCAGTTTAAAGTACTTTTGTAGAAATATCAAATGCATTTGGGTCTTGGACCTGATGAGAACTCACGGCAGAGATATAGCCAGAGCCAAAACTTTCCCAAAAAGAAGACATGTTTTTATTCAGGATCCAATTTTCTGCTTATTTCTCCTGCTATTTCTTTTTTTTCTTCTTTCTATTTATTTCTTTTGCTTTAAAAAATGTTAAATTTGTGGTGTCTTTTGATGCCTTTGCTATTAATTACTCAGTTAACTGATCCTTAGCATCAACATCACAGAATCCTAGATTTCAGAGAATTCCAGAGCTGAAGGGGGCCTAACTTCAATGTCATTTAGTCTCTGCCACTGGGACCTTGACTATCTGTCCAGCATCACTAGCAAATAATCACGCTGTCTCTGCCAAGACAGCTCCAGTGACCAAGAGCCCATTCGTTCTTGATGCTTGTTCCATACTTGGATCTCTCAATAGCTTTTAAACATAGTCCCCTAAAATTTGTTTTTTTAAAATCATTTTTGTTCATTGATTCTAACGCTGAGTCATACAGAATAAACAGATTTGAAGCATCAAAGTGGAACAAAGTTGGGGGTATGGAGAGAATGGGCAAATCACAGGTAGGAAGATAACAAGGCATGTGAACAGCTGTGTACCACACCTTTAGAGAACTGCACATAATTTTGGTAGAGTTTAGAAGTGACCGACAGACGACGAGTGGGTTTAAATAGGAGTTCTGTCGAGAAGCCTCTCAGAAACTGGTGCCGGAAGTTGCTGCTAGGAAGAGGGCCTGTGGGATCCGAGGGTCTGGGATGAAAAGGAGACATGCTTTTCCTTTTGTACCCCTTTTGCTATTTTAATTCCTTGTCATTCATCAAAGACGGAAAGATTCAATCCTGTCAGTGTACATGATTCTCCCCGACTCCTACCTACTGGTTATTGCGTTTTGCATGGCTGTCAGATATCAGCCTGTCTGCTTAGACTGTCACCTGTTCGGGGCAGCATCCGCACGACCGTCTTTTTACGGTGGGTTTGGGCCTCCACACTGCCGTTTCCCGTCATACTGTTCAGTTCAGGTCCTCCACATTGCTTCAGGACCTGTCATTATATGTGCTATTTATTCACTGCTCCTGAGGACTTGTTTACTGCTTTGTACTTAGCTCCTAGTACAATATCTGGCACATGCTAGTGAATAATAAATGTCTTTTAATATCCTTTTTTTTGGTCACACCCATGGCATGTGGAAGTTCCCGGACTAGGAATCAAACCCATGCCACAGCAGCAACCCTAGCCAACGCTGGGTTGTGGTGCCAACGCTGGGTCCTTAGCCCACTGAGCCACAAGAGAACTTCCAGTAAATTTTTTGAATGAATAAATGAATGTATAAGAAGATTAAAGATGAATTCTAGTAAAGAGTTGTACATGAGAAAATAGCTAGAGATGTCTACAGCGAGACCAGAACAGAGAGAGGAGACTAAAAGTTAAGAAGCAAGTGGGATTTAGAAAAGATTCCCTTCATAGATGACTAAGCCTAAGACTCAGTTTGAGCAAAAATCGTGGAATGGTTATTTCCATGGCCTTTGAAAGTAGTATTTGTATTTAATTTGGCATACATGAATTGTTGTATGAAAGGAGATACATCAGGTTCTCCATGAGTCTAAGAAACAGAGCCTCAATTTTGGGGCGATAAATATGATAAACTTTAATCATAGTTTCAAAGAGACACTGTTGATCTAAATTGGATTGGTTTGTTTCTCTTATTTGCCATCTTTTATAAACAACTCCTTTTGATTTTTAGTTTTGTTTCATCACATGAGAAGCCAGATATTTATTTACCAAATTCTGCTCTGTCCAAGATCGGTGCATCCTCCATGACAAAATTACCTCAACCAGCTGGAAATGCAAGTATTCTAAGAAGAAGCATTTTGTTTTTCTTTTAAACACTGCCTGAATTGTTAAACTTTCGATGATTGCTAATTTTTTTAACCTCAAAATTTAGGTCCCTTTCCAAGAAATAAAACAACAGAATCTGTCACCAGAGATTGAAAAGCTATGCTTTGCTCACTCTGAAAAAATATCAAGCTTTTCAAATTCTGTTACGCAAGTGGATTGCTTTATTAGAAACAGTGAATATAAAAAGCAACCTGACTTCAGGTAAGAATGAACTCTTTAAAAATACTTCAAGACTATGTAAGTAAAAACTTTTTGCAAAGAAGTTCAGTATTCCTTTTCCCTTGGTTCATGTTAAAGATCAGAACTTAAATGTTTTATTTACCTAAAGACATTAAAATTTTAGACTCCTGGTGAGCTGAGTGCCTTAAGATAATTCAAAATATCAAATATCTCAATTTTTGAGAAATTAATTAAAACATTGTATAGATGTTGGTAAACTTTTTCTTAAAACTGATTTGAATACACTATGTTGATAATATGAGGTGTAAGATCACTTGAGAAATGAGATTGGCGAATTTTTCTAAAGCTCAAATTGTGTTTTAGCCACCAAATTCTTTTACGATTCTCTAGGTTCAAAGAAAAAGTTAGATTAAGTCTATCAGTGCCCCTACTGCTGGTTGTTTTTATGGGTAACTAGCAGTTTTCCTCTCTCCCTCTCTCTCTCTCTCTCATAGTCAAGGTTTATAGACCTACTGACACATTGATTAAGTGGCTTTACTTCCCAAAACGTTTAAAGAAGTACCTAAGAAACTGTCTCCACTTTTCACAGTTTACAAACTCTAATTTTCCCCCATATACTTTCTACAAGTTTAATGAATATTGTTTGATAAATTAACCTCTCAGAAATCTTCAAATTTATCCGTTTTATATTTATTACTACATTGTTTATTATCAATTTTGTTGCAAAAATAGTTATTTTTCTATTTGCTTTTTCCCCTAGTAGGTATCATCTTGATGATGAAGCTGATGAAATGAAGTCTTTTCTGGGAATATTTGATGGTATTTTCTAAAACAGACAAAAATGCTTTGTATCTTATTAAGACAAATCCTAAAAACACCTAATTGCAAAGCATGCTTTTTATTTTTAAAAAATAGTTTATGATTGTTCAGATTTTTTCTCTTGGGCTTGACCAGCTTTGTTGACTTTTTTGCAACAAAATATTTGTATCCATTTTTTTTCTCCCATCATATTGTAACTTCACAAAACGCACTTCTACAGTAACTTTGTTTCATAAGCTGATGATTACGTTTCATTTAGAAATAATTACTTGGTTATTATTTGGATTAATTGGATTTTGATGGGGATTAATTTAATATTTCATTTTTATATTTTCTTAAGAAAGGTATTCTATGAAAACAAAATAATGCTAGGTCTGTGAATCTATTTGCTGTATCATTTTTTTCACCAATGTTGTTTCATCTTACTAAAGATTTTAAGAATCCAGTGACTGTCTGAATCTGCTGTTATGTAATTTTGAGCAACAATAAATGGAACATTGATCAGTGTAGATCGTTGTTCTCCTTTGGCTTGTTTTTCAAGGCGGCGAATTCTAAAACTGTTATGCTGACTTTTACTATATCAAAAGCTGTTTTATGTTATTTTTCCAGTAAGTTATATTTCTTGCCTCGTCATAAGAAACAATATGGATTATACGTTAAATATACAAGCTGCCAGACTTCATCCCAGAGCTCCTGATTCAGAGTCTCCAGTGGACAGAACTGGTAATTCTATAGTTTTTAAAAGCACTCCAGATTATTCTATAATCAGGGCGATTTTAGAAACACTTGGGTAGATAATAGGTTCTCTTTATAAGTGATTAAAACAAGAGGCAAATTTTGTAAAAGTGCTTACCTGGAAAATTATGTGTATATTAAATATATGTAACTCAAAACCCTGTTACATATACTGACCACTTAAAGGAGTATAGTTGCTGAGTGTTCTTTCCATGAAGTGAATAATAACTCTGTTTCCTATTTTGTGAGTTATGTTCAAAATATGTTGGCTTTATTTATTCCTACAGAATGAGCCATACAGTAGAACGTTGACAAAAATCTTTGATGGGTTAGGAGTTCCCATTGTGGCTCAGGGGTAATGAACCTGACTAGTATCCGTGAGGATGTGGGTTTGATCCGTGGCCTCACTCGGTGGGTTAAGAATCCGGTGTTGCTGTGAGCTGTGGTGTATTCTAGCAGCTGCAGCTCTGGTTCCATCCCTAAAAAGACAAAAAAAAGTCTTTGTTGGGTGAAGTTTTTTCAGAAGTTTTTTTTTTTTTTTCCAATTAAAAGGTCATGAGTTGGCTGTGTTTATCTCATCTGTAATGTTACCGTGATGGTGGCTGCCTCATAGGTCTGCAGTGAGAATTTACTAAGCCGCTGCAGAGGCGGTCCTTAGTGCAGGACTGATAACGCAGTAGGTGCTCAGTGAATTGCAGCTGTTTGTAGGGAAGAGAGAGTGTCCTTAACAGCACTTGAAATAGCACTCTGGGAAGAGGTGAACTAATGCAATATTCATTCGTCATGTTTGAGTTGCATCCAGTTGCGTGGGACTTGACAAGGGAGCTCTTGAGTTTCCACAGATTATCACGCACGGAGCAATTTAATCCTAGACCTCCCTCCTAAACATACCGCCTCACGCTTTCCGATACCAAGTCCCCTTCACGCCCATCTCCTCCTCACTAACACTTCTTTGGGTTTTGGTCAGAGTGTACTACAATTTTAATATTACCTCAAGTAAAACGTGATTATAAAATAAGGCTTCTGCTTATGCTAATAGGTTCTAAAGCCAAACACAAATGATTGCTGAATTACCCGCTCTTTTGGTTTGGGCACAATTTACCCCTTACTAAATTACGCCAAACGTCTCTTTACCGAGACCTCATTTTTAGAGAACACCCTCAACAAGCACAGTAGGGAGCCACCCTTTGAGGACCCCCACCTAGAAGGAGAGCCCTGGGCAAATGGGCAGCGTTTACCAGCGCCTCCTAGACAGCGACAGAGTGTGTAGGGAAGGCACCAGTGCCGAGGAGGTCGGGCGAAGAGGAGTAAACTCAGCTTAGAACTAAGTAAGCAGGCTAAGAATTTAGTGTGGGTTTCAGTGAGTTGATGGAACCAACAAAACATGAGGAAAATGCTGGCATTTCTTATCTTTTTGGTATTTCAACTCCTGGCTGCCAAGACCCGGCTACTCAAAGTGTGATCCAAAGTCCTGTCACATGGGAGATCAGTGGAGCTGGTTAGAGGTCTCAGGCCTCACTCTGGACCTTCCTGAGTCAGAATCTGCATTTTGTTTTGTTTTTTTAGGGCTGCACCTGTAGCATATGGAGATTCCCAGGCTAGGGGTCGAATCGGAACTGCAGCTGCCTGCCTATACCACACAGCCACAGCAACACCAGATCCATGCCCCATCTGTGAGCTACACCACAGCTCACGGCAATGCCAGATACCTAACCCACTGAGCGAGACCAGGGACTGAACCCACATCCTCATGGATGCTAGTCGGGTTTCCGCTGAGTTACAAAGGCAACTCCAGAATCTGCATTTTAACAAGATCCTCAGGTGATCCTGTCACATTAAAGTGTGAGAAGCCCTTGTTTTAGTTGGAAAGGAAAAGGAAGGAAGTGGTATCAGAATTTGAAGAGAATCCATTGCAGAAGACGAGTATAAAAGAGTGATGAGGATTGCTTGGTTTTCTGCACATACATTTCCCGTGTCAGACGTAACGTGGTGGTATCGCTCTTGTTTAATGGCCTTTCAGTATAAGTTGTTTTCTTCACCAACTGTGTAACTTATCTTTATAATTCTCATACATCAACTGGGTATTTTGTTATGTAGCTTGAAAGGCACTTAGATGTTCTGTAAAGTTTTCTTTTGAATTAACATAATAAAAGCAAATAATTCAAAAGAGTAATCTTTGTCTTATTTTCACATTTCAATTTGGAACCCTTTCCCTAAACTAATGTATGCCTTACAAACCCCTACATACTTCAGAAAAACAAATGAAACAAACCAAAAAATCGAAACTCAATATAGCATTCTGAAAGATTTAGAAAAATGTGCATAAAACTGCAGTCACAAATTATATGTTGTGGCTATAAAATTTTTTATTTAAAAAGGAATTGAAATTCAGCTGACATTCAGCCTTTTGCCTGAAGTACCTCCTTAGGAGAGTAGTTGGCCTCAGTCCTCAGAAACGATGCGTACCATAAGGTCATGAAACACTTTTTTTTTAGTTTCTAAATTGATGAGTTTGGAAGCGTAAACATTTTACCATTTAGATTTTATTTAAAAACCAGAAGAATTTTACGAAAGTATTTTTTCTCCTTTCAAGTTTCTTAAAACTTTAGCAGGATGGGGGAGTGAGGGAGGGAGTGGGATGACTGGGAGTTTGGGGTTAGTAAGATGCAAACAATTACACTTAGAATGGACAAACAAGGTCCTTCTGTACAGCACAGAGAACTGTATCCCATCTCCTGGGATAAACTATGATGGAAAATATTTTAAAAAGAATGTTTATATATGTATGACTGAGTCACTTTGCTGAGAAATTGGCACAACATTGTAAATCAACTATAATTTTAAAAAAAATTAGCAGGACAAATTATCCAGGTTGCAGGTTATCAAAAGATCAACTCTGTGAAGTCCACATTTTAAAAAGAGCTAAAACCCTAAAAACAATAAAAAGAGCAAAACAACATAAAAGATTCATGAGCAAGTCTCTAAACGTAAAAATTGAGGCAGAATGGAAATTAGTTTTTCTTTTTAATTTTTTTTATTGTTATTTCCTCAATACAGTTTTTTTCTATTGTATAGCATGGTTACTCAGTTATACATACATGTATATATTCTTTTTTCTCCCATTATCATGCTCCATCATAAGTGACTAGACATTGTTCTCAGTGCTACACAGCAGGATCTCATTGCTAATCCATTCCAAAAACAATAGTTTGCATCTATTAACCCCAAGCTCCCAATCCATCCCACGCCCTCCACCTCCCCCTAGGCAACCACAAGTCTATTCTCCAAGTCCATGATTTTCTTTTCTGTGGAAACGTTTATTTGTGCCATATATTAGATTCCAGATATGAGTGATATCATATGGTATTTGTCTTTCTCTTTCTGACTGACTTCGCTCAGTATGGGAGTCTCTAGTTCCATCCATGTTGCTGCAAATGGCATTATTTTGTTCTTTTTTATGGCTTAGTAGTATTCCATTGTATATATATCCCACATCTTCCGAATCCAATCATCTGTCGATGGACATTTGGGTTGTTTCCATGTCTTGGCTATTGTGAATAGGGCTGCAATGAACATGTGGGTGCATGTGTCTTTTTTAAGGAAAGTTTCGTTCAGATATATTCCCAAGAGTGGGACTGCTGGGTCATATGGTAGTTCTATGTATAGATTTCTAAGGTACCTGCATACTGTTCTCCATAGTGGTTGTACCAGCTTACATTCCCACCAACCGTGCAGGAGGGTTCCCTTTTCTCCACACCCCCTCCAGCCCTTGTTATTTGTGGACTTATGAATGATGGCCATTCTGACGGGTGTGAGGTGGTATCTCATGGTAGTTTTGATTTGCATTTCTCTAATAATCAGGGATGTTGAGCATTTTTTCATGTGCTTGTTGGCCATCTGTATATCTTCCTTGGAGAAATGTCTATTCAGGTCTTTTGAAATTAGTTGACACAACCCACTCATCTGCTTTCATCTTCATTTGTCCTCGGGCTTGATTTGTGATCAGTTTTTTAAATTTTTTTCATGTACCTGGTCATTTTCTTGGCCCTTTGATTTTTGGTTTCCTTTTCCACTGAGGTTCGGGTCTTTTCATGCTCCTTATTTTTCAATGTGGAGATTTTATTTGTTTTCCTGACTACTTTTTTTTTTAATTGTTGAGAATAGACTTTGATCTCTCTTACCTTTTTTCCCTCCTGGTGTTATTTGGGCTTTTGCGAGCACATCCTTTTCTGAACTTCAGAATGTTCTTTGCTGTATGAACACTTACTTTCTGGGTTTCTCTCCTTTTCTTTGTTTCTGCCTTGGTTTCTCTCTCAGAGCTCTGTGAACCTCTCCTCCTATCTCTCCTTCTCGATGTCACCCTTCTCTCTTGCTGGTTGCCTCCCTCCCCTCCTGTGCTCCTCTGTGTCTGTGGGACTCCTTGTTTCTGCTGCAAAAGAGACCTGTCCTGGCTTCCAGGTGGCACGTCTCTGCTCCTGTCCCCAGTTCTCTTTTGCTCTCTGGTTCCACCACTGTAACTTCTGCCTTCAGTTGTATCTTGTTTTCTTCTCCTAGAAGAAGGGTGCAATGAAAACAACCTTAGAGGTTTTAACTCAAAGTTTCAATTCACAGAAGGGAAAACTGAGCCCTCCCACCAAATGCTAAATTACTTGCTCATAATTTCTCAGCTAATACATAATGGTAGAATCAGAACTGAGCCCAGGTTGGTTCCAGATGTTTCGTACTTTAGTCCTAATGGTAAATGCTATAGCTCATGCTCAGTTATGTAAACTTTTAATCGTTTAGTCAGAAATGTAAAATGTGCTTTACTCCACTCTCTTCTTTAAATGTATTAAGAAAATCTTTTCTACCTATGAGCTGTAATAACTCAATTCCAAACACAGTTTGACTCCTGGTTGTTGATATACTTATGTTTTTGAAATACTGCACACACTTAGTGTACTCTGTGGTATATGTAGATTAGAATGCTCTTGCTGTTACACATTACTGTCTGAAAAAAGCCGAATAGCTTATTGTTGTTCACCGTAGTCCTAGGAAGATGAATTGACCAGGTTGTGTTTCAAAGGGTTCATAGATGATCCAGATCGCAATGATCAAATACACCAAAAACATTTGGATCTTTAAAGTTTTCAAGGTTTTTAAAAAATTACCATCGTCACTTTCAAATTGTATCACTGTCTCTGATTTCTAGATTCTACATGAGATTTATGGTGTCTGGTCTTGTTAAGGAAGAAACATGCAGACATAGTCAAGTTTTACAAAGAGGAAAGCTGCACGTTCTTTTGGATAGTGGATTATAAACAAGAGTGACGCTAGAGGAGGGAATACATCTGGGGAGGAGCAAGAGACCTCTGAGGGAGCATCCTGACAGGTTAAGGAAGGAGGAAAGAAGCAAGGAAGGGGAGGAAAGAAAGGAAGCACCCTCATCTGGCAGACGCTGTCAGGCTCGTTTCCATGCATGCACCTTTCGTGGTTCATAATTCAGGGACTTCCCGTAGTGGCTCAGCGGGTTACGAACCCGACTGGTATCCACGATGATGAGGGTTCGATCTCTGGCCTCACCCAGTGGGTGAAAGATCTAGTGTTGGCATGAGCTGTGGTGTAGGTCGAAGACAAGGCTCAGATCCCGAGTGGCTGTGGCTGTGGCGTAGGCCGGCAGCTGCAGCTCTAATTCAGCGCCTAGCCTGGGAACCTCCATATGCTGCGGGTGTGGCCCTAAAAAGCACCAAGAAAAATTAATTTGTGTTGAAAGGAAGTTATAAAGTCAAACACTTATCAATAGTATATAAAGTAACCCATGTTTTTAACTAAAGAAAAATATTTTAATTGGGAGGCTTATGCTGTGTAGAAAGTTAAATATTTAAAATGTAAGATTAGATGAGAATAAAACATACATCCCGCCCTACTTTGGTGTATTTTTATATGTTGAACTATGTTGTTTGGGGCTGCCTTTTGGTTTACTGTTGCTCCCTCATTGAAGCAGCCGGATTGGGATGTAGAGAATCCTCAAGGGAGGGTGTCAAATCCTGGATTTTTTAAATCTCAAAAGCCAAGATCCAGATTGAGGCAAAGGAACTGGAAAAATAGATGATGGCTAAAATCTGTTTTCCCCGTGCCCCAGACTGAAGACTCTACACCTGTGGAAAAGCAGAGACGTCAGAGGAAAATAAAGATGCTTTGCCTCTGAAAAAGGACCTGTGCCCAGCTTTGTCCTGGATTCACCTGAAGTAGGGTGTGGTGAGGATTAGGGAATACTAGAACCCACCTCTGCATAATTCCGGAGTCTCAGGAGCAGAAGGAATGGCCATCTTCCTACTTCCTCTGAGAAGGAGATGAGGCCCCTCCGTGGTCGATGGCACGGGAGCAACAGAGGAGCAGCGTGTGAGAGAGTGGAAGATAGGGACGATAAAGCTCACAGGGTCCCTTTGGGCCCCAGGACAGAAGGGAGCATCGCAGAAGCAGGTCCTGGGAGCCAGAGGCTAGGAGGGGCCGAGCAGGGCCCTTCAGGGCCCCATGCCTACTCTCCCTCTCCCAGCATCGCAGAAGCGGGGGTCCCCGCACATGGAGGACGCAGGCGTGAACCGTGTGGACTGGCCTTCAGGACGAGGATGTGCCCTCACCAACAGCAGCACGGAGAGAACATGACAACTGACCCAAGGGGACAGCCCCCAGCACATGTGTGCAACCATCCCAGCGTAAGGGAGGGACACCTTGAGTTTGACTGGGATTGTTTTCCAACATCTAGGTGGGGGACTTGACATAGAAATGAAAACTTAATGTCCTGCGCGCCTGAGCTAAGGGACTGAGATGTGTGTCCACTATATTATTAGTAGCGATAGATTTGTGCAAGAAGTCTCTTTTCTTTTTCTTTCTTTTTTTTGCCTTGGGATGAATGTATCTTTTTTTAATTACCCAATGAATTTTATTACATTTATAGGTGTACAACAATCATCACAACCAAATTTTACAGCGTTTCCATCCCAAACCCTCAGTGCATCCCCCCCACAACCTGTCTCATTTAGAAACCATAAGTTTTTCAAAGTCTGTGAGTCAGCATCTGTTCTGCAAAGAAGTTCATTGCGTCCTTTTTTCAGATTCCACATGTAAGTGATAGGATTTGATGTCCGTGTCTCACTGTCTGACTGACTTCACTTAACACGATAATTTCTAGGTCCATCACGTTGCTGCAAATGCCGTTATTTCGTTCCTTTTAATGGCTGAGTAATATTCCATTGCATATATGTACCACATCTTCTTGATCCACTCCTCTGTCAGCGGACATTTAGGTTGTTTCCATGTCTTGGCTATTGCAAATAGTGCTGCAGTGAACATCAGAGTACATGTGTCTTTGCGAGTCGTGGTTTTCTCTGGAGTGGGATTGCTGGATCAAAAGGTAGTTCTATTTTTAGTTTTCTGAGGAATCTCCATACTGTTTTCCATAGTGGTTGCACCAATTTATATTCCCACCAACAGTGTAATAGGATTTCTTAATATTATTAGTAGCAAATAATGTCTTTTTCTGATTCAAAATGACCTATCAAAAACAGTACAAAAGATCAATCTCAATTGGTGTAAAAAGTCAGGTCTGAGTCTCAGGTAGATGCTCAAATGTTAAATATACTAAAAAAAAAAAAAAAATCCGGAATTCTCTTGTGGCATGGCAGGTTAAGGATTTAGCTTGTCACTGCAGCAGCTTGGGCTCCTACTGTGGCGCAGGTTTTATCCCTGGCCAGGGAACTTCCACATGCCGTGGGTGCAGCCAAAACAAACACAAAAACTTCTACCATAACTATTAGCAGCTCTTGCTAACATGAATGGATGGGTACTATGTGTAAGCATCTGGCGCATAGAGCATAGGTGGCATATTTAATCCTTTCAATGATCCTATGAGGTAAATTCTCTTGTTATGTATATATGTTATACAAGAGGAAGCTAAATAAATTGTGAGCAGTCACAAAGCTTGAACTTTGTGCAATTCAAGAATCCTTTGCATAACCATTACGGCATTCTTCCCAGAATGAATGAAATACGGACTAGTATTTAAAGTCACATAAAATCATCAAAATCCATGTTTTTCCTAATCTTGAGAGTTTTTGTGTTGGAGAATTTAAGAAAACTCAAGAGTGCTCTTAGCCAAGATACTGCCTATAGCTTCCAGGTCCAGTTTAACTCTAGTTTGCGAGAGGCAGCGCTGCTGTGACCTTCTTCCTAGATAGCTTGGCCATTGTCCTGGGCCTTTGGCAGGTCACCTGTCAATACCAGCAGACATCTCTTCTTCCCATTTGGCCCTGAACCTTCTGATCATTATTTTGATTTTTGGTTTTGGCCCTTAAGCTTCTGTACTTTAACCTGCTCTTTGTCCTGCCTCCGGGACGCTGGAGACGATTTGTTTATCTCTCCTAAGTCAGTGACTTCATTTTGAAGCCTGACGTTGGATTTTGGAGAGAGAGAAAAAAAAGGAGGCCCTGTTTTCATCAAAATCCTTTTCCTAAAGGCAACTTGGTTTTGTCTGCCAGTCTACGCCATAAAGCTTCTCTCTGTTGTCAGTGAAAATCTAAATAAGAAAGAGAAGACAGCCAGTTTGTTGTGACCTTTTTTAGGATCGGAGGACTTCAGTAACATCTGCTTGAAATATGACTCTTGTCTTGCCATTTTCTCCCACAATAAATAGAGGTATGTGATTTTTTTCCATATCTCTCATCTAGGAATATATTGTTTTGAAGAAAAGTTTGCAAGTTAAACATAAATCTTACTGAGAGTATTTGATATCTATCTTATAAAAATATGACTGAATACAGTTATTCTTGAAGTTCTATTTTTATCCTTAAATTAAAGCTTAAAGAAAGGAAAGGGATTATCAGTTATTATTAGATTTTTATGTTAAAAATTATGAACTTTCAATATATAAATTTCAAGTTTTTCCCAGTAGGTTTTATTACTTCCTCTGATTGTCTTTTCATTTTCCTGTGCTGTCCATCAACCGTTTCTGAGCCTTCTGGGATTTTCTTCAATTTCTGTTTGCATTACAATGTCAAATTTCTTTTATTTTAAATGATTTTAATTTCGTTTTTAATATATAGTGAGAACACACCGTAATAAGTTCATTTCGCTACTTTTCACTTTCAAAATAACTTGTCTTTTGAAATTTTTGCCTCCTAAAATAAGTCAAGGATCTTAGAGTCTTCACAGAAAGAAATGTTTTCTATGTTTATAGAAGAGTTCCATATGTCTACTTTTCTAAAGTAGAGGTGTTTAGTGTAACAGACTTTTCAGTGTAATAAATATTTCTCTGGTTGGATATTTCCGTGTACAAAATTATGTCAATTAATTTGTAGCTTTATGCTTTTATGGTGGAAGAAATATTGTTTTCTTTCTTTTTTCCTCATAGTAAAAAGAATGTTATTGGATTTTTTTCCGATTACGAAAGTAGCATGGGCTTATTTATAGTACCTATACTGTAAAAAATCAGTAGACTATTACATGTAGCAACATAAACTAAAAAAACATAGTACTAGGTGAAAATGTTAAGTAATAGAATGTGAAACTATCTAAGTAAATTTAAAATATCTGTACAAAAACTAAAAATATATTTTGTAGAAACATCTGCAAACGAAAAGATTTACATAAATGCCTTAGAATTGCTGATGCCGGTGGTTTGGTGATCTGAGTGGGAAGTGTGGGTTAAAGAGTAAGTTTAAGGTAATACAAAAATGTGCAAAGAAGTTAAAACCGCCCTCAGTCATACCACTTGGTGGTAATCGCAGTTGGCACATTTTGGAATATTGTCATCCAGACCCACACACGCGTGTCCACATGCACACACTTTAAAGTGGGCTTGTAGTCTGTTTTTAATCTTCATTTTCATTTAGCAATGCAATATAAATGTTACGCACAATCATTTTTCATGCAGTATGTGCACAGATGTGCCCAACCTATTTACTGACTACCCTGCTGATGTATGTTTAGATTGTTTCCAGTTTTTAATAACTGACACTGCAATGAACATTCTTACACATATTATTTATTTGCCTTTCACGAGAAATGCACATTTAAATTTTTAAAACAAATTGTCAAACTGCCTTCTAGAAACACCATTTTTGCATTTCCAGTATAAAACTTTCTGATTCCTGCAAGGTTCCAAAACTTAAAACACTTCACAGCAAACCAACAGAAACAAAACTATCTTTATATTCCAGGCAATCAAAATGTCCAGATCTTAGCAACAGAGTAAATTTACTCAGAGTTCCTTCTGTTCCAGGGAGACCAAAGACTAAAACCAAGTTATTAATGTCAGTGCAAACTGATAATTTAGCACTGCCTTCTTCTGATCTAAGTGTCAGGAATTGTGTGAAGTACAGCAAAAGAACGCAGCAAGGATGCCCCCAGAACTACCCCTCCTCCCATTTATAGGTATTCTGCTCCGTACAACACCAACTTTTTTGCACTTATGTATGTATCAGAATCCTAAAATTTTAAAAATGAAAGCCCTTAGTTACTAAGAGTGACTGTGATCTAAGTAACGGTGAGCTTTTCTGTTTATCACCCTGATTCCTAAAGTGCCTTTTAACTTTTCTTGGAGGTCCTGACTTTGTTAGTAACCAACCTTATAACCTAAACAGTCCAGCGAGTGTTCAAACACAGCTACCAAAGTAGATGGGGGGAGGGGGTTTCCAGTGCCCCTCCCCCACTATCAAGAGCAATAACTCAACAAATCCTTGTTAGTGCGTTACGTCACGGTAACAGACCAAACGTGAAATGTCTGGGACCTATCAAATACTCATTAAGTGGCAGCTGTTGACAATATTAAGATAAAGTATGGGAGGTTGTTGAAGTAGAGAGAAGCAGAGAGCAAAAGATTTCGGAGGGTCCTGATGGCTGGTGAGAAGCCCAATGTAGGTGCTGGGGCCATCGTGAGTCTAAAAACTGGAGTTCCCGTCATGGCTCAGCAATAACAAACCCAACTAGTATCCATGTGGATGCAGGTTCTATCCCTGGCCTCGCTCAGTAGGTTATGGATCCAGTGTTCCCATGAGCTGTGGTGTAGGTCGCAGACACAGCTCGGATCTGGTGTTGCTATAGCTCCGATTCAGCCCTTAGCCTGGGAACCTCCATGTGCCTCGAGTGCGGCCCTAAGAAGCATAAATAAATACATAAATAAATAAATAAATAAAATAATGTTCATGTTGACAGGTTAGAACAGGAAAGGAACGTGCTTGAGTTGGGCTCAGCATTCAGGGATATCCACAGCTCCCTGGATGCAAAGTACCGGGAGGCTTTTAACAAGGTGTGAATGTGAATTATCAATGCCCAGAGGTCAGGTCCTTAATTTTTTTCTCCCCAGTATCACAGCCACCCCCAAACCACCCTGCAGAAAGAATGGCTAAATCCATGTTTTCTTAATACTACTCTGTGGCACGAATTTAAGTTGATAATCTCTTTTCGTGGCACACGCTTATTAAAAGGGAATTATTCAAAGCCCTCAGAGTGGTAATTACTAACTTGAAAGCTAATTGACCTAATTAATGGAAGATGGGTTAATGGCTCTATGGTGCCCAAAGAAGGACATCTTCAAATGAGAGAAAAAAGAAACTCCAAAAGGAATTTCTCTAAGTGAACATCCTTAAATTTAGTGTCTGATTTATTTCCTGCTCACAGATATTATATTGCTGCATATTATATTGCTGGAGTGGCTGAGCTGGGATAAAAAGAGATAGAGAGACTAATTCTCTGAGGATTCCGAGGAATACTCTGTTCACTCAGGGGGAGGCACTCCATAAATTACATTATAACAACAGTGCCTCTTTCTGATAGCGTAGCACTGCAAGAAGAATTCAACATGACAAGAAGTCAAATTTACTATCCTACTGTTCTGATTCTCTTGGTGATGTGATAAAGTGCGTGCTGATACCTGCTTTTGATTTGATTAACTCTGGCTTCTCTGAATGCCTGCTTGTCCCGTTTGAAGTATTGACTGTAAACTATAACTTGGTGCTGATAAGATCTGGGCCCTAGGCCTGGGGGAAAGGATGCATAATCCACACCTGTGGTAGACAAAATAAGGCCCCCAAAGATGTCCACATTTTAATCCCCCAAATCTGGGAACATGTCACGCAACATGGCCAAAGGGACTTTGCAGGTGCGAAGTTGAGGATCTTGAGAGGAGGAGATTGTCCAGGCTTATCTGGGTGAGCCCTGGGTGCCCACAGGACCCTGATAAATGAGAGAGGGAGGTAGGAGAGCCACGGGCAGAGGCGATGGGAGGGTGGAAGCCAAGCTCAGAGCGAAGGAATGAGGGAGACAGAGGTGAAGATGCTGTGCTGTGGCTCCGATCCTGGGGAAAGGAGTCACGAGTCAGTAATGCAGGTGGCCCCGAGACGCTGGAAAAGGCCAGGAAGTGGCTTCTCCCCTGGAGCCTGCGGAGCAGAAGGAGCCCTGGATTCTAAGATCAGGTGACCTGGGCGTTAGCCCAGCGAGGCTGACTTTTTGGACTTCCGACCTCCAGAACTGTGAGTAACAAGTGTGTGTTGTTTTAAGCCGCTAAGTTTATCATCACCAGTTAGAGCAGCAATAGGAACTAATGCACCACCTTGGAGCTCATGGCCGCACTGAAGTCATTTTCACTGACCTGAAAGGACTTTCCGGTGCCTACAACCAAAGACAAGGCCATGACCATAAGCCAGGGAGGCCCTGCCTCGGAGGGTCTCCTGTTTATTGAGAAACAGTGTTAGGGAGGGGTCCTAAGTCTGAGAAGAAACCGGTCCTTTGGTGAGTTCCTTCCCTCTCCCAGGTTTTACAACCCAAAAACGTGTTCTGAAAAGGTATTTACAGCTATACACAGTGTCTTTGAATCCACGAGGGCTCTGTTCTCTACCCAGAATAAAGCAAGAGCAAGCCACTGCGAGGGTGAGAACACTCACCAAGCCCTGAGCAAGTGGTGATGTGTCTTCACAAGCCTCGGCTATGGCCCTGGGCTGATCGGGAGGCTCGGAAGGAGCTTGGGGTGGAGGCAGCTGATGAAACCTCAGATGGGGCCAAGGAATTGAAGAATGAGGGTAGTAACAGCCACTGCTGTAAGGAGCTCTTACCTGGTGTTAAGGAATATTCACATTATCCTGCCACCCCATTCTTACTCTCTCTGTTTTTTTGTTCATTTGATTTATGGTTTTTTTGTTTTCTTTTTTCTTTTTCTTTGCTATGCGCACGGCATGTGGACATTCCTGGGCCAGGGATCAAACCCACGCCCTAGCAGTAGCCCACACCACTGCAGTGACAACGCCAGATCCTTAACCTACTGAGCAAGGCCAGGGATAGAACCCGTGTCCTCATAGATGCTCGTTGGGTTCGTTAACTACTGAGCCAGGACGGGAACGCCACAGCCACCTGTATTGTAAAAACCTTTATGAAAAGATTTTATTCAAAAGCAAGATCAGGAGTTCCCGTCGTGGCGCAGCGGTTAACGAATCCGACTAGGAACCATGAAGTTGCAGGTTTGATCCCTGCCCTTGCTCAGTGGGTTAACGATCCGGCGTTGCCGTGAGCTGTGGTGTAGGTTGCAGATGCAGCTCGGATCCCGCGTTGCTGTGGCTCTGGCGTAGGCCGGTGGCTACAGCTTCGATTCGACCCCTAGCCTGGGAATCTCCATATGCCGCGGGAGCTGCCCAAGGAATGGCAAAAAAAGAGACAAAAAAAAAAAAAAAAAAAAAAAAAAAAAAAAAAACAAAAGCAAGATCAGCATAAGTCACTCATGTGGCTTTGCTTTCCATCCCTGGAGATGTTCAAATACAGAAGAAAACAACTTGCCAGGACCTTTTTAAAGGGATTTTGCTGTAGCTGGGATCTGTACTAAACGGCCGTTAAGATTCTAGGATCACTCGTTCCGAGGGGCCTAATGTGTTCTTTGTCCTACAGCTGGAGCATGGCCTGAGGACCAGGAGATGGTTCAGCAGAGTCCACTGTGATGAAGACGAGTGCATCTAAAGAGAGGCCAAAAGGCCAGAAAGCAGGACCTTCCTTGTCGCTGATCGGAGATGAGGAGGAGACGTGATGCCTGCAGAACCTGGTAGGCAGCCCAGCCGTCACTCACCCTCTCCCCGTTCTGAGGCCTGGGCTGGGCTGGGGCAGGTGGACCCATCACGCCTCACCTGGGGCTGATGTGGGTGTGGACCTGACGGCAGCACATCTGCCCCCCACCCGCACCCCCGTGCAATGAACTTGACTCGAGCTGCCATCTGCTTGCAGGAGGCTTGACATTAACATTCTCTTTCCGTGACTGTTTCATGGGGAGAGACACTCAGAGAACAGTGCAGGCTTTTGAAAAGGGATAGAGCGTGGCTGGTCGCAAACAGCTTCTCTCCGTTTTCACTGAGGGGCCTCTTGCAAACTTTCATGTGCATGCACTTTGCTCGGGGATCTTGTTAAAGTGTAGATTCTGACTCAGCAGGTCTGGGGTGGAGCCTAGAGTCTCAGTTCTGAAGCCCTCAGGTGGTGAGGGTGATGCTCAAACCCACAGTTTGAAAAGCAAGGGAGTAGCAGAGTTTTAATTGCAGTGGGATGGACATGGGGTAGCAGGGGTCACCGCTAAGGCTGCTCGCTGGAATCGCCACAACACTGACGTCCAGCCTGGTTCAGAGCAACTAAATGGGAATCTCCAGAAATGAGGCCTGAGCAGCAGCATGTTCTTCAGCTTGGCAGTGACTCTTCTCTAGACTGACTGGTTAATATATCTAAGGAGCTTCATAACTAATAAGCTTATATTTTGTTAAAAACAAAAAAAAAGGGAGTTCCCATTGTGGCACAGTGGAAATGAATCCAACTAGTACCCATGAGGACACAGTTTTGATCCCTGGCCTCGCTCAGTGGGTTAAGGATCCGGCATTGCCGTGAGCTGTGGTGTGGGTCGCAGAGGCAGCTCAGATCCCGCGTTACTGTGGCTGTGGTGTGGGCTGGCAGCTGCAGTTCTAATTCATACTCTAGCCTGGGAACCTCCATATGCTGCAGGTGTGGCCCTAAAAAGCAAAATAATTATACACACACACACACACATTATATATATAAGAAGTTATATGTATTTATGTTTTTCTATATATAAGAAGCTTTGTGATTTATACATACTTATATAAATTATGAAACTTGGAGTTCCCTGAGGCTCAGTGGGTTAAGGATCCAGCATTGTCGCTGCAGTGGCTTGGGTCGCTGCTGTGGCACAGGTTCGATCCCTGCCCCAGGAATTTCCACATGCCATGGGCACAGCCAAAAAATATATATATAAAACTTCTTAGGTATCACTGTATACATATGTTTGAGTTATAATATGTGTATAGTATAACACGTAAATAATTGCTGGGGGGCAATTCCTTTAAATCCGTATTACACATATAAAATGCAGATATTGGAGCAGCTCCTGAATCACTGTCTTCATTGGAAATGCGCTTGGCAACTAGTATCTAATCTGTGCTTTAAGAAATGCCATTCCAAATGTGAAGACTTTCCTGATACTATTAGACAGTGGTTCTTGTATGTCACTGCATTGGAAGCAAGCCAGTGTATGCCACGTTATACCCACTAAGATGGCTATTATTTAAAGAACAACGACCAAAAAACCCAGAAAATAACCTTGTTGAGAAGTTAGAACCCTCTGCACTGTCGGCGGGCATGTAAAGCGGCGCAGCTCCTATGAGGAACAGTATGACGGCCCCTCAGAAAGGAACCACAGAGTCACCAAAGGACCCAGCAATTTCGCTTCTGGGTATGTGCCCCGAAGACTTGAGAGCAGGGTCTTGAAGAGATACATTCATACGCGTACAGATGTACTCGTGGGTGGAACAGAGCCATCTTCAGGTCAACTTCGTCTCTGGCATTGTTTACAGCAGCCAGAAAGTGGGGGGAACCCTGCTATTCAACAGATGAATGGACAAGCGAAATGCTTTACAGATACAATTAGAGAGCATTAAGCCTTAAAAAGGAAGTAAGTCTTACCTAGATTGCAATAGGAATGAACCCTGAGGACATTAAGCTAGTGTAATAAGCCAGACACGAAAGGATGACTGCTGTATGATTTCACTTACACACTTAGAGCCGTCAAATTCACAGAGACGGAAGGTAACTTCTTATATATATAACATGCGTGTGTGTGTGTGTGTGTGTGTGTATAATTTTTCTGCTTTTTAGGGTCGCACCTGTTGGCCAGGGGCTGGGGGGCGAGGGGGGGGGTGGAATCCGAGGTTACTGTTTAATAGGTGCGCCCTATTAAACCATACGCTTTAGGAGTTCCCGTCATGGCCCAGTGGTTAACGAATCCGACTAGGAACCATGAGGTTGCAGGTTCGGTCCCTGCCCTTGCTCAGTGGGTTAAGAATCTGGCGTTGCCGTGAGCTGTGGTGTAGGTTGCAGACGCGGTTCGGATCCAGAATTGCTGTGGCTCTGGCGTAGGCCGGTGGCTACAGCTCCGATTTGACCCCTAACCTGGGAACCTCCATATGCCGTGGGAGCGGCCCAAGAAATAGCAAAAAAAAAGACAAAAAAAAAAAAAAACCAAACAAACGTTTTAGTGATGCAAGATGGAAAGAGCTGTGGAAGTCGATGCTGGTAAAAGCTGCTTAGCAGTGTATGTATTCAATAATACTACTAAACTGTACACTTCAAGATGGTTAAGATGGTAAGTTTTATATACATTTCAGCACAATTTTTTTTAAAAAGTAAACCATGTAAAATCTTAAATATACCAAGACCAACTTTGTACTTTAATCTAACATAGATCATATTATTACTACTTCGTATTTTGTGCCTTTTACAATTTTGACCCTGTTAATAATATTGTGAGATGCCCAGGGCAGACATGATCTCTCTCTTTTTTTTTTTTTGGCCAGGCCCACAGCATATGCTGAAGTTTCCGGGTTGGGGATGGAACCTGCGCCACAGCTGTAACCAGAGCCACAGCAGTGACAACACTGTATGGATCACTTGCTGGGACACACAGGAACTCCGGATTTTAAAATTAAAGAAACTGAGGAGTGCCCTTATAGCGCGCGCAGTGGGTTACGAATCCGGCACTGTCACTGCCATGGCTGGGGTCACCGCTGTGGCACAGCTTTGATCCCTGGCACAGGACCTTCCATCCATATGCCTTGGATGAGGCTAAGTTTGTTTTTGTTTCTGTTTTTTTAAAGAAACTGAGGCTCAATGAGATGAGACTAGAGACCAGAACTCCCGACTGAAGGATCAGGTATCACTTCCTTCCAAATCCTCCCCGGCCACGCTTTGCCCCTCGTGGCTGGATTTTTCAGGTGTGTGTGTGTGTGTGTGTGTGTGTGTGTGTGTGTGTGTGTGGTTTCAGTTATTTCCACTGATGTTGTGCTCGGATGTTTTGGCGGTGATAAGCACCTCTGAGAGACTGATGGCTGCATTGTGAACATCTCTGATACGTGGTGGGGATGTTTGTCTCTTTGCCAAGCTGGTGACAAGTCATGACAGTATTGTCAGCTAGCGTCTTGGCTGATTAGACACATTTATCAGACAGTGTAATCATCTCATCGCCACTGTGCTCATTGCTCACGCAGCAGAAGTGCAGCTCCAGGAACAGTCTGTTACTCTGACAAGGATAATAGGTCATTATTACCAAATCAGCAGCACTTTGAAAGTAAATGCTTTAAAAGTAAATGACCTGCTAACCATCATTATTTATTTTTCATAAGTGCCTCAGGTTTGTCTTAGCATCTAACAGCAGGAGACAATTGCCCTGTAACATTGTTCTATTTTTTTTAGCCTGTCTTAAATGGTCTTAAATGGTAAATAGAACGTTTCTGCGGACCCCAGTAGGAGCCTGGATGGTTATATTGGAGCAGAAATAGGCAGTGGGTAGACTTCAAGTTAGAGGCCACCAGATGCTTATAGGCTTTTCGTTTCCCATCCAATTCTATTGAAAAAGAAGGGCCAGCAAGGAGGACAGGAGTGGGAGGGAGAGAGGAGGAGGATACGTACTTACTCCATGAATTAAGGTGAGGCTTGTTGTTTTTGTTTGTCTTTTTAGGGCTGCATCCGGGGCTTATGGAGGTTCACAGGCTAGGGGTGGAATGGAGCTGTAGCTGCCAGCCTATGCCACAGCCACAGCACTGCCAGATTCGAGCCGTGTCTGTGACCTACACCACAGCACCCTGCACATCAGATCCTTAACCTGCCAAGACAGGCTAGGGATCGAACCTGCAACCTCATGGATGCTAGTCATGTGCGTTTCCGCTGCGCCAGGACGGGAACCTCAGGTGAGTTTGTAATGGTCTCTTCGTGCTGGGCCATCAGCGTGTACAAACAGTCGTCTATGCTGCTGTCCATTCCCTACGAAAAGTGTTTTCAGAGGGACGCATAACTCAGGGAAGGAAAAGTTCTCCACTCGCGCAGGATTTCCCGGCGCCTCCTTCCATCGGACAGGACAGCCTGGGGGCGCCTGGACACCTGCTCTGACCCCCTGGCAGGAGGCCCTGCTCAGAGCAGCCCCAGTGCACTGGAGCCCGGGTATGAGCACGAACGGCGGAGCCTGGACAACGCCCGGGGCCGCAGGAAGAAGGCGCCAAGGAGCGAGGCCGCTGGGTGAGGGGCCCGCTTCGTAACTGAGAACCGTCCTCTTAGAGGTGGCCGCTGCTTTCAAAACAAAAAGCAGCTTGTAACTGTAAAAGGCTATGATGGCTTTCCCGCTCCCCCACCCTTTTAGAGGCAAAACCTATTTATGAGGCTTTATTAAGTGCAAATAAGTCCCTCGGCTTCAACGGAGAAGCAGCAGCTGCTGAAGATGTGGTCATTTGCATATAAATGACATGATTTCAGCTCAGAGAAGAATATTGAAAAATATACATGTCGACAATGGAATCCTGCTAGATTCACACATATTAAGGTCAGATACTGTCATTTTTAAGGCGGCTGCAGGCTGATGGCTGCATCATTATCACACCTTCCACTCTGTTTGGGTTAGATGAGTTTTATCTTCTATGAAATGGAGGATTTTCATTGTGAATTAATTAGACTACATGCTTCCCCCCTAAACATGAGAACATTTAGGTCAACAAGCTAAATGCTCTACAAATGGGTAGGCTCCGGGACGGCCAAAGTTACCAGCGCAAACTTGGCTTTCTGTACAGCGAACACAGGCCGTGTGCCCAGGAGTCTGCGGGGAAGAGACGCTGCTGCTTTGCGTCTTCACTCTGCCCTCTGCAGGGGCAGCCTTTTTTGTTGTTGTCGTTGTTGGTTTTGGCGGGACCAAAGGAAGTGCCAGGTTCCATATTCTAAGATGTTTTCCAAGAGACTGGCTAAAAGATTAGCGGGGAAATTACTGGAACGCAGAAGCTCCTGCAAATTTGCCAGACACCCACCCTAAGCCCTCACCCCATGGCCTGTGGCTTGAGCTTCACAGCCGGTAAGAGAAAGATCCCAGAATGGTCCACTGTGTCCCCCCACGCCCCCCCACCCCCACCCCCATCCCGCGTCCTCCCCTCCCACCTCCCCATCCTCCCACCCCGCCCGAAGGAAAAGAGGGTTCCTCCGAAATCGACCCCAGATTTTGGCCCTGCCGCCCTCCTGGTGCTTATTGGCTCCTTCAGCACCTGCAAACTAGAAGCTTGTGCAGAAACTGCTAGTTGTGCACCGGCCCCTCTGAAGGCGAGAGAGACATACACAGCACTCCTTCATCCTGCCACCCGGGTCCGCGGCCCCCCAGGGAGAGCAGCTGCCTGTGGACGCTGGTCCCTTACGACAGATAACTTCAGACTTTCTTGCAGAAGAACAGTACCTTGCGATCCTTTAAGTGGCAGACCTGACGCACATCGATTCAGCATTTGATCACGGCATCATTTATTCATTAAATAAGTCAGGCCACTCATTCTCAACATATTTTTAAACCCTATGTGTTAACATTTGCTGGATGGCTCAAGTCCCTGGGATACGCACTCTTTTAAAAAGAGATTGTTAATGAATGAGTGAATGAATAAATTATTACATTAATTAATAAATACATAGCAGGAAAAAGAAAAATTTAGAAACTGACCATGGTGTTTCACAGATAACTATATTTTTATTTATTTTTTTATTTTTATGTTTTTGTCTTTTTTGCCTTTTCGAGGGCTGCACCCGCGGCGTATGGAGTTTCCCAGTCCAGGGGTCTAATCAGAGCTGTAGCCGCCGGTCTACGCCAGAGCCACAGCAACGCCAGATCCTAGCCGCGACCTACACCCAGCTCACAGCAACGCGACCTACACCCAGCTCACAGCAACGCTGGATCCTTAACCCAAGGAGTGAGGCCAAGGATCGAACCCGCAACCTCATGGTTCCTAGTCAGGATTCGTTAACCACTGAGCCGCGACGGGAACTCCAACTTTAAATCCTTTGGAAAACTCTTCTACTTTGAAAAAAGAATCTTAATGTTGATTTGCTGATATAGTCAATATATTCTCTTAAATATGGAGATGAATTTGTACCTCTTTTTAGAGGTGTATATGTAGGACGCTTTAGGCTTAAGAAAAATCGTAAAACTGTAAATTCTAAAAAGCTTAGTCCTGGCAATTAATCAGATTATACACTAGAAGGTGATTTTACACTGTCCGAAGTTTGGCATCCTAGGCTTAGAGAAGGGGGATTAAACGACTGGGGTAGATCCAGGTATGGCGAGGCCTGGAGATTATTCAGTTCGGACGACTTTCTTTAAGGGAAAAACAATACCAAGTGACTGATACAAAATGGAATATGCAAAGTGAATATTTATTTAGGTGGAGAAAAATAATCACAACAAAATATCAATTAAGCAAGAAGCAATCACCACAAATTACAAGCCTCCCCAAAGCCACAAAACTCACCTGCTTTGATGAGCTACGTCCCTGTAACACGTTCCCTGAAGTCGACTCCCTGCGGTTCAGTCCGTTCCTTTCATGTGCTGGCTTAAAAGTTGTTTTTTACTCATGATAGTTTTTTATTTTTTTTATTTTTATTTATTAATTTTTTTTTTTTTTTTTTTTTTTTGTCTTTTTGACTTTTCTAGGGCTGCTCTCATGGCATATGGAGGTTCCCGGCTAGGGGTCTAATCGGAGTTGTAGCCGCCAGCCTACGCCAGAACCACAGTAAAGTGAGATCCGAGCCGTGTATGCGGCTTGCACCACAGCTCATGGCAACACCGGATCTGTAACGTTACCACTGAGCAAGGCCAGGGATCAAACCTGCAACCTCATGGTTCCTAGTTGGATTCATTAACCACTGCGCCACGACAGGAACTCCTCATGATAGTTTTTTAAAAGTGTATTTCATCGTCACAGCTTGTTACGGTTAGTGTCATGCAAAGTTTTAGGATTGTTATCAAATTGGGGGAAGTGTCTACTTCTTTCATACACGACTGTGAAATTTCAGGGAATTTCAAGTTTTCTTGGGGAGCAACGTAACCCTGTATTTGTTTACATTTTCCTGGCGCCTTGGGCCACGGGACACACTGGGTTTCCACTGCAGGGGTGCTCTGGGGCCCTGTATTTTTGTGTCCCCAGAAATAGTGTTTAGAGAAGCTGTCCCTGTCACAGGACAGTTATAGAATCATCATTGCCACGTACAGAATTGACCGTACAGCATATAATGTAATGGTTTCCCAACTCAGCCTCGACATGGGTGAAGGGAAGGAATCTTATTAGAAGAGCCCTGTGGAAAGCCCTGCAGCCTTCTCTGCCTTTGGACAGCGGTGGTTTTTGTAGCCCTAGTCATGGCTGATTTTCTAGGCATATTGTCTGGGGTGAGAGAAGAGGGATTATGAAGACAGAAGGTGGGGAACAGGTTCCCTCTGGCAGCACAAGCCCCTTAAAGTGGTTTTGTTTTTTAAAGCTATTCTCTAACTTCTTGAAAACAATCCCCTCCAGCCTCCCTCCTACCAGCCTCTGTGTGCAGCCCTTCAGCCCTGCCGGGGTAGGCTTAAAACCAGAAAACGCAGGGAGCAATAGAGAGAGAAGAGCAGCAATAGGTGCAAGTCTCTCTGGGGTGTGATTGACTGAACTCAGCCAATTCTCTAGTGGATCGACAGCCATCGCCTTCTGGAAGTGCTTTGCTAAAAGCAGCGCCCCTTGGAGCTGTCGGAGAGGGAATGGGCCCCTCTGATCTGTCCTCGACGGAAGATGAAACTGGCAGTTTAGACGGGCCGAGAAGCCGTTGGAGATAAGCTTGTAGTTCCATAGAAATTAATCCGTGCCTCGAGATAGCACGTAAGCCTATTGGAAAGCTTCTTCAATTCAAGCAGTTCATAATATATCAAGTCTGGTAGCTTAAGGGATACAATTTTCAAAATTATTGTACTGAGGGAGTCATAAATTCCGCCAAGAGGAGCATTGGAGTCCAGATATTTTATTTGAGATTTCCACCCGGGCTGTGTTATGACACTTCGCATGAAAGTCATCGTCCGTGGAAAATGGTTTCCAGGTGATAAGTTTACCCCAAGGGGTCTGGTAAAATAATGCATTCAGAGTTATATCTGACTTTCACAATCTATAAAGACTAGTTATCAATTTTTTGAAAGATTTGATAAGCAGGAACAAACAAATAGCTTATGGATGCAGACATTTGTCTCCTTAATGGGAGCAACATAAGAAGTACAAGCTCCTCCTGGATTTGGCTGTAAATACACCGCTGCCGTCCATTTTGGAAGGTTGCTGTTCTGTGCTGGTGGGAATGTATTTGTCTAACCTTGCGCCGACTCTAATAGACGTAAGGAGGCAGCGATATTACTGTCAGCCGCATTCGGCTTTTTAAAACAGGAGCACCCACTCTGCCAATATCTGTCAGATTCCAGGCCACTGCATATTAAAAATTATGTTCCATCAACACCGTCTGGCCCGGTGGAAGTTTTATTAGGAAATAATTCTCCTGTTGTGTTTGGGGAAGGGAAGGGGAAAAGAAAAAAGAAAAAACCCACCTCACCCAATAGGATTCCAAAGAATAATTAATGTGTCTTCCATCCTCAGAATAGGGACGTGCTCTGCTTCTCTAGTCTTCCGCGTGGAACCCACACCCCCCCTCGCCCCCGCCCCGCAAGGCTGTGCTGATATACATGCTGGAAATGGGCAGAAGGCCCGGGTTCTAATTAATCGCCGGTTTGAGGGCTGCCTTTCATTGCACCATGCTTTATACTGTAAGGCAGTATTTTCTTAAGTTACTCCCTTGTCACCAGGGGAAAAGTAGCTTCTTTTTTTTCTTTTTTTCAGGAAGATTGGTAGGTTTGCCGAAGATGTTTATTTCAACAGTAATAACAAAGTGCTGAGTTTTGCTTGCCTTCGGTGAAGCTCTCCAGGCTACAGTGCATTCCTGTTGACTGTCCAAATGCAGAAGAAATACCTTGCGCATCCTCGCTAGAGTTCCTGGGCCAAAAACAAAACACGGCCACACCAGTCACCCACCTAGAACCCAAGTGAAAGCCGCTCTTCAGAAGCGAGAGCATGTCCTTGATCGAGCTGACGCCATCGGTAAATGAGTTGTGTTCCCTAAAAGTCAGTCTTCCAAAGAACGACATGATATTTTATTTGTTTTTAAAAAAACGTTATTGGCGTATGGTTGACGTACGATGTTGCGTTCGTTTCAGGTGTACAGCAAGGTGAATCCGCTGAACATGCATGCGTTCGTTTGAGATTCCTTCCCCAGGTAGGTGATTACAGAGTGTGGAGTAGAGTTCCCTGTGCTGATCTGTTATGTATACGTAGTAAGGGGTGTGTAAGTGTGTACCGTTCATCCTAACCTTCTAACTTACCCCCCACCGCAGCCCTTTCCCTTCGGGAACCATAAGTTGGGTTCTGAAATCTTAATTCTGTTTCTTTTTTGTGAATATGTTCTTTTGTAGATGATATCTTCGTTTTAATCCATTTTCATCCATTCAGTGTAAACATGTGTTCTATAATACTTGCCAGCGCTATAGCTTTGGGATTTGCATGAATACACCCTAACGTTTTCTTTGTGAAAATGAATCCTTGGTACCTGTTACCGCCCAGGAGGGGCTGCTGGGCTGCAGGCCACCGAGGGCTCTAGGGCCGTGGCTTTCAGGCTCCTCCTCTGCTTGTAGCTTCTCCTTCTCCCACCCACCGTGTGCCACCCCACAGATCCCACTCAGCGCTTTTAATGGGACCAGGCAGGATTCTGCAGGTGAGAGCGGGAGGGTTGGAGCCCAACATTCTAGGGTGAATTGCAGCTCTACCTCTTACTACCTGTGTGAACTTGAACCATTTCCTGTTTTCTCATTTATAAACCGGAGGAGAACTAGGTTGTCGGGAGGTGAAGGGATGTTTGTACAGAGTTTGGCGCAGGCTTCTGGAGGCCAAGGTTCCCACAAAGTGTGCATCTCGAGGCTGAGTAAGACGAGGCTTTGTCCGCACCGGTGGACAGTCTAGGAGGGTTCTGAGCTGAGCGGCAAGGCCGCATGTCTTAGTTCTACAGGGTTATTCTGGCTGCTGTGTGGGATGCGCTGCAGGAGAGCGGGGAGTAAGTCAGAGGCTCCGCAGAATCTGGGCCAAGAGATGATGGCAACCAGCACGTGATGGCGGAGGGGGTGAGAAGCGGTCAAATCCAGGATATGTGGTGAAGGTAGAGCCAACAGGATTTGTTGACAGACTATGAGATTGTGAGCGAAAGAAAGGGCCTCAGTAGACATTTTTCCAAAGAGGACATACAAATGGCCAGCAGAGACGTGGAAAGGGGCTCAGTATCACAAATCATCAGGGAAATGCGAATCAAACCACGATGAGATAGCACCTCACCGTTGTCAGCACGGCTGTCACCAAAAAGACCAGAGATGACACGTGCTCACAGGATGTGGAGAGAGGGAAATGTGTGCACCGTGCGGGGATGTCAGCTCTGGCCGCCACTATGGAAAACACCGTGGAGATGCTTAAAGACATTTTAAAAGACCTACCGTGTGATCCAGCAATCCCACTTCTGGGTACAGTCCCAGAGAAATGAAGTCGTTATTGCAGAGTTCCCAACATGGCTCAGCGGTAATGAACCCGACCAGCATCCATGAGGACGTGGTTCAATCCCTGGCCTCAACTCGGTGGGTTAAGGATCCGGCGTTGCCGTGAGCTGTGGTGTAGGTCGGAGATGCAGCTCAGATCCTGCCTTGCTGTGGCTCTGGTGTAGGCCAGCAGCTCCAGCTCTGATTAGACCCCTAGCCTGGGAACCTCCATGTGCAGCAGGTGTGGTCCTAAAAAGACTAAAATAAAATAGCCTCAAACAAAACTATAAATATATGTAGATAGAGTAAAAAACAGATCTAGTCATATAGATTATACACTATATATTATAACTTTATGTTATTAGTACTTATTGCTGGTAATTTGTAATTATGAATTATCTATGTTACCTATATATACTATGTATTTATTATATCACATATATTATAACCATATTATATATAATGATGGATAGAGAGAGAGAGAGGATGTAGAGATATAGGTGTAGCTACAGGTACATTATATGTGTGACTGTATTTGTATATCCCCTTATTCCTTCACTGTTTTCAATAACACAGTAGACTATAGCGGTAGTTCCGGCCAGGGCGCTTCACCTGCATAACTGCACCCATAAGCATCTCGGTCACATCCACGTGTCCCTCTCCCCGAGACTGTGGTCCCTTCTCCCGTCGGTCTCGCTGACAAGCACCTCCCCTTCCTCACTGGGCACATCGAGGTGCCACTGAGACCCCAGCCGAGGGGCCCCGACAAGACTGTGGGAAAGCCAGGCTACTTGGTCACTCTAGGGCCCCTGCCAAGGCCACTGTCACTGAGACGGCTTTGGGAAGCCACCCCACGTCTTCTCCTGGGCCCCCAAAAAGAGCCAAAGGCAAAGAGGTGATTCAGAGGCGGGGAAGACACACGCCAGGGTCTTAGGATGTGTCCTGCCATTGGCCGTCCTTCCTTGAAAGGAGCCACCAGCAATTAAGACTCAAACAAAAGAGAGGCCATATGCACACGCACATGCCCCCTCCCTCCAAGGGTTCCGGAAAAGAGACCCCCGAGGGGAAAATAAAATTTAGGAGGTTTGTTGAACCCACCGTGGAGCTGATCCAGAATTTAAATTGATTCCATAATTTATTGCATTTTAATTAGCAATCGCAGGAGACCGAGTATTGTTTACTCTCTTGTTAGGCCTCTAGCTGGAAACAAATACCAGGGAGTCTTAATAAGGATGAGTTATACTTACTGTTTTCCCTTTTACAGTCTTGTTATCATCATCACAAGAAGAGATTCATTTAGTGCTCATCTGTTCTTGGTATGACATTTGTTGACCACTAGGGTGACATAAAATCAGAACATACCCCGTAAGCCAAGAAAGAGCCCCCGCCCCATTCTAGGCTTACTCCTTCCCTGTTTTCAATAATATAGTTTAATGTGGAAATACTTCTGGCTTAGGTTCGATGACATGAGTTTCCCAGGACCATCGTCACCCAAAATGCATCTAAATGACTGTGTTGGTTATTCATTCAGGGCAGAGTAAGGCCACACAGAGCCAACCGCTGTCTGTACAGGCTCCAGTCCGACAAGGAGACGGCGGCCGAGAAGCGGTCAGAGTCTGCGGCAGCAAACACCCAGCGGCTTGTTAGGCACCGCCGTCGGATGGGTCACCCCACTTGTGTTGTCAGAGTCAGAGCTTTGGGGGTTTCCAAAGAGCTCTTGCTGTTCTTCCTCAAAGCGGGGCGAGAGCCCTAAGCTTCTCTACGGGTGGGTTGGGCCTCGGGTGCAGTGTATGTCTTCGGGAGCCCTCGGGTCCTCAATGGGAACCTTTTAAAAAACCTTTTTAGATACCACTGCCCATTAGGCCAATGGTCCCCATCAGTCATCCCAGCTCTGCCTCCAGATTCCTCCCCCTCTCTGCCCCCCACCCCACAGGCAATTGAGCTCATTATCTCCATTCTAAAGACTATTTCATTCTCTCCATTCTTTTTTTTTTTGTCTTTTTGCCTTTTCTAGGGCCGCTTCCTGTGGCATATGGAGGTTCCCAGGCTAGGGGTCCAATCAGAGCTGTAAGCCGCAGGCCTACACCAGAGCCACAGCAACGCGGGATCCAAGCCTCGTCTGCAACCTACACCACAGCTCACGGCAACGCCAGATCATCAACCCACTGAGCAAGGCCAGGGATCGAACCCACCACCTCATGGTTCCTAGTCAGATTCGTTAACCACTGAGCCACGACGGGAACTCCCATTCTCTCCATTCTAAAGGCTGTTTCATTCTCTCCATTCTAAAGGCTGTTTCATTCTCTCCATTCACTCAACTAAGCAGGAGGACTTGACTCCAAAGGCCACCTTCAAAGAAGAGATACTTCGAGCATTCTGAATAAGCATATACCCTTTTGAGACCTTTTCATTCAAAATGGGCCTTCTTCCCCCAAAGTAGGTGAAGTCAGTGCCTTTTTTTTTACTCCTCTCTTTCTTTTTTCACCCAGTTTTTCCACCCAGGCACGGAGGCACCAATCCAGAGCTCAGGTTTTAATTAAACCTTGTTCCCTGTTAAAAAGCTCCTATTGTTCTTTTCATTTAAATGTGATTCTTCTTAGATCTTTAACAAGACCACAGAGGAGTAATAAATCTAAGTAATTGTCCTTATTAAGAAGAGATTATTCTCCCAAGACCATAACAGTCACCAAAGTAACTAAAGCCATTGCCAGGTGGCTCCCAGAGACCCTCCTCCTACCCACAGACAGAACAGCCTCCTTAGTCACTTCCTTTGCAGCTCAAATTAAATTAGATGGCATTCTGTTTATTTTTCATATCTTTTGCTAACAGAAGGAGGTTTTTCCCTTTGATGATATTAATCAGGACACCTCAAGTCCAAGCGCACTGAGTTCGTGGGATGGAAATGACCCCGCCTTCCCCTCCCTGGGCCGGTCTCCCTCCCTCCTTCCTTCCTTCCTCTTTTCCTTCCCTCCTTCTGTCCTTCCGCCCTCCCGCCCTCCTTTCCACAGCTGCTGCCTGAATCCCTGCTATGCCAGGCACTCTGCTAGGCATTAGAGGTTCAAAGATGAAAGACGTAGTCCCTTCAGTGGTATATTATCCAGTCATCCAATATTTACTAACCATCTTCCCATCTTTACAAGGTGAGACAGGTAGTGAGCGCTGAGTTTTCAGAGGGGGAGAGAAATGCAGACACTGTCCCTGCCTTCCTAGCATTTGACATGTTGCAAGAGGATAGACCTTAACTTGCTAATTCCATAACCGATTAATTGCAGCCACAGCCAAAGGTTATGACAGAGGGGACAGGGTGCCAGGTAAGCAGGTGCCAGGGGGCTAGAAGCAGTCCCTTCAGAACCATCCGATTAGTTCTATTGCTTCGGCTCGGGCCTCTGCTTTCCTAACCCACACACTGCCTGAGAAGCCTTCTCATTCCCCGAGTTCCTGTGAAGGCAGGGGCTCCTGACATTTTCAGTTTTTATGTGAAATCTGTGTCCTAAACTGGCCTCTCTTGGTGAGAGAAAGCTAACGTACATGTGTAGAACAGAGCTGTCAAAGGAATACAAAAAACAAAAAACGGCAGCAACCTTACTGCCATCAAAGCTTCATTTCAGAAGCGTACACACATGGGCACGCACGTGTACATGTGAGCCCGCCAGGAAACACGTGCCCTAAAAAGCACGGGGAGGGGGGTTTTACACCAAAAAAGAGAACATTGATTGTCAGCCTTATTGGTCAGAGTCTGTTTTCAAATCGGGAGGATACAGCTCACACCAGCTCCACTCCTCCACGGAGCTGACAGTATACTGTGATTCCTTGCTTGGAAGTTGCTTACAAGAACTGAGAAGTTTTTTGCCTTCACAGTTGCCCATAACATAGAAATTGTGGGTCTTCATTCCTGACGCACAAGAGAAGCAACCTAGAGCAGAGGTGAAGAGTGAAAGCTGCCCATTTGAAATGGAAACTATCCATCATACGACCCCCCAAAAAGGCTCCCTGTCACTCACCCAACAAGTCAAAACATTTCTTCGTAAAGAGCAAGATCAGCTGGCCACCTGGGGGGGCCTTCACTTGTGGCCACCACTACCTTTGTGGCTTGTCCGTGGGCTGGTCTGAATTTCCGCCTCGCAGGTTCAGACTTTTAACAGCCCGCAGGAGCAGATCCGTTTTTTGGGTGAGGACTCGGGAGCCAAGTAAGGAGACCAAAGAATAAAAGCAATAGGTCAGGTTACCAACTGGCCTCCAGAAGTAACTGTTGCAGGGACCAAAATGCTCAAAAGTCTGCACGACCAGTCCCTTCTGTTCCCGAAGGTCTTTGCCCAATGACGTCATCCTCATTAGGGGTAGAGGGCGGGTTCTGGAATCAGAACGGAGGCGCTAAGTGACTTCAACGTTTAGAGAAACCAAATTAACAGACTGGCGCTTCCATCGAGAACTCCCGGGGGCTAGAGCTCAACCTCTGTTCGTCCTCACACCGCCGATGCCTTTGCCGAAGGACCCAGTGACGCAGGGTCCCCTTTGCTGGGCTAGACACCCTTGAACCTGGACGAACCTTCCCCAAACTGCACTTGCTACTCAAAATAAACTAACCGAGAGAGCAGCCTCAAGAGAGCCTTTTTGAGGTCTTAAATATAACGCTACTTCCTCTTTACCAAGGGAAAAATTTACCAAGGAAAAATTTTTAGGAAAAAAGAAAATCCTCAGCTTCTATTTGAGCACAGAGGATACACATTTATAATGAAGAGTCAGTAATTAAGTATATTCCAGAATCCTGACTTCTACAGAGTAAGATTCCTTTCCGTGGTTTCCTATCGCCTCCCCAAACTTGGTTTTTGGAAAAAGAAGACGGTACAGTTTGGGCCACGTGGAGGAAGCAGAGGAATGGGGGCTCTCAAAATAGCTGAAATAGGTAAAAAGGAGAAAATAGAAGGGCCCTGAAGACAAATGCACCCACTTCATCACGTTGGGGTCCAGGCTCCACGTCCCCGCAGGGGCGCTCATGGATGGCCCTTTGCCTCTGCCATCGGCACATGCCCTGGCTCTCTTTTTCTAGGCTTCCAGGGCTGACTAGCTGCTCCCTTAATGGACCCCCTGTGCCCCACCTCCCCTGGGTCACTGGGGGGCGCTCCAGACGCCAGAGGCATTTTGTCTTAGCACGGCTTCCATGGGGTTAAGCCCCTGAGGTTCTCGGGGCTGTCACGCCGCTGAGCCCAGGCTCACAGGGAGAGGAAGCGGGTGAGTCCAGGGAAGGAGATGCTGCCTGGTGCTCCAGGGAATCCCACGCAGGCGAGTCTCTTCTCTTTGTTCTGATATATAAACCCAGGATGGACCTGCCACCAGGGACGTTTGTAAATAATTTCTTAGTAGGTCCATGTTCCACATGGAAAAGCCCATCGGACCCACGGTTGTACCCAAACTCACCTGGGCCTCTTCAGGGTAGACCTCTGCAAGACTGCGTCTGAGCCAGGCTCGAACCCGGGTGCAAGCCAGTGCCCGGCACACAGGGGCGTCTCCACCACAAACGCTGCGTGGACATCCGGGTCCCGAGGACCAGCAAGAAACAAAGCCAAGGGTTCAGATCCGGCACCAAGCGTGGCAGGGCAGGAAGGCGGGCTCTGAGATGCAGAGAGCGGCAGAGCGGGGCTGGGCACCAGTGCGGGGGTGGGGGGGATGGTGCACAGGGCGCTGAGCAGCCCAGAGGGTCCTTTTTTTGAAGCCCAGTTTTAAGTCACAGCAGCATTAGACAGGGAGGGCCGTTTCCGTGTCCCCACACCTGCAGAGCTTCCCCCACAACCGGCCTCCCTCACCGCACTGGGCCTTTGTTCTGATGAACCCACGAGGCACGTCCTCACCACCCCCAGTCCACGGGTTGCCTTGCAGTTCACTCTTGATGCTGTGCCTTCTGGAGGTCTGGGAAATACGTAGTGACGTGTATTTGCTGTTTATGGTCTCAAACCGATTGTTTTACCGCCCTGAAAAATCAGAGGTACATTTTTACAGTGGACACAAATAAACACTTCCGTCCACAGCTTTCTCTTGGAAGGCATGTTCCCGGCAGCCAGGAGACCCCAAGAATTCTTCAGGTATCCATGGGGAAGAGAAAAGCCCGGCTAGGCTCCCGGAAGCTGTGAATGGAGCTTGGGGCTCCATTCCCAGAATTCTCTGGAGTTCAGCTTGAGAAAATAATAGGAATCCTATAGGATCAGTGAATTCACTCATTCGGACTACAGCAAATCTCTTCTATATTACTGCTCGGCCTCTGAGAATATTACGCTGGGCCTCATTTTATTAAAGAATGCCGCGCGTACCCAGAAGTCGCTATTTAATTTTTAGCTGCAAGATACAATTTTGAAAAACCATTATCTAGAAAGTGCAATAATCAAACAATGTAATCATGAATGTTAAACCTTCTCGGAATATTATTTTAAATGCTTGCCAGCAAGGGTTGACGAGGCTGTGTGTGACTTCTTCAGCTTTCTCGTTTGTCAAAGCATCTACACTTTCCAACGAGATGTATTTGTTCAAATATGTTGCTTCTCAGCATGATTGTTTTGAAATTATCAAAGAATGCCAAATCCTTCCGCAGGAAAGACAGATTTGCATTTTCTATTTGTTCCAGCCTAAGATTTAGGATTAAGTCACTTTAAAGGACACAAGTGAACCTTTTTTTGGAGGAACCAGAGGGTCCACATGCATCAGCAATTGCCTCTGAGCTTTCTGGCTGCTCTGTGAGATCAGGCTCATAAATTGTGCGACATGTGGAAAATATCAGAAAGCCACGGCATGCATCCTAAGAGGGCCCAGGAAGCAGGACTCACACTGTCATGAAGTGTCCCTGGTAAGTCTTCCTGTCACCCACGCCCTGAATCTCAACCGAAAGGACCGACTGGGAAGCTCAGGGGCGACCAGCTGTTCGGTGGGGCTGTGCCACCCTCCCTGCTCACAGGAGGTCGGGGCCACAGTGCCCCAGGAAGGATGGCCTTTTATGGCTCTGACTTTGGCAGGTGCAGCCTCCTGTGTGTATTGCCCTTCCAACTCAGCGAACCCCCACTTGGTTCCACCCTCCTGCCCACCGCTCTCCTGGCACTCGTTTCGTTGTGTTGTAACTCACATGGCTGCCTTCACTATTCGTCACTGAACTGACTGAGACCAGGCCGACCCCCACTTTTCTCTGTACGCCCTGAACTCAGCAGGCAGGGGAAGAGACGAGCGGATGGATGCGTCTGCCGGCCTGGGGCAGCTGGGGATGGAACAGAGATTGACCTGTTCCATCCCCAGCTGGAATTGAGCTAGGGGTCAAATCGGAGCTGCAGCTGCCGGCCTACACCAACAGCCACAGCAACACAGGATCCGAGCCACACCTGCAGCCTACACCACAGCTCACGGCAACACCGGATCCTTAACCCACTGAGCAAGGCCAGGGATTGAACCTGCAACCTTGTGGTTCCTAGTCGGATTTGTTTCCGCTGCGCCACGGCGGGAACTCCAATCCTTAACCTTTTTAGGCGTCAGTTTCCTTCTCTATAAAAAGGGAAGGAAAATAGTGCCTACTCATAAGATGTGACTATCGAATTATTTACACGTATGTTATACTTCGAATGACATCTTGCACTAGTTAGAGCTCGGAGAATCTTAGCGCACCAAGGGCGGTCACAGGGACGTCGTTCCAAAAGGCCCCGCTCCACGGACCTCCTGGCACCAGCCCGGGGCTCGGAATGAGCATTGGGGGGGGTGGGGCAGGATTTACACGGAGCAGTGATTTGCTGGGGATTCCAGGAAAGAGAGATGGGTATAACATATACACCCATATATATATATATTTTTTTTTTCTTATTTTTTTAGGGGCACACCTGCGGCATGTGGAGGTTCCCAGGCTAGAGGTCGAATTGGAGCTGCAGCTGCCGGCCTACACCACAGCCCCAGCAACGTGGGATCCTTAACCCATTGAGCAAGCCCAGGGATGGAACCAACGTGCTCATGGATGCTAGTCGGGTTCTTGACCCGCTGAGCCACCACGGAACTCCTGAGGAAGGGCTCTTTACTCCAGGGGTCAGCCCTCCGTGGCCACCCAGCGCCGTCTCTGCGGGGTCCGGGCTGGACCCTGGAAAGGAAGGTGAAGTGTGGGCTCGACCTCCGGCACACCTGAGGCTCTGAGGTCCCCGGAGGTCCTCAGACCCAAGAAGGACGCTGAAGAGAAGTGAGAACGCGGAGCCCGCCCTGTCTCGGCTGTGGGTTCGTGACTCAGAGGCAGACACTAACCAGCAGACGTCAAACCTTTCTAGGCAAGAGGCAAAGGGGGTGTTTGGAGGAAAGGGGTGGGCACGGATTGGGGGGATGGGGTGAAAGCTGCCCTAGATGCAGACACGCGCTGGCCAGCCTCAGCCTGGCCCCGCGGGGTTGTCAACCGTTTGCAGCACAGCTGGGTGTTGTCTCAGCACGGCTGGGTGTTGTCTCAGCACGGCTGGGTGTTGTCTGCGGGCCGCAGGGAAAGGAGGCTGAGAACAAGCCCTCGGAGCCGCTTTGTGCGAGAGACGCCCCCGCGGTTGAGCGGAGAGACTTGTGCTGGGGGTCCTGAGTCGCAGGTGCCCCAGGAGCACGTCCCAGCCCTCCGTCCACTCATTTGGTGCATCTGGCTGGCTACCAAGCTCTGCGAGCCTCACCCTCCCCTCCTGTAAAAGGAGCTGGCCCACCTCCCTGGCAGAGCCGTGGTCCCTCCCGAACGAAAGAAGGCTTGTGATGTGGTCTGAGAGCTGTAACAGGACGGCGCAGGAGCACGTGATCCCATCCTGACAATAATAAGAACCAACATTTAGGATGGTGTAAAGACGCCAGAATGGAGTTCCCCTGTGGCTCAGTGGGTTAAGGGTCCAGCATTGTCACTGGATCACTGCTGTGGTGTGAGTTCAATCCCTGGCCTGGGTATGGCCACTTAAAGGCCATGGCAAGGTCACAGTCAACGTCTGGGCTCTCCCTCCTGCTCCTTCAAAGAACACCAGGTGGGACCTTTCCATGCTGGCAGGCCAGCCAGGAAGCTGGGAAGAAAAAAGCATTAGAAATCTCTGCAAAAACGAAAACACCTTTCTTGGGGATGGTCACAGACCACGGGCCGCTTGCCTGATTCCCTGGGGACCCAGTACCTCCCAAACCTGGCTCTTCACAACGGCCCAACCTGACTTGCTGTGGACGGGGACTCAGCTTCTCTGCCAAGCTGATCAGTGCACCAGCTCTCCTGGCCTCCTCAGGGCTACTGCCAGTGATAAATCATGCACTTGAAGATTGGGGGATCCTGGAAGTTCATTCTGGCCAGTGGGGCGGTGGTTCCTGGGGAGAAAGGCAGCCGCATCAGGGAGTGGCGCTCCTGAGTGGAAACCACCACCGCCCCCCAGAGCAGAGCCACCCGGGGCTGCTGGGAGGGCTGAGGACGTGCCCATCAGTTCTGAGCACCTGCCCTGAGCCCCGCCTCAGACCTGTGCTGACCGGAGTCTCCCAGTCAGGAGGCTCATGGTTCTAACCCCGCGTGGGTGGCTGCAACCCCGCGTGGTCAGAGCTGCGTTGCGGGGTTCACAGGGCGCTGCGGGGGCCAAGGGCCTGGGGAGCCGCAGAAGGCACTCTGGAGGAGTTGGGCATCCTTGAGCCAACCTTGGAAGGAGGAAGAGGAGTAAACTGGCAGGAGAAAAATGGAAAGACCCTCCCGTCGAAGTGGAGAGAGTGAACAAGCAGATCAGGGCGGCTGGAGGCTCGAGTGCCAGAGATGGGGGGGGCTGCGGGGGCTGAAGGGCTGCAGAGGCTGCAGAGGCTGGGGCCAGAGGGTTCAAGGCCTGGGGTGCCATGTTGAGGGCTTGAGCTTGGAGAAGGGGCACCATCAACGGGTTTTCTGTGGAAGAAAGTGCAAAGTCACACACACAGCCGGAGAAGCCATCTGGGGGCTCTCTGGGTGGGGGGTGAGGGGGGGCAGTCCTGGAGGGGGCAGGCCTGGGAGGGGGCAGGCCTGGAGGGGGCAGGCCTGGGAGGGGGCAGGGCTGGGAGGGGCAGCCCTGGAGGAGGGCTACCTTGAACTTGGTCTTAGGCCTTTCTCCCTGGCTACTGGATGAGCACCAGGACTCCCACGTTAACCCCCCTCCCCTCAACACAGCTGGTGGACATGGGGGAACTTGACCGCTCTCCTGGGGCACGAAGCTCAGGCTCAGGTGAATGACAATTCCATTCCCTGGTCACTGTTAGCTTTCAGCAAAGGGGAAAGGATCCTATTGGAGCTGCTGAGACCCAGGCAGCATTTAGGGGGAGCGTGCGGGGGCAGGAGGCGCTGGAGAAGGTGAGACAAGCAGATGGAAGGCCTGGATCTGCCTGAGTGACTCTTTTCCAACCCGAGGAAAGGCATCCCTGGGACGGAGCTGCTGTGGTGAGCAGACAACATCAGGAAAATGAACCCAAGACCCTAACGATGGGATGAAACTGGATCAAACCAGACCTGAAGCACATACCCTTCCTCCCAGAACAAACCTGGACTTCTCAGTTACATCTGCCAAGAGATTCCCTTGGTTGTCCAAACTTTTTCTTTCTTTTGATCTCAAAAGCCCAGCGCTTAGGGGAAATAACCTAGGGCACAGTGGCCAGAACCGACCATTTCACATGTAAGAGAAATCACTAGATTTTTCCTGACATCATTTTTTAAAACTTAGAAATTGTTTTAAAAGCCATTTTACGAAGCTTTCTGCTGAGTAGATCTAGCCGCTCCGGTAGGCGGCTTTCTGGGTCTCCTTAACGCAGTGGTGTGCTGTCACCTGCTGGCCACAAAGCAGATCGTAGCCCACAAGGCCGAGAGGGGAGCTGCCGGAGGAGCCCTTAAAGACCAGCGTGGGGAAGAAAGGAAAAATTCATTTTCTGCTAATGGGTATTTCTGAGGTGCTTGAACTTTGATTAGCATTCCCTATACTTAAAGTTAGAAAAAAACATTCGCTTTGGGAAAATACAGTATTTCACATCTCATGATGTTGATTATACTTGGCTATTTACCTCCCTACCTGCTTTTCCCTTGAAGAGCAACAACTACAACCACCACATCGCCCTAAAAACTCTTCTCTCGCTCTTTCCTAGCACATCTGTAAACACACACACACACACACACACACACACACACACGCACACACGCTTTGTCTCTTTCCTTTACGGGGCAGGTGGCCAGAAGCGCTCCACATATTCTGCCCAGAGGCGTTTTCTCTCTCTCTCTCTCACTGTCTCTCTCTTTCAGATTCTTGCAAAGAGCAGCCACAGACCCCTCCCCACCCTTGCAACCCTGTGATGGTCTGCACTTGAGAGCTGCTACTCTAAAAATTCTCTTTGCAAATTCTTTTCCCCTTTCCCTAGTCGTTAAGGAATCTAAGAGTCATTTTCCCTTCCCTTGCTACTCCTTTGAAACTTCCGCACCGTGGCCCCTTTGGAATTTAGCATCTACTGTATTCACGCCTCAGACAAAACTGAGATGGTCAGAGTCCTCCCCTAAATGCTGTTACAAATTCCCTCCCCGCCTCCGCTTGAGGTGGATGGACCTGACCAGGACGGGAGACCGGCAGCAGCCGCAGCCCACCAGCAGGTGGCGCCCCAATCAGCCTTACGGCCTGGGCTCTGCCCACCATCCCCTTCCCGCCAAACCCTCGCCCACTGCAGCCCCTTCAGCCTGTCAGTGTTCTCACCTGGCTGTTAGCTGGGCTCCGGCCTCTCTTCCGCCAGCGAGCCTTGACATTCACAGAAGCCCTTTATCCTGTTATCCAGCCCAGGATGTTTTCCTGTTTTACCCCAACCTCAACCCCCTGACCACTGGCCGCGGCTGACTTGACTGGGCACTGCCTGGATGGACCTCCAGCCATCGGGGCACCGTGGATGACCACGCCCTCTTGTGCCAAGCTCGGCTTTTCCAGCATCCTGGACTGTTGACCAACCTTATGAGTGCACCCTACGACCCAGCTGGATTTCCCTGGACCCCACCTGGCGGGTCCAGGAACCTCTTTCTTCCTTGGTGCGGTGCTGAGGCTGCTCCAGTACACGTGCGTGTATGGCCTGGCGCCTGCAAGGCCCCGTGTGATCTGGCCCCAGCCCAACCTCATCTCTAACCTCTCTTCCCCCAACCTTCTCCACCAACCCTACTGACCTTCCTCCTTCCTTCAGAAAGATATGTTCTAAGCTGCCGGGAACCAAGCTCACACCTGCCTCAGGGTCTCTGCTCCACTTTCCCCTCCGCCTTCTGCACTCAGGCCTCGGGGCAAATGTCACCTCCCCCAAGAAGCCTTCTCGGACTGCTCTATCTAGACTAGCGGCCACCGTCACACTCTCTGCTCCTCCACTATTTTCATCATGTTCTTGTCGCGCTCGGAAGTTTTCTCATATACTTTTCATTTACTTGTGTCTTTTCTAGTCAGATGATAAACTCTGCCTAGAAGGGGAGATGCACGAGGGCAGGAAGTTCACTTGTCTTGTTCCTGCTGCATCCCCAACATCTAAAACACAGCATGGCCTCCAGAAATACTGCGTCACAATGAAACACTTGAAACGAATATAATACTGTAAATCAAGTATACGTCAATGAAAAAAAATCTTGATTTAGAAGTTCCCTGCTGGCTCAATGGGTTAAGGATCCAGCATTGTCACTGCAGTGGCTAGGGTCGTTACTGTGCTGTGGGTTTGATCTCTGGCCTGGGAACTTCCACATGCTGCAGGCAAGGCCAAAAACCAAAAAATCTTGAGTAAAAATTTTAAAAAAATAGGGAGTTCCCGCTGTGGCACTGTGGGTTAATGATCTGCCTTGTCTCTGAGCGTGCTGGTTAGTTCCTGGCCCCCGCGCGGTGGCTTAAGGATCTGGCATGGCCATAGATGTGGCTTGGATTCGATCTCTGGCCTGAGAACTTCCATATGCTGTGGCTGCAACCGAAAAAAAAAAAAATAACTTAAATAAATAAATAAAATTTAAAAAGAGAAATAAAAAAATAAAGCATGGCACTTGTGGGGACTTAATATTCAAGGAATGACATGTGCCCCAGCCGCCCCCACCTCAGCGGTTCAGTTCATCTGCCTCGAAGAGTGATGCCTCATCTGTTCCAACCCAGTTTCTGAGTTCCAGCCCCAGGCAGGTTGGCGGAACCTCCAGTCCCCCTTAGAAGCTGACCTTCCTATTATCTCAGGAGTCTCCGGCCTGAGCCCCCTCGGCTGCCAGGTGGTCCCTGACGTGGCCTCTAGTCCTGTTCTGGGTGGCGTGTCTGTGACTGAGGTACGCAGGTGCGCCACAGCCGCGCCTCCCTCAGCTGTCCCCCACGTTGTGTGATGTCCCCCCCCCACTGCGCCCCAGCAGCGTGCAGGGCTCCCCGACGTGCCACCCGCCCCCCGCCCTTGTGTTAACTGCTCTGCGCGAGCAGGAGGTCCTTCCCTGTCCCCCAGCTCGCGTCGTTAAGCATCAGCAGTGATGCCTGCCTCGGACTGAAGGCTTGGCTTCCCCACATGCACGGCTTGAAATCTACCCGCCGAGGTGCTGGCATTGGGAGGTGGGGCCTCTGGGAGGTGCTTCGGCCACGAGGGCGGGGCCTCCTGAATGGGATCAGCGCCCTGCCAGGGGACCCCTCGGAGCTGCCCGAAGTCTGCGACCTGGAAGGGGGCCCGCACCCGACCAGGCTGGCACCCTGGTCTCGGACCTCCGGCCTCCAGACCTGTGAGCCACACACACACACACACTGTGGTCACAAGCCACGCCCATCGTGGCATTTTGTCGCAGCTGCTGGACGCCCTGAGACCACGACCTCCGTGCCGCCGCCCTGCGTTTGCAGCGGGAGCCCCGGGCCGGCCGGCCTGCGCTGGGCTTGGCACCCACGCCCGGGCCGGAGCTCGTCCAGCCCCGCCGAGCCTCCGCGGCCTCCTCCGAGAAAGGAGGGTCGCCGTGAGGCCGAGGGTCTGGCAGGGAGTCGGCATCTGTCAAGCACAAAACCCTGGCTGCCGCCGCCGCGTCTCTCTTCTGCAGGCAGAAGCCGCCTTCGAAGACACGAAGGAATTTTGCCAACGGGGTTCCCGGCCCCGGGCCGGCGCGGGGTCGGTGCGGGACACGCGGCCCGTGGGCAGCCAGGCGCTGGGTTGAAGCATGTGCTGGCCCTACATTTTCTCTTCTCATTTAGAGTCTATCTTCGTTGAGGATAAAAATACGTGTTTTCTTACGGCAGGACTTTTTACGGCTGGGAAGTGTAAAGAACGTGAAGCTGACCTTCTAACCGCTCTTAACTGTACATGGACGCCCTTGAGCGACCTCACGGTATTTTTTTTTTTTTTTTCAACCCTAGCAGCCAGCCTGGGACCAGGACTAGAAGCCGCGTCTCCATAGACTCGGCGCATCCTGAAGAAAGGGACCTCCACCAGCAGGCCGCCGAGCCGCTTCTGCGACCTACACCCCAGCTCATGGCAATGCTGGATCCTCCACCCACTGAGCGAGGTCGGGGATCGAACCCACATCCTCATGGATACGAGTCGGGTTCATGTCTGCTGAGCCACAAGGGGAACTCCCGGGAACTCCCTCTTTTTAATTTTTAGGAAGCTGCCATCACACACACACACGCACACACAAATCCGCACTGTGGAATGGGAAAAAACTGAAGGCTCTGGGAGCTCTGGACCTAGTTCTTGGGTGGCAGCTCCCCGCTTTTGCTGGGGGTCACGGCGCCTGTGGATGGCTGTATGCTCCCATGATTATGGCCCCTGAGCCCTCAGGTGCCTGAGTTTGAGGCCCCTGCGTTAGAACCAGGGGAAGGGGCTTGACGCCCCTTCCTCCTCCGAAGTCCATGGGCCCTTTGAGCCTCATCTGCAGGATGGGAATGACAGCAGCGCCCTCACCAGACTCCCGGGGGTGTTACAGGATAAGGTGTCTGAACGCGGCTAAGAAGAGCTAGGGCTGCTCTAGAAGCATCAGCCCTGTATCACGGGCCTGCCCACCCCCCCACCCCCGGTTTTCATGCTGCGTGGACGATGCATGGATTTGCCTGCATTTGGCGCCTCCGAGTCTTGCACGTGAAACCCTCCCCCAGGAAGACACCAGCATCTGGAAAAGCCAGGGCGCTCACAGGTCAGCCCATGGTAGCTGACAGGTACTCCCCACCTGTCAGTCATTCCTCCAAGTCCTGCCTGGGGGGGCCCCCTTTTGCACCTGAGTCTTTAACACAAGGGACCGTGGCGGCATCTGCGCCCACCTTACCGGTCGGTGCAGAAATTCACTGCGCCATGGTGTCCTCTAAACACCCGCTCCTAGGATGGGGTCTGGGCATCGGGGCACCACCAGTTTCCCTTCCTTTCCTTCCCCTTTTGAACTGAGGCTTGGTTTCTGCGGTGCCTTTGCAGCCGCAAAAGCTGGAGGAAATAAGAACACTTTCCCTCTGAGTCCTTCTGACAAACTCTTGTCTCGCTGTTCACCTCAAAACTCAGGTCAGCCACCTTCCATTAGGAGCATCTGGATACAGAAGAAGGATTCAAGACAGGCAATTACTAGAAAGTCAGGCCATCCAACTTTGAAATAAAATAAGTTTGCATAGTAACTGGTTCCAGGTTGCCTTACAGTCTTGCTCGGCCGGAACCAGATGTCACACTGGCTCTTCTAAGACACTTGCTCCTGTCTCCAGCCGTCCTGGTGGAATAGGTACAAAGAAAAGACTGGAGCCTTGTTTCAGCGAGGAGTAGAATGTGTCCTGACACCGGAGAGGATCGGATTGTCTGAGAGTTTCCAGTCTAGCCCTGAACAGCTTTCCAAAGTCAAACACCTTAAAACAAAACAACGCAAAACAAAAGCCGAGAGGGAGTCGAGGATTTCGCCAGCCCTTGTGCCCGGGGTGTGAGACCCAACCTACTCTAAGAGACAGGTGGTTTGGCTCTCTAGAAGAAAGCGAGCCTTCCAGAATTGGTGACTGGATTCATAGGGAAAAAAAAAAAAAAAAAAAACCAAGAACAGAAACAAAAACACAAAGTCGTTTGACAGCGCCTCATTGTAACCGTGAAACAGAGACTCCCGAGACGGCCCTCAGCCCGGAGCGGCAGGCTTCTCCCTCCCCAGGCGGACGGGGGCTGCGGCCCTGGCTTTTGTGGCACCTCCGGCTCCCCCTCCTCTGCACAGCAGTCCTGCTGGAACGTTCTGGGTCAGCACATGGCAATGCTCAGGCTCTCTGGCAAACCCGCTGCTAAGTGGTGTAAGCAGAGCAGCCCAGCCCTCAGACCCTCAGGGCTATACCCCCACCTTCTGTCCAGACCCCGTCATTGACACGAACCAGCTTCCAACTCCAGGGCCCAGCGTCTCTGAGCTCCAGACGTGGAGACACTGAGTGTCTGTCCATCCTGCTGCATCAGCTTAGCGGAGGCAGGGGGTCTCCAGTGCCGACCCTGCTCAGCAGGGCTGACCCTGGAGTGGAGGGGCTATGGGCTGGCCGGACACTCTGATACTTCACCTGACTCTTTTTTAAGTTTTAAAATGTAAGCACAGTTGATTGACAATGTTGTGCCAATTTCTGCTGCACAGCCAAGTGACCCCGTCATACACACGTATACAGTCTTTTTCTCACGCTGTCTTCCATCCTGTTCTATCCCAAGAGACTGGCTAGAGTTCCCTGTGCTGCACAGCAGGACCTCACGTGGTGGCCGTGGGGGAGCTTCCATGGAGAGTGACTCTGTAGAGAGGCGACATCTATGGGGGATAGGAGATGCGTGGTGAATTCGGGCGCTGTGGTTGGGAGGGAGTGACACTCGTCTTCCAACCGCTGCTGGAACAAACTGCCACAAACGCAGTGGCTTAACGCAATATGAATGTGCAGTCTTGCAGGTCTGTGGGTGGGAAGTCGAGAGAGGTCTCCCTGGGCTCAGATCAAGGCAGCGGCAGGACCAAGGTCCTTCTGGACGCTTTGGGGCAGAATGAGCACCTGTGGCCACTGGCGTGTCTTGGCTTGTGGCCACTCCTCCATCTTCAAGGCCAGGATGCTGCTTGCTCTGGGCGCCTCCTGTCATCACAACGTGCTCTCGTGACCACAGGGGCCAAGGTTCTCCACTTGCAAGGACGCATGATTGCGTGGACCCCCCTGGATGATTCCGAGTCCTCTCCCCATGTCATAGCTGCAAGCCCCTGTTGTGGGTTGAATTGTGTCTCCAAGTCCACAGGTTGAGGTCTTCAGCCCTGGAAGGCGAACGTACTGGAGAAAAGGTCATTGCCCATGTGAAGAGTTAAGAGTGAGTCCTCAGGGCCGGCTGTAATCCCGTGTGACCGACACCCTTCTTCAAAGGGGAAATTTGGACGCAGACAGAGACGCACAAAAGAAGGGACAGGAAGGAGTCCAGGGAGAGGACAGCCGTCTGCCAGCCAAGGAGAGCGGCCTGGGGCAGACGGATCCTTCCTCCCAGCCCCCGGGAGGAGCCTTCCCTGCTGACATCTCAATTTTGAACGTCTAGATTTCAGAACTGCGAGGGAATAAAATTCTGCCGTTTAAGCCACGCGCTTGCAGTGCTTGGCTACAGCAGCCCCAGCAAACCAATCCGTCTTTTCTGCCAGATAAGACGACCCTTTCGGTGGTTCTAGCGATTAGGACACGGCATCTTTGGGAGGTCGAATCCAAGGATCCAAGGATCCAAGAACGCTGGTCGAGCGCAATGTCCTTGGCGTTGCCGCGGGACTGGGCGCAGGGGCCCCTACACCATAAGTGAACAGGTGGACCAGGTCGCAGCCTTGCGGCTCAGCATCACGGTCAGCCGGAGAGGGGGCTTTGCCTGGAATGTGGTCCAGCTGCAGGCAGAGGCCACTTTTTGTGGGCCACATGCCCAGGGGCTGGCGTCCATTGCCATCCTGAGGGGAGATCCTCTGTCTGCAGAATTCAGTGAACTGGCCTTGATGAGCTATTTTCTTAGAACCGATACAAACATTTAAGAGCGATGCCAGCAAAAATGATGAAAGGGGAGTTTTCTCTTGTATTCCCCTCACCGAATGGCATTTTATTCCCCCCAATCGTGCACAGAGGAGAGTGCCTTGTGACAGCCCAGGAGTCAAGTGGAGAAGTCCCAGCAGCGCCCTGCAGCAAAAACTATTCCGACGCTGGACACATGGAAGAGAATAATGACAGCTGCCTTTCACCCACGTCACCTCTTCCCCCAGGTAGGGCGGCTCAAGGCAAGAGAGGTTTGCAGTTTCTCTCATGGGGGAGAGTGAGCGCCTGGCTTCCCCAGGTGCGTGGACGCTGCCAAAGGGGCCCCGTCTGTCTCAGCCCTTCCAGAACGCTGGGGTGTGCTGCGGGCCTGGGCAAAGCAGACGGGGCTCTCGGAGGGCATCAGAGGAGCAGGGATCCGACTCACCGCTTCCCGGAACCCATCAGGAAGCCTGCCTGCCAGCAGCTGGGGAGACCTCGCCTGGCCTGGCAGGACTGAGAGAAGGCGCACAATCTTAACATGCCCCACCGAAGGGACTAGAAGCGTGCAGCGGGTTCATCCACAGCGACGAGCTGAGATAACAAAGGTTGGCAAGGACGTGGGGAAAAGAGAACCTCGAGGACTTTGTCAAGTGGCACAGCTGTCATGGAAAACGCACGAAAGTTCCTCAAAAAATTGAAAATAGAACTGCCATGTGATTCCGCAATTCCACTTCTGAGTATTAATGCAAAGAAAACACTCCTCGGGGCCGCAAAGTGCTGTTTGCACTTTCATGTTATTTGCACTATTGTTCACAGTAGCCAAGACGTGGAGACAATCTCAGTGTCTCTGGAGGGGAGGGATGAGTGGCTAAGGACGTGGTGTGTGTGCACCGTGGCCCGACGGGTGAATGGGTAAGGAAGAGGTGGTGTGCTTGGTTTTTGTGTTTTTTGTCTTTTTGTCTTTTTCTAGGGCGGCACCTGCGGCATATGGAGCTTCCCAGGCCAGGGGTTGAATCGGAGCTGTAGCCGCTGGCCTACACCACAGCCATAGCAATGCGGGATCCGAGCCGCATCTGCGACCTACACCACAGCTCATGGCAACGCTGGATCCCTAACCCACTGAGCAATGCCAGGGATCCAACCCACAACCTCTTGGTCCCTAGTCAAATTCATTAACCACTGCGCCATGACGGGAACTCAGAGAAGACGTGGTGTGTAGGTATAGAATGGAGTATTATTTAGCCCTGAGAAGGAAGGAAAGAGGGCCATTCCCAATGACCCGGACAAACCTAGAGGACATTATGCTAAGTGAAATTAGTTGGACAGAGAAAGACAAATACTGTAGCGTTTCACGCATACAAGAAGTCTAAAAAAGTTGGATTCTAGAAAGAGAGTAGAATGGAGGTAACCAGGGGTCAGGAAGGGGGGAGCGGGAGGAGCTGGTCGCAGGGTACGCGTCTGCAGTTAGGAGACGAGTAGCTCTGGAGAGCTCGTGTTCAGCTTGGTGACTGGAGTTAAGACTGTGCTGTCTACTTGAAGGTTGCCAAGAAAGTAAAGCTGCAGTGTTATCACCACCAAAAGAAGGTTCTGGGGAGTGGATGTGTGGCAATGCTAATTGTGGTGATCATGTCACAAACGCACGTGTCAAATCATCTTGCTGTACACTGCAAACAGGTGCAGTTTTATTTGTCAATCCTACCTCACTGTAGCAGAACAAAGGTTAACAAAAATCTTGAAACTGCAGAACCCGAGTAGCTGGTTTTGAGGATTTCATGGCTATCATCTCCATTTTGTCTCTAAAAAGACAGTTGGTGGCGGCGGGGGGAGGGGGGTGTTTGGCATTTTGGTTTTTTTGGTTTTTTGGCTGGACTGTGGTATTTGGAAGTTCCCAGGCCAGGGATAGAACCTGAGCTACAGCTGTAACCTGGGCTACAGCAGTGATAATAACTGCTGGGTCTTTAATTGGCTGAGCCACCAGGGAACTCCAAAACAGAGTTTTAGAAATGTGTAAACATATAAAAGGAAACCCCAGGGAGTTCCTGTTGTAACTTAGCCATAACGAACCCGATTAGTATCCATGAGGACGCAGGTTTGATCCTTGGCCTTGCTCCGTAGGTTAAGGATCCCATGTTGCTGCGGCTGTGATGCAGGCCAGCAGGGGCAGCGCCAGTTCGACTCCTAGCCTGGGAACGTCCATAAGCCGCAGATGTGGCCCTAAAAAGACAAAAAAGGGAAACTCCAAAACTGTGTGCACCACACAGCTCCCCGATGTGAGTTCACCACAGGAGACTGCCTTCCTACTCGCCAGGGAATGAGTGTCCCTCCCGGTTTGCCAAAGCCACCCACGGTCCGCCGAGGCTCCTGGCCGAGCCCAGCAAGGACCTGCTCCCCTGCAGTTCATGGGACGGCTCGTTGGTTTAGGCCAGACACCAGAGAGCAGAAGCTGGGGTAAAATCAGAGTAGGTGCGTCACGAAAACAGCAGATGAACCAGAAAAGAAAACCTGCGGCGAATAATCCAGTGACGGGGTCACGCTCCCTGCGGAAAGGTGCTCAGCTTCTCCCCTTCCCCTGCCGCCACCCTAAGCGCACTCCGATCCTCTCTGATTTTTGGACCCTGCCACATTTGTGGTTGGTTCCCTGTCCTGGTCGCTTTCTTCCCTCTTCTCATCCTCTCGCTGCGGCATTTGTGCTCAGGAGAAAGTAAAACCCAGGCGCACGCGCGCGCGCACACACACACACACACACACATCCGATATAGCATCATGCCTGCCGCGCTTCCCCGTCATCCACGAGGTCCAAGTTTCTACCTGGCATCCCAGGCCCACCCCGAGCGGGTCCAGCCTGCTTCCCAACCTCATCGCTCACTCTTGGACACCGTGCAACGCGGCGAGAATCTCCCCCCGCCTTTCTCCGAGTCCGGCCCTCAGCCCTAGACCTGGCCTTCTGGAGTGTGCGTGCCCAAAGCCCCAGCCCTGCTGACTCAGAGCCTCTCCACAAGCCCTGGAGGCAACTTTTAGGTGCTCGGAGCTGCGGGCTGCTCCTCTGAAGTCTCCCCACTCGGTGCCTCGGTCTCACCCGCGGGCACCTCCTCCGTCTCTGTTCAGACAGCAGCCTCTCCTTCTCAAGCCCAGGAAACCGCTTCCCTCTCTGCCTCCCCTTAGCGCTTGCCGCAGACTTGTCATAACACAGCTCTGTCTGCAGATGCTCCGTCTCTGCGGCTGGATTACGAACTCCTCGCGATGAGGAAGCTCCGTCCCCTCGAGTAACTGCACCTTCTCTCTGTTTCCACGACGGAAACCCGTCGCTGGCCGCGTCCCCCGCTCCCCGTGGCCGCTGAGCGCGCTTGGCGTCAGACTCACAGCTCAAGTGTCACCATTACCAAGGCTGTCCTTGGCCATGGATCCAGGCGCTTTTTCCCCCTGGATGTGACCTATTTTAATTTCTATTGGCTTTGCCCAGTTTAAAAACCCATATGTGGCCATTTATTTTATATGTTTCTGCTGCCAGCTGCCTCAGATCCTTTCTGGAAGAAGGTGAGGGAGCTAAATTATTCATCTCAGGCTTCTCACCACCCAGGACAGCGTCTGACAGGTAGAAAATGCTCCATAACTGTTGGTTAAATTTAATCAAAGGCATAAAGTTATGTGGGGTCCGTGACAGCGATTTGACTCCTCGCTTGGAGGACTTTTTTGCTCACTCCTGGTTTTATCACGGAGCTCCAGCGCTGACACTGCTGGAGGAGGGCCTGAGGGACACGTGCCTGTTGCTGCACAAAATCCACTTGATCTCGGCCACCCAATTCGATCAATTTTCTACCTTGATCTGGGCGCGCCCTGTTTTGGGAACTTGGGCTGCCCATCAACACTGTAATCTGGGATTCATCTTTTTGTTTGTCTGTTTGTTTGTTTGTTTAGGGCCACACCCATGGCATATGGAGGTTCCCAGGCTCGGGGTCGAATCAGAGCTGTGGCTGCCGGCCTACACCACAGCCACAGCAACGCCAGATCTGAGCCATGGTCTGCAACCTACACCACAGCTCACGCAACGCCAGATCCTGAACCCACTGAGCAAGGCCGGGGATCGAACCCGACACCTCGTGGTTCCTAGTCGGTTTCGTTTTCACCGCGCCATGACAGGCACTCTCTGTGATTAATCTTAAAAGATGGTGAACAGGGAGAAATGTGCCGAGATCGGGAAGGAAGCCGTCTCAGGGAAGGGGAGGGAAAGGGTTCAGATGAGAGGGCACAGCATGGAGCCCAGACTGAGGACAGGGTGCTGAGATGAGGACACGAGCGGAGTAAACAGCACGGGTAGGAGCCACCGGGAGAAGAAGGATTCTTGTGTCCTGGGAGTTCCCGCTGTGGTGCACCAGGTTAAGGACCCAGTGTTGTCTGGGTGGTGGAGAGGGTTTAACTTCCAGCTGGCGCAATGGGTTAAGGGTCTGGCGTTGTGGCCGCTGTGGCGCACCCATGTGCCATGGGTGGGGGAAAAAAAAATCCTTGTGTCCTGAAGACACACCCCTGTCATATCTCCAAGTCCTGCTGGAAAGATGAGCATGCTCAAGCAGCGTTGAAAACGTCAACTTCAGATAATAAAACTTTGAAGAGATATGGAGAAAATCCTTGAGAAAGGAAAAAAATGTCACTTTTTATACTCATTTTTTTTTTTTAAAAATTACATCTAATATTTCCTTAAGAAAAGCCATCTTTTCCATCGTGGCGCATCATGTCTGAGGAAATGACAGCAGCACCCTAGTCTATATAAATTGGAGATTTTCTTCCCGAGGAAACACATGAACATGTGTAGTCTTGACTTTCTGTTGTCACCTCAACTATCTAAACAAGCCCCTCATGCTTTCGGTTAGTTATTTTCAAAGCATCATTCAATTGGAATTTTTTTCCTTTGAAGAAAAATAAAGGGACGCTAACCTATCAACTGTTACACAGCCGCTGCCGCCGTATAAAACCACAAGGCTCATTTAAATTTGCTTCCAACGTCTTTGTTTCAATCAAAAATATCAATTCAATGTGTTGTCTCCATGAAAACCTAGAGAATCTGGGATGATTCTTTGAACAAGATAAAAGAAAGGTGTTGCTATTAAATAGAATAAAAATGGAAAGTTTGTCAAAACGAATTTGCTTACATTGCTACTGTGCGCCATGAGAGATGACAGAAATCCTGGTGGATTATAACAAAATACGGCTCTTGCCCCAAAAACGAAATTAACGGAGGAACCAGGAGTTACCCTTTGGGCTCTCTGGTTGGTGTGTGTTGTCCCAGGCGGCGACCTGTCAGCACTGGCTCGAAGTTTGCTCTCAGCCTCAGAGGATTATGGGTCCAGGGCGGGGCTGTCACCCAGTGGACCTGGTTAACCTGGGGTCTGAGGTCGGCTGGCAGGGGATATTAGATTAGGATCAGAGTCAAGCGTGTGTGCCAGTCCCTCAAGAGCAGAGGTGCCTTCTGCTCAGCTGCCGCCGAGTTGAAACTCAGGCAGGTTTCTACTTTGTCATCCGCAGCTTCAGCCAATGGCACCCATCCCCTCATTATTAATTTTTTTCTTTTTAGGGCCGAACCTGCGGCCTACGGAGGTTCCCAATTGGAGCCGCAGCGGCCGGCCTACACCACAGCCAAAGCAACACCAGATCCTTAACCCACTGAGTGAGGCCAGGGATCGAACCTACATCCTCACGGATACCAATCGGGTTCTTAAACCTCTCTATTCACCTTTTTCCATCCTGGAGTTGTGATGGGATCCTGACCCTCCTTCTCATTTCAAAGTCACTGCAGATTAAAATGTCCTGAAAAGATTAGGAGGGGATGTGACCTGGCAGAATGCAGCCTGCATCTCAGCCTCAGTAAGGGCGGGGCCTCCCTAAGGCAGATGAAGACGTGCGGTTACAAGATCAGGGCTTTTGCTGCTGCTGAGATAAAGCACGTGTTGGAGGAAGAAGCCTCTCTGGACTGACAGAGCAGAGCTCACCAAGACCGGAGCTCCTCACACCCAGGGCCGGGACCCCCAGCCTCCCCCGGGCCCCTCCACCTCCCTCTCCTGGTAGCAGGCAAGGCTCCAGACGCCTTGTTTGCCTAAGCGATTGTTACTTTGAATCAAGACTGTGGCCTCTTCTCCCCAGGTGCACTCTCGATGGGGAGGTCGGGCATCACTGTCAGTCTGAAGATGAGCCAAGGGAAATCAGGAGGGTGAAGCTCATCGAGAGAGTCCCCACTGCAGCCACACTTGGCATCTTATCTCAGCATCACAGGTGCACCGAGAGCTTCCCTGAGGGCCCTGCTTGAACGCTTTCCAACGTCTCGAGCACAGGCACAACCCAGGAGTGTGCCAGCCTCTTTCCCAGCTCTGAAATTAGATGTAGTCGCTTGCCCAGATGTTTATTTTAGAGGTGGTTTTGTAGGGAGCCTTTCTGCTAAAATAGGCTTTATCCTCGCAATTATTTTCACTCTGGGGACCCTTCTTTGCTTTTGGATGATAGTGTTTGTTCTCTAATCTTAAGCATCCTAGACTTTAATAAAATCATGGTACCTATAATAAATTACACAAAGAAATGACACTTCTGGAGTTCCCGTCGTGGCTCAGAGGGAATGAACCCAACTGGAAAAGGAGACAGGAAGGAAAGAACAGAAAAGGGGGGAAAAAAGAAGAAGAAAGGAAAAGAAAACATTTTGGGGCTTTCCTGTCTTGGCGCAGAGGAAACACATCCAACTGGGAACCATGGGGTTGCCAGTTTGATCCCTGGCCTCGCTCAGTGGGTTAAGGATCCGGCATTGCTGTGAGCTGTGCTGTAGGTTGCAGGCTTGGCTCGGATCTGGCGTTGCTACGGCTTGGCATAGGCCAGCAGCTGCAGCTCCTATTAGACCCCTGGCCTGGGACCCTCCATGTGCTGTGGTTGCAGCCCTCAAAAGACAAAAAGAAAAAAGATTTTGACCATTACATCATACAATATAAAAAATTAACTTGAGGTGTTCCCTTGTGGCTCAGTGGGTTAAGGATCTGGAATTGTTTCTGCTGTGGCTCTGGTTACAGCTGTGGCAAGGATTTGATCCCTGGACCAGGAACTTCTGCATGCCATGGGCACAGTCAAAAAAAAATTACCTTGAAATGGATATTAAACCTACATGTAAGAAGCAAGCTATAGAAATTCCATTAAAAAACATAGAATGAAATCTGAATGACCTTGGGTTTGGAAGATATTTCTTAAATGTTACTCAAAAAGCACAAAATATAACAGGAAAAAAAATCAATGAATTGGACTTCATCCATATCAAAAATGTGTGCTCTTCAAAAGGTATTATTGGAGTTCCCTGGTGGCCCAGCAGTTAAGGATCTGGTGTTGTCACTGCTGTGGCTTGGGTTTGATCCCTGGCCTGGAAGCTTCTGCATGCCATGGGCTCAGCCAAAAAAAAGAAAGATATTAAGAAAATGAGGGAGGTCTCATTACGGCTCTGCTCAGTGGGTTAAGATCCCAGCAGAGTGTCCATAAGGATTTGGGTTTGATCCGTGGCCATGATCAGTGGGTTAAGGATCTGGCATTGTCACAGGCTGTGGCATCAGTGGCAGATGTGGCTTGGATCCCGTGTTGCTGTGGCTATGGTGTAGGCCTCAGGTGCAGCTCCAATTTGACCCCCAGCCTGGGTCCATATGCCGCAGGTGGGGCCCTAAAAAGAAAAGGAAAAAAAAGAAAAGGAAAGGACAACTCATAGACTAAGAAATATTTACAAATCCCACGTCCAACCAAGACACATCTGTTATAAATAAAGAGCTTCTACAGCTGTGTCTTACTCTACCAGAGCTGCCATAACATAATGCCACAGAAGTAAATTTCTTAAACACAGAAATTTATTTTCTCACCATTCTAGAGGCTAGATGTCCAAGATCAGGTTGCCAGCCTGTTGGGTTTTGGTGGGCCGTCTCTTCCTGGCCTGCAGAGGGCTCTCTTCTTGCTATTCTGCACACAGCAAGCTCTCTGGAGTATCTTATTTTAAGGGCACGAATCCTATCCTGTGGGCCCCACCGTCACGACCTCCCATCACACTGGGGGTAGGTTTTCAATATAGGAGCTGGAGTGGGGGACAATTCAGTCCCTATCCAGTAAGAAAACAAAAAACCCAGTTAAAAATGGGGAGGGATCATTGCACAACTACACATGTAATAATTCACTGAGTAATAAAAAAAAAATGGGGAGAGACTGGAACAGTCCCTCCGTCTGTATTATGAGGAGGTCCTACGGATGGCAGATGAGCGCCGCAAGAGCTGTCACCCATCAGTAGACACAGCAGGTGCCTGTGCAAACCAAGATAAGGCCCAGGGACACACCCACTGGAACGGCCGTAGTAAAGAAGCCATACTGCCAGGTGCTGCGAGGAAGTGGAGAGACTGGAACCCTCCCACCTCACGGCGGCGGGAAGGAACAAGGGCGCGGCCGATGGGGAAAGCAATTTGGCAATGTCCTTGAAAGTTAAGGATCCACTTACCATATGCACCGGGAATTCCACTTCTGGATACTCCCCAAAGAGAAATGAAGGCATATGCCATCCAAAGGCGTGGACACGAACATTCGTAGCAGTATTATTTGTAGTGAACAAGGAAGTAGAAACAAATTTCCATTAATTGTGACCAGATCAATAAGTTATCGTATATTCCTGTGTTGGGGTACGCTTCAGCAGTAACAGGGAACACACGACTGGCAAAGGCAGAGCATAACTGAACACCAAAACCATTATGTCAAGCGAAAGAAATCGAGGACAACTGGCGACATGTAAGTGATCCCAGCTACGTGAAGTTGTTGGAAGGGAGAACCCGACAGAAAGCTGTTGCCAGGGGCTAGAGAGGTCACCACGTATTCACTGCAAAGGGGTGCAAAGAACGGTTTGAGTAACGCAACTCTTCTATACCATGTTTGTGGTAATTAGATGACTGTGCCATTTAATATATATCTAATACATGTATTAGACTAAATATATATGGTTTACACTATAAATATATATTAGTCATTTGACACCTTGTATATTACATATATTAGATATACATGTTAAATGACTAATATATAAAATGTATATAATACATATGAAATATATAAGATGACTATCTATATGCAAGAAGTTATCAAACGGCGCAGTTTAAATTGGGGAATTTTATTGTATTTAAATCACGCGGGGAGTTCTGTCGTGGCTCCGTGGGTTAAAACTTCGGCGTTGTCACTGCTGGGGCTCTGGTTACAGCTGTGGCAAAAGTCCCGTCCCTGGCCCGGGAACATCTGCATGCCGTGGGTGTGGCCGAAAGAATTATACGGCAATAAAACTGACAGGAGGAGAAGGTGGGGTGTGTGAGGAGGGGAAAGAGGAGCGGGATGGCCACGACGCCACCACCCACCGCGCCTCCATCACCAAACCGGAGTATTACTAGACTGTCTATGCGCTGTAGTGATCAAGACGGTGAACACGGACCTCGAGATCAACGGAAGATACTGCCTGGCGACCGGAAGGAGCCCGCTACCACCGTGCCTACGGAGGGTGGTGATGCCTGTTACTGACCCCTGAGCACCCTGTGTCCATTTCTCTTTTGTAAGTGGAGAAATAGGGGTCCAGTGATCATACCACTAATAGGATAAAGACAACAAACTTCTACCCTTAACCAGAAGGATACACTACTGTTCAGGTAACCATGCAGAAGCCCCACACATCTGGACGTCCTGGTTTGCCTGGGTTGCCTTGTTAGAGTATAGATGCACAAGACAGAAGCCTTCTTGAGCATGGGAAGTTAATTAACAGGGATGCAGAGCTAAGAAATAAAGGGAGGGATAGAGCCCCTTGAGTGATATTGGGCTCCTGGATCTAGCTATGCCTGAAGCTACCTTCTCCTTGGACTTCCCAATTATTTGAGCTAATAAACTCCCTTTTCTGTCTAGGCAAGTTGGAGTTGGGTTTCTGTTCCTTGCAACAGAAAGAGTCCTGAATAAGGTACATACGTACACTGGGGTGAGACTCGAGAGGCACTGGTGTATATACCACTAACTGGGTACCCTCAGGCAGGTCTTTCGAAAGTTCTGGGCCCAGGTTTCTGATCTCTAAGCAGAAATAGTTGGAATGGGAGGAGAGTTTCTGCGAAGACTCGCCCAAAGCTTAGGCACCACAGCGGCTGTGACGGAAGTCAGGAAGAGGCCTCAACTCAACCAGAAGTCACCCCTCCTTTCAAAAATCTGCTTTAGATGTTGGAACCACACAGAGAATGTGATTGGAAAAAAAAATCCTCTGCTTTACAAAAAATGCAAAATTTGTGACTTCCTCTCGATCTAAAAATTCCAATATTGTCTGTTGGTTTCTGAGGCCTTGCATTCCAACACATCTCACCCCTAAACTCTGACTCCAGCTCCACCCCTTACTCGCTGTGTGATCTTGAGCAAACTTCTCCGTTGTGTGGTTTCTCCATCAGTAACAGAGGAGCAATGATAGTGCCCACCCCAAAGGGTTGTTACGATGGTTCATTGACAACAGATGGAAAAACCCTTTCCACCATATGTGCATCTTCCAGTGTGCACCTGGCACAGGCTCGATAACTGCTGGTGCTGATGACAATGACGGTGACGACAACGACAATGACAACGACAGGCCCTGGGGGTCAGGGAGGACCTCATGCAGGGAGTGAGCTGGAAAAAGAATGCAGACCTAGGGAGTTCCCTTCGTGGCTCAGCAGTTAACAACCCAACTAGGATCCACGAGGATGTGTGTTCGATCCCTGGCCTCACTCGGTGGGTTAAGGATCCGGCATTGCCGTGACCTGTAGTGTAGGTCACAGATTCAGCCTGGATCTGGGGTTGCTGTGGCTCTGGTGTAGGCCAGCAGCTGCCGCTCCGATTTGACCCCTAGTCTGGGAAATTCTGCATGCTGCAGGTGTGGCCCTGCAAAACAAAACAAAACAAAAACAACAAAAAAGGAGACCTAACTCAGATCACCTGTAACTGTGTCACTGCATTGGGGTAATGAAAGTTTTGGTCTCTGTTCTTTGTTTTCTGAAGGTAATCATTCCTTCAACTGGTCCAAATGATCATTTTGTGAATGTGGTTTAAGTAAAATTATTTCTGACTATATTATTATTACTATATTATTATTATATTAAATCCACCAATGAATTTCAAAAATGAATAAATAATATTAAAGGACTTGTAAACCTACCACCAAAAAATAAATGCCATTAACATTTGATTATTGCATATTTGATTTGGAGTATTTTCTTCCAGGTTTTCTTCGGTTTGGGTTTTTTTTTTTTTTTTTTTTTTTGTCTTTTTGCCTTTTCCAGGGCCGCTCCCATGGCATATGGAGGTTCCCAGGCTAGGGGTCGAATCAAAGCTATAGCTGCCGGCCTACACCACAGCCATAGCAACTCGAGATCCAAGCCATGTCTTTGACCTACACCACAGCTCACCGCAACGCCGGATCCTTAACCCCCCTAGCAAGGCCAGGGATCGAACCCACAACCTCTTGGTTCCTAGTCAGATTCATTAACCACTGAGCCATGACAGGAACTCCCAGGTTTTCTTTTAAAGCATTTAAAAAGAATATATAGGAGTTTCTGTCATGGCCCAGTGGAAACAAATCTGACTAGCATTCATGAGGATGCCGGTTCAATCCCAGGCCTTTCTCATTGGGTTAAGGATCCGGCGTTGCAGTGAGCTGTGGTGTAGGTTGCAGATGTGGCTCGGATCAGGCATTGCTGTGGCTGTGGCGGAGGCCAGCGGCTACAGCTCTGATATAACCCCTAGCTTGGGAACCTCCACATGCCATGGATGCGGCCCTAAAAAGACAAAGAAAATAAAAAAATAAAAGAGTATATAAATACGTAAAAAAAATTTATGTATATGAGTGTGTGTTCGTGTGTCATTTTATGTCCTTTGCTCAAATAAGGTTATATTGTGAGTAATTTTTCATGAATTAAATATCCTTTGAAAACATTTTTCTGACTTTTTAATAATTTATCATATGGCTCTACCATAATTTATTTGCTAGAATCCCTATAATTGGAGGTTTCAGTACTTTTACTTTGGTCTAATATAAATGACGATGTGACAAACACATCCAATAAGGCTACTGTTTCCAGAGGTGGAATTTCTGAGTCAAAGTGTCTGATCACGTATAAGGCTTTTGAAATATATCATCAAATAATCTTCCAGAAAATGCACACCGACTTCCACATTGACCCGCACTGAGTCTCTGTAAACGACAATTCTTAGAAGTTATAACAGCTGATTTTCACCATAGGAACTACTGGTAAGGAATCAAGCTGTTGAATGCATTGTCCTTTTTTAAGAAAGCGGACTAAATTTAAAGCTTATGAAAGAGGATTTTAGGGCCTAAATCACAAACTGCATATTTCCTTTCTAGACCCCTTAAAGGTTACAAACTTTGTATCATTCTTTTTATTTTTCTTTGTTTGCTTTTTAGGGCCACACCTGTGGCATACGTAGGTTCCCAGGCTAGGGGTCGGATTGGAACTACAGCGGCCGGCCTACACCACAGCCACAGCAACGCTGGATCCAAGCCGAGTCTGCGACCTGCACCACAGCTCACGGCAAGGCGCGATCCTTAACCCAGTGAGCGAGGCCAGGGATCCAACCCACCACCTCATGGTTACTAGTCAGACTGGTTTCTGCTAGGCCGCAACGGGAACTCCTGTATCATTCTTCTAGGACCATAACATGAGAAAACCATCACATCACACAGGGATTCCGTCTTTGTATGCCCCAGAGTTTACTAGAAAAGAAAGAAAAATTATGAATGTTAATATTTGAACTTCAGCTTATTAGGCAAGCCTTTCGGGTCATGGTTCGTGAAGGCTGAATATCCCATCACGTAAACAGTGTGGTCAGAGGGGGTCCCGTATCACGCTGATGCTGACTTCACTCTGGTTCTGGAACAATTACTGCTCTCTAGTTCAGAGCGGCGGCCTGTGCTTCACCAGACATGAACATCTGGATTTAAGTATGAAAGAAAAGATGAAAATATGCCTTACATGTCTCTCCTTCCAGCCCTGGGAATTTAAGTAGGAAAAGCTTCCAAGGGGCGATTCTGAGACGGGAATCCTGAGTCGTGAAAAGCCAAACGGCATCACGGAATTGAAAATAATTTTTTAAGGCCTCGATTTCAATTCCCTGAAGCGATGGCTGTGCCCTGAGTGACATTCTGCTTCTCGGGAGGCCTGAATGTGCCGCTGACGGGATAATTTCTCGGCCTCCGTTTCCTCCGTGTGTCTGTACCGGCACTAGCTGCCCTTGTAACCAGAAGGAAACCAGCAGGGAAGTGAAGCTGATCACATCTCCACCCCCCACCTCCACCGAGGGATCTTGTCCCACCCTCGGCGGGACAAGCAGTTCCCCGACTCTCTGGACCCTACTTTCCAACCTCACCGCGCGCCACCCGCCCTCGCCCTTCTTGCTGGTCACACAGCTCTTCCCTCCCTTCTGACCCACCCGGACCTTCCGTGCCCCCATGTGGGGATCAGCCGCATCTCCTATAAGAACCTCCGCCCCCGCGCAGCCCGCTAAACCCTCGGCTTCCGAGATTTCCCCACCACTCCTCCCCTTCATAAACACTGAGATCAGGACTTAGACGGCGTCAGTGTTTCCCTCAAGTCTCCCCAAGTGCTGGCCATGACTGTCCTTGACTCTTAGGTGGGGGTAGGAGATGGATAAAGAAGCCAAGGAGCAGCTCCCCTTCAGGATCCAAGGCAAGCCCAGGGTCCAAGAGGTTTGGTCCCCACCTTCAGTTGCCAGAGTCAAAAGTCTCCATGCTCTTGCTCTGTTGCCATGGTGACCCCATCCGCTCACCAGCCCTGTGTATCCTTGGGTGTTAACTCCCTTTTCCTCCCTGACTCTCTACGCCTAAACCTGACTCTCTGTGCCACCCCATTCAAACCTGAAGAAGTTTCCTGGGCGGAGCTTCTCACACACACATCTCTCAGGTGTGTATGACTCCCTTAGACAGCAGTCTTGGGCGACGACTCCAGCCCAATCCGGTCCAGTAGCCACCTCTGTTTCAACCTGAGTATAAGGGTCAGCTTCCTGCAGCAGGGAACTGAGGGAGGGTTGTCCTTATCAACAGATGCAGGGCAAGTAGGGCCTCTTTCGAGATAACCTCTGACACATGAAATTCCTAAGTTTGGCCCTAAGGCTCTTATTTTTGTGGACAGAAGATTTAGGACCACAGTTCTAGTTTGTTTCACATGTTGTAAAGAAGAGGTTTATAGTGTGAGGCTCCAAGCACCACCCTAGAGCAATAGCAGAGAGAGATTTGGGGAAATTTGTTTTACTTCTTCCGAGAACAAGAAAACACATGATGCACAAAAGGCAAAATCCAAAACAAACTGCCATCTAGCGTACTATCATCACGCTGTAAGAGAAAAAATATCTCAACCAAAGAAACTAGAAAGACCATAATCTTAGAATAAAGGGGAAGTCATGTAAAATGAACAAACTGTATAGGACGACTCAAAAAATCGTCCTGCTTGTCTTCATTTCGTCATGGACCAGGGACAATTTCAGGTTTGAGAATCGGAGTGAGATGACCTTTGAAGGTCTCTCTAGCTTTCCAACTCTGTGGTTTTGAGTATCCTTTTCCCATTTACGATTATTTTAGAGGTTTCTACCTGTGAGGTCCTTGTAAATTAATCCTTCTTCAGCCTGTCCTTAAAGGCTTTGTTACACTCTGCTTGGCATGACTGCTGAAGGTTTTACATTCAGAATAGCAATGCAGGGACCTAAACCTGCCTGTCTCCATCTTTCTCTGCCGGGCTGCCCTCATCCGTGCGCAGGAGAAACAGAGCCGTGATTCTGAGTCCGGCCTCTCCCTGGTCCCCATTCGCCTTCAGACCAAGGCAGTCGGGTTTAAGTTGCAGCTGAAGACCTGGTTTTTCTATGGACCGAGACCCCTCTGAGGTGCGACTCCTTCTGCCCAGGATCTAACCAGGGAATCTTGCCAGCCCTTGGGCTAAGAGTGAGAGATTCCTTAAGGAAAGAAAACCGAACTCCACGTGAAAACCTGGGGAAGAGCCAAAGCCTGGCCCCAGATGGGCCTTTGAAAGTGTCCCTTTGCAAATGCACTTGTCTGTTTTCGACTCCATGTTGCAAGTCGTGCCTGTGCATGGGTTCAAGGGTGGGGGAGGGGGAGGGGGATGCCAGCACTGGAGCATACATGACGCATGGAGGTCCCTCCACCCATTTCCTCTGCATCCCACAGCCAGCGCTCGACACACGTTTGGGGGCCACACCAAGTTGCATGCACAGCAATTGAAGAGCAACAGTCTTGTGTGTTGTGTGACTACCCGTGCCAGGCACTGTGATCTGTGCATCGCAAAAATGATTTCTAGTTCTTACGAGAACTCTCTTTGGTAGGTGAGTCATTATTCCCACTGGAATAATGACAAAAAAAAGCTGAGGTCCCGAGTACTGAAGGGACTCGGCCAAAGTCATCGAACTAGTTTAAGCGGCTGAATCAAATCGTCTTTGCAGTGCGCCCAGCTGCAGAGTGAGCGCAGACGTCGAGTTCCTGGTAAAGGAAGGAGAGCAGCCGGCATCTCCCTCCAAGGGCTTGGCAGGGCGCCTTTCCCAGCCAAGTGTCTGCCCGGGCAGATCCTTGAACCCACTGAGCGAGGTTGGGGATGGAACTGTGTCCCGAGCTCCTTTGCAGACTCTCGGCTCTCTGAGACCATTCAGGTCCCTTAGGAAGCGAGGGGAGAGCCAGATCCAGACCGGCTCCCCTGACTGCCTTTCTGGTGCTTTACCACCCCCTGCAGAGAGCAGCCCAAGTTTAGAAAAGCTCGTACCGTCAGAGGAGGCAAGACGCTACGACCGCACGCACCGCAGGGTACTGGTCGCTTCACGCAGTAAGACTTTATTTCTCTTTTATGTCACAGCCTGGTGTAGGAGGGAGGTAGACCTGCCCTTGGCTCTCTCAACGGGCCTTCCTCCAGGCTCCTGGTGCCCTCGGTGTCCTTGCCATTCAGCTGACAAATGACGAGAGAGCAAAGCTTGCTCCTGGGAGGGTTTAACAGGTCCAGCCTCGCTGTGACCTCAATTCCTTTGTCCAGAATTCAAGCAGGTGGCCGCATCTAACTGCAAGGGAGGCTGGGAAACGACATCTGACTGTGTGCGTAGGAAGAAGAGCATTCTTGGGCCCTGGTGTGTTCTAGAACTCTCCTCTGAGAGCGGTGGCTAGCAGGGGGGCCAATTCTCATACTGCGGTTTTGTCCTGAATTTACCATTGGCACCTGAACTTTAGGTTCCTATAACACACTGGACTGATATTACAACATACTAAGCAATGCTTTTCTTTGAGGTCACTGCAACTAGCATGCTCGTAGTCACAGGTGGAGAGGCAGGCAGGCAGTGGCAGTCTCAAGCAACGAAAGAAATTCTATGTGGCTCTTCAGGGCTCCTTGTCCTATTTTTTGTTGTTTGGTTTTGATTTCTTTTTGGTTTGGGGTTTTGGTTTTGTTTTCTTCTTTTTAGGGCCACACCTGCAGCATATGGAAATTCCCACGCGGGGGTGGCGGTCAAATCAGAGCTGCAGCTGCTGCTACCCCACAGCCACAGCAGCACCGGATCCTCGAACCCACTGAGCGAGGCCGGGGATAGAACCCAAATCCTCGTGGATGCTGGTCAGATTCTTAAACCACTGAGCCATGACCAGAAGACCTGCTTTGCTTTTTTTTCGCTGACATTTATTGTATGTTTACTGCGTGCCAAATGCTGCGTGTGGGTTATCTTTGTTAGTCCCCATAGCGACGCTGGGAGGTGGCTTCTAGTAGCCTTCCCGTGGAAGCTTAAGGAGGTTAAGAGACTGACCAAGGTGGCAATCCAAAGCTGAGATTCGAACCTGCCTCTCCAGATCCTATGCCACCTCCTCCATTGACCTCTGGCTGGCAAGCTTGTGGCCAAAGCTGAGCCCAAGCCAAGCCTGGCAGAGTTCCTTGAAGTCTCTGTACCTCTACCGTGCAAATCCTGTTTGTTGACACCTGAGGTCACCGTGTGTCCCTCTATCGATGAGAGCCGCCGGGGCGTGCAGGCTCCTACTAAGGTTCTGACCCGGGGAGGCAAAGTCAGCAGCGCAGCCAGTCTTGCTGGAGTACGAAACACGTCCTTCCAGGTGCTTCCATTTTGGTCCACATTTTAAAGACTCCCCTCACCCCAAATGAATTAATTGATTTCAGTGCAATATCCCCTAAATAATTTTTAATTCAGTGGGATATTTCAAAAGGAATACTGTAGCAGCTCTCTGAAACCACCACGATTATAGGCTAGTTAAAGCTTTCATCACATGCTTTTAAATACTTAGAATGCCCTGGCAGTGAAGCACCAGATCAATTAGGGCAAACCAACTAAAGCTTAATTTAACAGAGCCCTGAGCAGATGCTCTGTCTGTCCTTGTGGCTCCATGGTCTAACACGCTGAGCGGCTCTGGCTGTGTAAACACCATTAAAACTCTAACTGGATCTGGGTGGTGGACCCGCCCCGCTGTCAGAGAGTCGTTTAAAGAACCCCGATAAGGGAAACCTTTGGGTGGCAGAGTGGGGAGCAGAAGTGGGAGGGGGGGATGCTGAGCTATTGAACTCTGACTCAACTATAAACAAGGGCGTATTATAAGCCCTGCTGCCAGGACTCTCAGCAGGTGACCCCCTCTGGGGGTTTCACTGTAAGTGGGATTTAGTCACACACCTGTCTTTCTAGGGCATCCTGCCCCTCCACGCACCTCGAGTTCAAGGAACTGTGTGGGGAAGAGATTTTGAGACCATGGTGCTTTAAAGGTGGATTATGCAAGGAGCGTCCAAGCAGCACCAGCCTGAGACCACTCAGAGGTGTCCCCACGGCTCAGGAGTCAGCCGTGGAGCCGCTTGCCATCACACACACGCTTCTCCAGCAGGGACAGCCCTCGTGGCCACCCACGGCCGTGTGTTAATTTCCCAGGGACTCATCACCTGTTCCCAAGTTAGTCCCAGGAGGTGGGTGGAACTCCTGGGGCACTGAGTGCCCCTCCTCGGCTGGCTCAGTGGTTCTGAATCCTGGCTGCGGAGCAGAACCCCCCGGGGAGCTCTTTAGATGACTGATGCCTGGGGCCCCCCCAGGGAGGTAGTCCCAGAGGACCTGGCGTGCAGCACAGCTTGAGAACCCCCAGAGCGACCGACCCTCTACAGCAGGGTGGGGTGATTTGGCCCTGGACATCTCGCATATGGAAAATAGAGAGGAAAGTTCCTGTTGTGGCTCAGTGGGTTGAGAGCCTGACCTAGTATCCAGGAGGATGAGGGTTTGATCCCTGGCCTCGCTCAGTGGGTTAAGGATCTGGCATTGCCGCGAGCTGTGGTGTAGGCTGCAGACACAGCTCGGATCCCGCACTGCTGTGGCTGTGGTGTAGGCCGGCGGCTGCAGCTCTGATTTCCACCCCCAGCCCGGGAACTTCCATATGCTGCAGGTGTGGTCCTAAAAAGAAAAAGAAAGAAAAAAGGAAAAAGAATGGAAATGAGTCCAAGCATTTCTAACTGCGGCTAACAGCAGTCATGAGGTTGGCCAGCTCTGCCAAACCTCCCCCTGGACAGGGAAGGGGGTACATCACACAAGCCTCCGTGGTCAGCTCCCAAGTCAAGTCCTTTGCCTCGCCGTCTTCCTGCAGTATCACTACCCTTATTGCCGCAGGACCGTTGAACGAACATCTATTGAACGTTCATTGCACCTCCCAGGTGCCGCGTGCTGGGCTGGGCGCTACAGAGAGAGAGGAAGAGAGAGCCGTGCTCCTGACGCTCGGAGGACTCCCCGATCTTCACCAGGGAAGCAAAGCATCCGTGCAGAAATCAGTGGCCTACGTCTTCGTGACTCTTAGTAAAGGCTCCTTGGGCTGAGCTGGAAACACAGAGCGGCATAACATTTTCAGATGTTACTGGTGCTTTGCCCCCGAGGGGGTGATTCAGAATGCTCACTGTCTCTCCTCCAGACCCATTCTCTCTCATGCACACGTGTGTAAACACACACACACACACACACACACACACACACACACACACACGACTTTTTCGGAGACAGGAAAGGACTGAGTTAGGTATTTGGGGACACCAGTCACAGGCCTGCTTTCTTTTCGACACAGAACCTGTTTGTGAGCAACCGAGGTGAGCAAAAGTTCTGTCGAGGCCCCGGAGTCATTTCCGTCGGTCTCGAATCCACAGCAGCCTCCCCGAGGCCTTTTCACACGGCTTCCACATGTGTTCAGTCAACTAGGATTTGCATCCTATTGTATACCAGACACCACCTGGACCCTGAGCGTGTCAGAGGGAGCCAAACCCCCACCCCTCCTCCGGCAGTGCTTAAAATCCAGCAAGAAGGCAGATGTCGGTATGAGGTTACTAGCGTGGTGCGTGAAGCCGGGCATGGGGTGTGCGAGAAGGTTAAAACGGGAGTAGACCTAGGAAGTCAAAGGACTCCTGAGAACTTGGTCGTGAACCTGGGCATCGGATCTGCAGTGTGATGGTAAAGAGTGGGCCAGGGGCTGCCTCCCGCCAGAAGGAAAAGCACGTGGGCATTAATGAGAACGGGCGGGAACGATGCTTCTTCAAGTGTGGTCCCTCGACCACTGCGGGCACCAGGGACTCTTTCAGAGGTTCTTTGAGGTCGACACTGTTTTTATAGTTATATATATTATAAACGATATTTCTTGTCTTTATGATTTAATGTTAATTACATTAAATAGTTATTGTGGAGCATAGTTATTGTCCCTTTATTATTAATTATATTTCTTGTCCCTTTTCAGCCGGGTTGACACGTGCACTAACCGTATACAAGGGCTGGTGGGTAACACTGCTGAGGCCTGAGCACCAAGCAGGGCAGTGGCACCAGACTCTACTCATAAACCCTGTATTCTTTTCCCATGCACCTGCGGGGGGACGGAAAACAAGTCCATTTCACTTCGAAATGCCTTTAATTAAGCAGTGAGCGTTATTTCCTTTATTAAACCACTACCCGTGCACACCCATCTTCCCAACATCCCATGTGACAGATGGGAACTACACGCAAAGCACTCTGCTGCATCGACCAGCCCCATGCTGCTCTGGGGGGAGCACTTGTTTGATTTTCTGAGCTGTAAATGGAACCAGCTGCTTTTATCATGGAATACAGTTTTTACTTGAAAAAGAACTACTGATAGACTCTGGTTATTCCATCTTGGGTTCTTGGCAGATTTTTTTTTTTTTTTTTTTTTTTTGAGAATGAATAAAGTGATTCTGTCCCTTGAGGGAAAATAACCAGCAGTGTCTGCTGCCAAAGAAAAAATGCGATCTTTCGAACAAAAATTAGAATTCTAGAAAACTTGTAGCTGCTATGATGAGCTCGGTAGCTTCTTAATATTGAAAGATTCCAGGGAGATTGATAGTTACCCTAATTACTATGATTTTATTTTATTTTATTATTATTATTTTTTTTGTCTTTTTGCCATTTCTTGGGCCGCTCCCGCGGCATATGGAGGTTCCCAGGCTAGGGGTCGAATCGGAGCTGTAGCCACCGGCCTACGCCAGAGCCACAGCAACGCGGGATCCGAGCCGCGTCTGCGACCTACACCACAGCTCACGGCAACGCCGGATCCTTAACCCACTGAGCTAGGGCAGGGATCGAACCCGCAACCTCATGGTTCCTAGTCAGATTCGTTAACCACTGCGCCACGACGGGAATTCCTGATTTTAAATATATATATTGTATAATAAAATAGGTCCACATTTGGAAGATCTGCATAACTCAGTGAGCCAGTCTTTTCCAAAGAACCAATGCATGAGGCACGATCGAGCCTGGGTAAAAGCTCCACTCAAAGTACAAAAGAGCCTGGTGGACTTGAATGGAACAGAGCCGGAAAAGTTCACTGACGTGGCTTCAGAGTCCATATTGTAACGAAGATGTGTACAGTAGAAAAAATATATGTATAAATAAATGATAAAAAAACCTACCACTTGTCAAATTGTGATGTAGCATCCAAAGAAACTGTCCCTAATCATCAGAAAAGGCTCTTCAAATGCACCCCTTTTTAACTGCCTTATCTGTGTGAGGCCAGATTTTTCCTAGTCCACTTCCACACAGCCACGAAACGGATTGCAACTGATTAAATGCCAGAGCAGCTAAGAAAACCCAGCTGTCTTCAATTGATCCCAAACGTGCAAAAATGCAAAACACTGTCATTGTCACTAGTCTGTTTTGGAAGCTAGTTGTTTTTCATAAAAATATGTTGTTTATGTTAATAAGTAATGGTTTTATTGCTGTAATTTTAAAGGGAATTAATATTGACACATTCTTAAAATTTCTCAGTTCCTTGGTTTTAAAGTCTCGGCGTTAATCTCTGACCTGGAAATCTGGCTGGATAGACGTCCACATGAGTGAAAGCTCTGTAGGATTATCCATAATTTTTCAGAGTTTAAAGGGGTCCTGAGATGCCAAGGCTTGGGAACCGCTGGGCTACATTATTTTGTGGTGGCAAAATGGTCTTGCCTCTCAGTGGCTAAACCAAACACATGTTTATTTCCCTGACACGCTCAGAGAGCGAAGCAAACCCTCTCAAGATAGCAGTTCTCTGCTGACTCAGCAACCAGGTTACTGCATCTTGTGGTTCTGCTCTCTCAACATATGGCCTCCATGACCAAAAGCTGGAAGACAGCGCATCAGCTCCTAAATCTTCTGCTACGTGTCACTTCAACTCACAGCTCACTCAGCAGAACGGGTCACATGGTCCCGCACAACTGCAAATGGGCGGGGAAATGTGAGAACGTTTGTGGATATCTGGTGAGTAGCAAATAGCTCTTCACACTGCAGAGCAGAGCTTGTGCTTAGGACTTGTGGGGAGAAACTGAAGCGCTGTTGGAAGAACTGATGGAGCACATGAAGTGAAGGGAAGTGGGAGTTCCCGTTGTGGCTCAGCGGGTTAATGACCCAATGTTGTCTCCTCGAAGATGCAGATTCAGTGGCCTGGCCTGGCTCAGTCGGTTAAGAATCAGTGTCGCCACAAGCTGTGGTGTAGGTCACAGATGCGGCTTGGCTCCTGTGTTGTCATGGCTGTGGTGTAGCTTCAGCCGCAGCTCTGATTCAACCTGTAGCCTGGGAACTTCCTTATGCCCCAGGTGTGGCCCTGAAAAGCAAAAAGAAAGACATAAAGTGAGGGAAAGCATAAATGCAGGCAAAGGCGGGGGAGACCTGCAGGGGCCACACTGCACAGGCTGGCCTCACAAGCCACGGTGCATCGTGGACCTTTTCAGAGCAAAAGGGAAGACACTCGATATTTTTAACACCAGGTGAAATCAGTCAGCTTTATCTGTAAGCAAACCGCTCTAGCTGTAGAAAGACATGAATGCAGAGGGGCAGGGGTGGAAGCAGTGAGGGGCCATGCTGATCAGTCAGATCTTTGGGGGAAAACAAAAGCCTCCATCTGTGGCGCTTGCCAATTTCTGCGGTGTAAAATCTCCCGCCATGGCCAGTTTCAAGCTTGCCGGCTTGATGTCGCCAAACAAAGGGGGAGGACAAGATCTGTACCATCAACTCTCAAGAGCCAGCGGAGCAGGTTTCAGTGCCACTGAGGCAAGAGAGCGAGTTAGGAGGCTCATCCAGACAAGAGGTGACGGCAGTTTAAATCTTCTTTTCCTCTGAACACACAGTAACACCACGTCCTATGCATGTCAGTGACTGAGCCCCCGCTCTCTCCGCCTTCGCCACCAAAGAGCACCAGGCTTTCCAGCTATTGCTGTGACATATGCAGGTGAGGCAGGTGGCTCTGCCCTCATCCCTCCACAGTCTTGCCTCCACTACGAAAGTGTGCTCCCAGGTTCTTTAAGAGTCTTCCTGGAGCCACGTTTGCAAGCATCCTCAGTTTTCCTGGTCTAGCGTGACTCCCCAACTGTTCCAAAGAGGGGACAGCCCAGAAAGCTACCAGAATGGCCCTGCAGCGGTTTTCAGTCTCCCCTGATTTATGTGCAAAGACTCATAAGAATCAAAAGAGTTCCAGTCTGCAACCAAATGTTACAACAAAGCCGTTGCCAGCTTGGGAAGGGTGAAAACCTTGGCTTTCGGCTGGCTCAGGAGGAAGCAGGTGAGACTGACGAGGATGAAAAGGATGGAGTGAGGCCCCAGCCCAGGGCCATCTGCAAGTTACCAGCAACCTGAGCCTGGAAGCTGCAGCCAGACCTGCCCCTCCTCTACCCAAGCTTGGGTTTAGCTCACCTGGGCTCTTCCTCCCTTTCCCCGCCCCCAACCCCCCTCTAGCTGGATAACAGCTTGTGTGTACCTGAAGTGCCGTTGTGATGCTATTTAAGCACCACAGGGGCTGCTCATGATTCAGCTCCCAAATTTTAACTTTTTTTTTTTTTTCTAGAAAGAGCCATATGGATTTTTGATTTTTTATTTTTATTTTTGGCTGCACCCACTACATTCAGAAGTTCCTAGGCCAGGGATCAAGCCTGTGCCATAGCAGTGACCCAAACCCATGCAGTGACAACACCAGATCTTTAACCTGCTGTGCCACACGAGAACTCTGTGGATTTTGTATTTAAAGAGACTTCCCCTTCTCCTTCCCCTTCTCCCTCCCTCCCTCCCCTCCTTCCTTCCGCTCACTTTCTCTTTTCTCTTCACATAAAGCCACAGGCTGAAGTCTTCCTCAGCAGCTTCGCCATCCCTGCTGATGCTTCTGGAAGCTACTGAGCCTTGACCAGAGGGGCATGCCGTTGTGCTGGCTCCAGAGTTCTCTTCCCCTGGTTCTACCTGCTGGACAAAACTCCAACAGGAGTTAGAGACTCCAATCAATTTCACTCATAATTTCTGCATCCCCGTTAATGGTCTTACATAAAACCCAAGTCACCAGACGCTGGAGTATTCAAAGAAAGGCAGCAGGAGTTCTCTTTTGGCTCAATGGGCTAAGGATCCAGTGTTGTCACTGCTGTGGATCAGGCCATGGGTTCAATCCCTGGCCTGGGAACTTCCGCATGCTATGGGTGCAGCCAAAAATATAAATAAATAAAACCAGTTCTTTAAAAACATACAAACAAACAAATAGGAGTTCTCGCTGTGGCTCAGTGGTAACGAACCTGACTAGTATCCATGAGGATTCAGGTTCGATCCCTAGCCTCGATCAGTGGGTCAAGGATCCAGCCTTGCCACGAGCTTTAGTGTAGATCACAGACACGGTTCAGATCTGGAGTGGCTGTGGCTGTGGTGTAGGCAGGCAGCTGCAGCTCCAATTCGACCCCTCTCCTGGGAACTCCCATATGGCGAAGGTGCCACCCAAAAAAAAAAAAAAAAAGGGTAAAACAGACAAACACAAAGAAAGACAACGAAGGTAAATACGGTGCACAGATAAGGAAGAAAATGCCACAAAAACGTGGGTGCCACCAAATGCTAACGTTCTCCCTTGAGACGAATTAGAAGCTTGAGACTGAATGGCATGGACTTAAAATTTTCTGTTTTAGGCATTTCAGTATTTATCCCCAAATTCACTGAACCCACTAACCAGGCAGAAGAACTGAGAGAGAAGACCTCTCTATTGAGCTGCAGCCGCTTAAACCCAATATTCCTGGTGATGCAGGCGCAAATCCTGCACGACTAGATTGAGACTGACTTCTATCAACAGCAAAGTACAGACACTTAAAAAAACGTGGTTTCTCATCGCTATCATTTGGCGAAATAAAGGACACTTTCACGTCAAATATTTTGAAGATTTTCGCATGATGAATAGTCACTGTATTGTCTTTTTTGCACCTGGCAAGAGGACTCCTGAAGAGTACAGCTGACTCCACAGCAGCTGAGAACCCACATCTCAGCGCATCCAACACCGTCCAGGAGGAGATGATGCGTTTGGTCGGGAACCCCAGACTCCTGGAGAAACGAAGCGCCCCCCCCCCCCAGAGGTGGGGGGGGTCAAACAGCTATAGCCAAGCCACACAGCTGTAATGTCACAGCTAAAATTCAAACCCAAGATGCAACTCTTCCCATGGAAAAATAAAGAAGGAGGGGGTAAGAGCAGATTCCCCCCCCCCCCCCATATTGGGTGGATTTTACTAGGCCTATTCCTCCTGTCAGCCTCTCTGCCTACCGGGCCATTATCCCAAGTTTCCCGTTATGGTTTCGGTTTCATAAGAAACCTACTACCTACTTTACCTGCTACCAGGTAAAGCGACTCTGGAGTAGACAGCATCCCCTTTATAAATGATTAGCTTACTTGATTACAAATCCACCTGAGCAGAGGTGGGTTCTCATAAGCCCATTTTCCGAATCCTCTGAGGCACTGCTGGGGAGTGAAGAATGGGCCGTAGGGTTTGGAGACCTGCAAAACCTGATTTTCCAGCCCCAGAACAACGCAGAGGCAGCAGATGTGCTGACAGGCGCTTACAGGGCGGCGAGGAGCCCTCGGGTCCGGCTGTGACCGCGTGGGGTGCGCTTCCGCCCAGGACCGACGGTGCGACCTTGGACGTGTCCCTGCACCCTCAGCCGACCTGCACTTTCTTCCTCTGTGCATGCAGGGACTGGGGTACAATGATCATGAGGGCTTCTTCAAGCTTGGCACACAAAACAACAGTGGCAACCAACGACATTCATGGGGTATTTCCTGCTGCCACCGTAGGGATCCAGCGTTTCTCCTTTTCGGGCTGCGCCCCAGCCCGGAACCCGGCAAAACGTTTTTTGCCCCCGTGTCCTCCGCTCTCCGCTGTCCTCAGCCAGCCAGATGCTGGGCCCGCCAAAGCTGTTTGGCCTTGAGGAGTTTTCCTGCTTGACTCCGGTGGAGACGTGGCTGTGACTCACGCGGTCAGCGGTGCGTGGAATCCCCCAGCGAGACTGCCAGGTGGTGACTTTATCACAGGTCTGTGTCCACTGCTGGATCACCTCCAGTCACTTAAGAGTGTGACCTCAGCACCCCCACCCCCCGCCCCCCAGGGTCCCCAGAGGGGATTTGTTTCACACCCAGCTGGTCAGCTATTGCTGTGATGCAGCCTCCATCCTCGTCCGCCTCTGGGGGCCAAGGGCTTGGACCGTGAGGTGACTCACAGCCAATCAGGAGCGGGCAGTGATCCGGGGGGCGTGGCCTCCGGAGGCTCCCCCACGCCCCATTTCAGCGCTTGGCTGGGATCCAGTGTCCCACCAATAGTTAGATCACCTTGGCCTCTTGTCCTCAGAAGGGACTAGTAGGCAGTTATCATTCACCCCATGGCCTCCATCCTCTCTCCCTTTCTGGCTTCCTCCAGCTCTCAAGTGCTGTGTGTAAATGGGGGCGGGGGGGGGTGCAGGCCAGGTTTATCCCCCACACTAGTTTTATCCCACCACTAGTGCTGGGGTACTGAGTACTTCCAGGGGAGGGGAGCTGGGTAACGGAGGGAGAGGGGAGAGAAAAAGACGATTTCTCACTATATCCCCTTTTGTAGAGTTTATACCAAGAGCATGAAATACTTGTTACCTAAAATAAAAAAGTTTTTTAAAGAATTTGAATTACCCCACAACAGCCTAATTCTGTTTTCCTCCAGGGAAATTTTGTGTTGTTGTTTGCCTTTTCTTTTAAGATGTTTCAGACACCATTGCCAAGTTTCTGGTCAAAAATGTTTTTTCTGTATCCATCTCAAGTCACTTTTGGTGGGTCTGCCTTGAAAGCCACTGAGCATGTCACAAAAAGAAGAGAGTTTGGAGAGGTGAAAAGAAGACTGGATTTAAAGTAAATCTGACGTAAATTGGAGTCCTGGTTCTACCACTTGCTTGAGTAGGATTCTCAAGTTGTCCAGCCTTAGTTTCTTTATCTCTCTAAAAGAACATCAACATTAATCAAGGAAATTCAAGAAGTTGTAAAGAAATGGAAAGATATTCCATGTTCCTGGATTGGAAAAATTAATATTGTAAAAAAGGCTGTACTACCCAAAGCAATCTACAGATTCAATGCAATCCCTACCAAATTACCCATGACATTTTTCACAGAACTAGAACAAACAATCCAAACATTTGTATGGAACCACAAAAAACCCGGAATTGCCAAAGCAATCCTGAGGAACAAAAACCAAGCAGGAGGCATCACTCTCCCACACTTCAGGCAATATTACGAAGCCAGTCATCAAGACAGTGTGGTACTGGTACCAAAACAGACACACAGACCAGTGGAACAGAATAGAGAACCCAGAAATAAACCCTGACACTTATGGTCAATTAATCTTTGACAAAGGAGGCAAGAACATAAAATAGGAGAAAGACAGTCTATTCAGCAAGAATTGCTGAGAAACCTGGACAGCTGCACGCAAATCAGTGAAACTAGAACACACCCTCACACCATGCACAAAAATAAACTCCAAATGGCATAAAAACTTAAATATAAGACAAGACACCATCAAACTCCTGGAAGAGAATATAGGCAAAACATTCTCTGACATCAGCCTTATGAATATTTTCTCAGGTCAGTCTCCCAAAGCAACAGAAATAAAAGCAAAAATAAACCAAATAGACCTAATCAAACTAACAAGCTTTTGCACAGCAAAGGAAACCAAAAGGAAAACAAAAAGACAATTTACAGAATGGGAGAAAATAGTTTCAAATGATGCAACCGACAAGGGCTTAATCTCTAGAATATTCAAACAACTTCTACTACTCAACAGCAAAAAAGCCAATCACCCAATGGAAAAATGGGCAAGAGACCTGAATAGACATTTCTCCAAGGAAGATATACAGATGGCCAACAAGCACATGAAAAAATGTTCAACATCGCTGATTATAAGAGAAATGCAAATCAAAACTACCATGAGATACCACCTCACACCCGTCAGAATGGCCATCATTCATAAGTCCACAAATAACAAGGGCTGGAGGGGGTGTGGAGAAAAGGGAACCCTCCTGCACGGTTGGTGGGAATGTAAGCTGGTACAACCACTATGGAGAACAGTATGCAGGTACCTTAGAAATCTATACATAGAACTACCATATGACCCAGCAACCCCACCCTTGGGCACATATCCAGACAAAACTTTCCTTAAAAAAGACACATGCACCCACATGTTCATTGCAGCCCTATTTACAATAGCCAAGACATGGAAACAACTCAAATGTCCATTGAGAGATGATTGGATTAGGAAGATGTGGGATATATAAACAATGGAATACTACTTGGCCATGAAAAAGAACAAAATAATGCCATTTGCAGCAACATGATGGAACTAGAGACTCTCATACTGAGCGAAGTCAGTCAGAAAGAGAAAGACAAATACCATATGATATCACTCATATCTGGAATCTAACATATAGCACAAATGAACCTTTCCATAGAAAAGAAAATCATGGACTTGGAGAATAGACTTGTAGTTTCCCAGGGGGAGGAGGAGGGTGTGGGATGGATTGGGAGCTTGGGGTTAATAGATGCAAACTATTGCTTTTGGAATGGGCTAACAATGAGATCCTGTTGTGTAGCACTGAGAACTATATCTAGATACTTACAACACAGCACAACAATGGGAAAAAAATTATGTATGCATGTATGTGTAACTGGGTCCCCATGCTGTACAGTGGGGGAAAAGTGTGTTGGGGGAAATAACAATAAAAAATAAATTTAAAATAAATAAATAAAAGAAAATCAAATTACTCTTCTTTACCATAAGTCATCGCGGTTAAGAACATTTTCTTTGGAATTAGGTTCAGTTCCTACTATCACATCCTATTTCATCTCTCTACGCTTTAGTCTCCTTATCTGTAGAATGGAGATAATAATAGCATTGGCGTAAGTTGTGAATTTTAAATGAGATGGTGCATAGTCCTCAGCAACATAACCTACTCGGGGAAATAGTCACTAAATTGCTGCTCTTCCTACCAGGATGCTTCTTGTGAAAATAAAGTAAGATAACGTGCCTGGTCCTCAACAATATGCATGTATATTTTTAATCCTTGTTTTCCCCTAGGTTCTTTTTTTGTGGCGAAATTCCCTGCTCTCTGGCCTTTTGAACTGATCTCTATGAGTGCACTCCTTTGTGTCTGCCCATTATAATGCTCTTCAGTGAAGAAATCAATCAGAGTGGCAAGGAGGGTGAACTCAAAACTTCTCTCAAGTGGGAAGATTCTTTGAAGTTTCATCAACCAGCCATCCATTTACCCACATCCAGCCAGCCAGCCAGCCACATCCATCCATCCACACCATCCAGCCATCCAGCCATCCAGCTGTCCAGCCATCTATCCACATCCAGCCAGCCAGTCAGCTCCATCCATCCATCCATCCATCCATCCATCCAGCCATCCAGCCATCCAGCTGTCCAGCCATCTATCCACATCCAGCCAGTCAGCTCCATCCATCCATCCATCCATCCATCCATTCATGCATCTACCACTGAAAAATGCTAGATGCTGGGATAGCAGAATTGACCAGCACGAATGTGGTCCTTCCCCTCAGATATGAGGAAGTGGACTCTTTGAGGAAGTCAGATGTGAGGAAGGCATAAACCCAAGCCCTTCTGGGGCTGAAACTCCCTTGCATCCCCAGACTAAAAGGCTTGTAAGAAACTTGTATTTGGTCACAAAATACACCCTGGGTTTGGGCTGAGTGTATCCAGGGAGAACTCAAGCTGAATAAATGACAGCTCCTGTAGGAGGGATAGTCCTCTCAATACCACGCATTTAAGAATCGACCTTGTGGGAATGTAAATTTGTGCAGCCACTCTGGAGAGCCATATGGAAGTTCCTTCAGAAACTAAAAATAGAATTACCATGTGATTCAGCAATCTCACAACAATGGGAAAAAAATTATGGCATCTATGCAGAGGAAATTTTATTTTGAAAAGATACATGCACTCCCATGTTCATAGCCACACTATTTACAAGAGCCAAGACATGAAAGCAACCTAAATATCCATCAACAGATGAATGGATAAAGAAGATATGGTATATATAAACAATGAAATATTACTCAGCCATAAAAAATACTGAAATAATGTCACTGACAGCAACATGGATAGACCTAGAGATTATCCTACCGAGTGAAGTAAATCAGACAAAGACAAATATCGTATGACCTAACTCGTATGCGGAATCTTAAACAAATGATACAAATAAATTTATTTACAAACAGAAAAAAATAAACTGAGTGGTTACCAAGAGGAGAAGGGGAAGAAGGGATACATTGGGAATTTGGGATGAACAGATGCACTCTATTCTCTATAAAGGAGATCAACAGCCAAGTCCTACTGTGTAGCATAGGGAGCTCTATTCAATCTCTGCAATAACCTATGATGGAGAAGAAACTGAAAAAGAATACACCCATACATGTCAATGAATCACTTTGCCATACACCTGAAACACTGTAAATCAACTATACTTCAATTTAAAAATTTTTAATTAAAAAACAAGAATCAACCTTAAGCAGTAGTAAATGATGCCAGTCCCTCAGAGTCTATGTAACATACAGCAGCATACAGGTTTTTCAGGCTCCGTGGGCCTGGATGAAAGTGCCAGAGAAACATCTAGAACTTCGAAGTCTCCCTTTGCTCTCGGGTAAATGTTCGCCTTGTAGGGACACTTGAGACTGAGCGTGGCTGGGCAGATGACTGGACAAGAAGTAGCAAAGGGCCGTCCAAATGCAAGGCATCCTTTTGCCACCATCGCAGCTGCCGCCCTGAGTGGGAAGAAGCCCAGGGCTTCTCGCGTCTGGGTTTGCGTGCCTGGGGCTGGGCGGAGTTACCTCTCATCCACTCCATCAGTCACCAGTGACGACCATCCCCTGACTGCCTGGTGCTGGGGTCCAGCCCTGAGCAGCAAGACAGATGAGACGCTCCAGCCAGAAGGAAGTGGGGCGGGAGGCAGAGATGCAGGGCATTCGGACCCGGCAGAGGGCCTTGGCCAGTGCTGCTGGAACTTACGAAAGTGACCCCAGAGAAGGTCCTGCTCACAGAGTTGGTCTGAGAGGCAGCAGGATGGAAAGAGGGACACAGGGAAACACAGGGTCCGGTCACAGCACCAAATGACACATCAATGCACCATCTAGATCTCAGACTTTTCCGTCTTTATAGGAAAAAGGTATTCGAAAAATTAAAAAGGAAGATCCCGTCGCAGCTCAGCGGTTAACGGACCTGACTAGCATCCACGAGGACGATGTTCGATCCCTGGCCTCGCTCAGTGGGTTAAGGATCTCGTGTTGCTGTGAACTGTGGTGTAGGCCGAAAACGTGGCTCGGATCCCATGTTACCAAGGCTGTGGCGTAGGCCGGCAGCTACAGCTCCAATGTGACCCCTAGCCTGGGACCCTCCATGTGTCGTGGGTGTGGCCCTAAAAAAGACAAAAAAAAGTAAAAAATAAGTAAAAGATAAAAAAGGATTTCTAAAGACACTCCAGTTTCAAGAGAAGCTCTGAGTGAGGAACAGGGACTGGGCTCTGCTGTGTGGGCCCTTCCGGCCACTCTGAGGTTTGCTTGACTGGCTCTGGCTCTCTCTCTCTCTCTCTCTCTCTCACACACACATACACACACACACGTGCGCGCGCGCGCGTTGAGAACACGGAGAGCACCTGCTTCCAGTCCTGCCTTTCACCCCGGGACTCCTGAGTGTCAGCTGGGGGGCTCCCTGGCCCTCAAAATCCAGGAGAAATTGTATGGCATCTGTCGCCCATGTCAGGCCCCAGTTCCCAGGCGCGGTGGAGGTTGAAAGCTCACCTGAACATTTCTGAGAATCCAGGGGCCTGATGGAGCCCGACGCTCCTCTTCCCGGCCGTCTGGCTCCTGAACTCCAGGAGCCTATGAGGGGACTCTTACCGCCTCCCAACTTTGTCTCTGCCACTGCAGATGCCACATCCTAATGCATGTGCCCATGGGTGACCCTCTCCCCCCACACAACCCCGACTCCAAGGCCAAGGGCAGTGCCATATTCATTTTCCTTCCTCTAGACCCCGTCTCCACCTGGGGTCTAGCAGGATTTCAAAAGTATTGGATGAACAAACAAAGGGAGGGAAGAAGCAGTGCCAAAGGTGTCCCCGAGATTCCTTTGAATGACCGGTCGAGCCCAGCCCACGAGAAGCATCTGTCAAAGTCAATGCAAGCTGCTTCTCATCCAGAGTCATCCACGCCCTGCCTGCTTCTGGTGCCTTTCGGAGGCCTGGTCCAACCGCAAGACGCCACGTCACTGACGACGACATTGTGAACTGGTGGAGGCTCAACACACTTGCTCCGCTGGCTCAGTCTATTGGCTTTAAGAGGCTTCCTCCACCGCGTCCCCCCCTTCCAGCTAGATGGAGCGACACTGCTCTGCGAGGCCACCCCGCCCGAGCTAATCCTTCCCTCACCAGGCCCAGAGCCGGCTGCAGAGCTCTCCAGCTGGGCTGCCTTAACCCGTTGTAAGGACTTCCCTCCAGAAAGGATCCCTCTGCAGCTCTTTCGTTTGCTTCTCTGTGTCACCCAGCAGAGGGTGGGCATTTCTGCAGCTGCTTCCCTCCCTGGTGGTTAGCTCAGTGCTGGAACATAGCAGGCCTCCATAAGTGTTTGCAAAATGAATAAATAATGAAAAAAAAAATAGAGGGTGGGTGCAGGGATTTTGAGGTTCAATGAGCAAAAGTAGCAGAAATGCTTATGGCAAAGAAAGGGGGGAGGCAGACATGATTTGGCATAATTGAGCAGGTTAAGTCATCGGCAAAGCGTGAGGAGGGAGCACTGGATTTCCTTTCTTTCATTTTTTTTGTCTTTTTGGGGCCACACCCTTGGCATATGGAGGTTCCCACGCTAGAGGCTGAATCCAAGCTGTTGCCACTGGCCTACACCACAGCCACAGCCACACCAGATCTGAGCCATGTCTTCGACTTACATCACAGCTCATGGCCACGCTGGATCCTTCACCCACTGAGCGAGGCCAGGAATCGAACCCGCATCCTCATGGATCCTCGTCAGGGTCTTAACCCCCTGAGCCACCACAGGAACTCCAGGGAACTGGGTTTTCCAAAGCCCAGCTCAGGGTTTTCTCATGGCGCCTTTATCATCTCTGTCACTTTATTTTTGTTTGTGTCTGCAGCCCTTCGGGGATGGCAACATCACTTCGCTGTGTGCTGGTTTTCAAATTCTCCCTGCTTCCCATCAAGTGCATACCATGAGGCGCACACAATAATTGCTTTTCCCAGATCCAAGAATTTAAATTACATTTTGTTTTGCAGGCTTCATGATACCCCTATGAGGTCATTGAAAACACCTGGGGATGTTTGGAAACCAGACCTAAGAACGGCCTTCTGGCAACGTGTGCGGCAGGGTTCCCGCAGTTAAGAAAGAATACGAAGTGCTCTGCCCGCTGTTTTCCTCCTTGCATGTGTTTCTGCTCCTGTGCTTTGACTTTGTGTTCAGGTCCGCTGGACAGGCTGGCCCATGCTACTGAGGCGTCAAAAGCCTGGGCAGAAGTAAGCACTTCCCTTCCAAATTGCCCATGAATTTAAGCAAAGAGGTTTGACTTCAATGATCAAACGAATTGTTTTTATTCTATTCCTGGCTTGGTGCAGCCCCGTGGAAACCAGAACTGTGACCCACCAGTCACTTACAGCTACCAAGCCCTTGAAATGGGGCTACGCTGAAGTTTGAAGACTTAATACCAAAAAAAAAAAAAAAAACAAACTCTCGTAAACTCTCCATAACAATTTTAAAGTCGCTCTCATATTAAAATAATAATGTTTTAATGTATTAGTTAAATATACTATATTATTAAAGTTAATTATACCTACTTCTTTTTTCTTTTTTAACGTGGCTGCTAGAAAATTTTATATTACATCCGCGATTTGGATTACATTTCTTTTTTTAAAAAATATTTTGGGTTTTTTTTTCTTTTTTAAAAAATATTTTGTGGTGGATTTTTTTTTTGTTTGTTTGCTTGTGTTTTTACGGCTGCATCAGTGGCATATGGACGTTCCTAGGCCAGGGATTCAATCAGAGATGAGGCTGCGACCTACGCCACAGCTGGGGCAACATCGGATCTTTAACCCACAGAGCTGGCCCAGGGGTCAAACTTGTGCCGCCACAGCAACCCAAGCCATGCAGTCGGATCCTTAGCCCACGGGGCCACAGCGGGAACTCCTTGAATTACGCTTCGATTGGCCAGCTCTAGTAGAGACAGTGTACCTAGCACAATAGACTACTGAAGCAAAAAATCATAAAGATGGAATCAGGAACAGAGACAAAGAATTTATCCCGGGGGTGGGGGGAGATAGCGTATTTTAGATAAAAACAAAACTTGGCTTGAATATAAATTCTGCCATAATTTCCATTTCGCAGTGCAATCCGCTAATGAGCTAATGGTCAGAGTTGATAGTGAGTGGAAAGCACTCTCTATTTTAGCATCAGTGGGCACGGTATTTCCTCTTGAATGAAACACTCTTCCTAACCTTTGGGTCGCTGTTCTGGTTTTCTGTATTTTCCTCCATCACCTCTGGACTGTGAGCTCTTTGAGGACAGAGACTTTGTTTATTAGCCATCTCTGGGAGTGACCAGACATCCTGGATGCCCAGGATTGAGGGGCTTCCGGGACGTGGAACTTCCAGTGCAAAAGGCTCTGGTTAGTCCCCAGAGTGGGAAAAATAGCCCCCAAATCCTTCGGCATTCCCTCTGCATGACATGGGATAAGTGCTCAATAAATGTTAAACTTGTACTAAAAATTGTGAACTTGTGCTGAGTATTTTCCCATATGTGTGTAGACAACCCTAATAGAACCAAAGTGCCTTCTAACTTAAGGAAGGATTATGGGGCATTTTTAAAAACGCAGTGATTGACCAGGGGCTGCTGCATTTGGAGATCTCCTTTCCAGCATCAGCACTGCAAGAACCATCTTTGGTCCCTGTCGATGGCACTTCCGTCTTCCTCCCCTTGACCTCATCCCCACCGACTGTGGGTAACATCCACAGCCCCAGTCTGCACCACCTGACATAGGGGGCCGTCACCATAGCCAGGGACCCTACTCAGGCCCCCTTCACTACTCCTAGCCGGGGGGACAGCTAGCTGTCTGAGCTGCAGGTGTTCCAAGGCATATTGTCTGTCAAGCCAAGCGCTGTGGTTGTGGGTTTGGGACGGCAGAGGAGTAAAGGCGGTGTGAGAAAGATCGAGGAGCTAACGGCACAAAAGAAGAATTCCTTGATCTGCTACTTGCTTCATCCAGGAAGAATGTTAGCATACATGGTACCTGGGCTCTGTGACCCCAGCTCAGAAGCTTCCACAGCAGAGCGAGGCTGTGCAGTGGTTCAGCATCTGTGCCCCAGCATCACAGCCCTAAGTTTAATTCTGGTTCTGTGAGTTGATGAACTTCTCCAGGCTCAGTTTCTTAGCTGTACCTGGTAACAAGGATGCCCACTGGACAGCTTATTCGAAAGAGGAAATGGGCCGACGGATACAAAGTGATTTGTGCAGTTCCTGGCAGTACCAGACGTAAGGGCCAACTCTAGTTGTATCCTCTCACTCAAGGTCAAGAGAGAAAGTTGGTACAGGGAAAGGTCATGGGCTCTGGGGTAACACCTGAAAATATTTCCGTTCAGACCCACACAACTGTGATCCTAGACAAGCAATTTCATCTCTCTGCCCTTCAGTTTACCTACCCGTAAGGTAGAGCTCCACCCTGCAGGGCTGCTGAGAAAATTAAATGGGGCAAAATAAGTATGGTACCCAGTACACGCCCGTCGATCCAGGTAACTGGCAGGATTTTTCCGTATTCGACGTATCTCTTTCTCCCATCTGAGAGTCTCAGATTTTCTCTCTTCCAGTGCACTCCACGTTCCCAGCTCCCACGCCCAGCCGCGTACTGGAGCTTCTCTAGAAACTAGCCCCAGAATGCTAATATCCTGCCCAGCACTCAAAGCCCAGCTCGAGCCCACGTCCTCAAATATTCTTTCCTCTCGGCAGGCAAAGAAGGCGGCTGTCCCTTTAGTCATCTGTCCCCTCATCGAATCCACTCCAGCGAGTCAAGTTGCATCACCCTTGGAACCAGCGATTAAGATACATCAGTAATTCTTAGAGGATGGCAAGATAGAGAAAAGCAATGATAAGACAGTGAGTGTTCTAAACCCACTCACGTAACCTTTCCCCTTTTTGAAATTCATGACAAAATATTTTTATTGGATATAAACACGGTAATGACAGATAATAGTTGCTATTTTTTCAACGTCCTTACTTGACACAATTAAACGTAGGCAGCCTTAGGTTGATCACCAAAAGGTTTTTTTTTGGGGGGCGGGGGGGAGGTCTGGGTTTTTGGTTTTGTCTGTTTTCGTATTTTATTGACTGGCAAAAAAAAAAAAAAAAAAAACCAAAGAGTCTAGGAGCTACTTTACGGTGTACAATGGAGAGAAAGGACATAAAGGAGCAGGAGCAGGAGCATGTAAGAGGCACCGGTCAGAATCTGGAGTCTCAGAGTTCCCGTCGTGGCGCAGTGGTTAACGAATCCGACTAGGAACCTTGAGGTGGCGGGTTCGATCCCTGCCCTTGCTCAGTGGGTTAACGATCCGGCATTGCCGTGAGCTGTGGTGTAGGTTGCAGACGCGGCTCGGATCCCGCGTTGCTGTGGCTCTGGCGTAGGCCGGTGGCTGCAGCTCCGATTCAACCCCTAGCCTGGGAATCTCCATATGCCTCGGGAGCGGCCCAAGAAATAGCAACAATAACAACAACAACAACAACAACAAAAAAGACAAAAAAAAAAAAAAAAAAAAAAAAGAATCTGGAGTCTCCATGGGAGCCAGCAGAAGGCAGCCCCCCAGCAATTCTGTCTAGGTGCTAATGGGGCACCCACATAAACCAATCCACAGTTAAAAGTGTAGTCAGCACTCTGTTATCCATAGGTTCTGCCTCTTAGATTCAATCACCCACAGACTGAAAATATTTGGAAAAAAAAAAATCAGAAAGTGCCAAAAAGCAAAACTTGAATTCGCTGGCATGGGCAACTATTTATATAGCATTGACATTGTATGGGCAACTATTTATATAGCATTGACTGTTCTGAGTAATCCAGAGATGGCTGCAAGTATTCGGGGGGCTGTGTGTAGGGTATTGCAAATACTGTGCCATTCTGCACAAGGGGCTTGAGAACCCGCTGAGTTTGGGTATTTGTGGAGGGTCTTGGAACCCATCCCCTGCAAATACTAAGGGACAACTCCGTGTCCTTTCGCCAGGATGAGGGAATGATCGTCTCTTTCTAACTCCAGGTTGCAACAGGTAAGACCAGCTCCACCAGCTCTAAAGCAATGACATTCAAATTTCAATTGTATCACAAATGCCCAGAAACTTCCTGAGTCCCAGGCCCACCCACAGAGACTCCGAGTCAGTCCTTTTGGGGCATCTGCATTTTAAACATGCCTCCTGGAAATTGCTGATGCAGGTGGTCCTGAGGCCAGCCGACCTTGCAAACACCAGTACCAGCCACTCTGCTCTCTCTGCCCCGCCCCCATCCTTCATCTTTCCCAGCCTCTGTCCCCATCGATCGTGCACCGGTTTTCACATTTGTGCAGCTCTCAAGTGTCCCTAGCGACTTTTTCCTTGGAACTTTAGTAATGAAAAAGCTCTGGTGGTTCTAGATGGGTAAGTTCTTCTGAATCCAAGTGAGGTCTTATTTCAGGTTTTACCACCTGTTTAAAAGTCACAAGTATTTTGAGTATCTCTAAGTCTGGAGACAAAGCAGCATGCCTACGACCCCACCCCCACCCATCACTGCTTCCAACACCCTTGCAGTGAGAAGCAAAGGCCTCTGCTCTGAACCGCTGACGCGGGGGGAGGGGGGGGGGAAGCAAAAGTGAATTGCTTTTTAGAACAGATGCTTGCAAGCCTATTCACAATCAATTATCTGAATTCAGTACCCCAGGCTTCCAGGTGCCACAGGAAAGAAAACACAACTGAGAAGCTACCTACTCCGACTGATTGAGAAAAAGCAGAGAGGGTAGCTAATGTGGAAACGTCTGCTTTATCATTCTTGTGCTTTATCAAAAATCACTGATTTTGTGGAGTTCTTCTGTAGCAGAGCTGGTTAAGGATCCAGGGTTGTCACTGCCATGGCTCAGGTCGCTGCAGTGGCGCAGGTTCAATCCCTGGCCTAGGAACTTCCATATGCTGTGGCCAAAAAAAAAAAAAAAAAAAAAAAAAAATCGCCAGCTTTACTGACTTCACCTTTAGCCTATACAGATGATATTTATCCATTTTCTTGTTTTAATCGCCACTTAGTGCGGCTGTCATTTTAACTTGCAAAATTCTTGACCAATATTTATGCAAATAGCCCAAAAGAAACAGAAGAGAACCTTTCCTGGGGGGCCCCCCCTCTGGCAGCCTGTATTCTGGTGTTTATCCAGAATCAGAAAGACTATTTTTCTTTTTATGGCTGCACCTGCAGCATATGGATATTCCCAGGCTAGGGGTTGAATCAGCTGCAGCTGCCAGCCTATGCCACAGCCACGCAACACTGGCATCTTAGCCACATCTGTGAACTACACAAAGGCTCACGGCAATGCCAGATCCTTAACCCACTGATCGAGGCCAGGGATGGAACCCGCATCCTCATGGATACTAGTCAGATTCTTAATCTGCTGAGCCTCAGATCTCAGATCTCAGCAACTCCCAGAATCATAAAGACTTTTGAAAAGACTTTGCACATGGAAAAAGTCTCCAAGAGACTGATTTACAAAATGCTAGCTAGGACCCAACTTCACTCATCAAAGAGCTGAGTTTCTGGAGAAGTGAATTTTAGGAGCCTAGGAATAAAGCCTAGATAGATTGGGTAAGTGTAGGAAGGATAAGCCAAGCAAAGAATTCCTTTGCTTTACACAAAGAATAATTGAAAAAGGAAGCATGTGCATGAAGAGTTTGGGGGAAGGGTGCTCATTCTTGTGTTAAAAGAACAGAAAGGGACCATATTTTGCTTTAAAAAATTTTTTTTTTGGTGCAAGGCAGATGGGCTGTTGATTGACACAAATCCTTGAATAAATGAATCTCTAGCACTGGGGAGCGGGCAGCGACAGAGGGAGAGGGGGGGATGGTGGGAAGAAGTCTGTGCACATGCAACAGACAACTTTTTACGGAAAGGGGAATTAAAAGCAAGAATTCAGGGCATTTCATAACTGTGGCATTTTATTCTTGCTTTATGTGATTATTGGGAATTACCTGCTGAAAGCAAGAGCCCAGCCTAGTGTTAGTGTTTGACGGTCCCTTCCTTTCCTCTCATTTAAAATCTGTGTCTCGGAGTTCCTGTTGGGGCTCAGCGGTTAACGGATCTGACTAGCATCCATAAGGACGCAGGTTCTATCCCTGGCCTCACTCAGAGGGTTAAGGATCTGGTGTTGCCATGAGCGGTGGTGTAGGTGGAAGATGCAGCTTGGATCCTGCGTGGCTGTGGCTGTGGTGTAGGCCTGCAGCTACTGCTCCGATTTGACCTCTAGCCTGGGAACCTCCATATGCCATGGATGTGGTCCTAAAAACCAAATAAATAAATAAATAAATAAATATAAAATCCATGTCTCTTCCCTGGTTTTCATTTGGACAAATCTGGAGTGTGGGGAAAAAAAAAAAAAAAAAAAAAAAAAAAAAAAGGCCTTCTGATATATGGAAGGCTTTCTATAACCAACCTTCTCGAAAGAACAGGAACTGTCAAATTCAGGTTTTCTAGAATCCCAAAGTCCAATGATGAAGCATTGAAAGGTAGATCCGGAGTTCCCCGTCGTGGCGCAGCGGAAACGAATCCGACTAGGAACCATGAGGTTGTGGGTTTGATCCCTGGCCTCGTTAAGTGGGTTAAGGATCCAGCGGGGCTGGGGCTCTGGCGTAGGCCAGCAGCTGTAGCTCGGATTCGACCCCTAGCCTGGGAACCCCCATATGCCACCGGTGCAGCCCTGAAAAGACCAAAAAAAAAAAAAAGGAGGGTACTGCCAAGGTTCAGGTGAACCAGCTGGTGGCAGGGTGTGGGCTCCAGCCCAGGCCTCTGGGGCAAGCCCCCCATCATCTCTGCCGGGCTCCCAGTGGCTCTTGCTGGTGAGCCAGGCAGAAGCTGCTCCGCCTCTGACATTACCAATCACCCGAGGGAGACGCCGTATTTGAAAAGGAAGAGGCTTCGTGGAGCCGGAAGGAAAGGAAATCCTAGAGTGAAGCCCCACGTGGGGGAAGTTGAGCCTCCTAGGAGATGCGCTTGGGGCTTCCTGCGGGACGACGGCAGCAGGCTGAAAACATCCTGCCGAGCCGCCGCAGGCGTTCTGATCCCGCGGAAAGAGTGATGGGCTTCGGAGCCCATTCCAAAGTACGGATTTTCGTTCCGGTCCTGTTACTTGCGTATAGTTTGACCTGGGACAAAGTACTCAAGTTTTTAAAAATCTCAGGACCGTGACACAACAGGAACACCACCAGGTCTCTTGCAGGGTGGTTGTGCTTAGAATACCATGGAATCTCCTTTCTTGCCTGTCTAAAAGCTCCGTAAAAATTATTTTCATTTCCCTGCTCCCTCTGCCTTCTTCCCACCTCCCCTCCAACTCTCTAGTCCAACCCAAACACCTCACCCCTGCTGTGCCTATGTGCCGAGGCAACTTATTTCAGAGTCTCGTAGGGGGATCATTTGAGGAAAGCTAACATCAAGGTACTTCCACTTGGCAAGGCTTGCAAGCGCTGAGAGCAGGGGCTCCAGGTGGGGCCCATGCTCCACACCTGATCTGAAGGAGTTCCCCACTGGAGAAACTGCCTCCCGGTCTTGGTCCAGGTCCCCGGAGCAGGTGGGTCCCCAGGGGGCTTGAAGTCAGAGGGTGAAGAGCCAGTCAAGGGAGGGCAGCAGATGAGGGAATGGAAGAGGCTGGACCCCCAAAGGAGGTGGGGGAGGTGAATCCGGGAGATGCCCAAGTCAGCCGGGGGAGCCCACCGGAAGGAGGTCTTGCAGGTAGAGGGGGAGTGCGGTCAAGGGAGGGGCGACCCTAAAAGCACCTCCAGGAAGTCTGTGGCAGGACTCGCGGGCAGCAGTCCTGGTGGAAGGCTGCTTTGCAGCTATGTGCACAGAGCACTAACGGTGGATAAAGTCAATTCATAGGTGGAGACCCGCAGATGGAGGCTGCCCCAGGGGCTCAGCGCCTGGCACCAGTCTCCGAGGAGGGCCACCTGCATTGACCGGAAGCGCCTGTGGCGGACCCCTCACACACCCTGGTCACAGCCCTCCTATTCCCCCTTAGCCACTCACCTTACCCTAGAAAAGGGGACCTGCTGGCCTTGTAAGGAAGTCCCCCGCCTCCCAGCCCATCACGCCCTGCTTCCTGGTGCTGCTGCCACCTGCTCCTGCTCCAGATCCCCGCGGAGGCGTGCGCCCCTGCTGGGGGGCCCCACCCCCAACCCAGGGACTGAATAAAGGACAGCAAAGTGCTCACTAGCTTTGTTTTGCTTTTGTCCTCTGACAGCATAAACATGGGCGAACTGTGTCAATTCGACCTAGCAAAGCTGGTGGGAGAAGGAAGCGCGGAGTTTAAGGAAGGGAGCAGGGAGGCGGAGCTCACCCCGGCGCTGCCCACCGGGAACCCAGGAACGAGCCAGACCCCAGGCCCGTGGGAGAGAGGTGAGCAGGGGATGGGGCCGGACTGGGGAGAAACTTGGCCTAAGCATTTGTATTCTTTTTAAAAATGTATGTTTACCTTTATGGCTGCATGCACGGCGTATGGAAGTTACTAGGCTAGGGATTAAATCTGAGCCTCTGCTTCAACCTACACCACAGCAGAGGCACCGGCACCAGATCCGTTAACACTCTGCCCCAGGCCGGGGACTGAACCGGCTTCTCCCCAGATATGGAGGTTCCCAGGCTAGAGGGCGAATCAGAGCTGCAGCTGCCGCCCTGCACCACAGCCACAGCCACGCAGGATCCAGCTGCCTCAGCTCAGGACAACTCACTGAGCCAGGCCAGGGATTGAAACTGTGTCATCATGGATACTAGTCGGGTTTGTAACCTGCCGAGCCACAATGGGAACTCCTGCAGTCAGATTCTTAACCCACTGTGCCGCAGCGGGAGCTCCAGGATCTGTATTTTTTTTAAGCTTCCCCATGGATTCCCTTTGGGAGCGTTTCTCCTTTTAGGAGAGGAAGCCAGCTGACCACCTGCCCGGTCTCCACACCTTCTTTCACTTGATGGAAAACCCATGTCTGTGGCCAGGTTTTTCTTATGAAGGGACATTAACAAGGCATTATAGGCACAATATAAAGGCCCTCTAAAAATGTTTCCACCCTGAAATAAATAGAATGGTAAAATAGAAAAAGAAAGTTGGCAAAATTAAAATGAAGAAATGTTTAAATGCCTGCAACATTTAAGTTTCTGTCAACCACTCAAATATAATTCAGCTCGTATTTTGTTACACAAAAATTATAGCCAAATATTTAATGCTGTTCCTCAGTTTCTTCTTCTGTATAATGGGTACGTAATAATAGCACCTTTCTCATAGGTATTTTTAATGCTCCTTTACCATTGGTGGGACGAAATGTGATTACCTGTAGAACTTGTAGAAAGGCCCCGGCGCACTGCACGCAGGTGTAATGTTATAAACGAAGTGATTGATAATGACGAAGATGGTGGAGCTCCCTTTGTGGCTCAGTGGTTAACAAGCCCGACTGGGATCTCCGAGGATGCGGGTTCAATCCTGGGCCTCGCTCAGTGGGTAAAAGAGCCGGCGTTGCCATGAGCTGTGGTGTAGGTCTCAGACGCATCTCGGATCCCAAGTTGCTGTGGCTGTGGTGTAGGCTGGCAGCCTCAGCTCCGATTTGACCCTTAGCCTGGGAACTTCCACGTGCCACGGGTGCAGCCCTAAAAGAGCAAACAAAAATAATAATAACGAAGATGGTGATGATGGCAATGATGATAAAAGCAAACATTTGCCATGAAATACACTCGCAGTATACCGAGCACTTATCACATTGACAGGCCTTTCTCTAAAAGACACTTAGACCTGCCAGTCTAAAGCCAAACCGTGGCTGTCTATAAATAGACTGCCAGCTGAATGTCCCTCACGGCTGATGAGGATGTGGCGTGGTGCTTTCACATCACGAAGGGTGCCGAGAAGTTTCACATCCATAATTTTGTTTACCCCTTATTGCTGCCCTTCGAGGCAGGCAGTGAGGGCAGAGCCGTGCAATGTCAAGTGCCAGGGTTACGTGCATGCTCGGCCTGAGATTTCCAGCACGTCCTTTAGCCTCATAGGCTCAATCTGCTCATCAGTGAATTGGGAGAGAATTTCTGCCTTGCAGAACCCACGGCCTTGTGGGAATCAAGAGGAAGGCTGAAGGTCAACATGCTAAACCTGGAGGCCCCCATACCAATATCCCATCTGCCCTTCTTTGGGGCCATATGAAGACAAAGACGGAGAGAGGTGACCTGACCTGTGCACAGGCCCGCAAGTGGGAGGGCAGGACAGGAATCGGGGTCAGCGTGTCCTCCTTCACACAGCACGGCTTCCTGAACCACGACACGGCAAAGAAGGCAGAGACTCGGGACCCACAGACCCCTGCGGTCAGCGTTTGTACAGCATCTCAGCCCCATCGACCAGGCCACCCCCTCTCCGTGGGAAGTGTGGCTTCCTGTAACAGCCACTGCGCCGGGTCAAAGCCCTGCAAGGATATTTAACTCTTTGCTACACCCCAACTTCTGCTACGGTTGTGACGTCCCGTGTCGCCTAAAGTTCCTGCGATGCACTTGTCGTCCTGAGTGGGAGAATCCATTTCTGGCTGAACTCATGATAACAAGCGCTCCCATTTCCTGAGTGCTTCGTATGGATGCTTTGCCCACATTATCTCACACAGTCTTCACGGCGGCCCTCTGAGGGTGTAGGTGCTGTTACTACCCTCCTCCCTCAGGTTGGGGAAAACCTAGACCCTGACAGGTTAGGTGACACTTCCAAGGTTGTGCAACCACGTAGGCTGTCCGAGAAGCCAGTGCTCATAATCGCCCCAGTGTTTCTGCGGGAATGGCCCGCAGACCACATATATCAGAATCCCCTGATGGCCACACCTCCTCCCCAACTACCAGATCAGATGGCACTAGGTGGGAAGACCGGAGCCCGGGAATCTGCATTTCTCTTAGGTCCACTGGTGATTCCCGTGGATATCCACGTCTGAGAACCTTCCTGATGCAAGACAGATAAGGAACGGAGCAGTTCAACGTCAATTCAAATGCATCTCTGACGTCCTTGTGGCCACAAAAAGCCAAGACTCTTTCCCCTGAAAATCTGCTGAACAGTCTACACAGCTTCTCTTGAGCAGGTCTGCGGGGGACAAGGCTGTTCCCGTTGATTGACAGGGATTTTAGCATGAATGTTTAATGGACAGGGCAGCCAGTACACTTGGCTAATGTCGTATTCCAAGCTCTACTTGCTACTGAAGGGATTTGCCCTCCCTTAATGCATGTCTACATCCTATCCCAGTCCTTCCAACAGCACTCTCCACACAGATAATGTCAGTTCAGGGAGCCTCTTTTTCCCAGCTCTCAGTTTAAGATAGCACTTACTCTTATCTTGAGATAAGGGGTCTTTGTGCCGATGGAACGCCACTGGGCAGTGTCTTGATTTTTATCATTTCCTGTCCAGGCCCTCCATGCCCTCTTGGTCACAACCCATTGGCAGAATCGGCTTGGCTCTTGTCATTCAGAAGAATTGTTCATGCCTTTCCTTCTCTGTCTACCTCTCTCTCTGTCTCTCCTTCCAGCCTCTGATGTTTCCAACTTGCAAAAAACTGGGGTCCAAGATTGTTCTTGGGATTTGTTTAAGCCAATTAGAAGGACAATCATACTTAATAGTGAAAGATGAAATATTTTCCATCTTAGATCAGGAAAAAGGCAAGTTCTCTCTTTACCACTGAAGTAAAAAAAATGCATTGCTGGAGTTCCTGTCATGGCACAGCAGAAACAAACCGGACCAGGAACCATGAGGTTGCGGGTTTGATCCCTGGCCTCGCTCAGTGGGTTAAGGATCCGACATTGCCGTGAGCTGTGGTATAGGTTGAAGGCACAGCTCAGATCTGGTGTTGCTGTGATTGTGGTGTAAGCTGGCGGGTACAGCTCCAATTTGACCTCTAGCCTGGGAAGCTCCATATGCCTCAGGTGGGGCCCTAAAAAGACAAAAGACAAAAAAAAAAAAAAAAAAAGCATTCCTACTGAAAAGGAACAGGTAAAACTGTCTTCAGGCACAGATGACACAATATTGTATGTAGAAAATCTCAAAGGATCTACAACAAACTACTAGAACTAATAAATGAATTGAGTTAGGTCACAAGATATAAGAATCATGCACCAAATCAATTATATTTCTATACATTAGCATGAAACAATCCAAAAATAAAATTAAGAACAAAATTCCATTCACAATAGCACCAAAAATATGTGTAGCAATAATTTTCTTTTCTTTTCTTTTCTTTTTAGGGCTGCACCCATGGCATATGGAGGTTCCCAGGCTAGGGGTCGAATTGGAGCTGTAGCCGCTGGCCTACACCACAGCCACAGCACCGCGGGATCCAAGCCATGCTTTCGACCTACACCACAGCTCATGACAACACCAAATCCTTACCCTACTGAGCAAGGCCAGGGATCGAACCTGTGCCCTCATGGATACTAGTCAGATTCGTTTCCGTTGAGCCATGACAGGAACTTCTGTGTAGCAATAAATTTTATAAAAGAAGTACAAGACATACACTAAAAATAACAAAACAGGAGTTCCCACTGTGGTGCTGAGGATTAAGGATCTGGTACTGCCACAGCTATGGTGCAGCTGCAGCTCAGATTGGATCCCTGGCCTGAGAACTTCCATATGCCATGGGTGTGGCCAAAAAAGAAAAAAAAAAAGGCAAAACATAGATGAGACATGTTAAAGAAGATCTAAATAAATGGAAAGCCATTCCACGTTCGTGACTAGGAAGATTCAATGGTTTATTGGTGGTTTTTTTTTTTTTGTCTTTTTGTCTTTTTGTAGGGCAGCACCTGCGGCATACGGAGCTTCCCAGCCTAGGGGTCTAATCGGAGCTATAGCTGCTGACCTACACCACAGCCACAGCAACACCAGATCCACAGCAACACTGGATCCTTAACCCACTGGGGGAGGCCAGGGATCGAACTCGCAACCTCATGGTTCCTAGTCAGATTTGCTTCCCCTGCACCATGACAGGAACTCCATTTACTTACTTACTTTTGTCTCAATATTGTCAATGCAACAATACTCCTTCAAATTGATTTTTAATTGAACACATCTCCATCAAAATTCCAGCAAGCTTTTTGTATATGTTTACAAATCAGTCTAAAGTTTATATGGAAATGCAAAGGAAACCAAAACAGCTAAAACAAATTTTTTAAAGAGAACAAAGGTGGAGGCCTTCTACCGCTCAATATCAGAGGGTCCTATAAAACCTCCGTAGTCAAGACAGTGGATATGGTGCAAGGACAGACTTGGAGAAAATGGAACAAAGTCAACAGTCCAGAAAGGAACCTCACATTTAAGGTGACCTGATTTTTGGCAAAGGTGCAAAAACAATTTAATAAGCAAACTGCAGCCTTGCCAAAAAAAAAAAAAAAAAAAGTACTGGCATTGGATATCTATACGCAGAAAAGTGAACCTACTTCACAAAATACCAAAAAATTACCCGAAAGACCTCGGGATCATAGATCTAAACATAACAGCTAAAACTATAACATTTATAGGAGAAAATCTTTGTGACTTTGGATGAGGCAATTTTTTTTTTTAGATAAGCAACCCATTAGAAAAAACAACTGATAAATTACATTTCACCACAATAAGCAACTTTACTACTTCAAAAAACACAATCTGATAAGGCGCTTGTTTCTAGAATCTAAAAGAACCCATAGCTCAACAATCAAAGACAAATAATGAAATCAGAGCGTGGACAAGGGATGTCGACAGGCCATTTCCCAAAGGTGTACGAATGACGAGTAGCCACATGAAGAGTTGCTCAACACCATTAGTTACTAGGAAAATGCAAATTAAAACCACAATAAGATAGTAGTTTACATCTGCTAGAATGACTATAACCAAAGAGAGAGAGAACATCAAGCGTTGATGAGGAAATAGAAAAACTGGAACTTCTCACACTGCCAGTGACAATGGAAAGTGGTACAGCCACCTTGGAAAACTGTTTGGCAGGTTTTCAAAAGGTCAAATGTGGTTATGACATGACCCAGTAATTCCCCTCCTAGATAGCTAACCAAGATAAATGAAAATATGTGTCCACACAAGACACGGTATGTAGAAGTTCATAGCAGCATTAGTCATAAGAGCCAAAAAGTGGAAATAACCCAAATGTCCATCACCTGACAAATGGACAAACAAAACATGACACATCCACAGAACAGATGTTATCAATAAACAAAGATCAAAGTACTGATTCGTGTTACAGCATGGATGAACTTCAAAAACATTATACCAGGGGAAGAAGTTAGTCACAAAAGACCAGAGTGGATGACTCATTTATAGGAAATGTCAGGACTAGACCAGCTTTAGAAACAGGTAACAGATTCCTAACTGTCAGGGGGTAGGTGGAGGGAGAATAACGAATGACCAGTAAGGGATGCAATGTTTCTTTTGAGGATGATAAAACTGTTCTAAAATACAAGGATGGCGATACTGCACAAATCTGTAAAGACACGAAAAACCATGAAACAGCCATGGAACACTGAACATTAAATAGGTGAACTTTACGGTATGTAAATTATGTCTCAATAAAACTTAAAAAATCCTAATAACAGCAAAAATAACACTTAAGAAAATGAAATGACGAAACATAAACTGGGAAAAAGGATTTGCAAATCACATTCATGGTAAAGAACTTGTGTCCAGAATACGTAAAGCACATTTATAACAATAATAAGAAGACAAATGATCCAGTTAAATAATGAGGAACACATTTAAGTAGACATTTCACGAAGGAAAATATACCAATTGCTAAAAGCATGTGAAAAGATGCTCAAGGGCACTTGTCATTAGGGAAAATGGAAATTAAAATTAAAACGAGATACCACTTCATATCTTCCAGAATGGCTACTATCAAAAAGACAGATTGTGTCCAGTGTTGGGAAGGATATGTAGAGATTGGAACACTCAGACTTTGCTGATGGGCACGTAAAATGGTACCGCCAATTTGGAAACAGTTTGGCAATTTCTTAAAAAGTTTAATATAAAGTTACACACAATCCAGAAATTCCACTCTAAGAATCTAGAGAAACGAAAACATATGTTCAGCTGCTTGCGAGTCAGCAGCTTTATCATAGCCCAAACCCAGAAACAATTCAAACATCCATCAACTGATAAAGGATAAAGAAAATGTAGCATACGCTACAAAATTTTTTCTTTATTCCTATGAGCAATCTTTTATTTATATGAAATATTATTTAGGAAACAAAGGAAGGAAGAAAAAGAGAGAATAAAGAAGGAAGGAAGGAAGGAAGAAAGGAAGGAAGGAGCCTCAAAAATATGATGATAAGCAAAAGAAGCCCGGTGCAAAAGACTGCCTACAATCTGATTCCACTTACTTAAAATAGCCAGAGGTAAATTTATAGAAACAGAAAGCAGATCAGCGGTTGCCTTGAGTTGGGAGTGGGAGGAGAGATAAATTGTAAGTAAACATGAGGAAACTTTTGGGGAGTGATAGAAATATACTAAAACTAGAAATCACGAAACCACATGCTTACCATGGGTGAATATAGTATGCAAATTACACCTCAGTAAACACTTTAAGATACCACTTCACCCTCACTGGAAGGGCTAACGTTTAAAAGCCTGGCGACCACATGGGTTGCAGTGGGAACCGTCATGCATTGCTGGCAGGTTGTGGTGCAACCCCCTCACAAAACCCTGTGGCAGTTTCTTGAGACATTAACGTACATCAACCTTGAAGCCAGGAATTCTCCTTCCTAGGTCTTTCTTTACCCGTAAGAAATGCAAGTATCTGACCGTGAAAGGTGTGTACTTGAATGTTCATGGCCACGTCCATCATTCATCATTAGACACAATGGGAAACCTACCCCAGGGCTCATCAATAGCAGGTAAAGGCATGGCCGCACTGCGGTGCCTCCCCCAGGGAAGGGCCCACTCCCACCAGCACCCAGACACGCGCGGCTTTGTGGGTGAATCTCACAGCCCTTAGACTGAGTAAAAGAAACCAGGTACAAAGGGCATATACAAAGAAGGGCAATTCTGTTTACGTGCGGTTCTAGAACAGGCAGAATTCCGTTTATGCGACTTTCCTGCGGTAGCAGGGATCTGATAAATGGTTGTGGAGCAGGCCGAGGGAAGGACGACCCCGGGGGACTGTTCCGGGGACCAGCAAAGGTTTTAGATTTTGATCACAGGGTTGGTAGGTACCCAGCCTATATACCTGTCAAAAATCATCAACCTGGGGGCTTAACGTGTACATTTTATTGAACGTAAATGATACATTAATAGAGTTTTTGAAAAAATGAACTTATTAGCTTCCCTCCAAATTGCCTCGCTCCATCAAGGACAATACATCTTCCAAGTTAGGTTAAAAACCTTAAAGGTACTGTTGAGTTTCCCTCCTCCGTGTCTTCCAGACCCAACCTCTGCGAAATCGCTGTTCATCACCAGCTCCTCCCGTACTGTGCTTTTATTGTGTTCATCTGTCTTGCACAGACAAAAGCAGAGACAGAGCAAGGAGGAGGAGGTGGCAGAGGAGAATTTACAACTAGAGAGTCCTTGTTTGTTATTGTTTTGTGTGGGGAGTAGGATTTAAACTTAAGTGTTATGTCGTGTTTCTGATATTGGCAACAAGTGCTGAAGCAGAAAAATGTGGTGCTTAATAGCTTGGACTCTGGAGCCAGAAGGACTGGCCTCCAGGGGATCCCAGCTCTACCCTTATAAGCTATGTGGCTTTGGGCAAGTTTCTTAATCCCTCTGAAACTCAGTTTTCCCATTATTACTCTACTGTTACTGCTAAGAAAACAACCACACGCCACTCTAAAGCAGTCTCTGCTCTCTGAGCATTTCATCTTTCCACTACAGGAGTCAATGTGAGAAAACAAACAAACAAAAAGGAACAACGAGCTAGATGCTCTCCCAGAGGAAGCGACCGAGTGCTGTGGGAGACGGGGAGAGGAGCACCAGCCAGTGCGACAAACTTCAGAGTCTGAGGGCAGAGTCCCCAGACCAGCCTCACTGACTCCAAGTTCCCCAAGTCAACCTCAGGCTCTATAATTCATTAGAATGACCCGGAATTTGCAGAAAGCTATTCTTCTCATGGCTGGAGTTTAATTACAGAGAAAGGATCTAGATAAAATCAGTCAAAGGATGGGACACACAGGGCAGCGTTTGAGAGGGTTTCGGATGTGACATTTCCATGGTCCACTCCCTTGTGAAATCAGGAAGCGTTACTCACCGAGCATCAATGTTTGACAAGACACGTGGAGAACTGCCAATGAGGGAAGCTCACCTGAGCTTCAGTGTCCAGTGTTTTCACAGGAGCTTCACTACATAGGCATGATTGATTGATGATTGATTGATTGATTGATTGACTCCATGTGGGCGAACTCAGTCTCCAGGTCCAATGACACTACCTGATCCAAAGCCCTGACCCTAAATCACATGTTTCTGGTGTGGCCACGCTCTACTCTCAGATTGCTGGATATGGCCAGTCTTCCCCCAAAACCTGGGGCAGCCGGCCCCTGCCCTAAACAATACCTCTCAAAAGCTCAGGATAAAGGCCAGGCTTTCCCTTTGTAAAAATCCAAATTCCTTAGTACACAGGATCTAACCCATATTTGGCAGTCAGCTAGGGTTTATAGTTAGGACTGAGATAAGTGGAAGTCTCACTGAATGAGGTTTATGAATGAATCTGGCAGAATCCACACTGGATTGATTCGTTACTCCTATTTTAAATGTTTAAGACATCCCTATTTTTATATAGTTAAATATTTTTAATTTTTAATAATTTTTACCTCTAGACTTTTGTCTTATCTTGGCCACCTCTTTCTTCTTTTTTCTGTTACCTCCTTATGACTATTTTATATTTTCCTAAAATTTGAAGGTTTTGAAGGTTTTTAAGAAAAACTGAGGGTTAAACACATACATTTTTAACTGGGAGAAAGTAAAAGAATAGCCAAAACCAGGTTCTTCGGGAGTGTCCTTTTTTTTTTTTTTTTTCCAGTTAAGTAATCGATGCTTTGGTCTATATTGTAGTGTAATTCAGAGTTGTCCAAGATGGGTTTTTGTCAAGGCTTCATTGTACCTGATTTTTACAAGACCGTCACTTAGCAAAAGCAGTTTCCAAATAATTCCTCACTTCAGCCGTCATAGGCAAGACAAGAAGATCAAATCCTTGAACTATTTACTTAGATGAACAGAAATACCGTTTTTTGAAATAACGGATATGCCAGATTTAGCCCTTAAAGGGTTAGGGTAAAATGAAAATCCTTTCAGTAATAGTCGAAATCTGAGAAAATCTTTCAAGGAAATTAAACACTTGATCAAAAGGAGGAAAGGGTTATTGTTGAGCGCTGAGCTTAAACAGCCGAGTTGTCTGAGGAGAGGCCTCAATTATCAGAGGTAGACAGTTGTAATACCCTCTCAAGGACATCTGCTTTTCCTCAAGATGTATCTTTGGGGAAATGCAACAGTTTCACTTTCTTTTCGTTCAGATAGAAAAACAAAACAAAACAAAACAAAACAAAAAAAAAAAGGCCTTACCTTTAAAATATGTGAAGGAACTTTTAAAATGTTGAAAAAAAAATCGGAACCAAGAAGGAAGAATTTCGACGTATGCTTCCAGTATAATCTAAGAGACATACCAGCCTAAATCAGGGTCTAAAACATGTTAAAAGTATGTGTCCATGAGACGGTTTGTAAACTGAAATGCAGAAACAAACCCACAGCAAGGTAATAGCGATTCACCCCTCTTGCATGGAACTAAGGGCTTTTATCGTTTGAGCACTTCGGCTCATAGAAAGAGACAGATCCCTAAAATGAGTCAGTTATCGGTTCCTAACTCATCACGCGGCCCCGAAGAGCTGTTTTCCCACGATGCTTTTCTCTCGTGGAAAGACCGAGAATAGTTTACAGTCAGCTGTTCCCCATCTCCCTCATCGTCAACACAACCGCCACATCTAAGTGCCAACTCTGTGCGTGGATATGCCACGCGCTTCCCACAGTTACTTAATTCTCGTAAAGCACTAATGGTTAAAGTACCATTACCCCCGCTTTAGAGAAAAAACCCTCGGGGGATTCCGTCAGGAAGCCGCAGAGGAAAATGCAAGCCTCCAAAGGCCCCCACTCTTTAGCCCTGTGGTTCGATGGTTTAGAAGTTCCTGGGAGCAGCTGTATCCGCCCGGCAGCCCGTGTTCCGGACCGGCACCTGCCACGCTGGTGCTCAGCATTCGCTCAGTGCCTGGAAGGGCAGCGAGGGCTCTGCCATGCCCGTGGCTCTACAGTTGGCAGAAGAGAAGCCCCACAACTCAGCGGGGAATGGGCAGCAAAGAAGCCGATCAGCTTAATGAGGTTGTGAAGATAATTCTGAGGCATCTGGGTCCCAGCAGGAAGTTGATCAATTCCTGAGCTGGACCGAATGGGCCACTTGGTCCCCGGTCAAGTATTTCTTGCACTCGACCCCAACACCCTATGTTAGTAATAGGTGCTTGATAACTCATGAAAGTCAAAAGTTCTTCCTAATATTATTTCAAGGCCAGCATGCTTTCTGTTATAGCATATTCCTTTTCAGGTAAGCATACCAAAAAATTTATTTCATTGATGTATTTAGTCAGAAGTCTTTGCTTGCATGAGACAAGCCCCCAAGGTCTGCTTAAGAAAACAGGCACATCAGTTCTCACTGCCAAAGCGTGAGAAGGGCAGGACGGAGCTGGCCTGAGGGAAGACTGGACCCAAGGGCTCCAGCACCATCAGGATTGTCCCTCCAGCTCTTCAAGGGCCGCACTTGGTGGCTCCAGGCTCACACTCTCAGACAAAGAGTGTGCATGACTCTCCGTAGCTCCACTTTGAAAAATCCTGGGAAGGAGTTGTGACTTCCACCCCAGATCACGTACCAATCTCGTGAACTAATCGCAGAGCCCAGGGATGAAGGCATATAATAAGGCCTCTCCCATTCGGACCATAGCGTTGACGTTGCGGAAAGGCGGGGGCACCACTGTGGACCTCAGAATTATCCGCAGCCTCTCCAGTTCGGGTCCATCAAAAGGTCGTCTCTGAAGCAGGGTCGGACGAGGCAGGGATGTGGCCGGCAGCCAGGAGCCCTGCAAACAGAGCGAGCGTGGGAAAGCCAGGGCCTTCGAGGGAGCAGGGGAGACCCAGACGGACCCCGGCCAGGAAGGCGGACAGGCGGACTGGGCAGGTGCCGCCGACGTCGCGCTGCTTCCGCCAGCCTCGCGCTTTGAAAGCCAGAGTTTCGTTTTTTCCGAGGCGCGGGAGAGAGAGAGAATGCTGGGACTTCAGCACAAGATCGGGTTCCTCGGCTTGGTCCTGAGAAGGGAGGAAGCAAAAGCACCCCTGTCCCGTGTCCCCTTCCCCACTCCAGGACCAAACTGGGGGCCCAACCCAGCCCTTCCTGCAGTCGCTTTTGCAGGGACTGTCGTCTTCCTGCCTGTCAGTGTCACGCCCGCGCGGATGGAGCCCAGCCACCGGAGCCGTTGCGAACCCTCTTTGATGTCATCCTGAGAACTTTTAGGAAAAAAATGAAGAGAGGCAGATAGTCCGAGACAGAGAAAGTGTGGACGAGAAAGAGCAAGCGTTCTTTTCCCCGGGGGGTGGGGGGTCGGGGGGACCTACCTTGAGCTTCGTCACGCCTCGCTGTGACGTGTACGATGCTGGTGTATCTCTCCCTGAATCTTTCATTATATCTTGTCTTTTAAGCATGCCTAGGGGTGTAGTTTTTTTATTGCTTGAGTAAAATTATTGATAAAGAATTAATGAATTGATGGGTTGATTACATAGGCATAAAGCCCTCGTACTTAGTCACAATAAAGACAGAAAGACACTGAGCTTGGTTAAAGGAAAGAATAAAATAAGTGTCTACAACTGATGTTTGGGCATTCGGATGAGCTTGCTTTTTAGACGGTAATCACATCCCTTCCCAAGAATGGAGATGCCGAGAACATTCTAAATGTGTCCATCTTAAGCGCAGGGGGCACTCCATTTTTTCTTTGATAGGAAGCTTCTATTGCTTTACAGCATAACAATAAAAGCATTTGCTGTGACAAAAGAGATGTGTGAAATTACATAGCATTGGGTCTGGTCATAGAAGGTCCTCGATAAACACCTGCTGGATTTAAACCCAAATCTTCCTGGAAAGAAGAAAAGATTTTTGTTTGGCTTGGCATTTCATTGTGCGGCTCCTCCAAACAGCAACCACTTCCTGCTGGTTTGGGCTTGGTCTCTGGAAGGTCAGTGGAATCACACGTTATATATATTTTTTATTTTTATTTTTATTTTTTTGCTTTTTTTTTTTGCTTTTATTTTTAGGGCTGCACCTGTGGCATATGGAGGTTCCCAGGCTAGGGGTTGAATAGGAGCTACAGCTGCCGGCCTATGCCCCAGCCACAGCCACACCAGATCCAAGCCACGTCTGCGACCTACATCACAGCTCATGGCAATGCCGGATCCTTAACCCACTGAGCGAGGCCAGGGATTAAACCCACAACCTCATGGTTCCCAGTCGGATTCTTTTCTGCTGTGCCACCATGGGAACTCTGGAATCACAGGTTATAGAAGTTTCTTTCTGCCTGTGTTTTATGCCAGAAGAGGCAGCTTGAGGGGTATGAAACGGATTGGGGTGGCTTGAAGATCCTGAGTTCTCTGCCAGAATTAGCCAGGAAACTTTAGGCCTCAGTTTTCTCATTGACAAAAGTGGAATCCTAATACCTCCTAATCAGTAGAGCTGTTAGAGGGGGGTTCAATTAAATAGCTTCTAACAGCTCACAAGCCAGCTCATCTTAAGCACTGACATAACGGAATTTCTTTCCTTTCTGGGAAGGGATGACATTGTACCAGATCTCAGGACACCAGTACCCAAAGAGAGTCTGGACCGCCACACATCTGCATGAAATGGTTGAGGCAGCAATTGCTGACTCAAAAACAGAAAGTGGCATCCAGTTCTTCATTGCCCTTTTCTTAGGCAGCTCTCTTCTGTCTGTTTTGATCAAGTGCCAAATTATTATGTTCAAATATATTGAATTGTGCCTGGTGAGAAAAAAAATCAGTTTTTGATTTGGATTTATATGTGTTCATGTAATGAGATGTTGGGGAAGATGGCTTGTAAGTTAGGAAAGGACGTGCTTTTAAAAACCATTCTGGACACATTGCTGATGCTTTTTACATATGTTCATTTGTTCATTTATTTATACTTTACCAACTGTTGTCGAAACGTATATTTTTAATATTTTACTGCTGGAGTTCCTGCTGTGGCACAGCAGGATCCCGTGGCGTCTTGGGAGTAGTGGGGTGCAGGTTCAAGCCTCAGCCCAGCAGACTGGGTTGGGGAATCTGGCATTGCCGCAGCTGTGGCTGAGTCACGACTTCAGATGAGATCTGATCCCTGGCTGGGAGCTCCAAGTGCCCCTGGGTGGCTTAAAAAAAAATTTTTTTTTTTTTTAATGCTGACAGTTGGATCTCTTCTTTTCTCAACACTGGTATTAGCCTCTTTCCTAATTGACTGTTCCTAATTAGTTAGCTATTATCCATTACAGAGTAGCCTGTGTATATATGTTTAATACATGTTATGATTATATCCTTCTGGTACCATGAGTACCCTTTGGGCCCACAGAAACCCAGATGTGGCACAAGTATTCATAACACATGGCCCCTGGAAAATACCTGGCCTGGAGATCTAAGCCAACATGGGATTAATTTGGTGTAATTCGATCTCTTGGAAACGTTGTCTAATCTAATTGCCTTAACATTATATTGCTGTTTGGTTAATTTGGACAGAAATGATTTTTTTTTTTTTTTTGGATAAGTGTAAATTAGAATCCTGTGCTGATTTTGCAGATGAGACAAGGTTATTCACTTTGTTTTAATGACCCTCCAGGACTCCAGTTCAACTGTCGGTGAAACACAGGGCTGCCCAGTAAACTGACACCTGTTTTAATGAGTTTCCTGGGGGGGGGGATTATTACTAGATGGTGTAGACTAAACAGCAACCTTCATTTTAAAAAACATGTATCATGTGATACTTATTTTCTTGGGCCATGCGTTTTTTGTTTTTGTTTTTTGGCTATTTCAATTTCATTAATCCCAACGACAATGACTTTTTAAATAAGTATTAGTAGCATGACAGTGCAAAAATAAGTGTGTAGTCACAGCTGTACTTTGTACCTATTATTGTGTCTCCACTGTAGAGGACACATCCTCTAGAATGAACGGAACGTTCACGATCCTTAAATACCTCAAAACACCTACACACTAGAGCAAGGTCCAGCCTGGGTCTCCAATCTCTACCTAGACAATGGCTTAGCACCTACCCAGGAACCGGTAATCCCACTCGATTGTGGACTTAGTGACTGTCGGATGCCAGGATGCCCGACAAGTACATGAAGGTATATTGATAACTTGGGCAACAGGAGACATGAGGTTTGACGAGGCTGAGACCTAGCCGTTCAGTACACTAGATCCTGGCTCCTCTTTGCCTCATTCCTGTTTCTAATCAGAGCAGTGGCAAGGGACTCAAAATTGACTTGTTTGCAGGGTGAGCGTGAGAGCGTGGAGCCTTCCTGGAAGGGACACCAGCATATACATGTGTGTGTGTGTGTGTGTGTGTGTGTTTCTCAAGAGGGTGGGGTTATCAGACATAAAGTCAAGGTCGGGACATTACCAAGAAATTATTACCAGCTTCTTTCATTATAATTTTTAAAAGAAAGGTATGGGGACAAGAGAAGATAATGGCAAACAATTACTGAATGCCTTTTTTTTTCAATCTTTTTAGACGCATATGGGAGTTCCCAGGCTAGGGATCAAATCAGAGCTGCTGTAGCCGCAGGCCTAGACCACAGCCACAGCAATGGGGGGATCTGAGCCATGTCTGCAAATTACACCACAGTTCACAGCAACACCAGATCCTTAACCCACTGAGCAAGGCCAGGGATGAAACCCACATCCTCATGGATACTAGTTGGGTTTGTTACCACTGAGCCACGACAGGAACTCCACCAGTCAGGTTCGTAACCCACTAAGCCACAACAGGAACTCCCCTGAGTCCTCTGTGTTTATGTTTTAACTCATCATATCGCCATGACTACCTAGGCAGCACCTGTCACTATCCTACTTTTGAAGAGACAAAAACTGAGGTTCGGAGTAGTTCAATGACTTGCCCAAGTCCCCCAATTTGTAACTGGTAGGACTGGGATTTGAACCTAGGCCTGGCCCAGGCTTTTTTTTTTTTTTTTTTTTTTTTTTTTGGGGAAGGAGAAAAGATAGCTTTATTGTTTTGCCAGGCAAAGGGGGCCACATCAAGCCTTAAAGACTATGCCCCCTTGGAAGGGCTTAGGAGGTGGTCTTATAGTTTGGGGAGTAGAATAAGGATCAGGGCGGCAGATAAGCACCAGGGGAGAGGCAGGCCTGCATTGTCTTTCAGAGCTGGTGTTTAGTGGCCCCAGGCCTGGTTCTGGGGGTCCTCCTTCTTCCCAGAATGAAGAAGCTTCCTCAGGTAGTTCTTCCATTTGCTGGGGGTTTTAGTTCTCCTCTTTTTTGATGCCAGAAAGATGTTACTGGAATCCGGTTTCTTGTTCACTCAGTCGATGAATGAACTCTGTGAGCACACAGGCAGCAGGCAAGCAAAGTCTTTATTAAAGGAAAGCAAATAGCTCCCAGGGCTGCCGGGAGGGGGGAGAAGAGCCCCCTCCCCGCCTTTTTGTTTGCTTGTTTATTTAGCAGCATATGGACGTTCCCAGGCTAGGGGTCCCAGGCGAGGGGCCCCTCCTCATGAGGAAGTTGCCATGGCAACGCCAGATCCTTAAGTCACTGCGCAAGGCCAGGGATCAAACCCGTGTCCTCATGGATACTAGTTGGGTTTGTTACCACTGAGCCACGGCGGGAACTCCCTTTTTTTTTTTAATTGATGTGTAATTGATATGTAAGTGGTTAAGGGGTACAACATGCTGAGTTGATACACTTATACACTATAAAATGATTCCCGCCATAGTGTAGTGTTCACCAACACCTCTTCCATGTCACATATTATCACTTCTTTCTTTTTTTCAATGAGAAAAATTAAGATCAGGAGTTCCCATCATGGCTCAGTGGTTAACGAATCCGACTAGGAACCATGAAGTTGCGGGTTCAGTTCCTGGCCTCAATCCGTGGGTTAAGGATCCAGTGTTGCCGTGAGCTGTGGTGTAGGTCACAGATGCAGCTCGATCTGGGGTTGCTGTGGCTTTGGTGTAGGCCGGCAGCTGTAGCTCTGATTCGACCCCTAGCCTGGGAACCTTCACAAGCCGTGGGTTCGGCCCTAGAAAAGACAGAAAGACAAAAAAAAAAAAAAAAAAAAAAAAAGATTAGTCTCTTAGCAACTTTGAAGTTTATTATTTATTTATTTATTGCCATTTCTTGGGCCACCCCCACGGCATATGGAGGTTCCCAGGCTAGGGGTCTAATCGGAGCTGTAGCCACTGGCCTACGCCAGAGCCACAGCAACGCGGGATCCGAACCGCATCTGCAACCTACACCACAGCTCATGGCAACGCCAGATCCTTAACCCACTGAGCAAGGGCAGGGACCGAACCCGCAACCTCATGGTTCCTAGTCAGATTCGTTAACCACTGCGCCACCACGGGAACTCCAACTTTGAAGTTTATAGTGCAAGGTTGTTGACTAGAGTTACTGTGCTGTCCATTATATCTGCCGGCTTTTCTACTTGTTGCAAGTTCATACCCTTAAACCACATCTCCTCCGTTCCTCCGGCAACCACCGTTCAACTCTGATTCTGTGCGTTTGGGTTTTTTAGATTCCGCCTAACAGTAAGATCATGTAGAATTTGTTTTCCTTAGTCTGACTTATCTCACTTAGTATAATGCCCACGAGGTCTGTCCATATTGGAAATGGCAGGATTTCCTTCTTCCATTCCATTGTGTGTATCTATTCAGTATTTATATAGTGTATACTATGTGTGTGATATATAATTGTATGATTGTGTGTGTGTGTGTGTGTATATATATGTATATATATATACCACATCTTCTTTATCAGTTTATCCACTGATAGACACTTAGGCTGTTTCCATAGCTTGGCTGTGGTCAGTAATGTTGCGATAAGTATGAGAATGAAGATATCTTTTCAATATTCCATTTTCACTTCCTTTGGGTATATTCTCCAAAGTGGGATTGCTAGATCATAGGGTAGGCAGAATTTTGGCAAACAAGAAAATGTGGACAATACAGCTCCTCTCTGAACTATTTTCTCTGCAAAGAATGAAAATGCTGCCTGCTGAGGTATCTCACACAAACATGATTCTGAATTACACCCAATCATGATTATCAAAGCCAAGTTGGTGCCAAGGACATGCTAGCTCTTTTGCGGAAAGTGACTTTCCAACCCAGTAAAGGGTATTGAACAGAACTGAAGCGAAATTATTCCTGTACCTCATGCAAAGAAAGGTTTTTAAGTTTCTTTAGTAAAGTATTTGATAGAAGAAACTGGGGTATAGCATTCATTCACACAGCACAACTTTAGAACCAAAAAGAGCTTCCAGCCCCCGAATATCCCCCCCCCCCCCGACAATATGTAAGAAAACGTGGTGCAGGGAACTGTGAAAAGCAAGATTCCCACTGGTTTGGCCTTTGGAGAGCTGTCTTTCTTCTGACTTTATCCAGGGGGCCCAGGTTTCCTGCTTGTGGGCCCACAATTTCTCCAGGTTCTTCTCTGCAGCACCCTTTCCACGCCCTATTCCACCAGACATTTATAAACGATTTATAGTGCAAACTCAGGGTCACAGAATAGATACAAACCTGATCAATACTCCAATATTGAATCGTTCGACCCGTCCTCCACGTCGCACCTAACACCCCTTCTTCCTTCCCCAGAGTTAAGCTCTTTTCCACCCATGTCCAGCCTCCTTGTCTAGGGAACTAAAGTTTCTTCTTCCAGACCCAGGAGAGTCCCTGGCCCCAGGGAAAGCAATCTGGCCATTTATATCCCAGCCCCCTCCCTGCAAAATCCCACCCAACCTATTAGCCTCCACCATCTCAGCCTGGTTCCCACCACCAGGGGTAGGCTGGAGCCAGCTTATGCTGTCTTGAGAGAGTTGACTGTAACTCTGCAGAAACTTTCCAAGCCAGATACGGTTATTATTTAAAATGAAATTAAACCCACTTACAATTAAGAAAATTATATAAAATCAGCAGTAATGAATAATCAAAACGCATCACTTCTTAATTTATTTTACTACCTTTTGCTCCTTCCTCTGTGCTTAAAGTTATTTCCATTTGCTATTTCTGTGTGGTTGGGATACTGGGCATCTTTCTCCAAGTCTGAGTTCAGTGACACGACGTGTAGCTCGAAGTCTGTCATGGTGGGAGTATTTACACCCCGGCTGCAAATCAGAGTTCCTTCTGTCGTCAAGTATTTACCAGCACATGGTTATGCAATGCAACTCTGCAGTGTCTGAAGAGAGCCCCAGAGCCCTCCGTTGAGCTGCCAGTATAAACTCAGAGCGGTGGGTTGCAGCAGAGCCCGCAGTGCTGCTCTGCCATCGTATTCTGTATTTCCAGTCGGTTTTCTCCTTCCTGCTCCAGACTTGTCTTTTTCCTACTTTCTCCACATCCCTCCAACATCTAACCCTCTCCCCTTCTTTCTACTTCACTCTGGGAACACGGCTTCCATTCCTCCTCCACCACGCCATCCAAGAAGCGCTCCCTTAACTTCCTGGCTCCGAATATTTAAGCAAAACTGTGTGGACCCCGCCTTTTCCTATTATGATAAAATAGGTGTTGTCCCCTCTGAGGCTTATCTTTCCACCTGAGCCCTGGTCCCAGCTTCTTCTGCCCCTTCGGATCTTCCGCTTTCCCATGGTCCTATCTTCCGTGTCTTGCACTTTCCACTCTGTGGTCTCATCTCCATCCAGAGTTTGAATGCCTATAGTTCTGTCCTATGTAAGCAAACAAACCTTCTCAATCTCATGTCCTTCCGTAGCTCCTGCCTTGCCTCGTCCCTTCCCTTCATGGCCAAATTCTTCGAGGCTACTTCCTCGTCTCCTCGCCTCAACCTGTTGCAAACTGGTTTCCCTCGCGGTTCCACGGAAACACTATTGCTAAGTCCTCCAGGGGCCCCCAAGTTACTAAGTCAGATGGGAAGTTCTCAGTCCTGCTTTCGCTTGGTTTCTCTACAGCGTTTGAACTGGTTTGACCCTCAGCAACATCCTGATCACGCCCTCGGTGAAATTCCTTTTTTCCCCTGGTCTCTAGAATCTTACCCTCCACTGCCTTTCCTTGTCCAGCCACTACTTCTCAATCTTCTTTGCACTGCCCTTCCCTCTGTCTTTGGGGGTAGGGGGTAAAGCTTAGAAAAGCAAATTTCCTTAATCAAAGTTGGCACTGATTTTTTTTTATATTCTTCTTCTCCTTATCGTGATTATGAGCAGCAACAAAACAACCACCAGCCCCTCCTGACACAACTTGATGAGGGAGGCGGGGAGAAAAAAATCCTAACATGTGTCTGTATTATTAGAAAGTAGTAGAAGCAAGAAAAGAAACCAACACGTACAGACATTGATTGTTAAATATCAGGCATTATGTTAGACATATTCATATATGTTATGCTACTTCATCTCCATGGTTACATGTCAGATAAATATTATCAATCCAATGTTATGGTGATAAAATTGTTTAAACAGCCCACAACCATTGAGCTAGTAAGTAGTGGAGGTGGTGTTTAAACCTGCTTTTTCTGATTCCCGGGACAGGGCCCGTTTCAGAGATAGCTGCCTGATCTGGTCTGCTCTTCGTTTCTAGGGATTATGTTTGAGTATGCTGACTGGGGGGTGGGGGGGATGTCCTTTAGTTGTTCAGAAGCGATGGGTTGGTGGCTTGATTTGATGGTCTCCAGTCAAGACTTCCTAGCATGGCGATAACTCACAAAGGGCTTTCCCAGGCAGGTTATGGTTTTCGGCCCTGCTGGCTGAGAAACTCTTCTTGCCAGCACCCTCAGAAGCAAACAGTTTCTAGGGGACAGATTCACACTACAGAACTCAGAAGACTAGTATATGAAACAGAACGCAAATGAATATAAACATCAAAATTCTGGTATTCATACACTAATATATCCAAAGCCTATGGAAATAAAAAACATTTTCTATGAAAAGTTCATTTTTAATCAGCAGGTTACTGAGCAAGAAATCGCAGCCAGTCGAGTTGCACTGATTATCTTTCTTGTTGGGGCAACTGAGCTACCATTTGGCTCACAGAAGGAAGGCGGGAAACAGTGTCAGGTACCCTTTACCCTGGCGAGGTCACACTTGCTAAGCCTCCTAGTTGACCACCCATAGCCTTTCTGCTTACATGATGGCATAGCCTTGTCCATTCAGGTGACAGAAATTTGGGCTGAGAAACAGCACCATCGCTAGCCTGTGGCTGCAAGTGCTCGTAGAAATATCCTCTCTTCTCCTCCCCAGCCCTTCAGAACCAAGATGATTTTCCTTGCTCTCTCTAGTGGTGTGAGCTGGGGAATTGCTTCTAGGTCCTCCTACGCTGGGGTCAGGCCCCTTGGAGTCCCAGCTCTACTGGGGAAGAGTCTCCCATTAGACTCTCTCGTCTGAGGGTCTCACAGGCCAAAACTCTGAAAACTGCCCTTCGGTTTTCCCCCTTTGAGCAGATACCCTCAGAGTAAAAGTAGCTTTGGTTCTCAGCCATAAGCAGGATTTCTACCTTCACCTGGATTTCGGCCTGCTAACTTCTTACCTCGTGGTGAGAGGCTTCGAAGAAGGCATTTAACCACGTATTTTATCCAGCATTTTCAGTTGCTTTCGGTGGAAGGATCGGCTCAAATAACTCATCCTTATAGTACTAATATTGATGTATAATAAGTACTCAAAAAAGATCACTAAAACCGTGTCCAAATGGAGATGGGCTCGGTCGGATCCCAGTGCCGCAGAATTGGGGTTTGCTCAAGAGTCTCCCCAAAAGCGTGCCCTTGCACGGCGTGCACCCCTTTGTGAGAAGTGCAGATTCTGGACCCTATCCGTGGCCGCGTGACTAGAATTTGGGATGTGAAGTCAGATCTGCACTTTTATACACGCTGGGGGTGATTCTCAAGTGCACTGAAGTTTAGAACAATTGAACTAAGACATGATTTCAAATTAGATCTCATACATTCTCAGAAATGCCTCTTTTTCTAAAACTTTCCCACCTGGAATATGCATGAGTAAAGCGTTTATTTATGAAAGATTATTTCTCAGCCCATCTCTTCATTTTCTTCGTATTTATCGTACATATTCATAACAGATTCTTAGACGCATACTTAAATTACCATAAGGAGTGTATAAAATGTTTAAAATCCTAAGAAGGCTTAACCGCATAGTCTTCATAAAAACCTAGAAACTGGAAATCCAATCATCAGTTGGATGGGAGAATTTAGACTACCAACTATGATTTAAATCGCTAACCAAGTATTCCTTATCGGTATGGACCCTTTACAGCTGCAACAAAATAAGACAAAAATAACACAAAACAAAAGGTAATTTTTTAATACATGAACGCATTATATAGTCTATGGATTATATTTTTCCGCAATAGGGTTTTTCTTTGTTTATTTAATGCCACAGATATAGCCTTAATTTCTTTATTTGAAGTCTTATCAAAAACAGCACCTCTGATTCCAATGGAAGTCTGACTTTGGAAAGAACTACCCAAAAAGTGGTAATTTATTATAACAGTATTCTTGTTAGAACATAATTTTTTTCCGTTTTAGCATTTGGAAATTCCTGCACAAAGACATGTGATAACATAGCATAGAAACATTAACGGTAGGATTGGGAAAGCAGTATCCAGGCGTTCACTGTAATGTACTTTCAACTTTGTTTTCGGTTTGAAAATGTTCATGACCAAACTTTTCTGATAAAAGGCTCATAGCCACCTGCATGTTGGTCAGCATCAGCTCTACCACAGGCCCTGCAGTGCCACTCTGCTCCCTTGTTCTGGAGCATTCTTTCCCTCCATTGCTCACCCGACCAAAGTCTACACTGTCTTCAAGATTTATTCGAAGTTCAGGACTTTCCTGATACCCCCTCCCCAACACGGATCTGGCCATGGCCTCCTTCTTCTGAACTGCATCTTATACGCGCCACGTACATGGCCTCAATCCACAGTCTTACAGTTTGGGAGGTCACAAGTTCAAATGCAGGTTCACGGAGTCAAAATCACAGTATTGGCAGAGCTGATTCCTTCTGCAGGCTCCAGGGGAGAATCCACTGCTTTGCCTTGTTCGGTTTCTAGAGACCTGTGTTCCTGGGCCTTCCAGCCCCAGGCACATCCCTCCAGCCTCTACTTCCAGAATCACACTCCTTCTCCTCCCCCGGAGTAGACGTCCCCCTCCTTCCTCTTCTTGTCATAGGCCACTCACGATTATCACCTTGAGGGCACATCAGACTAATCTAGGATCATGTCCCGATCTCACAATCCTTACCTTAATCGTATCTGCAAAGTTCTACATATTGTCCACAGGTTCGGGGGGTTAGAATTTGGATGTCTTTGTTCAGCCTACCAAACTGATTATTTTTTGGTAAAAATTAAACATACGGGCATGGTTAATTTATTCAGAAAGTCTGTGATGTTCTTAGTTTTCAACATTTGTTTTTGCTTTGTTTTTTTTAGGGCTGCACCCACAGCCTATGAAGTGCCCGGGCTAGGGGTTGAATCGGAGCTACAGCTGCGGGCCTACCTGCAGCCACAGCAACACCAGATCTGAGCCACACTGGCGACCTATACCACAGCGCACAGCAGCACCGGATCCTTAACCCACTGAGCAAAGCCAGGCGTTGACCTTGCATCCTCATGGATACTTGTTGGGTTCATTACTGCTGAGCCACGACAGGAACTCCTTCAATATTCTTTTCTTACCTTATTTTCTTGGTATTTGCCATATAATGTGGACAAATAATAATATAAAGAGTATAAACAATAAAAACATTAGACTGGGTCAGAGGGACGTACATATACTTCAGAATATTTGGAAGATGGGAATTCTGTGATCCTGAAAATACAGACAGAACTTTAGAATCAGGCTTATATTATTAGGCTACGACCCCTGCTGTTCATCACACACACACACACACACACACACACACACACACACACACACACACACACACACACACACAGTATTTTCCCTCTCAATCAGACCCTATAGCCATATTTAGTCTATGGGATTTCACCCACAGTTGAACCAATCTGATTCTTCCTGGTAAGGAATTTGAAATTTTACCTTCTGAGATGATAATGCTGACCAGTCTTAGCTAGTGCCTCAACTTGGGTAAGGATTCCTTCCTACATATATGAAAAAGCAGAGAAAGTGGCTTACAGAAGAAGAAGAATACAACACATCCAGAGAAAGAGATGAGAGAACGTGTGGTCCACAGAGAAAGAAATGCATGGAGCACGTGGTTCTCAGCTCTTTTCCATGTTCAAGTTCCTCGAGAAGTGCAATACATCATACGCCTTGGTTTCTTGAGGAAGCCTTATTGTCTTTCGACAACCCTCCCCCGTTCTCTCTTTTCTTTTGCCTTCCTTATTCTTGCTTCAGCTATTTTGCGTGTATATCTCTTATTTGCAATTGAAATATTTATCAAGACAGGGCAGAATCTTTAGCCGTGTCCCCTACTATGATATTAGAACAGGGACAATGGTTGTGGATTTATGCTTCAAAATGTAGAAACTTATTGTAGATATTATAAATAGGATCTTAGATTGAATGACAATCCATATTAGAAGGGGCTTTCTGGAGGGTAAACTTCCTTTACAGTGAATTTCTAGGTAAAATTGCCATTTATGGAATAAAAGTAAGGCTCTTAATTTATAAGAAAAGTCTTTCCACTGCTTTTGCTTTTGTCTTCTGATGCCATATTTTTCACTCTGATTCCATTATCTATAGGTTATGCTGTTAAACCAATCCATTTGTCTACAGATAAGTGGGTTTTTGTTTTACTTTGCTCTTAAAAAAATGAATTTAGATTTGAAATGATCTGAATTTTGATGTTTTCCCATTTACCGCGAAAGTTTAGCTGTCAGTGGGAAAGCTTTCTCTAATTTTTATCCCTTCTTTTCGAGTTTCATGAAAGATAATTTTTTTGAAGTTGTTTTCTTCTTTTCTGCTTTGAGCAAATTAGGCCCAAAGGACAACTGAATTATTCTCAAATATTAACCTTTATCCTTATAATTTATTATGAAAAAAAAATGAGCTTCCCTATCTGGAAAACAAAGGGGGATCTCAGGTTTGTCCCATAAAGTTTTATGGGATATTTTTAAAAAGCGATGGGAACACTTAATGTGAGAAAAAAGAATGTATGCATGTAAGTGTAATTGTTTCACTATGCTTTACAGGAGAAAAAAAATGTATATATATATCTAGAAATGATAAAAAAAAAGTGATGGCAAACATAAGCTGAGATTTTAAAATTTCTTTGTTTTTGCTATTTTCTCAAAGGCTTTTATAATGTAGAAACCCCCCTCCACACTGGAGAGAACAATATAAAACTACGCCTTGTTTGCCATTTCTGACTTCTAAAAACGACAGTTTCATATTGTTCAACCTAAAAGTTTCCCCATTTAATCGCATATAATTTTGGTCTGTTTGAGAAATACTTTCCATCGTTGTGTTTGCTTTATCTATCTGTTTTGGGGCATTTTCTATTTGGTGAAATGCTCTTGGGCTCTCCAATGTAATTTTTGTTCATAGCAGTTAAATGAACAAGCTATATTCTGTTTCTCTTTAACATTATAAAATAATTTTTTAATGTAAACCACATGTGCTTACGTAGATTAAATTCTAAGAGATGACTCCTGGTTCAAAACCTTTCTTTCTTAGACAGTTCTCCTATTTTTGCTTCCTTCTCTGTGCTTGAATGAAGGACATCTGTTTCTGTTTTCAGGGTTCTTTTGTTACGGGATATTGTGGAATATCAGACTTCTCCTTCAACAGGGAAAGAATGCTTTCGTTTTGCTCTGTATCTCCTTTTATTTATTTTCGTTGGTCTAAGAATGACAAATACTGTGCAAAAAGATGAACTGCTCCCTGAAAAATTCAAACAATAGGAAGCACAAAGAGAATACCCTTCTCTCGTTGGATTTATTTCTACTCCCTAAGGGGGGACCACTGAGAACAGAGTAAATCCTTCCAGGCTCTCTCATATGCATATACATACATGTACTCTCATGTATGAAAGTATGGATGTGTATGTCCATATCATCAAAAACGGGATCATACTAAAAAGATTATTAGTAACCCGCTCTTTAACCCGTTAATAAATGATGAATACATTTTCGAGTTCGTACACTCGGATCTACCTTTAGGGACTGCAAATGTATGGATGTAGCATCATTTATGCAGCTACTCCCCACTGATGGAGATTCAGATAATTTCCAGTACTTTGCTACAACAACAAATGCTGCAATAAACACAGCAAATGCTGCAATAAACACTGAGATACGTCTCTCTTCTTTCCATAGCATAGATTCCAAGAGATGGATTTAATTGAATCAACAGTCTATATTTAAACTTTACAAAGGCACTGCCAAATTTCTCTCCAAGGAGAAAACTGTACCAGTTTACACTGCTCCCGACACAGTATGAAAGTACTATTTTCTTTCTAATCTTGCTTTTATTAGAAATTTTCGATCTTTTTTTTTTTTTTTTGCTTTTTAGGGCCACACTCACAGCATATGGAGGTTCCCAGACTAGGAGTTGAATGGGAGCTACAGCATTGCAGGATCCAAGCACATCTGTGACCTATACCACAGCTCACAGCAATGCCAGATCCTTAACCCACTGAGCGAGGCCAGGGATCAAACCCACAACCTAATGGTTCCTAATTGGATTCTTTTCCACTGCGCCACAGTGGGAACTCCAGAAATTTTCAATCTTTAACATTTTTACTAAGCTAACAGTTACAGATTGATATCTCATTATAATTTTGCTGCATTATTTTCCTAATCACTAGTGAGATTAAGCATTTTTAAAGTATATTTGTTGATGATTTGTATTTTTTCCTCTATAATTGCCTGTTCATACCCTGTATTCGTTATCTATTGCAACATAGCACATTACTACAAATCTAATGGCTTCAACATACATTAATCATCTCACAGTTTCTGTGGGTCAGGTTCTGACACAGCTGAGCTGATTCCTCCGCTTTAGATCTCTCACAAGACTATGGTTTCATCTGAAGGTTTAACTGAGGAAGGATCCACTTCCAAGTTCCTGTGGTTGTTGGAGAATTCAATTTCTTGGGGGCTGTTGGACTGAGGGTCTCAGCTCCTTGCCAACTGTTGGCCAGAATCCATTCTCAGTCCCTCCCCGTGTGGGCCTCTCCAATATGGTGCCTTGATTCATCACAGTGTGCAAGGCTGCTAGCAAGACAGAAGCCACAAACTTACGTCACCTAACACAGAAGTGACCGCCTATCATCATTGCTGTATTTTATTGGTTAGTTAGTCAGAGACCCTGGTTACACAAAGGGTGCGAAAATCAGGAGACAAGGATGACTGGAGACAATCCGAGAGTCTTCCTACCACGTAGCTTTTGCCCATTTTTCAGCAGAGCTATGTGTCTTTTGTGATTTGATTTGCCAGAATTCTTTATACTCAGTAGATGTAATTGTGTGGTGGCAGTGTTGTGAGTGTGTGTGCATAGAAAAAGAAGGTTTTCTCCCGTGTCCAGCTGTTTAATTCTTGTTTAGTTACTCTTACAAATCTTTTCCTTTGTAGCTTCTGAATTTTGTTTGTTTTTTAAGAAGGTCATACTGTGCTCATACTTTTTAAAAACTCTATTTTCTTGTAATACTTTTTTTTTTTAGTTTTGCTAAAATATATTTAGGTCTTTAGGTCAAATGGAATTAATTTTTGTATGGTATGTAAGTGAAAACCTACTTTTGCTAAAAGAGTCATTAATTTACTTAGCACCATTTCTCAAACAGTTCACTTAGGTGATTTTTAGGAATTAAGTGCTTTTTAAAGGTGCTATATATGTATGCCTAATTTATTCATATAATGGGAAGATATACTAATAGTTTCTGACTTTGTGGGTTTTTTTTTTTTTCTGAGATATCCTCTAAGGTTAGTACTAAGTATTTCAACCATTCAACTAAAGATATTTTGGGAAGATAATGGATCTGAGTTATTCTGTCTCTGATAGTTACAAATATGAACTTGGGGTAAGTTTCTTCCCTATCTAGCTTCACATATACCTCTTTGGGACACTTATTCATAGTTTTAATGACTTGTGTAATCAATGTCTGTCTCCCTCCACCAGACAATAAATTCCATAGACTAGGTACCTCTTGGATTTTGGTTTACCTTTGCATTTCTAGTTCTTAGCTCAGGGCTCAGCATATACCAGGTGCTCAAAAATTCTTTGTTTGGGAGTTCCTCTCGTGGCGCAGCAGAAATGAACCCGATCAGTATCCACGAGGATGCAGGTTTGATCCCTGCCTTGCTCAGTGGGTTGGGGATCCAGCATTGCTGACTGTGGCTCTGATTCCACCCCTAACCTGGGAACTTCCATATCTGCTAGAGTGGCCCTAAAAAAAAATTTCTTTCTTTGGTAAATGTGTGCATGCATACATTAAGGAATTCGTGACTGTCATTTAATTTCTTTGGACCACCAGTCTGTCATCTATAAAATGAAGAAAATAGGGCAGATTAATTAGTTCATCCATTCAAAAACTTTTTATGTGCCCACTGAATGATTTGTCTCCAAAAATATCCAGTACAAGTGTTATGTTTGTTTCTGCCTATCCATTTATCTTCCTTCTTTCTAGGTATAAAATTTCTTTTTTTACCCATCAGTGTTAGTTATGATTGGACTGTTAATAAATCTCCTTTAACGTTGAATAAACTGTTAAATATGCAGAAATATTTTAATCTTAATAAGTTCTACTAATTAGTAGCCTTATCATAATTGATTTTTTGGAAGTGTGTCCATTCGTAGTCAAGGATGTTTTGTAGGTTTATGAATGCAGTCAAGGTAGTTTTACACCCTTTTCTTTCTTTCGCTGCAAACTCTTCTCATGTTTTCTTTGTAAATGAAGCTGATAACATGAATATAAGAGATGCCGTGTGTATATGCGTTTTGTCTTGTTTATTTCCTTCTCATTCTGCCATTCTGTAATTGGAGCTACAGAGTGTTACATTTCATTTTCTGCAGGCTACTGCTTGCTCTTTTTCTTTAGTTTACTCTACCTGAGTGCAAATGTATTTTACTTCCTCAAATAGAAAAAAATTTACGAAAAAATGTTTTTCACTCTCTATATTGAATGTTTGCTGTTGTTGCTGTTTCACTTATTAAAGCTACTTTATTCGTCCAGTATTTTTAATATATTCGCAGACTGCAGTATTTCTTAACATATTTCAGTAGGTTTACTGCATTTACAATTTACTTATATTGGAATTGATATTTGAGTGACATTCTTTAATTTCTACAAACTGTCTGGTTTGGATAAGGACACTCATTTCACAATAATTTATCAACAAAAAGGCAGCAAAAGTCTTCAGATAAACAATGGTCTCTATAAGCAGCAATATTTTCACCTGTTGCACTTCATTTATTGAAAATGCTGTCATAAGCATTTTTGGAACATGTTCTAATGACCTTTCAATAATTGAAAGCTGTTCGGAACCTGAGTATCTATTTTCTGTAAGATTACATTATTACAGAATTGATAGTCTCTGATCAATATTGATGACAATGGGTGACTTAGATGACCCTTTGTTTAAGTATCTTAAACAAGTGGACGAGAAGCACCACTGAGGATGATTTTGATGCATTGACCTCTACAGCCCACTCACCATACTTTCATTGTGTCTTTCTTTCTTAGTTAACTACCAACTACTGTCAACGATACTTTAAGGAGCCCAAAGCACTTCCTTGAGAGCAGCTCCCCACCTGCCTCTGACCTTTGCATTCACCTGTAGCCAATCTCAGAACCTTTTTTCTTAAGTAGAAATCAAAGATGATCTTTAAATGTATGCAAAAATGCAAATAAACTAGAGTAGCCAAAAAAATTTTGAAAAGAAAGAAACATGTCAGAGGACTTTTGCACCTTATTTCAGATGATACTATAAAGCTATAGTAATCAAAACCACATGGTTTTGGCATAAGAATAGACACACAGATCCATGAAACAAAATAGAAAGTCCAGAGTTAGACATAAAATTAACTGATTTTTTTTTTGACAAAGGTGCTGAGATAAATCAACAGGAAAGAAATTTTTTTCAAATAATGGTGCAAGTGTAATTGCACATTTTATGCAAACAAACCAAAACCTTTGTTCTTACCTCACTTGTACACAAAAATTAATTCAAAATATTCAGTCTATAATAGATGATATATAATACATAACTGACCTAAATGTAAGAGCTAAAGCTTTTAGATGAAAACATGGGAAAAAATTTTGTAAACTTGGGTAAGCAAAGATTTCTTAGAATGACACAAAAAAGGACAAATAAGAAAATTCAAAAATTAATAAATTTATTGAAATTTTTAAAATGTATTCTTCTAAGGACACCATTTAGAAAAGTAAAAAGGGACTTCCCATCATGGCACAGCAGAAATGAATCCAACTAGGAACCGTGAGGTTTCAGGTTCAATCCCTGGCCTCACTCAGTGGGTTAGGGATCTGGCATTGCCGTGAACTGTGGTGTAGGTCACAGATGAGGCTCAAGTCCTGCATTGCTATGGCTGTGGCATAGGCCAGCAGCTGTAGCTCCAATTTGACCCCTAGCCTGGGAACCTCCATATGCCACAGGTACAGCCCTAAAAAGCAAAAAATAAAAATAAAAATAAAAAATAAAAAGATAAGCCATCATTTGAGAGAAATTGTTTGTAAGACATGTATGTCGTAAAGGAGTTGTACCAGAATACACAAAGAACTCTTACAGCTCAACAGCAGACACCTCAATACAAGACATGGGCAAAGATTTGAACAGTCACGTTACTCAAGAAGATGCACAGATTCAATGAGTACATTAGTCATTAAGGGAAGCGCAAATTAAAATCACAGTTATGTGTAGTTCCCTGGTGGCTCAGCGGCTTAAGGATTGGGCTTTGTCACTGTTGTGGCTTAGGTCACTGCTGTAGTGCGGGTTTGATTCCCGGCCCAGAAACTTCCACATGCCAAGGGTGTGGCCAAAAAATAATCAATAAATAAAACAGAATCACATGATGTACGGCTACACACTCACTGCAATGGCTAAAATCTAAGACTGATAATACCAAGTGTTGACAAGAATTTGAAAAAACTGGAACCTTCACACATTGTTACAGGCACTTTGGAACAACTTAGCAGTTTCTTTAAAGTTACCGTATAAACCAAAGAATCCACTCCTATGTATCTAACCCCCTCAAAATGAAGATACATGTCCTCACAAAATTCTTTTTTTTTTTTTGCCTTTTTAGGGCCACACCCACGGCATATGGAGGTTCCCAGGCTAAGGGTCTAATCAGAGCTGTAGCTGCCGGCCTACACCACAGCCATAGCAACACGGGATCTGAGCTGCATCTGTGATCTACACCACAGCTCACAGCAACGAGGGATCCTTAATCCACTGAGTAAGGCCAGGGATCAAACCTGTGTCCTCATGGATACTAGTCAGATTCATTTCCACTGAGCTACGATGGGAACTCCAGAATTCTTTTTATAACAGCCCCACATTGAGAATAACCCAACTGTCCATCAACCTGTAATATACTATATACACTACAACATTAATTGTAATATATCAACAAAGTATGGTATATCCACACGATAGATAAAATAAAAACAGCAATAAAAAAGAACACTTTATATATATCGAACAACATAGATGAATTTCATAAATAGCATGCTAATTGAAAGCAGCCACACAAAAGACTATTCATTCTATGGTACCATCTGTATGAACATTTAGAAAGGGCCAAACAGTGGAAAGCACAGAAATAATTTTCTGGGGCCCAGAGTAGAAGAGGAAGTTGATACAAATGGATGCAATGGGACTTTTGTAGTGAGGAAAGTGTTCTAAAGCTTGGTGGTAGTGAGGTTTGTGAACTGTATAACTTTTAAAAACCCATCCAATTGTAAATATTATGGTGTGCAAAGGTAAATATTATGGTGTGCAAATTTCACCTCCATAAAAAGCGGTTAAAAATAAAGCACAAATAGTTAAAAGAATTAACAAATTGTGAGAAAAATACTCATGGTATACAATCAACTGCAGACTAACATGCACCAAATATAAAAACTCCTTTAAAACCATAATAAATAAAATAGCTAGAATACTTAGAAATTAGATCTAAAAGGTAAAAATTACTCTCATGCTGCTATGGACATGTTATCACATTTCCATCCAGGCTTTTTAAATGCATGTTTTAAGAGTTGAAACTGTAATTTTGTGATTCAGACATATTTTGGGAAGTCTGAAGATTTTGTTGAATTATTGGATGAGGAGTTCCAAGCAACCAACTAATTACGACACAGAGACAGAGGAGTTCTGGCTTATAATAATGGATAAGAAAACACATTTTTGTCAGCATGGAATGAAATAAGAAATAAATATATATTTCTTCTACCACCACTCCTCTCTCTTTGTAATAGTAATTAGTGCTTAACCTAAAAAATGCCATCAGGCTTCTCTTTCTCTGTCCCTTTATCAGTTAATTTCAAAGTCAAAGATCAAATGCAGAGTCCTTATTCTTGTTCCAGGAGTTATGCTGATGGATGTGGTTGAGGATTCAGCGGTGACCAAGAAGTGACAGCCTTTCAAAGTCTCCGTCTGGATGGCAGCAACCTAAGTGTCCATCCACAGATAAGTGGCTAAAGAAGATTGATACACACACAGACACACACACTGGAATACTACTCAGCCATAAAAACAATGAAATGTTGCCATTTGCAACAATACAGATGGACTTGGAGGGTATTAGGGTCAATGAAGTAAGTCAGAAAAGGACAAATACTGTATGGTGTCACGTACACGTGAAATCTAAAAAATGCAACAGGAGTTCCCGTTGTGGCTCAGCGGAAACGAATCTGACTAGCATCCATGAGGACGCAGGTTCGACCCCTGGCCTTGCTCAGTGGGTTAAGGATCCAGCGTTGCCATGAGCTGTGGTGTAGGTTGCAGATGTGGCTTGGATCCCGCGTTGCTGTGGCTGTGGTGTAGGCCAGTGGCTGTGGTTCTGATTCAATCCCTAGCCTGGGAACCTCCATATGCTGTGGGTGCATCCCTAAAAAGCAAAAATATAAATAAGTAAATAATAAATAAAAAATGCAACAGACTACTGAATATGACAAAAAAGAAACTGACTTACAGGTGTAGGGAACAAAATAGTGGTTACCTGAGGGATGAGGAAAGGGGGGAGGGGATTAAGAGGTACAAATTATTCTGTATAAAATAAGTTACAGGATATATGATAAAACATGGGACTAGGGCCAATATTTTATAACCGTAAATGGAATATAACCTTTAAAAATTATGAATCACGGAGTTCCTGTTGTGGCTCAGTGGTTAACGAATCCAACTAGGAACCATGAGGTTGCGGGTTGGATCCCTGGCCTCGCTCAGTGGGTTAAGGATCCGGCGTTGCCATGAGCTGTGGTGTAGGTCGCAGACATGGCTTGGATCCCATGTTGCTGTGGCTGTGGCTGTGGCCGACGGCTACAGCTCCGATTGGACCCCTAGCCTGGGAACCTCCATATGCTGTGGGTGTGGCCCCAGAAAAGACAAAAAGACAAAAAACAATTATGAATCACTACATTGTACATCTATAAATTATATAATATTGTTGATCAACTATACATCAATTTAAAAAATCTCTGTCTGGAGGGGAAACCAGGTATTAAACAAATAAGTATAAATCATTGAAGTCTTACAAGATATGAGACTAAATTGGAATCCTGCGTTCATCAGTCAACACCCCAAGTTAAGCCCACCCTTGGCCTTGGCGCTCTCATGTACCAGTTTCCTCATAATGCTACGCATTTTCTTGACCGTCCATCAGTCTTTGCCTCGTGCATCTTCTCTGCCTTCCTCTCTGACTTCCGGATCTGCTCTATCACCAGCAAAGAGGCCTGCCTGCCTCCTCAGACTCCTCTTCCTCAGCCTGGCCGCTTAATATTGCCGTGCACCGAAGCTCAGGTCTAGCCTCCTTCCCTTCTCCATAATCTCTTCCCAGGTGAGTTCAAGCCCATCATGGAGATCTGTAGGCTGAGAGCCCCCCAGTTTCTGTCTCCCCAGGCCAGGCTGCATCCTTGAGCCCTGAATTTACAATTGCCAACTTGACACATCCACCCCACACCTTAGAGTTATCTCAAACTCACCATACCCCAAATTCAGAATTTGAGTGCTGATTCCCTCATCTGAAAACAGAAGGAAGGGAGGGAGGGAGGGAAAGAATGACAGCACAATCCATGCAGCGGAATAAGCTGGAAACCTGAAAGGCATCCTTGTGCATTGTCTGCTCCCTCCTGCAACCCCCACCTGAGCTCTGAATAAATTAAGTAAACGAAGCATGAGGAAAATAGAAAGCCATGTGTCAGCTTCCCTCCCTCCCGGGGAGGGCCAGGCTGAAGAATGTGAGGTAGGAATGTGGCAAAAAGGAGTTTCTTACCTCCGAGGCCCAGCTGCAGGAGCAGGTGCCTACCCCGTCCCTGACGGCACCAGACCACGGGCGCCCTCTCCTCTCGAGGACAGGCGCTTTACCAAAAACTTGTCTCCTCTGCAGACAAAGAGCACATGCTCCCTGCAGGCAGGGCTGCCTTCTCCTGAATTCATCCATCATGTAAAAGGGGCATGAGCTGAAGCAAGAAGGCAGGACATTTAAGAAAAAGACCTCTTCACGGATCTGGAAGAGTCAAGGAGCATCGCTCCTCTAATACAAATGCGGCACCAAGGCCTATGGATCTCATGTCCCAGGCGTCTCTGGCGACGGTACTTTTCTCCCCTTTGCCATCACCACCTCCCGACCCAAGATAACATCATCTCCCACCAAGACGCCCGCAAGAGCCTTCGGACCATTTTCACGACTGGAAACGTCCCTTCTCACCTGTTGCCCATCTGTTCTCCACCCATCAGCCCCAGCAAGGTTCACAATTCAAATCTGTACTGTATTTGTAGTACAAAAAATACCAGTGTTTTTTTCTTCCCGTCCCTTCTGCTTGCTCCCTTGTCCACGGCTTTTGGACCCAGAGTGGGGGGTCGTGAAGGTTTCAGTTAGGACATGACCTTTAAGCAAGACCTTAAAAATGACTAAGCACAGGCAGGTGAAAAGGAGAACAAAGTATTCCCGGCAGAGGGAACAGGTGGGAAAACGTATGAGGCAAGCAACAGCCAGGATAGAGTGAACCAGGGAAAGAAAACTTGAGAAAGGTTGGCGCTAGGAGAGCAATAGCAGACGGCTTGGGAAAGAGTTTGTCCTTTCTCCTAAGGCCAACAAGAAGGCTGTGCAGGGTTTTAACCACAGAGCCACATGGGCCGATTTGCATTTTCTGGCTGCTGTGCGAGCCTGGATGAGGTGGACAAGCAGTAGACGAAACGTGGGGAGACAAGTGAAAATCAAAGTGGGCTCTGGGGGCGGCAATGAGGAGGGTGCAGCACACAGACGTGAGACGTGCGTATCGAAGGGGCAGAAGGAATAGACTTGAGGATGGGTTGACCCAGGGAGAAGCTGGGGTCGGGACTGGCTGCAGGGCTCCTACCGTGGCCGGCCCTTGAGAGGACGGTGGCGCACTAACTGAGAGGGCACATCGGACGGGACTTTGGAAAGGAGACCAGCTAGCTTTGGACATGCTTATTTTGAGGTGTTCTTAAGACAACCACGTGAAGATATTCACTAAATAATTGGAAATAGGAGTCAGTTGGAAACAGGAGGAGTTTATGAGAGAGCTCTGACATGGATATAAAAATTGGGGAGTTATCATTTGGATGGTAATTTAATCCCCTAGGAAATTATGGATAATGGATGAGATGGTTAAGGAGAGCATACGGAGTGAGGAAAGCATCTCAGACAATCCGTTTAAAAATGTTTATTAATTAATTAATTTATTTATCTTTTTAGGGCCACACTTGCAGCCTATGGAGGTTCCCAGGCTAGGGGCTGAATCGCAGCTGGAGCCACTGGCCTACACCACAGCCACAGCCACGTGGGGTCTAAGCCACATCTGCGACCTACACCACAGTTCACGGCAACACCAGATCCTCAACCCACTGAGCGAGGCCAGGAATCGAACCCACATCCTCATGGACACTAGTCTGGTTCTTAACTTCCTGAGCCACATTGGAAACTCCATGTCCCAGACAGTCTTGAGGATGGATCTCCAGCATATAATGACGGAGGAGAAAGACCTGACAAAGGGGACCAGGATGGATCTGCCGGAGACGTGGCAGACCAACTAGGAGAGTGCAGGGCCCCGGAAGTCACGGGAACACAGTGTTTTTAGGATGAAGTAAGCTCTTATATTAACAGTCTGATGGCTCCCAGCTACATCTCAGTTTCCAGGAAGAAGTGGATCAAAAACATTTGCATACACTGAACGTTTTTTGTTCCATCTTCCAGGAATGTTCTCCTTCCATTTTCTGCTTTGGGAAAAAGATAAAGAGGATTTTTGTTTGTTTTTTTGTTTGTTTGTTTTTTCTTATTACTGTCTCTTAGGGCATCTTTCACAATTTACTAATCAGTTGCTTCCATGACAATTTCCGCTTCGTCATGAGCAACACAAAACCTGGCGCATGGCGGGAGTTCGGTGAATGTGAGTTGAATGAATGCATGGCTGAATCAATCAGTAAAAAATGGTATTAAGAAGATCTATCACTTGTTGAATATTTACTATTTCTGCGTACCTGTGCTACTGCCTGAATTCATAGTAACGCTTCGAAGCCTTATACAAACCCTGGGAGGGTGCATGATTATTTCCGTCTCCTAGATGAGGAAACTGAGGCCAAGAGAGAAAAATAGCTTCTGCAAAATCTCGTAGTTAGTACGCTGCAGAGCTGCAATTCACAAACAAGTCTTCCTGATTCCAAAGTCCGTGGTTTTAACTGCCATCTCTCCCAGGAGAAGTAAACATCCACCTTTTACAGACATCTGCGGAAGAGACATTTTTGAACTGGCAGCTTTCCCAATTCATCTCAAATCATAGCACATAAACAACAGCTCTTGCTCCAAGAATGCTTTCTCTAAGCCCCCACTGAGCTGCCCTCCCTTCCTGCAGAACAAGAAGTTTTTTCTTCATTCCCTCACCTAAGATGAGCTGCTTAAGTAAATGCTGGCTCCTACGTGGGTGGTCTTTTTTTAGGATCAATATTCTAAACCTGCTTTTCCCTTCCTTACCCTTCTTTTCGTTTTTTTTTTTTTTTTTTTTTTTAGGGCTGCACTTGAGGCATATGGGAGTTTCCAGGCTAGGGGTTTAGGGGTTGAATCAGAGCTGCAGCTGCCGGCCACATCCACAGCCACAGCAACGCAGGATCTGAGCCATATCTGTGACCTACACCACAGCTCTTGGCAACGCTGGATCCTTAACCCACTGAGCAAGGCCAGGGGTCGAACCCATGTCCTCATGGATACTAGTTGGGTTCGTTACCACTGAGCCATGACAGGAACTCCCCCTTCCTTACAGTTCTTATTCCATTTGTTTCCTAACAGTACCTAAGAATCCTTGGCTTGAAGTGCCCAGGGTGGTTTCCTGCCTCTCGACTCCCTGTGTTGAGCTACAGTCAACCTACTGGAAGGTGAGCTTCGGGAGGGCAGGGACCTTGCCCATCACATTCACAGATTCATGCCCAGTATCAAGAACAAGTGTGATTCCCAGCAGCCCGGAGATGCACGATAGACCAAAGTGGACTGAATTTGTCTGACGGTGGTGCAGCCCCTCGACTGTCACAGCAAGACAGACGTGCTCAGCTCTGGCACGTTACAGAGAGTAAGATCATAAATGCCAAGTACCTACCAAAAGCTCAACGGAGAAAAACCCTCTTCATGAAGGTTTGCCTGAAAGCTCTGTTGGTCAGTCCTTCTAGATGCTAAAGAAGTGAGGCGGGGGAGAAAGAGAAAGTTGTCTTTGAGAGGGAGGGGCATTCTTCACAAGGCACCGTAGATAATTCACAAAGCAATCTAAGAATGATTTGAGTTATTTTACAAGTATTCTCTATTTGTCTAAGTGAAAACGTTGACAGCACATCTATAGGAATGGGCTCTAAGGATTTCCTATCTCAAGAGTCAAGACGCCAAAACATGGGGGAGATGATGAATTCCAGCACCAATCTCCTTCACTGGGGGGAAGGGGCTTGCTCAAATTACAATACATTTGTGGATCTTCTCTTATTTTCTGTTACCATTTCAGCAGTTTCTTCTGGCAAGATGCTTGCAGGCGAAATATTAATAGCTGGCTAGATGTAACCTTAACACTTAATTATGGATAGTGATCATCCTGGAATCTCCAGCCAGATTTCCTATCTTGGAGAATCTGCATTGACCTGTACCTTGGGGACATACCTTGCATACGATTACTTTTCCTATAAAAAATGCATTATTACCCATAGGGATAGAGAAATTAATACTTTAACTTGAAGGGATCTTGCAGGCAGAGTCCCCTTTTTCCATTTTGTTACTTAGGAAAATTTCTGTGTCACAAGAAAGCTTCCCTCGGGGGCTATTATAAGACCATTTTGTTTTTCTGCACGATGCAAAAATTGTTGCTTTTTGGTCCTAGTGATTCTTTGCAACATTTTTTTCGTGTTAGTCATATTGGCTATCACTGCTCGTTTCCAAAGCCTACTGCCAAACTCATCAATTTTTATTCCCAACCCTTAGGGATTCGTGTTTCCCCTTTTCACTAAAAGAAACATCCCTCATGCATCTGTGCATCTTTTTTAAGTTTTTGGATCACAAAAAAAGTACAGGAAAGAACATGCATATATCATTTTTTATAACTTTCCCCCCTTTTGTTACTGTTTCGCTGCCTCTTCTGGTGGTGCCCTCACATACTGAATATTGACAGCCAGCTGGATGATACTGTACCATGGCTTCTGGGCCAAAATTGTAAACTCGTATGGGATTTCTTACCCTATTCAAAACAGATTTACAAAGGTAGGGAAGAACCTCTTACTTTTCTATCTCCCTTCAAAACCAATATAATGTGATTCCTAACTCAACATTCCAAATATATAAATACACACTCGTGTGTATCTAGCTGCTTTGCAACTGCTAACACTCTTTTAGAGGATAAAAAAACAGTTCAATGCCACTTCCATTTGATGCACTAGTGCCACGTTATTTAATACGTAAAGATTTCTTGGGAGTTCCCTTCGTGGCTCAGCAGTTAATGAACCCAACTAGCATCCAGGACACAGGTTCAATCCCTGGCCTCTCTCAGTGGGTTAAGGATCCGGTGTTGCCGTGAGCTGTGGTGTAGGTTGCAGATGCCGCCCGGATCCCAAGTTGCTGTGGCTGTGGCGTAGGCCAGCGCCTGCAGCACCGATTCCACCCCTAGCCTGGGAACCTCCATATGCCAAGGGTGTGGCCCCAAAAAGACAAAAAAAAAAAAAGATTTCTTAATAATATGTTGTCCAAACTGGGTGAAAGAGAAATTTAGCATTCCTCTTTATTAGAAAGTTGTGGTTTTACTGAATTTCAAGGGATGAAAATACCTAAAGCTCTTAGTGACGGCATATTGGCTGGCTGGGCCCGTTTCCTTTTTGTCCCTGGGTCTCTAGTTATAGATCCTAGGAATTCAGTGTTGGCCACAGACTTTTATAATACACATTCGAAGGAGGGACATAATGAGTTTAGTGAAAATGGAACATGCTACGGAGCCATCTCGATGAAGGGTGGCCAGGCGGTCTGTTTGAATCCCAGGGGTGACCTGTCCTTGGGAAGTGTCTGGTGTTCCGATGTTTGCAAGGGGGCAGGTGGAACCCGGGAGGGCAAGTTCCTTACTTGGGCATGGAAGCCTGAAAGCAGGGACCAGGTGCATTTAGACTGCTGTATATTCAGCATCGTTAGCACCTCACACCTGAGTCAAAGGGGCTTAGCAGATATTTTTTGGACGAATGAATGGATAAACAAAAAAAGTTTTGATGTGTCTGGCAAAACGGTGAAGCAGATGCCAAAGAAATCTGAGCATTCAGAAGATTAAAGAAGCTTCTGGGAGACATGACGTGTTTGGAGAAGCGAGAGGACTGAAACTTCCTTCGCTTATACTGCCGACGAGGGCCAGAAAAAACTACATAATGATGCGGAAGTGGTGTCACCATAGATTCTGGGTCTCCGATATCAAGAGAAACCCCAGTGCTCCCCAAATGCAACGGGTCTGGGCTGACTCTCCCTCCACAGCAGCTGTTTCAAAGTTGTCCACTATCCTCAAGCCCTCTGCCTACCTTCTTCGGGTCTCTTTGTGCAGAAAGGCTCGCTGCCCATTTTACAGAGAAAATGGACAGCATCTGAGCAAGAGAAATAATGTCGCCTGCCCGACACTCCAAGCAGAAACATGTCAAACTGGGGGGTTCCCTCTCCTTGTCCGAGCCCAGTCTTAGTGCCCCACTACTCTACCCCTTCAAGGAGCTCACGCCTTCCATCATCTCTCTCTTAAAAGTTTAAAAGAGAGGAGTTCCCGTCGTGGCTCAGTGGTTAGGGAATCCAACTAGGAACCATGAAGTTGCGGGTTCGATCCCTGGCCTCGATCCGTGGGTTAAGGATCCGGTGTTGCTGTGAGCTGTGGTGTAGGTCACAGACACGGCTTGGATCTTGAGTTTCTGTGGCTGTGGTGTAGGCCCGCAGCTGTAACTCTGATTCGACCCCTAGCCTGGGAACCTCCATGTGCTGCGGGTGTGGCCCTAAAAAGACAAAAGACAAAAAAAATTTGAAAAAGAGTTTTATGGAAGCCCTTTATTGAAACTTTTATTAAAACAATAAAGTGGGTATACTTAAAGAGTACAATTTGAGAAATGTTTACATGCATCTATACCTCCAAGGCCATCACTACAATCAAGATAATGAACATAGCCAGTAGCCCCAGACATATCCTGTACCTCTCTGTAAGCCCTTGCCACCCGACTCCTGCCTCTTCTTCCTCCTCCACAATAAAACCCCAAGATCTGGGGGGGGGGGTTGTTTTGTTTTTGCCACAGCAGATTAATTTCTAGAGTTTCGCATACAGAGAATCATAGAGTAAGCATTCCTTTGGGGGCTGGGTTTATACAAGCACCTACCGAAGGACATTTGGACTGTTGCCAGCTGGGGGCTATTAGAAATAAAGCTGCTCTGAACATTCCTGTACACGTCTTTGTGTGGACGTATATTTCTCTTACTGTGGGTAAATACCCAGACGTGAGAGGGGTAAATCATATCCACTATGTGGTGTGTACGTTTAACACTTTCAAGAAACCGCCGAGCTTTTTTCCAAGGTTCTTGGGCCACGTCACATTTCCACAAACAATTTAGTAGATTTCCAGTTGCTACACAACCTGGCCAACACTTGGCATGGTCCCGCTTGCCAGTTTCTCAGCCATTCTCCCAGGTGCATAGCGGCAACTCATTGTGACCCTAACACACACTTCCCTGGTGACCAATGAGAATTTTCCCGTGTTTATTTCACGTCCATATATCTTCTTTGGTGAAGTACCTGTTACTTATCTTGTCCATTTTTTACCAGGTTATTTGTTTAATTATTGAGCTTGGAGAATTCTCTATATATTATAGACACAAGTTCTTTACCAAGTATATGATTTCCAAGTGATTTCTCCTAGTCTCTCATTCTTTTTTACTCTTTGGAAGAACGAAAATTCTCAGTTTTGATGAAGTCCTTTTTATCAATGTTTTCTTTTATGAACCATGCTTTTAGTGCCTTATTTCAGAAAATTTTGCCTAAATCTAGCTCACAAGGATTTTCTTCTCAGAGTTTTTCAGTTTATGTTTCATATTACGTCTATGATGTATTTTGAGTTAATTTTTATTGATGGATCAAAGTTTGACTTTTTGCATAGGAATAATCAATTTTTTCCCAGTATCATTTGTTGAAAAGATTTCTCTTTCTCCATAAACTTGCCTTTTCACCTTTACCAAAAATAAATTGACCAAGCCTTTGTGGGCCTATATGTTGGACGCTGTTCTCTTCCACTGATCGATTTGTCTGTCATAATACCACTGTGTCTTGAGCACTATGTTCCACTCCAGGTATCTCATAGACCACTTGCCAACCTGCAAATGGTTTTTTTTTTTTTTTTGGACCAGGTTCCTATCCAGGTCCAATCAGCTGCAGCTGAGGGTTAAAGGGAGAAGTTTTGCAAAGGAGAAAGCAGGTCTGCTACGGATTACCCCTCCACGCGGGCTGAGAACGGGGGCCCATTTCTTTAACATATGCCATGCTTGTGCAGGGGTCAGAGTCTGTCCTAAAAACATTCCCCTCTCTCTGCAGCCAGGTTTACTCCCTTGAATAAGTTTCTCAAATCTTTCTAAAATGCAAATCTGATCCTATCATTTCTTGTGAAAAATCCATCAGTGGTTTTCCATGGCCTTTCGGATAAAGTCCAAGTTCTTGTCCTCTGAGATCCAGCTTCTGCCTCCTCTTTCAGCTTCAATTCTTACCACTCCTCACGCTCTGCGTGAGTTTCTTACAGTTCTCCACATATGCCACACTCTCTCGCTCTTCTTGGGCTTTTTTCACGTAGCTCCCTCTGCATAGAATACCTTCCCTCAGCTCTGTACCCTCAGCTAGCTTTCATAAGTCTTTTTGATTTCAACTTAGCTATACCATCAATTCAGTTCAATAAATACTTATTAAGCAACCAATATGAGCTAAGAACCGTATTACATGTAAGAGATACAATATGAACCTCTAGCATGCCCTCATGGGGTATATATTGTCTGCAGGAGGAGCTGGACATTAAGCAAGTAATTACAGTTAAGGCCAAATCCACAATGCTGCAGAAAATAACATACAGTAAAATCAGATTCCTAATCATGCAAAACCAGCTATAATAATTCCGGCCATTCATGAATCCTGTCCTCTGCCCAGTGCCCATTTTCAAACGTGTTGGGCTCAAGTTCTTAACGTGGGGTGGGGAAAGGCACAGTGGAAAGGAGGAAGTAGATTCTGCGTTCCCAGTTTCCTCCCAATCCCATCAGCCTGGAGCAGGCAGATGAAACGGGTGCCAAGTCACTGACAGTGGTGGTGTGATCCTGGAATACCCAGCAAGTCCCAGGACCTGGAATCACTCCCAGTCCATTTAATCTGGAGAAGTCCAGTACCTGCAGATTGCTTCAAACTCTAGTGAGACCAGAATAGCTTTTGATCCCACAGCCAGAGCCCTGGAACTCCAGCCAGCGAACTCTGTAGGCTCATCCCTTCATTAACCTCATAATAACATGGCCTCGTAATTCAGGAAATTGAATTTTGGGGTCCCATTTGTTCAGTCATAGTGGGTTTTACTGGACACGTAAGACTCGTGTAACAAAGGAAATGCATAGAGTGCTGGGTGGGGAGGGCGGGTAAGGGGGCAGCGAGGCCCCTGTCTGAGGGAAATTGAACTGAAAATTGAAGCACAAGTAGGAGTTAGCCAGGGGACAGAAGATGGCTTTAGGCAGAGAGGCTTCTCTAAGGCCCTCCTCATCCCCCAGAATAAGCTGGGTTCTCTTCCTTGGGCGCTACAGGGTGCTCACTCCTATCTTAGGCTTATCACACTTGTCACAGCCGCCTTTCCCTTTGTCTCCCTCCATTAGACTGTAAACTCCCTGAGGGCAGGGATTGAGTGTTTAGGACCCAATAGCCTATCAACCGCCTGGAGAAAGACCCTCTCTGGGCGGGATGGAAAAGGGTGAGGCTGTGCAGAAGGTTTAGACACAGGCTGCATCAGTCCAAGTTCTTGTCCTCTGAGACCCAGCTTCAGCCTCCAGCACCAGGCTGATGCAGGCCCACAGGCGCCAAGATCGCTTCACAAGAAAAGGCACTTCTGTGGGATGGAAGGGGTATCCTTTCCTGAATCAAAAAGCAGCCCTGCACGAAGGGGCATGATTTGGTGAGTGGAGAACAGGCTAGATATTAACCTCTACGCCCCTGCTTGGCTGAGAGTCTCTGTACAGGGCACAAACTCCACAACTGTGCATAGCAACCATGGATTTTTCACTACGGCCTCTGCAGTGACCAGTAAAGGGGCCGACACATAATGGATAAACATTAAAAAAAATACCTAAGAGCTTTGATAGGGCGCCCAGTGCTGCTATTCCAGATGATCAGCTACGGCTATGGCAGTGCCAGGCAAAAAATGGTGGTGCCACAGGGGAGGTGGCCATTTCCAGCAGAAGGATCACCAGCAGCCACTGGGGACAGTTTGTCAAATCAGGGGAGTAACGAAGCAGCTGGAAGGACCTGTTCCTGAGTATACAGGAGACTCTTTCAAGGAACTTTGCAGGGGTTTTGAGGGTCCTACAGCAAAAAGTGGTGACAAGGCCCAGGGAAGGTTACTTCTGGGGTACCTTAGGAGGAAAGCACGCACCTGTGTCTGGTCTGTCCTCCAGGATTCTGTCTCCCTTGGGCAATGAGCTCAATTATAATAGTCTGATGACAGCATGAACCGAGCAGACTAAACTCTTGACAGTTTTTGAACTTAGTAAGAGATGGCCTACTGGGCCAACAACTAAGTTTATGAAAGTCGATTTACCAAAACAGAGTTGGGGGATCTTCTGAAAATGTCAGGTAGTTATTCTAAAATATCACTCATTGAAAGGTGTGCCATTACTTCAGCTCCCAATAAACAAGCAAAAAATGCCAAGTACAATGATGATTTTTAAAGTAGACTTTGATTTCAGAGAGGCTACAATAATTTTAAAAAAGAGTTACAGAATTGATGAACTAGACACTATAAAACGCTTCATATTTTTGTGCTTTTGATACGGCGTTTATATATCTTTAAGGAAAATATGGGTTATTTCCCCATGAGAGCAAACGAACGGTTCAAGTCCCCTTGACGGGTACATCTTCACGGCAGAGTGCAGTTTGCTATCAAAATTTCATGACACCATCTGCTGAGATCATTTTCATAGAATTCCGTGCTCACTGAACAAGTAATTTGTCGTTCCTGGCACCCTTTTCTACAGGGCAGGGATCCACCCGCCTGAATACCCATTATGCTTGGCAGTCACCACTTCGACGGTCCGTTCACACATTACCACGGGATTTCTACGTGAGTCTTTTATCCTCTTCACGCATCCGTGCTTGGTCACTTCCTGTCTGAATCTCGACCTGCCGTGCCAAGAGCCAAACTCCAGAGGAAGTGACTCCACAGCATTAGCACCTTCTGCGGCACTAGTTGGACAGCAACTAGTTCTCTTTCTGGGTCAACTTTAAAATACAAATAGCACTTTGAGAATGTGATTTTTTGATCTGTTTGACCACAAGCTATTTGAGAGCTGAGTGTATTCTATTTACTGGGCAGGGCTGGGTAATACTTGCAACATCACAGGCACCACATGAATATTAGGAGAGGATGACCCTACACCTTTTTTTTTTTTTTTTTTTTTTTTTTTTGGTCTTTTCCTCTTTTTTAGGGCTGCACCTGTGGCATATGGAGGGGTCCAATTGGAGCTACAGCTGCTGGCCTACGCCACAGCCACAGCCACAGCAACGCAGGATCCGAGCCTTGTCTGGGATCCTTAACCCACTGAGCGAGGCCAGGGATCGAACCCGCTACCGCATGGTTCCTAGTTGGGTTTGTTTCTGCTGCACCACGACGGGAACTCCATTTCAGAGGATGTCTCGTGGCCTGGAGACCACAGCCGCTCTGTGTTTGAGGCTGGAAGTTGGTACTCAGGAAGGAATCTGAGTGAGAATCTATGAGAGATTTTAATGCCGTGGAATAAAAGAGAAATGGATAAGAAAAATAAAGATGACATTATCATTATATATTTTTAGGCCCATATTTCTACCTTAAACTAAATGTTTCCTAAATCTATTTTTTAAGGTGGCAGCCACCATTCTTTTCCTTCGTGAAACATATTTAGAAAATTTAAGTAAATGCTACATGATGTAGATTTTGATGTCCATTTTAAGACATTTAATTTCATTCACAATTAGAGATATCAAAGTCCAATTTCTAATTATTATCCTGTAAAGAACACACTTATATAACGGTATCTGCCAATTATCGACTACAAAGGAAATCAATACACATAACGCAATCCTTTGGCTTACTGTTTTAAGTTCATTTTCTTTAGTAGGGCATAGGGGATGGCTGAAATTACAAATGCCCTTTTTCTTTGGATGGATCTCAACCAAATATTCTGGAACGTCTGGAATCTTTCTCTCCAGAAAAAATAAACAGAAAAGGCACTTCTCAAGTCTAATGTGTGTGAACGTTCAGGAAGGCCTGGTGCGCTAGAAGAAGGTTTGCTGGTTAGTTGCCAAGAATCTTTAAGCAGTGGCCCCTACCTGTAACCTTGAACTAGTGTCTCAGCGCTGTAAGTCTAGTCACTTGATCGTGTCAGTTTTCCACAGCTGATCAGACTGTTGCTAGTTCCCTTTCTTTCCTTTTCATTTTCTCCTGAATCCGCTACTCGACTGACCTTGCTCTTGCCAAGGTCAGCAATGATTCTGCACACACAGTGGACTCCACTTACTCATTTAACCTCTCTGCTGCCTTCACTCAGGATGTGCAAGACCCTGCTTTGAGCTCGCCAGGCCTGTTTCCTTTTCCTCCAGGGCATACAGCCCAACCACATTTGCCAGCCTCTGCCTGCAGTGAGGTGGGGCTGCGTGACCAGATGCTGACCAGAGGAAAGTGACAACTGATGGGTGACCCTTCCAAGCTCGGCCACTTCAGCTTACGGCACTCAGGATTCTCCACGCGTTCTCCCTCTCTCTTTGCAGAGGATCCAGCAGAAGACTCCAAGACCTTAGGGGATGGCACGGCCAGATGATGCAAGGACCCTAGGTGCCTGAATAGCTGCCGCGAGGTGTCCCCTCCTGGGCCCACTAACTGCCGTGGAGTGTGATGTGATTACGAAAAGAAACTTTACTGTGATAGCCATTGAGATTGGAGTCTATTTGTCACGGTTAGAAAGATGTTTCCATCCTTCCTGGCTTCTGTGATGGTACCTCCTGCCTGAATCTCCACACATCCCTCTGTCCTTTCATTTCTCATTTTCTCACACTTCTCTGCTTATTCCTTAAATATGTCTTTATCTACATTGCCATGGCCCCGTTTTCTTTTTCCACATACGTTCTGGGAAGAAGCTCACATACTCTCATGGGCTACTTCTGATGAGCTGAGGAGTCGGAGGAGTCAGTGTTGGCTCCTCTGCGCCAATTAACACACGCGTTCTAATACCCGCAATTCCACAAGTGAGACTGACTTGCAGTTTCGATACCTAGAGGTGGATTGTCTTAGGGTGAGGCCCGAAGATAAGCCAAACTTTGACTTGACTTTACGGCTAGGCTAGTAGATGAATCGAATGTTCCATTTTTTTTTTTTTTTTTTTGCCTGCGATTCAGAAGGATCGGAATGTGGAAACTCATGTTTTTATTGGAATGTGGACACTCGTGTTTTATGTTTCAAACATTTTTAAATGAATTACATTTTCTTTTTGTTTAGGTCATTTGACAGCACGGCTTTCTTTGCATCTTTTATTGGGAGATCCCATTCACTGGAAGAACTAATAGATTGGTAAATGGTGCTAATATTGTTAGGTTTTAACACAGTAACAATAGCCAGCCTTGCTTTCCTTTTCTTTTTTGTTTTCAAAGCTTCTTCACCAGGTGTATTCATCAGAGGATTCTTTTATTGCAGTGGATAGATGTGCTTTGTGAATTTTTTCCAGGGTCAAACGGTTTTCCACATCTTGATTTTCATTCTCAACCATAATTTCCTTTAATGTCTTTAAATACTTTGGCCTTGAGCCACATAATTGGTCCTTGGATTTTTAAAATTGTATTTTTTTAATAATAACTTACTCAAGCTTTCTGCTCTTATCACGTTTTCTCCCACTCATAGTTTTTGCCATCAATTCTGTTTATAAAGAAGTTCATCAACCATTACGTTTTACTTTAACAATTATTACTACTACTTTTTACTACTGAAACCACTGCTATCGTATTACAGTTTAGCTGCTTAATTCTAGTATCCACAAACAGTCCTGTATAAACAAGTTCCTGATCATGGTTGAGTTCGAAGTGGTTCTTTCTGCTGGTGGTATGCATCTGATACACATTGGTCAGTCAGTAGTGTACATTTTGTTGTTGTTGGTAACTACTTTTGTAGTGATAGAAGAATTTCCATGCTACATAGTAATTGAAGTCCAACAGTGAACGATTTTCATGGATTCTGCAGATGGAACCCCCCCAAAGTGGCTGAAAACATACTTTTTTAAAAAAATCGTTTACCCATTTGTGTAAATGAAAAAGAAAAATCGGTATTTTGAAAGAGTCCAAAGAACTGTGTGACGTTGAGAAAATTCCTTAACTTCTCTCTGCCTCATTAGGCTGTAATGAAGTTGAATGTGTCAGAACAATGCCTGGTGCATGGTAAGCACTGGAAACTATTATTTTTAACTAATGCAGCAAGAATAAATACTTGTCATTCGGGAATCTGTTTGCTGATAATGATGAAGTCCCCATCTCATTCTTGACAAATGACTGCAATTACCGTGTATGCCTCGGAAGGCCAATCATGTCTTGAAGGTTTCATGATAGCTGCAAAATAACCGAAGACCTTTTTTTGGATAAGAAAACAGAGATTCAGAATAGACAAAGAATTTATTAGGGCAGGATTAGCAGAGTCCTCAGGAACTTTGGGTTCATGTCAAACATGTTAGCAACTTCCTGTTTGCCAGTTTAAAAGCAAAGCCAATAGCGCCTCATCAGTGTTTCTCAAAGTGGTCCACGAAACGCTGGCCTCAGACTCTCCGGTGGATACGTGTTTAAAAAGTTTTCTAGAACTCTCCCAGGCCCTACGAATTCTTTGAGGGATTAACCAGTATCTCAGGTGCTTCTTACATAACTAACTTGGAGATGCACAGCACAGTCAGTAATGCAAGGAGAAAGGATCCTCCCAGAATGGAGCTGGACCAAACCCAGGGCGCCTTTTTTGGAGGGGCTGTCCCGTGACCTGAGATGCTACCCTGGATGCTCCGCTTGTCCATCCAGCATCTCCCAGTAACGGGGCCCTTGAGAGCCAGAAACCCTGCTCTGCCGTCACTCTACGGCTGTGACGGGCGCTCTGGAGGTCCTCAGCTGTTCTCCCCCACAGCAGGGAAAGAGACGGAAGGGCGGCACGCTCGTGGCGGTGGAACTCAGACCCGGGCCTGCTCCACCTTAAAGGGCCTCGGCCTGCCTGAGTGCTTGGGTCTTGCAGAGTTTGGGCACCACCATATTTGGAGCGTGCCTACTTTGGGGCGGGGACCTCCTTGAGAGCGATGAGGTCAGCGCAGGGGGAGGTGACCTTGTTGGGCTCCTGGCACCCGAGAACAGTGGTGCACTGTTGCCGCCGCCCCCGTCGGTGCCCGCGGCCCAGGCGCCGCGGCCGCGCGAAGCCGCCCGCGAGCTCGTCGCCGGCCGCCCCCGGGCCCGCGGCTCGGGGCGAGGCGGGAAAGCGGCGCGCGTGCGCCGTGGGCCCCGGGCCGGCGGCAGAAGCGGGGCGCGCAGGGGGGCCGTCGGAGCCGCCGAGCGTACAGAGCGGCGCGTGACGCGGGGACGCCGCGCGCTCCCAACGTCGCCCCGGTTTGACGCACACGGCACCAAACTGTGAGTTTCGGGGCTCCTTCGGTCGGGCTCGCCGGGCCCCGCGTGGGCTCCGGGCGCGCGGGCCGCGGCGGCGGCGGGCCTGGGGGGGCGGCAGGACGCGGGGGCGCCGGGCCGCGGCGCGCGGGCCCGGGCAGCGCCGCCCCGGGCCGGTCCCCAGCCTCCGCAGGACGCGTCTTGCCGCACAGGCTAAGATGGCGGCGGCGGCCGAGGAGGCGGAGTTGGTGCCGCACAAGGAGCCCGGGCCCCGGGTTCGGGGAGGCGGCGGCCGCGGCGGCCGCGGGGGGCGGCGGAGCCCGAGGTGAGCGGCGGCCGCCGCCGCGGGGCGGGCCTCGCCGGGGCCGGGGGGCGGGGGAGGCTCCTCGGCGGCGGCGGCGGCGGCGGACCTGGGAGCGGACACAAAGGGGCTGAGCCGGGCACGGGGCTCGGGGGTTTTGTTTAGTCACATGCAGCCGAGCAGCCAGTGAGCGGCGGGGGGAAGGGGCCGAGGCCGGGCGGCCCGGGGCGCCGGGCGGGCGCCATTGCGATGCCCGAGCCGCGGGGCGGCCCGGCGCTGGCCGGCGGCGCAGGCTCCGGCGAGGAGGGTCCACACCCCGCCCCTACCGGGGGCTCGGGGCCGCGGGGCGCTCCCGCCCCCTGCCCCGCGAGCTCCTCAGCCGCCCGGTGCCCGGGCAGTAGGCGCAAGAGGTAAATCGCTCGAAGCGTTTGGGTGGCCAGGGGCTCGGTGGGTGTCCAGCTAAAGCTTTTTGCTTCTCCAGGTCTGATTCCCTGGCCTTTGGGTCCCTGGGAGCTTAATCTCTGCCAGAGGAAAGCAGGTGTGCTCCACTTCTCCCGTGAACCTGAAGATGAGTTGCCCCAGACCCTTCTCAGTGATTGGAAACTTAGGTGGTGGAGCTAACGGTTTCTTGTTACGAGACTTCCACAGACGACTCTCGTGGTGGGATCCATCCATGGTTTAGCGACATTAGTGGAAAACTTTTTTTTGGAACTGTTTTAAGTATCGTTGATGCACGCTTAGTTGTTATCAAACTTGTAAATTCAGATTTTCGTGTGGTCATTTAAGAAGTCCTCAACGAGAAGGTCAACGCAGTTGGCGGGCCTGAATGATGGGCCTGTGCTGTATACACGTTAATAATTTCAACAGAAATAACCCAAACACCGTCATCGATCCGGGCCAGTCCTAACTAATGCCAGGCTCGTTGCATCCGGATGATAGATTAGATTTGTGCTAATGGTTTTATTGCTTCTCCGCAGTAGTGTAGTTACAATTTTTTTTTTTTTTTTTTTTTTTTGGTCCCACAAGAAAAAGAGTTTTTCCAAAAATAGACAACTCACATTACTCAAAGAAAGGAAACCTGCTGTTTGCCTTCAGTGCCATGTGTAAGTATCCAGGGAACATGAGGGCAGCCATATTGCATGGATAGGTTTGGTAACAAAAAATTAGTTTATATAAAGAAGTTGCAACTTAGACTTTTTAATAGGTGAAACATGAAGACTTGACCACTGTTACTTCAGTGGTATACATATATATATATATATTTTGCTGGTAAAAATATGGTAGTGTAAGTTTTAGAATTTCTAACATAATTTAAAAGTTACACTGCGCTCACATCTACATCATACTTTGTATATTTGTAATATTCGAAGTATAAGAATTGCAAACAACTATCGTTTTGTTTTGGCCAGGTCACAGTAACAAGTTAAATTATTTGCTTGAAGGAATATTAACTCCTTTTTTTTTTTTTTGGCCACACCCATGGTATGTGGAAATGCCCCGGCCAGGAATCGAACCTGTGCCACTGCTGCAGCAGCGAGGAATCCTTAAGCTGCTGCATCTCAGGGGAACTTCCAAGGAAGGGATGTTTAAACACATCAGTGTTACTAACTTTAGATCTGGGTTCCAATTGAAATTTGAACTTTTCTGCATTCCTTAAAACTTTGGTTTTCCTTGTTTCCCCCCCCCCCAGATTTATGTTCCCCCACCTTTCAGCTTTTCTCCTAAGAGAACAATCTTGTATCAACAAATAGATGATATATTAATATCAGCAAAATTATTATTGAATCATTTAGCTTTAGCGTAGAGGGACTCTTAGAGAACAGCTAGTCGTGTCTTCTCTTTTACAGTATATTTAGGGCCAGGAATGATTAATGTTATAGTGGAAAATTGTCTCTCAACTTACACCTCAGTGGTCTTTTCATTGGTCACGTTGCTGGGATAAGGAGGTGACCACCTGCAACTGGTTATAAAACAGAAACAAAGGCATGTGTTTGAGAATACTTGTTAATTCGGTACTGTTACATTAATGGTAAATTCTGTGAAAACAATTAAAAACTTACATTTACCTTGATATGGTGACTTAGTTTTTAAAGTGATTTCCGGGGAAACAAATGCAGATACAAAATGCAGACATTTCAGGTAATTTCAAAGCGATGTTGCTTTTGAATTTTGAGGTTTTCAGAAAACAATCTTGACGCAGTAATTTGAAAAAACAGGTAGTTTGATAAGCTTCTTGGCATGTTTGAGGTAATTGCCATTACTTCCAATTATTACGTAAGAAATGAGATAGATGCTGAAAAGAATGATGCTAGCGCCTTTCATTTTGTAATAGCATTTTAGTTGGTTAATGGACATGCCTCTTTGCCCCCTGTTCAAGGCGGCTCATTAGGACTGACTAGTACTGTTGCTGAGGGTAGATCTGTAAGGTCTAGTAGGAAATTCAGCAAGTGGTTAAACTGTTCGTGATGGGATCCCACAATTACCTTTAACGTCCTTGGATATCACATTTAACGAAAACAGGTAAATTGTCTTGAGGGTTTAAAGCTGTTGTGGGTCATTTAAGGTACATTTAAGTAGTTGATTTTCTCCTGGAAAGGTCGGTGTATTTCTTCGTTTGAACGCTGTGGAAGCGGATTGAATTCTACTCTAGTGGTGTGAGCATTAGGATTACTTCAGATTATTTGTGATTATAAAGTGAATCTGTTACCTGCACCCCTTAACCTTTGCAGGTTTAATTTGCCATTCAAGTTATAAAAGAGGGAGAGTTTGGTTGTGGTTGAGTTGAGACTATGCTGGGTAACAGGAGGGGAAAAGGAAGGCTCAAGGACGAAGTGATGGAGTTACCTCCAATTTAAGATCTTTTCCAAGAAGTTGCTTGTTTAGGAGAGATCAGGCTCATCTTTTTTCTCTTCCCAAACTCCTGGTTAGCGTTTCTTCTCGGAATGTGACTCAAAAGGAAAACAAGGGGTCTTACTCTGGTGGGACTGCTTTTCTCACACTGCTTTTCAGGCATATCATAAGGCAGCTGTAGCTTGCACTGCATGCAGAAATTGGAGTGTTGAATTATCCAGCTCTAAGTTTTTAGACCTCTAGTTTTAGCAGTTCTTTAAAAAAATATTTAAAAATTTTTTAGCATTAACTATAAAATAAAACATGAGGATAAGGGAGGGATACTGTAATATTTTGGATAGATATTCAAATAAGCTCTGGGTTTTTTTTAACATTTCTTTCCTCACATTAATCCGCGTGGCATAGAGAATGTCTGCTTTGTAGATGGAGAATCTGTAACTAATGAACAATTATGTAGCAGTGACAGAAGCCGCTCTAGAAAAAGTGCCTTTTAATTCAGGTTTATTCAGAGAGAATAGCTGCTTTTAATAGTGCAAATCCTTGACACCATTGAATTTGGAGAGAACTGAGACTAAGTGAACTGATTCCAGCACTAGCTCACCCTGCTGGCTGGCTACAGTATTTCTCTTCTTCCCCCCTTAAAAAAACAAAGATCTCTTGAGACCTAGAAGGTAGAACACCAAATTCAATTTGTGGCCTTTCTTCAGCGCTGTGGTGTCGCCCTGAAAACAGGTGTATTCTCATCTCTCGAGCCTCTGCTCCTGTGCGGTTTCATTTTCTCTTGGGTCTGCCGAAGTTGAGCTGACATTACTATCCTCTTTGGATTTACTGGGAACTCTTTGGTGTTTAGGAGGAGCTCGTATGTTTTTGTACCTTTAAATTCAAGATAAAGGATCCTTTGACATTTGAAAGATGTTAGCAGGGAAAACAAAAAAATCCTGTGAGGTCCAGGAGGAGAAAAGCTGAGGATTTCAGGAGGAAGAGGAGGAGAAATGTGGCAGGGCAGAAGCAGCCCCCCCGTGAGCCTCTCTGGGAGTTAAGAGGCGTATTCCAGGGGATCTCTCTGGCACTCGCCCTCTGCTCGTCTCTGCCCGGCCTCATCTGTCTGCAAGCTGTAGCCTTCCCGTTTCATTTGGGATGCTTGGAACTGTAATCTTGTCAGTAACTTGTGAAAAGCATAGGTGAGTGATTTGTTTCTTGAAATTTAATTCTGCGTGTCTAAATTTTGGTACAAGTGAAGTTAGAGTGATAAACACAAGGTTTTAGGTATTAAGCTTTTTTCCGTATGTATAGCATGCATTGAAGTTGGAAGTACAGCTTTTTTTAAATTGAAATATAGTTGACATACAGTATTATGTTAGTTGCAGGTGTACAACGTAGGGATCCACTTTGAAAAACATTGCGAATGACCACCTTGCTAAGTCCGTACGCAGTTATTACAGTATCATTGACCATACTTCTTAGGCTAAATTTTATATCCTCGTGATTTACTTATTTTAAAAACGGATATTTGTACCTCTTGGTTTCCTTCACCTGTTTTGCCCATTCCCCTCCCGTCTCTGGCAGCCACCCTGTTTGTTTTCTGTGGAAAAGACGGCTTTTCAAAGACTTTGTGCAAAGTCTAGAAACTATGTTATGAGCCAGAAGTATAATTGAAAGGTAAAAGGTGCTTAATAAATTGTCGAGATTAAAGTGCAGAGTACAGAATGTATTTACCTGTATTTTTTCTATTTACCTAATTTTTATAAGAGATTGACATTTTTTATCCTTTCTTCCGGGGTGTTTATCCTTTTACTGAAAGCATAATACATATCTTTTTCATCAGTTTCTTGAGGGAAAGGTTAACTATAACTAGTACTTTCAAAACACCGGTTCCTGGCGAGGGAGGTGATTCCTGATTATTGTTGAATGGTTTGCGAAGGTGGATAAGAACCTTGCCCAAGTTGGAATTAATTGCCTCTTGCTGTCTCTTGCCTTACAATTATACACACACGTAAACACACACATGTATGTGTGTACACACACAAGAAATCATACTTGCATCTGTGTGTGTGTATATATGTACCTGTATGCACACACACCACATATATATGTATATATGGAAGCAGGATGGGAGGATAAGGTTTAAAAAGTGTGAGCCTTGAGGTGAAACTGGTGGGGTTAAAATCCACCTGTGTGAGCACTGCGCGGGTGGATTTGACAGTAATAACTATCTTCATGGAGTTTTAAGGTTTACATTACGGAATTCACGTGGTGAAGCCCTTAGCTTTCAGGTGTGAATGAATGTTGAGTACACGTGCGCTGCTGCGATAATTGCCGCCCATGTGTTTTCTGCGGTAACTGGAGCTCTTGGCCTGTGAGTGATCCGAAGTTGTATCCTCTCTGTAGTGTTCCACTTTTCGGCCCAGCTCTGCAAAGGCGGTCAGAGTTGATCACCGGAGCGCGCCGTCTCTGGTTCCAGCAGCAGACGGTATAACCAGGTTCAGTATTCCAGGAGCACGTTCCCTTTTCTGACCGTCAGCTGATGAGTAATGCGCTTGGGCATGAGGGCTCAAACTTCCGAGAGTTACTTCCCAGCCGGCGGGCTGGTCTGCCTTGTTAGGGGACGTCTTTGATTCCTTCACTCGCCCTTCGGGTTTTGACCGGGAGCCTGGCAGTGACCATTAAAGAGAGAAGCGGGCGCGTTGCTGTGTGTGTTTGTACCGTAGGTCCATATGCAGACCCCAGCTGCGAGGGAGGAGTGGCCTCAGTAGAAGAATGAATGTTATCTTTTCATTGCTTACTCTGGGCTGAGAACTTCCTCCAACAGCATATTTCCCTTTGCCATTTTCCTCTCCACGTTGCCCTTTGTTTGATACATGCTTATGCTGGTGCGGTCTTAAACTTATTTCCCACTTGAGTTTGTTTTTCTACCACCTACCTCCCCTGCCACACACACAAATTTTAACCTTAAAAAAAATGGTGAGGAGTTCCCGTCGTGGCTCAGTGGTTAACGAATCTGACTAGGAACCATGCGGTTGCGGGTTTGATCCCCGGCCTTGCTCAGTGGGTTAAGGATCCGGTGTTGCTGTGAGCTGTGGTGTAGGTTGCAGATGCGGCTCGGATCCCGCGTTGCTGTGGCTCTGGCGTAGGCCGGCGGCTACATCTCTGATTGGACCTCTAGCCTGGGAACCTCCACATGCCGCGGGAGTGGCCCAAGAAATGGCAAAAAGACAAAAAAAAAAAGAAAAAAAATGATGAAAGGCAGCTAGTAAAAGTACTTTTATGTTCACATGAAGAGGAGTGAGAGTATAAACTATTAGAAGTTCAATATCTAAAAAGTATTTTCAGGAGTGTGGAAAATGAAGTGGGGGGAGTCACTCATAAGTCACCCATAATCTTACCACCATTGTATAGTCATTAGTTTTAAAGGAAAAGGAGGTGAGACTGACAGTGATAAGCCTCTGCAGCGTGGTCCTTACCGTAGTGCTGTGATTTCGTACGCAGGGCACCAAGGTCTGACTTGGGTCACATAGAGAGCGAACAGCAGGGCAGCCGGCTTTGAGCCTAGGCACATCTTAATTCTACAGGTGAGCTTAATTCTACAGGTGAGCTTTGGGGACAGGGGAGCCTCCCTGTCCTTTCTGCACGTCTGTCCTTTTACATTCTTATGCATTTGTAAGTTTTATCTCCTACTTATAAAACTTATCATCATAAAAGTGTTTTTCTGCCCACCTTTATTTCAAGTGATGTCTTATTGCCCATGTTGTTTATTCATACCATTATATAAAGATTCTTTGTCTTGGCTGCTGGGCATTGGTACAATGACATTGGTCAAAATGGAAGCTGCTCTTTTTCTTTACTAAGTGACTAGATGATAAATAATCTAGCTTAATTAGAGCTAATACGCTCTAGGATTAGCAGTTCTACAGGTTTAATCAAAACTGATACATATAAAATGTCGGTGACATTTTTAGTTTATAGCCATATGAAAACAACTTTTAAAGTGATTTTATACTTTGAAATGTCTTAAGCTTTTTTGTTAAACGTCTTTAAAAAGTGATATTAAAATTAAATGGGCACTCAGATCCCATTTAGTTACTATTAATAATTCTTACTGTAATAATCTTTAACTTATAAAAGGAGAAAAGCTTAATATTGAATTTCTTATACTCATGGGGTGCGTGATGTATATATTAAGAGGTAATTTGTGGGGCATTTATAAGTAGATTGCATAGGTCAGCACTGCCTAGTGGAAGTACATTGAACCACAGTATGACCTAAATTTTTCTGTAGCCACATTAAAAAGTAATAATTAAAATGAGCATTGTTAATGCATTTTATTTAACCCAGTATATTCAGAGTACTATCATGTCTCCGTGTACATGCAAATGAGATACTTTATATTCTTTTTTCCCACGCCACGTCTTCCTAATCCAGTGGATGTGACATACCTGAAGCATATCTCAGTTCAGACCAGCCAGACCTCAAGTGCTGAGTAGTCATACATGGTTATTGTACTGGACAGTGCAGACACAGACAGCAGGGTCTGTACAAGTAAGGCGAAGGATGCAAGAGAAATTGAACGGCGTCTCAAAGGATGGTTGGGAAAAGTGTGCGGGGGGGGAGGACATTCCCATAGAGAAGTGAGGGGAGTAAATAAGGAGACACTGTTAGAAACCAGCTGAGAGAGCGTCTGGAATCCCGCTCAGGGAACTAACTAACTTGGTTTCTTGGGGGGGGTGTTGGGTAGATGTTGGAGGGAGCACATGTCTTGCACATGAACGCTTGATGAGTACTGAATTAGTATATAAGTGACTTAATATGAGGCAGAATAAGAAAAATGCTGGAAGAATATTATAAAGCCTTGTGGTTTTTCTAAGGGGAAAGAGTTGCATTTAGGGAGTATTGGTATTCTGTGATTAGAAATGTGATGGAAGGGAGTTCCCGTCGTGGCGCAGTGGTTAACGAATCCGACTAGGATCCATGAGGTTGCGGGTTCAGTCCCTGCCCTTGCTCAGTGGGTTAACAATCCGGCGTTGCCGTGAGCTGTGGTGTAGGTTGCAGACGCGGCTCGGATCCCGCGTTGCTGTGGCTCTGACGTAGGCCAGCGGCTACAGCTCCGATTCGACCCCTAGCCTGGGAACCTCCATATGCGGCAAAAGTGGCCCAAGAAATAGCAAAAAAAAAAAAAAAAAAAAAGTGATGGAAAAATGATGAAAAAGGATGCAAATTGAGAAAAAGGTTTTAGATTTTTTTTTAAACTATTACTGGTGACTTTTAAATGTTTTATTTATATATAACTTACATGTAGTGAAGTGCAGAAGTCTCATAAGTGCAACTCAATGAAATTCCGCAAATAAATACTCTCAGGTAACTTCTCCCCGGATCAAGATATATAACATTTTCTGCCCTGAAAAAGATGCCCTCTGCCCCTTCTTATTGATTTCCCCTCACAGACGTAACCGCTGTTCTGACATCCATCATCATAAGCAAGTTTGGCTTATTTTTGAACTTAGAACATATTTATCCATTTCCAGGGTGTGGAGAGCTGATGCCTGAATCTGTCTCCTTTCTGTTGGGCACTGTTGGGTGAGTCTGGAGGTAAATCAGATGATAGCTGGTTGGTACTATGGCCCTTCTTTTTTTTTTTTTCCCCCAGTGTGATATATATCAGCATCAGGGAGATGTTTGGTGGTTTTCATTAACGGTAACTCTTTAGAGGTTAATTTTATGACCAGAAATTTTGTTTAGAACGCAGAGACGTGAACTGCTTCCATGGGTAACATAACTGCCTGGCTTGCTCTCTCCACAGTGCTCTCTAGGCGTACAGCCCAGGAGTGAGTAGAGGAGGACTGGGACTGCCTCCTTATATAAGGGTTTCTGGGCATTGTGTAAGTCAGCTTTCAGGCATGCATTGCAGGTCACTTCCCAAGGTATGTGAGTGTGTCTGATTGTGATTTAGGGGTAGGATAACTTTGTGTACTTTGGTTTACAGGTAAGCATCCACTCTCAACCAGAAAGAGTTTGACATGATGTGTAAAGAGGGAGAATGTTACCTTAAGGACAGTTGCCCAAAGGTTGGGATGGTTAAAACCCGTGAAAGACACTTTGTAAGTGGATCTGCAGTGGAATGAATGGATCATGATTTTTACTTGCGGTGCTTGAATAATTTTTTTTTTCCCCAAATGGGATTAATGGTTACAGCATTGTTTTTCATAAATGTTCAGCACTGGAAACCCCTTGCAGTGTAACAATTTGTGCCTTTGGGAGAAAGTTTTTTTTTTTTTTTTCCCTTGAGATGTATTATAATAAAGTTGTAAAAAGTACATAACAATGAAAATATGTATCTTTACACTCTAGTATGCCTAGTTTTGAGAAATAGATATGTTTTGTAAATTGTGCCAAATGGACATGAAAATATTTTCTCATTGATGTTTGAACTATAAATGTTTTTGAGCTTATGAATGAAAATATTTATATAAAATTTTGTTTTTTGGAATTTGTATGAAGTTTGCTTAACACACTCTTGCTCTAAGAATTTTAATTGTTGTCCTGAAGAAATAAAACCTCATCTGTGAACTTTTATTATGTAGGTTTTGTATTTGTGAAGTATAGAAGGCCAAAGCAAAACTGGTTAGACATTGAAAAAGCATGGTTATGGTTTATAAAATATTAAAGCTTTATATAATAGCTTTTGGGGGCTAGATTTAGAAAATTACAAACAAAACGATTAGCATGTTGTTAATTACAGCTTTACTACCTGACTTCTATGTGAAGAAAAAAATATTTAGGGGTGTTCTCTTTGGGTTGTTTTAAAAAATGAATGTTATATTTGAATTTGGTTTTAGGAGATTTAATTTTTTTGTATTCATAAAAACCCTGTTTGCAGGGTTGTATTTCTTCCAACCTTCACTTGTTTTAATTAGATTAACTATTATATAAAATTCAGGTAGTACCACCCTAGGGGTAAGAATGCAGATATGCAGAGCAAGTGGTATGGTTCCTGCTTCAAAGAGGTCATTATCTAAGATATGACGGAAAGAATATGCTTAATAATGAAAGCTTGAATTACTGAGCTGACACAAAATCAAATGAGTGGTGTATAGTAAGACTGGAAAAGCTGCTTGGCTTTTATCTACTAAGTTTTTATCTAGGGTTTGAAGAAGTGGCAGGCATAGACTGGTGGAGGGGAAGGGAGTTTGGGCGGGGGCAGGAGTGTTAGCACAGAGCTGGCACCTGGGGGATGCAGGTACTTTCCTTGTGGGAAGTAGAGACTAATTTAAATGAACGTCATGAAAATAAGGTTTATAAGGTTGTGGCCTGAGCTGGAGGAATCTGAAAAAGTTTGGATTAGAAATTAGAAGTAGGGAGTTCTGCTGAAGGCCATTGAACATAACTGCATGAAGGAAACCGAGGAGATCAGCAGCCAGATGCAGCGGATTCAAGAGACGGAAGTGAGGAAACGGCCGATTAGAGCCGTTTGTCATCTTGGTGGACGGGGCAGGGAGGGGGTCTTAAGAATAAGACCCGGTAGTTTTAAAACAAAGCAGGTGAAGTACGTGGCTCCTAAGTTTGTGATGCCAAGTCAAAATAAGAATGGAACGATTTTATTATCTGGTGTTGAAAACAAACTTACCCGGAGACATGGCTTGCAAGTAAGTTGTTAACAATGATTGAGGGACATCTGCCTTCTTAAACATATTGAACAAACTTCGAACACTAAAACCCAAGAAAATTAGGCCATAGTGATATTTTTTTTAAATTGCTAGTACTTTCAACTAAAAATATTTGAGATTGACTACTAAGAAGAGCCTGTAATTTTATTACTAACTTTTGAATTATAATAGTATATTTAAGCCATGGTTTAAGAGACATTCTAATTGGTGTAGGACTTGGTGTGAAAACAGCATAATAAAAACAAATAATCTGGATTACCAATGTTTAAATTTTTAAGAAATAGGTACTTGTATTAAAATTTAGGAACAGTTGAGGAAAAACTCCTTTTTTAGGGGAGAAATCCCTAAAATATAGTTCCCTCTGGGCAGTAGTAGTTTTTGATATGTAAGATGTAACATGTTTGTCCTTACTGGAGTTTTTAAGAGTTCTTAACTTGAATGTATACTGTGGTCCCACAGTGAGTATGATTATCCTTAGAATTAGAAAAATATGGGGAGTTCCTGTTGTGGCGCAGTGGAAGTGAATCCGACTAGTATTCATGAGGATGCAGGTTCAGTCCCTGGCCTCGCTCAGTGGGTTGGGGATTTGGTGTTGCCATGAGCTGTGGTGTAGGCTGCAGACCATGGCTTAGATCTGGTGTTGCTGTGGCTGTGGTGTAGGCCAGCAGCTGCAGCTCCGATTGGACCCCTAGCCTGGGAAGTTCATGTGCTGTGGACGTGGCCCTAAAAAAAAAGCAAAATATGAAAAAATATGAAAGTGATATAATTTTAAAAATCTGTCTTTTTAAGAGTTAAGTAAATACAACCAAGTTTAGGAGTTAATAGAGTCTTCCAGTTTTAAGATATTACATCAGTCTTATAAAAAGTTTAGGAATTCCCATTGTGGCTCAGTGGGTCAAGGGACCTGCCATTATTTCTGTGAGGATGTGGGTTCAGTCCCTGCCTCGCTCGGTGGGTTAAGGATCCACTGTTGCCACAAGCTTCTGCGTAGGCTGCAGATGTGGCTCAGATCTGGTGTTGAAGTTGCCATGGCTGCAACTCCAGTTTGACCCCTGGCTGGGAACTTACATGTGCGACAAGTGCGGCCATAAAAAGGAAAAAAAAAAGTATATATATAAAATATCGAAAGTGGATATTTTAAACGTTCTCACAGTTAATATAAGCTTAACCTCTCTCAGTAAAGAAGTTAGTGAGGTTTCTGGCACATGGTAAAATAGGGAAATGCATTTGACTCCATCCCAGTTACATGTTGAAGCAAATCAGCTAAAGCAAAAAGGATAGGTTGTCCCCTATCAATGGGGAAAAGAGTTCATCCACATCTCTGAAGTTTGGGGTTTCTGTGTAGATAGATGGATGAGAGCAGAACTCTTTACTGTTCCCTGATGATTGGATGAGCTAGTGGCGTGGGAATAGGAAGCTTGCCTGAAAGCCCTGCCCTGAACCTCTTCCTTAAATAATTCCTTATTTATACTTTTGTATGGTTGCAGCCTTACTGAAAATAGACCCATCCTTACCTGTATTCTCTGCATGCTAAAAAGCAATGAAAAATCATTACATCAGTGAGGAGAGGCAGCAGTTTAAAAGGGATGGAAACTAGGAAGCCAAGTCAACTATTGCCAGTTCAGCTGATGCTACTGAAACAGCTCATACAAGAAAGAGGTAGAGGAGGAATCAGAAGTCTTATGCCTGGCAGTGAATGACTTAATGGTGGCCTTGCCAGGAACAGTGATGCAAAGGTATGCTAAATAGATGTCCTTTGGTGTGACATTGCCTGCCTGATCATCTCCTGGTTCGTCTCATTTTCTAAGCCTTATGCACCAGCTTTCTTAGGACTTTGACCCAATATCTTTCCAACAGCTTTTTCTTAATTGGAATTAATTCCCCCCCCTCCTCCCCTTTACAAATTGAATTTAAAATTCTTGTTATTTGGTTTTAGAAGAGTTTACATTGAAGTAAAATGACACAAACATTGAAAATAAAGGAATAGCAAAAATAGTGTTAAAACTTGCAAGTTTCTTTCATTTCAAGCAAAGGCTAAAACCTTTCTAGGCCAAAATCTTTGATTGAATAAAAGAACATTTTTAATTAGTAAAAAGTTAGGACCACTAAACTATAAGGCTTGAACTTCTGTGTGATAAACTCAGGTGGCACTGAAGCATGAGATAGTTTCTTTAGAGAAATTAATAGCATCAGTCTTTTCAGGAGACTTCACCTGTCAGAATTTAATAGATCAAGTAAACAAAAATTAGGGCTATAAGATTTGAATAGCAGTATGCTTTGTTTAATAGATGTATGTCAAACTTTGTTCGCAATAAAGAAGTACAGATTTTTTTTTCAAATTTCCGTGAATTAAAGAAAAATGTGTTTTAGGCTTGAAAAGGAATTTGAAATTTGAAATTAGAGAAATTGGATGGTTCAGTATTTTTTTTTTTGCAGAAAAATTTATTTTTTTAGCTTAATTATTTTTATTTTTTTTCCATTATAGCTGGTTTACAGTGTTCTGTCATTTTCTACTGTACAGCAAGGTGACCCAGTCACACATACACACACACATTCCTTTTTCTCACATGATCATGCTCCATCATAAGTGTCCCATGTGGCTCACAGCATAACTACTTGGCATTGTGTCTATATTTCTTGATTATAGTATAGAAAAAGTAGATATTAAAGCCAAAATGATTACAACCACTTTGACAAAACTCTTATGACCTACCAGAACTTGAGCCTAAATTTCATACCGAAAATTGAACAACAGTGAAGACATGACACACCAAAACTGAGGACTCTCCTTTTAAACATGGTGAATTAAATTACCATTTGCTTTGATGTCACACCCTTACTGGAATTATAGTAACTTTGTTTTTTAAGGACAAAACTGGACAGTTGGTCACAGAGGTAAAATGTTGGAAGCTGGAAAGCAGCAAGTGGTAACTGACTTCGTAGAGTTGAGAAAACTCACCTTTGCACTTTGAGTGGGGAAGGCCTAGAATTGGTCTGGAATTGTGCCGTTGAACACCCGGGTGCTTCAGGAATTAGTGGCTGCAGATACCTTGACACAGTTGTCTGAGGGTTAATAGCAGGTTAATATTCATGGTGCCAAAGAAGAGGTTTCTTAACCTTCATCCAAGTTTCTGCTCTGACATTCAGAGGGAAGCTCTGGTTAACGATGTTATGCTCGAAACCAGAGAGGATTGGGTGGAAACTTACGTGTTGAACCGGGAATCACGCCCAGTACCTTTTCTCCTCCGGGTGCTAAGGATACTGGATGTCAGGCTCCTACCCCCTGATAGGAGGTGGGGTGGTTCTTCCTGCTGTAGCAAGCTGATGATGGGGAAGAAAGACCAGCAAGCTGACGACGGGGAAGAAAGACCAGCAAGCTGACGAGGGGGAAGAAAGACCAGCAAGCTGATGACGGGGCAGAAAGACCAGCAAGCTGATGACGGGGAAGAAAGACCAGCAAGCTGATGATGGGGAAGAAAGACCAGCAAGCTGACGACGGGGAAGAAAGACCAGCAAGCTGACGAGGGGGAAGAAAGACCAGCAAGCTGATGACGGGGCAGAAAGACCAGCAAGCTGATGACGGGGAAGAAAGACCAGCAAGCTGATGATGGGGAAGAAAGACCAGCAAGCTGACGACGGGGAAGAAAGACCAGCAAGCTGATGACGGGGAAGAAAGACCAGCAAGCTGACGAGGGGGAAGAAAGACCAGCAAGCTGATGACGGGGAAGAAAGACCAGCAAGCTGATGATGGGGAAGAAAGACCAGCAAGCTGACGAGGGGGAAGAAAGACCAGCAAGCTGATGACGGGGAAGAAAGACCAGCAAGCTGACGAGGGGGCAGAAAGACCAGGAAGCTGATGACGGGGAAGAAAGACCAGCAAGCTGATGATGGGGAAGAAAGACCAACATCTAATAACCGATGGGGGGGTCCCCCAGAGAAATCATCAGACTGATCATCTCATGCCCATACCTGCCCATTAACACAATTTCTAGGCAACTTTAAATTCTTTTCCATTAAAGTTTATCGCAAGATACTGAATATAGTCCCCATGCCACACAGTAGGACCCCACTGTTTATTCCATCCACAGCAACTGCATCTGCCAATCCCAGACCCTCAGTCTGCCCCCCCCAACCCTATCTGTTTTCTGTGTCCATGTGTCTGTTTCTGTTTTGTAAATAAGTTCATTTGTATCATTTTGTAGATTCCATATGTAAGGGATATTATACTTGCCTTTCTCTGACGTCACCTAGTATGATAATCTCTAGGTTCATCAACTAGGCAACTTTTAAGTGTTTCATTTTTTATTTTTTTAAGATTAAAAAATTTGTTTTAATACATTGATTTTTATTTTTTTCCATTATAGCTGGTTGACAGTGTTCTGTCAGTTTTCTGCCGTACAGCATGGTGACCCAGTTACACCATGTATGCATTCTTTTTTCTCACATCATCAGGCTCCATCACAAATGACCAAACGTAGTTCCCAGAACTACACAGCAGGATCTCATTGCTAATCCACTCCAAAGGCAACAGTCTGCATCTGTGAACCCCAAGCAGCCCATCCATCCCGTTCCCTCCCCTCATTTTAAAATATGAAGCTAAGGATCAAACATTTTAGGATAACCATAATAAGAAAGGGAAGAAGGAAATATGAACAATTCAAGAAGAAAACTTCTTTTGAAAGTTATATGTCTCTGGAAGAAGGGATAATTTTATCTTTGACCATGAAAGGATGCTAGTTTAAAAAAAAGCAATCCTCAGAAAACAGAGATGAGCTCAGACATTTAGAATGTGAAATAATAGAAGAGTTAAAAATTTAGGATATTAAACTTCTCGTAGAAGGTTAGAAGATAAAATTGAGAAAATCTTTTCACAAAGTAGGCCAAAAAGAAATGTAAAGTAGGAGAAAATAAGAAAATTAGAGAATCACTCTTGATTAAGTTCAACATGAAAAGTCAGAATTACAGCAGGGGAGGAAATGGATGCAGGAAATTATTTAAGAATACTTGAACGAAGATCTCGCATTTACAAATGGGAAGAACTCAGCAGGCACAGCATAAGTGACTGGAAGAAAACATCAGAAAAAGTACATCGTGATGGAATTTCAGACTTGAGAAATAAAGGGAAGATCCTAAAAGCTTTTGGTTGTGGAGCATATAAGAGAAATGAGGAATCAGTAACATTGGAAAATAATTGGTAATGAAATAATGCCTGAAAATCCTGAAGGTGGAGTTCCCGTCATGGCGCAGCGAAAAGGAATCCGACTAGGAACCATGGGTTTGCTGGTTCGATCCCTGGCCTCGCTCAGTGGGTTAAGGATCCGGTGTTGCCATGAGCTGTGGTGTAGGTTGCAGGCGCAGGTCAGATCTGGCGTTGCTGTGGCTGTGGTGTAGGCTGGTGGCTACAGCTCCGATTTGACCCCTAGCCTGGGAACCTCCATGTGCCTTGGATGTGGCCCTAAAAAGACAAAAGACAAAAAAATAATAATAATAATAATCCTGAAGGCAGGTTATTTCCCAAGTACTAATTCTGTACCTTCCCAAGCTGTCAAGTGTGGGGAGTAGGCTAAAAATATGAAACATGAGGTTGTTAGAGTATTTACTTCAAATGCACTGTATCTCAGGGACGTTACTAAGGTCATGGGTTCAATCAGAATGATGGGGTGGAGTTCCCGTCGTGGCGCAGTGGTTAACGAATCCGACTAGGAACCATGAGGTCACGGGTTCGATCCCTGGCCTTGCTCAGTGGGTTAACGATCTGGCATTGCCGTGAGCTGTGGTGTAGGTCGCAGATGCGGCTCGGATCCTGCGTTGCTCTGGCTCTGGCGTAGGCTGGAAGCTGCAGCTCTGATTAGACCCCTAGCCTGGGAACCTCCATATGCCGCTCGTGCAGCCCTAAAAAAAGACAAAAAAAAAAAAAAAAAAGTATCGATGAAGCTTGCCACATCAGTTGACTCTTCCTTTCACTTGAACACCTAGAGGCCATTGTAGGATTATTAATTGGCCTAGTTTCAATATAGTTCTCAGGGAACTGGGAGACCTGAGGAGAGGTAGAACATTCAGTCAGTGGTGCTATCAGAACACACAATGTTTATTGATGAAGTTTGCCATCTTATGTGGGCATGGTTGGTGGTGACCCAGAATGGTAATATCAAAGATGGCTTGTCACAGGTCACCATAACAAACAGAATGATAATGAAAAAAGTTGAAATGTTGGAAAAATTAGTAAAATGTGACACAGACATGAGTGAGCAAATGCTGTTGGAAAAATGGTGCTGATTTGCTCACTGCAGGGTCACTACAAACCTTCAGTTTGTTAAATACACATCTCTGAAGCCCAATAAAACAACATATGCCTGTAGTTTGTCTTTTTTGGGGGGGCTGGGGTCAGCCTGTAGCTTAGAATTTTGTTAATTTTGTTGATATTTTCAAAGAACAAACTTGATTTCATTGATATTCTTTATTGTGATTTTTAATTTTTTTATTTTCTGTTTCATTTCTGCTGTAACATTAATTATTTTCTTCTGTCTTATTTGAGTTTGATTGGCTTTGTTTCTGGTTTCTTATGATGGATGGTTTGGTTATTGATTTCATATCTCTTAGTGTAGGCATGTATAACTATAAATTTCCCTTTAACCCTGCTTTCACTGATCCCATCAGTTTTAGTGTGTTGTGTTTTTGTTTTCATCTCAACATATTTTTATAATTTCCCACGTGATTTCTTCTTTGTTCTCTTGAATATTTAGAAGTCTGTTGCTTAATTTCCACATATTTGTTAATTTTCCAAAATTCCTTATTGATTTCTGGTTCCATTCCATTGTAGTCGGAGAACGTACTTCATATGATTTTATTCCTTTTGAACTTACTGAGACTTTTTAAATGGCCTAACTTATGATCTGTACTGTAGAATGTTCCACATGCACTTAAGGAGTTCCCGTTGTGGCGCAGTGGAAACGAGTCCGACTAGTAACCATGAGGTCGTGGGTTTGATCGCTGGCCTTGCTTAATGGGTTAAGGATCTGGCCATGAGCTGTGCTGTAGGTTGTAGACGTGGCTGGAATCGGACATTGCTGTGGCTGTGGTTGAAGCTCTGATTTGACCCTTAGGCTGGGAACCTCCGTGTGCCACAGTGCAGCCCTAAAAAGCAAAAAAAAAAAAAAAAAAAAGGAAAGCAATAATAGAGGCATAAAGGAACAACAACAGAAAAAAATCTGTTGGAAAACAACTGCAAAAATCATATGGAAAACATAAATTCTTCCTTATCACTAATTACATTAAATGCAAATTAATCACATATTCCAATAAAAAAGCAGAGATTTGGCAGAATGGATAAAAAAACACAATCCAACTATACGCTTAGAAGAGAGACTCTTCTGATTGAAAGACAATTTAGATTCAGTAAAAGCATAGAAGAAGATATACAATGCAAACAGTAGCCAAAAAAACAGCTGGAGTGGCTATATCCTTATCAGATACAAGATAGTAAGAAAAAAAAATCACTGCTAGAGACAAAGAAGGATGTGCTACTACTGTCATTCAAATTATGTCTTTATAACCACGGCACATGGTGGTTCCCAGGCTAGGGCTGAATTGGAGCTGAGGCCGCTGGCCTACACCACAGCCACAGCCGCACCAGGTCCGAACTGTGTCTGTGACCTACACCAAAGCTCATGGCAATGCCAGATCCTAACCCTGTGAGCAAGGCCAGGGATCAAACCTGTGTCTTCATGGACTAGTCAGATTTGTTTCCACTGAGCCACGACAGGAACTCCTTTATATGTCTTCTAAATCCAGGAAAAAGGAAGAGTCATAAGCTTTAAAACGTCGCTGTCTTTTATATTTACTTACCAAGTGACCTTTACTGTGCTCTTCATTTCTTCAGGAGTATTTGTGTTACTGGCTACTGTCCTTCCATCCTTTAGTATTGTACAGCAGGTCTGCCAGCAGCCAGTTCTCTCAGTTTTTGTTTATCTGTTGAGTATGTCAATTTCTCCTTCATTTATGAAAGGTAGTTACAGAATTTTTGGTTGACAGTCTTTTTATTTTCAGGACTTTGAATATGTCCTCCCATTGTTTTATGGCTTTCATGGATTCCAATGTGAAATTAGCTGTTAATTTTATTGAGGATCTTTATGTGACAAGTTGCTTATCTCTTAGCTTCTTTCAGGACTCTTTTTCTTTCTTTCTTCCTTCCTTTTTTTTTTTTTTAAATGGCCACACCCTCGGCATATGGAAGTTCCCAGGCTAAGGATTGAATCGGAGGCACAGCTGTGACCTATGCCACAGCCATGGCAATGTCAGATCCTTTTTTTTTTTTGGTCTTTTTAGGGCCACACTCATGGCATATGGATGTCCCCAGGTTAGGGGCTGAATCAGAGCTGAGCTACCAGCCTATACCACAGCCACAGCAATGCAGGATCTGAGCTGCATCTGATACCTATACCACAGCTCACAGCACCGCTGGATCTTAACCCACTGAGCAAGGCCAGGGATCAAACCTGCGTCCTCATGGATACTAATCGGGTTTGTTACCACCACTGAGCCACAATTGGAACTCCCAACAAATCCTTTCACCCACTGTGCCAGGCTGGAGATTGAGCCACAATTGGAACTCGCGACAAATCCTTTCACCTACTGTGCCAGGCTGGAGATTGAAGCTGCAACTCCACAGTGACCCAAGCCATTTCAGTTGGATTCTTAACCTACTGTACCACAGTGGGAATTCCAGGATTCTCTTTGTTTTTTTTGGACATTGTGTATGATGTACTGTACCTAGGTGTGGGTCTTTTTGTGTGTGTGTCCTACCTGTGTTTTCATAGCTTTGGGGGTGTTTAGGTTGTTTTCCATTAAATATGGGTAATTTTAAGACATTTTTTATTCAAATAGTCTTTCCACACTCTTCTTTCTCCTCTCTTCTTCTGGATGTTGAATACTGGTATTCTTAATGATATCCTCAGTTGTATGACACACACTTTTTTTCCCTGCTCCTCGGAGTAGATAGTCTCAATTGGTGTTTCTTCAGATTCACTGATTCATTCTTCTGTCTGCTCCCATCTGATGCTGAAAACTTGGAGTGAATTTTTCACTTTTGGTATTGAACTTTTCAACTCCAGGATTTGTTTCATATCCTCATGGATATTTTCTGCTTGTTAGACATCCCTCTCATACTTTCCTGTAGTTCTTTTGACATCATCTTCCTTTAGTTCTTAGAAAATGTTTAAAATAGCTGATTTACTTCTCTGTCTCCTAAGTCCAATGTCTGAGTCTCCTCAGAGACATGCCTTTTTTTTTATTTGTACGAGCCATAACTTGATTTTTTATGAAAATAATCTTGTCATTTTTTGTTGAGAATATATTTTCAATAATGTGGCATCTCTGATGATTAGATATTCTCGCCTCCCCAGTATCTGTTGTTACTGTTTGTTGTTTGTTTAGTGGGGTTTTTTTGGATACCTGATTCTGTAAAATACATTTCCTTGTCATGTGTGGCCACTGAATTCTCTACTCAGCTTAGTGGTCAGTCAATAATTGGACAGTGATTTCCTTAAATGTCTGGAACCAGTAAGTCTCCTAGTCTGTGTGTGTGTGTGAGTCAGAGCACACCTTCAGCCCTCAGCCAGGAAATTTTTAACTGTACCTTACCCTTCATTTCCCATTTGTGCAGAGCTTCCAAGTTAGCCAGAGGTGAGTGCCTAGGGCCTTCTCTGGCCTTTCCTGTGATACCCACAACCTAGGGCATGTGTGTGGCTCTGGGCATACATTTGACTATCCAGATTCTCAAAATATATTGGAGCTTTTCTAAATCCCGCCTTTTCTTTTTAAGCTTTGCAGTTAGCCTGCTTTTCGTCTCATTTGTTACCCGCTGCCTCAGTCAGCTATAAAATGATATGATTGCATCTAGTTATTTTTGCCATATGCCCTTGGGGAAGAGGCTTTATTTTTCGCATTAGGTAAGCTCTTAGAGCAGATGTAAAATAGCTTTGGGAACGGGGTCTTTCAGGAAACCACAGACGTGTTAAATAAAGACAGCCCTCTGGGACTGTGGTAGTGAAGGGGCTCGCCCTCCTCTCCCGCCCTCAGGTAATCGCCAAGCTGCTGGTTTTGGGGGCTTGGGGACTGTTGGCTTTTAAATCTACGGTGGAACCAGGGTGAGAGGGTGGGAACAGGGCAGAGTAAATGCCGGAAAGTTTACTAGTCTCCTTGAGATTCAGCTGTCTTTCTTGAATAAACTTCCCCCGGATTGCCGCGTGCCTTTGGTTAATTTCTAGATTTTCGAAAATGTTGACTCTGTTTTTGTCAGTATTCTTGTTGGTTTTAGGGACGTGATTTTCGAATATCATTTTGATGTTTTTGCTGATGTCTTTCTGTTGAGTTTTCCAATTTCTTTTATATTTTAGATATGAATCTCTGTCAGGTATGTAGTTTGCACCAACTTTCTCTAAATCTGTCGCAAAGTAAAGGATTTTCATTTTGATGAAGTCCAGTTTGTCTGATTTTTCCTTGTAAGGATCACGCATTTGTTATTTCTAAGAACAGTTTTCTTTAGATCCTGATAATTTTTCTATTTTCTACAAGATTAGTAGTATTGTATCTTCCATGTAAACCTAGATTAACATTGGTATAGAGTGAGATTTAAGTCAGTGTTTTCTTTCCACAAATATCCAGTTTTTCCTGCACCATTTGTTGAAAAGATTTTTTTTTCTCCATTGAATTGCTTTTGTGCTTTTTTTCAAAAAATCAGTTACTGGAGTTCCGGTTGTGGTGCAGAGGAAATGAATCAGATTAGGAACCATGAAGTTGCGGGTTCAGTCCCTGGCCTTGTTCAGTGGGTTAGGGATCCAGCATTGCTCTGAGCTGTGGGGTAGGTTGCATACATGGCTCGGATCTGGCATTGCTGCGGCTGTGGCATAGGCTGGCAGCAACAGCTCCGGTTTGACCCTTAGCCTGGGAACCTCCATATGCTGCAGGTGCGGCCCTAAAAAAAAAAAGACAAAGACACACACACACACACACACAAAGATCAGTTTTCATCTTGATGTAGAGCTGTGGTATAATTTAGAGAGGTTACATAAGAGATATAAGAGGGTAAGTCATTTTCTTACATAGGAAGTAATCAACGCCAATGAAAATTCAAGCTTTAACTGTATTGTTTAGAAATTGGGTAGGAGGAACCTCACTAGTTTGTTTTGCATAACAAGCTTTATTTGATTTTTCAAATATGTATTTGCATTGCTTTGATTAATTAAAAACAAAATACTATAGGATAATGCCAGTGCCTTCCCTAGGGGAACATTCAGAGACTTAAATGTCTGTATTTTTAGTTGTGAAACATTTTTACTCTGGAAAAATACTTAGAATAGTGCCTGGGAAAAACGTACAACTTAAGTTTTCAGAGTGCATATTTGCTTAATCACCCCTTTGTCGAAAATTACAGCATTGCCAGCCAGATCCTCCACTTGGCTTCTTATCAACCAGGCCTTTCCTTGTTGAGGACACTCCCATCCTACCTTTCCTGGTAGTCACTTTTTGCTTTATATTTTTACCATAAAAAAGACATTTTGGAATTTTTTTTCTGTTGATGAAATTATAAAAATGGATCCTGACTGTCCAGCATTGTTTGTGAGATTTATTTCTATTGTTTCATATAACTATAGTTCATTCATTTTCATTGCTGTAAAGTACATGAGAAAAGAAAAGCTTATTCATTCTACTTTTTATGGAAATTTGAGTTGTTTCCATTTTTAGGTTGTTGTAAATAATGCTGTACATTTACATGTGCATGTCTTCTAGTGCACACAGGCACTCATTTTTACTTAGCAAATACCTAGGAGTTATAATAGCTTGGTTTTAGAGTATATTTATGTTCGGCCAGGGAAGATATTAAAATTTTTTTCCCAAAGTGCTTATAGCAGTTCATAATCATGAACGGAGTTCTATTTGCACTTCACCAACATTTTGTATTGTTAATATTTAATTTTAGCCATACTAGAGGGTGTATATGGTATTTCATTGTTTTTTTCCCCCCATTATTTCCATCCTTCCCCCACATTAAAAAAAAGAAAAAGAAACCAGCAACTCCGCTGTTTTTTTCTGTTGGGCACAAGTCTCATTTCTGTTTATCTGAAAATATGTTCGAAGAATAATATCCGTGGATGTCGAAGATGTCCCCGTATGTGCTTTTTTCTGGTGAGAGGTGAGCCTTTCCCTGTGGTGTCATTTCCCATCTGTAACCAGCCAGTGCTCTGTGACTGCACTTGCTTGAGGGTTTTCCTTTGGCCTTTAGTAGCTTGACTGTGATGTGCACATAGAAGTGGTTCTTTGTGTTTACCCTGCTTGGGTTTGTTGAAATTCTTACATCTGTAAGTTAATGTTTTTATGCCAAATTTGAGGTGTTTGTTCGTTGTTTTTTCAGCAAAATTGTTGTACCTTTTTTTACTCTCTCTCCTTCTGTTACATCTTGTATGTTTGTGTTGAGTTGGGTTACCTCTGCTTTGAAGTACTTGATAATGTCCTACTGGTGTCTGAGACCCCTACTTTTTCTTCAGTTACGTCACTTTCTTTTCTTTGGGCTGGACAGATCTATTGCCGCATCTTTAGGCTCACCAGTTCTTTCTTCTGCCATCTCTAATCACCTCCTCTTGGTGAATTTTTATTCTAGTTATTTTAATTATCAGGTTTTCCTTTTTCATAATTTCTGTCAACCCTTTGAATGTATTTTCTTTTTTTAATTTATTTTTGTTTTTTTATTTTATTATTTTTATTTTTTTTAAATTGTTATTTCCCCAATACGATTTTTTTTCCTACTGTACAGCATGGTGACCCAGTTACACATACATGTATACGTTCTTTTTTCTCACATTATCATGCTACATCATAAATGACTAGACATAGTTCCCAGTGCTACAAAGCAGGATCTCATTGCTATATATATTTTTTTATTGTCCAAGATTACCATTAAAATTTCATTTTTAATGAAAATTGCAGAAATTGTACATTTGTGTACAGTTCATAAAATGCTTCACACCTGTTCAGAAGTAAGTCTGTAAAATTCAGTTCAAGGATTTCATGCTCAACTCCTGGCAGCAGGAACTTTCCAAAGTCTCCACAGCCTAGCCAACTCCAAACACAGAGGCTCTGGGCTCTGGAGAAGAATGAACTAATGCTATATTTTCTTATAATTCTCTCAGTATACTTAAAATAGCTGCTTTTAATTCTTTATATGCTAATGCTTACATTCAGGGTACTCAGTTTTATCTGTTGACCCTTCTTTTTTCCTCAGTGTGGATCACGGTTTTCTGTTTCTTTGCATGTCATGTAGTTTTTGCTTGACAATTGGACGTTATGTATATGTTTTAGTACTGGATTCTATTAATCTGAGAATTCTTGGGTACAGTTCATAGTCAGATTTCAGAGCTCTCACTGTGTTTTCCTTGCTTCTAGGCATTCCACTAATTTCCAGCTCTTCTGCTGGGCTTGGATTCTGTCCTCAGATACTTGAGACTTGTGGGACTTAAGCTTCCTGCTGCCCAGACTGTGCACGTTTGAACGTACCTTGTTGAAAAAGCATTAAGCTCAACAGTAAAGCTCTGTTTTTCAAGTGTAGCTTTCTCTCTGGCCTCTGTCACCTTTTTTCCCCTCAGCTCTTTCGGTTCTCCTCTGTGCGTAAATAGTTTCTTAGTCATCCAGTGATTTAGGCAGAGTTGATGCTCAGTTTTTGTTATATTCCGTTTTTGGTTCTCTCACTGCCGTTCTCTCTCCGCTTATATTTCCAGCTGCTTTTCCGTGTACCGAAACACTGAGCCCTGTGGTGATGCTGTATTTCTCCGGAGATAAATTTTGTTTGTTTATACCACACCTGGGGTCTCCAGCTGGCTGAGATCACCTTATTAAACTTTAGGGATTGAGACTTTTTTTTTTCATTTGGCCACCTAGGTGTCTTTCGGTAGGGCTGCGCTATGTGGAAGAGCTCGTGGATGGCAGTAGTATGGTTCTCACAAGGTCTGAAACTGGCATTCTCCACTTGGTCCCTCTGGCCCCACAACAGTGTCAGAAATAACGGCCCGTTTTTCAGCTAACTCGTTTGGATTGGCAGTTACCCTCAAGGCAAGAAAGCTTTCTCAGGTGCTGGGTTTGTGTCTGTAGACATCTTGTCTTGGATCTCGGCCTGGTCATTCTTTACTGTTGTGCTAGCTTTTTGATGTCTTCAAATGGATGGTTTTTAATATTTTATTCATTTTTTATTAGGTCTCAGTGGGTGGGTTGATAAATATTACCTCTCCTGCTATTACTGCAGTTATTTCAGACATGTTTGAATCAGTGGGTGCATATGGTAGCATTAGGTTAATGTCTTTGTCTCTTGGCTTTGCTTTTTTTCTTGTGGTGGCCTCATTGCTAAATATGTTATCAGTGCAAGGTGGCAGAGGATCGCTGTCTGCTGTGGTCTACATCGTTGTCATAGCTGTTAATTCTACTGAAGAGTATACTTTTCCCAGTGGTCCTTGCAAACATCCTGAAGAGGATTCCAAATTTCCCGTTTGGGGCTACATTCCCATCCATAATAGAATATGAAAGCTAGGAGAACAATATGCGCTCATCAGCCTGGGTATCACTTGTTCATTCCTTGGTCCAGGGGCTGATGATTGATGCCACTTTAGCAGTTGAGTGCATTTCCTTACATGAAAATGCCATTAACATAAATAGGAGAAAGAATGTTAGGCAAGGTAGCACATTGCTCCGTAACAGTTTTCATAGATTTGCTGGTGTATCCTGAAAATTTTCACTGTATTACTGAATCCAGTAAAGCCATCTAGCAACAGAATTTCATGAAAGAGTGAAGGTGCCTCGTATCTCGACTTGTTAAAATGACTTTGCCTGGTTTATATCTCTCTGAAATTGACTGTGACAGATGTTTTCTAGAGTCACTGTCAAAAAAAAAAAAAAAGACTCTTAGGTCTTTTTTTTACCCTTGCCTTCAAAAGTTAAGAGATCTAGATCAATTGTTAACCAAAAATAGCTCCTTCTGGGGATAAGAATGATATCTTTAAGATAGAATTGCTGTATCAGTTAGCTACTGCTGTGTAATAAATTACTCTAAAGTTTGGTTTAAAACAAATACTTATTATTAGAACAAGTTTATGAGTCAGGCAGTATTTGTAGTCTTGGCTGGGCTTGTTCACAAATTTCGCAAAAGGAAATTCTGCTACTCTAGGGTAGGTTCACTAGGGTGGTCTGGCATAGGACAACTGGGCTGTGCTTTTGTCTTCCGACAGATTAGAGTGGGCTTGTTCTTATGGTAACAGCAGGATTCCAAGACAGCGAAAGCATACATGGTCTCTTGAAATATAGCTCAGAACTAGCAAACTAGTTCATTCTTTTGATTTTCCCTATGAGGTCAAGCCCAGAGTTAAAAGGGCTGAGAAAAGACTACTTGATAGCAGAAACTGCCAAGCCTCAGGCAGGGTGCAGAATTAGGATAATTTTTGCAGATAGACATTTTTGATTCATGGTATAAAATTAATTTTCAGTGTTATTTTGTTCAAGGTTGAGCCTCGTTATATTTCAGTAGGAACTGTGTTTTAGCATAGAAGTTATAACAAGTACAAATTAAATACATTGATCTGTCCAGTAGTCTAGATGACTTGTTATACTAGTTTTCTTTAATTTTATAATTTCTTTTCTTTCTTTTTTTTTTTTCTTTTTAGGGCTACACCTGTGGCATATGAAAGTTGCCAGGCTAGGGGTTGAATCAGAGCTGCAGCTGCAGGCCTATACCACAGCTGCAGCAATGCCAGATCCAAGCTGCATCTGCATCCTACACTGTGGCTTGCAGCAGTGCTGGATCCTTAACCCACTGAATGAGGCTAGGAATCGAACCTGCATCCTCATGGATATTAGTTGGGTTCTTAACCCGCTGAGCCACAACAGGAATTCCTTGTTATACTTGTTTTACGGGATTTGTCTGCTGAGATTTTGGAAGGATTGTTTATTCATTGAGTTAGCAGTTTTAGGGTAATTGTAGTGCTTGCTGTATCAGTTTTAGGTGTTGATGGATGATTAATTTGTACCTTTCACTACTTTGGTTATAAATGACAAATTTTTGTGCCTTTATTGTTTATTCTAACCATCTTGAGATTTGGCTTTATTTTTTCCCACTTATTTTCATATTTTGATTTTTATTACTAATATTTTTAAAACTATTATTACTTTTATAGTTGATTTTACGATATGCCAATTTCTGATGTACAGCAAAGTGATCCAGTCATACATATGTATACATTCTTTTTCTCATATTATTTTCCATCGTGTTCTATCCCAAGATTGGATATAGTTCCCAGTGCTATATAAGTAGGACTTTATTGCTTATCCATTCTTTTTTTTTTTTTCAGGGCTGTACCCACAGCATATGGAGGTTCCCAGGCTAGAGTCAAATCAGACCTGTAGCCATTGGCCTACACCACAGCCACAGCAATGACAGATCTGAGCCACATCTACGACCCTACACCACAGCTCACAGCAAGCCCAGATCCTTAACCCACTGAGTGAGGCCAGGGGTTGAACCTGCATCCTCATGGATACTAGTCAGATTTGTTTCTGCTGAGGCAAGAGGGGAACTCCAGCTTGTCCATTCTGAATGTAACAGTTTGCATCTACTAACCCCAAACTCCCACGCTACCTCACTCCCCCTTCCTGTTTGGCAACCAAGTCTGATACCTATATCTCAGAGTCTGTTTCTGTTTTGTAGATAGGTTCATTTGTGCCATATTTTAGATTGCACACGTAAGTAATATCCTCTGGTGTCTTTTTCTTTCTGACTTACTTCACTTAATATGAGAATCTCTAATTGCATCTATGTTGCTGCAAATGCCATTATTTCTTTTTTTTTTTTAATGGCTGAGTAGTATTCCATTATGTATATATGCCACGTCTTAATCCATTCATCTGTTGATGGACATTTAGTTTATTTCCATGTCTTGGCTATTGTGAATAGGCCTGCTATGAACATAGGGGTGCATGTATCTTTTTAGATGTAGTTTTGTCCAGATATATCCCCAGGAGTGGGATTGCTGGGTCATGTGGTAATTCTATATTTAGTCTTCTGAAGAACCTCCACACTGTTTTCCCTCCTGGTTGTACCATTTTACATTCCCACCAACAGTGTAGTAGGGTTCCCCTTTCTCCATACCCTCTCCAGCATTTGTGATTTGTAGACTTATATATCATGGCCATTCTGACCGGCGTGAGGTGGTATCTCATTGTAGTTTTGATATACATTTCTGTAATAATTAGTGATGTTGAGCATTTTTTCATGTGCCTACTGGCCATCCATTTTGTCTCCTTTGGAGAAATGTCTATTTAGGCCTTCTGCCCATTTTTCAATTGGGTTGTTTGGTTTTTTTGTTGTTGAGTTGTATGAGTTGTTTATATATTTTGGTGATTAAGCCCTTGTCGGTGGTATCATTTGCAGCCATTTTCCCTCATCCCATAGGTTGTCTTTTCTTTTCTTTTTTTTTTATTTTACTGTGCAAGAGCCATTTATTTTGCTGTGCAAGAGCCTGTAAGTTTTATTTGGTCTCATTTATTTATTTATTTATTTTTTTTACTTCTATTGCCTTGGGAAACTGACCTAAGAAAGCATTTGTACAGTTTATGTCAGAGAATGTTTTGCCTGTGTTCTCTTGTAGAAATTCTGTGCTGTCTCGTCTTAAACCATATTTAAGTCTTTAAGCCATTTTGAATTTATTTTTGTGCCTGGTATGCGTGTGTGTTCTAGTTTCATTGATTTAAATGCAGCTATCCAGTTTTCCCAGCACCACTTTCTGAGGAGACCCTTTTATTCCCGTTTTATATTCTTGCTTCCTTTGTCGAAGTTTGTCTGTAGGTGTCTGTGTTTATTGCTTGGCTCTCTATTCTGTTCCACTGATCTGTATGTCTTTTTGTACCAATACTACAATGTTTTGATTACTGTACCTTTGTTATAGTGTCTGAAGTCTGAGAAAGTTATGCCTCCTGCTTTTTTTTTCCCCTCAGGATTGCTTTGGCAATTCTGGGTCTTTTATGCTTCTATGTAAGTTTTTGGATTATTTGTTCCAATTCTGTGAAAAATGTCATTCAGTAGGGATTGCATTCAATCTGTAGATGCTTTGAATAATAGGGCCATTTTAACAAATTAATTCTTCTAATCTGGGAGCATGGGATATCTTTCCCTTTCTTTGACTCCTCTTTAATTTCCTTTATTAGTATTTTATAGTTCTCAGTATATAAATCTTTTACCTCCTTGGTCAGGTTTATTGCTAGGTGGGTCTTTTGGGTGCATTTTTAAAAGGTATTGTTTTCCTTATATTCCTTTTCTAATAGTTCACTTTAGTATAGAGCAGTGCAACCAATTTCTGAATATTAATCTTGTATCCTACTACTTTGCTGAATTCCTTGATCAGTTTGAGTTGTTTTTGTGTGGAGTCCTTGTTAGGGTTTTCTGTATATAGTATTACTTCATCTGCATAGAGTGACAGTTTTACCTCTTCTCTTCCAATTTGGATACTTTTTATTTCTTTTGTTTGTCTGATTACCGTGGATAGGACTTCCAATGCTGTATTGAATAAAAGTGCTGAGAGTGGGCATCCTTGTCTTATTCCACATTTTAATGGGAAGGCTTTCAGATTTTCTCCATTGAGTATTATATTGGCCGTGAGTTGGTCATAAATGGCTTTTATTATGTTGAGATATGTTCCCTCTATACCCACTTTGGTAAGAGTTTTATCATGAATGGATGCTGGATTTTGTCCAAAGCTGTTTCTGCATCTGTTGAGATGATCATGTGGTTTTTGACTTTTCTTTTGTTAAAGTGGTGTGTTACATTGATTTGCTTGTGTTGAACCATCCTTGCGAACTTGGGATGAATACCACTTGGTCATGGTGTATGATCTTTTTTTATGTGTTTTGGGTTCAGTTGGCTAAAATTTGAGAATTTTTGTGTCTATTCATCAAAGGTATTGGTCTGTAATTTTCTTTTTTGATAGTATCTTTGTCTGGCTTTGGTATTAGGGTAATGGTGGTTTCCTATAGACTGTCTTTGAGAGTGTTCCTCCTTCTTTCATCTTTTGGAAAAGTTCAGGAAAAATGGGTATAAGTTCTTTGTATGTTTGGTAGAATTTGCCTTTGAAGCCATCTGGTCCTAGACTTTTGTTTGTATGGAGTGTTTCATATTACATCTTGAGTTTCATTTCTAATGATGGGTCTGTTAAAATAGTTTATTTCTTCTTGATTCATTTTTGGTGGGCTCTGTGTCTGTAGAAAGTTGTCTATTTCTTCTAGGTTGTCCAATTCATTGGCATATAATGGTTCATAGTATTCTCTTGTGTTTGTTTGCTTGTTTGCATTTCTGCAGTGTCAGTTGAGACTTCTCCTTTTGTTAGTTTGTTTTTTGGTTTCTCTCTCTCTTGTCTTGGTGAGTTTTGCCAGAGGTTTGTCAATTTTGTTTACCTTTTCAAAGAACCAGCTTTTATTTTTACTGATATTTTCTATTGTTTCTGTTTAATCTCTATTGATTTTCTCTGATCTTTATGGTTTCTTTACTTCTGCTGAGTTTAGGTTTTATTTGCTTTTCTTTTTCTAATTCTTTTAGGTGATAGGTTGTTGATTTTGAGATTTTTCTTGTTTTTTGAGGAAGGCCTGTATCACTATGAACTTCCCTCTAAGAATTGCTTTTGCAGCATCCCATAGATTTTTGTATGGTTCTGTTTTCACTGTTATTGTCTTGCATTATTCTTTAATTTCTTCATTGACCTATTGGTTTTTTAGTAGCATGTTGTTTAGTTGCCATGTAGTCAGTTTTTTTCTTATTTTTTTTTTCCTGTGGTTGATTTCTAGTTTCATGCCATTGTAATCAGAGAGATGCTTAAAATAATTTCTGTACTCTTAAATTTGTTGAGGTTAGTTTTGTGCCCTGGTATGTGGTCAATCCTAGAGAATGTTCCGTGTGCACTTGAAAAGAATGTGTGTGTGTGTGTGTGTGTATATGCACACATATATATACATATGTATTTACACACACACACACACACACATACTTTTTTTGAATGTCATGTCCTGAAAATATCAATTAAGTCTAATTGTTCTATTATGTCATTTAGGATCTCAGTTGCCTTCTTGATCTTCTGTCTAGAGGATCCATCCACTGATGTGAGTGGGGTATTAAAGACTCTTACTTTTATTGTATTCCTATCAATTTCTCCTTTTATGTTTGTTTGTATTTGTTCTCTGTATTTGGGTACTTCTATATAAGGGGCATATATATTGAGAAGTGTAATATGCTTGGCTTGAATTGATCCTTTTATCATTAAATAGTGTCCTTTATCTTTCTTTATGGCCTTTATTTTAAAGTCTGTTTTGTCTGATGTGAATATTGTGACCTCACTTTCCTGTCATTTCCATTTGCATGAAATATCTTTTTCCATCCCCTCACTTTTAGTTTACGTGTCCTTTGCCCTAAGATGGCTTCTTGTAGGCAGCAAATTGTAGGCTGTTGTTTTTAATCCAGTCTGCTGCTCTCTGTCATTTGATTGGAGCATTCAGTCCATTGACATTTAACATAATTATTGATAATATGTATTTGTTTCCATTTTAGACCTTGTTTCCCAGTTGATTCTGTTTCTCCTTTGTTCCTTTCTTTTTTTGGTTGGATGATTTCCTTTTATTTTATGCTTGTGTTCTATTCTTTTTGTTTTCTGTGAATGTATTGTTTGTTCTAGATTTATGGTTGCCCTGTTTTTCAAGTTTGTTAACCCCTTGCTATATGTGCTTTTTAGCCTGATAGTTATATAGGCTTCTTAAAAAAAGTGTAGATTTTCTTACTTTCCTTCCTCACATTTTATTTTTTTTAGGGCTGAACCTGCAGCATGTGGAAGTTCCCAGGCTAGGGGTCAAATTGGAGTTACAGCTGCCAGCCTACAATACAGCCACAGCAACACAGGATCCGAGCCACATCTGCAACCTACACCACAGCTCATGGCAACACCAGGTCCTTAACCCACTGAGCGAGGCCAGGGATCGATCCCAACGACCTCATGGTTCCTAGTCGGATTCTTTTCCACTGAGCCATGAGGGGAACGTCTTCCCCACATTTTATAATTCTGATGTCTTTTGTACATCTTCATGTTTGTCCTTTTGTTGTTCCTTGTGTTCATTGTCACTTTCACAAACAGGTGTTGTTGTTTTCTTTTTGATCTGTATACTGGCTTACTTAAGTGATTCCTTTCCAATTGTGATCTCACTCCTGTAGCTTCTTATTTCTTTCTCGTTTAGAGGAGACCTTTTGGTATTTATTTTAGAAAGGATTTGGTGTTGCTGTATTCTTTTAGTTTTTGTTCGTTGGAGAAATTCTTTTTTTTTTTTTTCTTTTCTTTTTTAGGGTTGCACCCTCAGCATATGAAGGTTCCCTGGCTACAGGTTGAATCAGAGCTGTAGCTGCCAGCCTACACCACAGCCACAGCAATGCGGGATCCAAGCTGTATCTGCAACCTATACCACAGCTCATGGCCACACTGGATCCTCAACCCACTGAGCAAAAAGCCTGTGTTCTTATGGATGCTACTCAGATTTGTTTCCACTGAGCCATGATGGGAACTCCTGTGGGAGAAATTCTTTATTTCTTCTATTTTAAATGATAACCTTACTGGGTAGAGTATTCTAGGCTGCACAGTTTTCCCTTTTACAACTTTGAATATATCTTGCCACTCTCTTCTGGCCTGTCGTGTTCCTGTAGAGAAATCAGCTGATAGCCTTATGTGGGATCCCTTATAATTAACTATTTTTCTCTCTTTGTCTTTAGAATTCTCTCCTTATCTTTAACTTGGGCCATTTTTATTATAACATGTCTTGGTGAAGGTCCGTTTGGATTCAACTCATTTGAGGCCCTTTGTGCTTTCTTCCTGTATCTGGATATCTGTTTGCTTCCTTAATTTGCAAAGTTTTCAGCTGTAATTTCTTCCAAGTGTATTTTCAATCCCTTTTTCTTTTTTTTCTTTTGGAATCCCTGTAAAATAGATTGGCATACGTTATATTATCCTATAGTTCTCTTATATTGCTTTCAGCTTTTTCTTAATTTGGTTTTTTGTCTGCTGTTCTGACTGTGTGGTGTCTGTCTTCCAAGTCACCTGCTTGTTCCTCTGCATTATTCATTCTGCTGTTCAATGCCTTTGACTCAGTTTTTGTCTTTGCAAATGAATGTTCTCATTTTTCTTGGCTTCTTATAGTTTCTAGGCCCTTTTGAAAGTAACCTGGGTTATTGTTGATATTTGTTCTATTTAATCGCTTCAGTGTTTTCTTTACCTCCTTTTTGAATTCGGTGTCTATTAGGCTGCAAAGCTCTGTTTCATTGTTTGCTCCTTCAGGGGAATTCTGTGCGTTTAACTGTGAGTCGTTCCTGTGCTTCTTCATTTTGCTTGTTTTTCTTATTTTGTGAGTTTAGGCAAAGCAGTTATTTATTGCAGTCTTTGCAGGCTGTTCATTTGTGGGAGTATCTCTGGCCAGGTTGTGAGGCTTACTATTTTTTTGGCATGAAGACCAATTTTGGTTTGGATGCTTGCTGTGTCTTTGCTTAGCATGTGAGGGCCATTATCCCCTTGAGAGGGGGTGTGCCCATGTACTGCTTGCATTTGCTTCCACGGAGGTGGGGGCAATGGGCAGTGTCTGTGGGCGGCACCTGGTCACTGGGCCCTTCGCAGTCGTGAGGACCCCCCGGGAGGTGGGCATGGCAGGCTACTCCTGGTCCCTAGGGCAGTAACAGTGACCCTGAGCGAGGTGGAGGCAGTGCCCAGATCTTTTGGCAGCAGCAATGTTGGGGTGTGAGTTCCCAGGGAGACAGGGCGATGGGTGACGCTCGGTTATAGGGCCTTCTGTGGCCGTGATGTTTGATGTGACTCGTGCTGCAGGTGGTGCCTGTTTGCAGGACCCCTCGTGGTGGTGGGCCATGCTCACTGCAGGAGTGTGAAATGGCTGCAGTGTTTTACACCAGCCCTGGTGACCCACACGAGAGGCTCCCTGCCTTCTGAGAGCCCCGAGTGTGCAGCGAACGAAGGTCCTATGGTGGTCCCGCCTCTCCCCCTCCACAGCAGTGGTGCCTTGCTGCTCCTGCAGGCCCAGGCCTCCCTGTGTGCTCCCGCGGCTGTTGCGCTCTGCCCCCAGCCCCCTCAGTCCTCCAGATGGACCTCCAAAGCCCGCGTCTCCGCGCCCAGCCTTCACCCAGGTGTGTCAGGTTCTGGTGTCCGGGGCAGGGGTGTCCGGGGCCGTGGTGCCGGTGGTCTGCGCAGCTCTCTCTGCCGCGCCCTCCTCAGGCCGGCTGCTGCATTTTCTCCGAGGCTCTGCGGCTGCGTGTCTGTCCCGGATGATGCCCGGTCAGTTAGGTGCCTCCCAGGCTGCGGGTTCCTCTCCTCTTTGACGGCCCCTTCTCCGGAGAGCTGGTCCCGTCCTCATTCCTCCTTTTCTCTTTTCCCTCTCTCTCCCTCTCTCTCCTTTGCTTCTGCGCACCTAGGTGGAGGCTTTCTTGCCTGTTTCGGAAGTCGGAGGTCTTCTGCCAGTGTTCAAGAGGTGTTCTGTGCAAATCGTTATACCCGTGGATGGTTTTTCCTGTGACGTGTTTGTGGGAGAGGGCGAGCACCACCTCCTACTCCTTTGCCGTCTTGACCCTGCCCCACATGTTGTGATATTTTAAACAGATTTATTGAAGGACGATTGACAAACAGTATGTACCACATGTTTAGAGTGTGCAGTTTGAACAGATTTGGTAGCTGTATAACCCCTGAAATATCTATACACACCCATGAAATCATCGCAAGGAAATAGCCTTTATCTTCAAAGGTTTCCTTGTGCCCCTTGGTAATCCTTGCCTATTTTTGCTGCTCCCCTCATACCCAGGAAGTGACCACTCTGCTTTTTGTCATTTAGAGTAGGCTGGCGTTTCTAGAATTTTATGTATGTGAAGCCATGTAGTGTGAAATCTTTTTGTCTGCTTTTTTTCACTCAGCATGGTTATCTTCGGGTTCGTCTGTGGTGCATGGATACATTTGTTAAGTTCTACTTATTTCATTGTAAAGATGCAATTTAAGGATCCATATGTTGGATGTTTCCCCTCAGCGTTTGGCTCTCACAGATAAAGATGATCATCGTATGTGAGCCTCATTTGTTTGGGTAAATACCGAGGAGTGGTTGTGGGTTTGACCTTTAAAATAAATGGCGGAACTGTTTTTCTGAAGAGACGGTAGCTTCCTGTGTGTGCGCTATCTTTTATCTTCCTTGTGTGGGTGTCAGAGTTTCAGTACCTTCACATGTTCCCCAACCCTCGGTGTGGCCCATCTTCCTAATTTTAGCCTTCTTATAGTTGTGTAGCAATAACTCATTGTGGTTTTAATTTTACGTTTCTATTGACAGTTATACCGAGCATATTTTCATGTACTTGTCATTCATATGTCTTTGGTGGAGTGCTGCTTCACATCTTCTGTCCATTTTATATTTGGGTTGTTTTGTTATAATTGAGGTTTTAAAAATAGATTTATTGGGATGTAATTGGCATATAGTGACATACAGATATTTAAAGTGTGTACTATGTTTTGATATACATATGTGTGTATGTACATATATGTATCATGTATATGTGTTATTCTCAGAAGCCATCACCAGGAACAGCATAATGAATGTATTTGTCACCTGCAGTAGTGTATTTCCTTGTGCCACTTTGTAATTCTTCCTCCTGAACTACAGTCCCCTTTAGGGCTGTCTTTCAAGTAGCATTTAGTCTAGGGATGCCCTAGCTGGTGCTGCCTGGATTAAGAGGATTTTTTATACTCTAAAGGAAACAGCCATCATTTCTGACTGTGTGTGAGACGAGGCTTGTTCTAATCATTATGCAGCTGAATACTTAAGGGTGCTGGAGCTCTTTGCAGTTGTCTTCTCTCTGGTATTCTGTCCTGCAGTCTGTAGCTGTCATGGCTTCAGGGGACTTGCAGCTCACTCGCCTTAATTCAGGGAGACCTACCCAGTTACCTCTGCATGGGCAGGGGGAGGGAGGCTGTGTTTTCTTCGGGTAGTAAGTTGAGATGTTAGAAAGCTCATTTCATTTGTTTCTCTTCTTTTAGGGTTTAACATCAGTGACTCTGATATCTGAAAACTATCATTTCATATATATTTTCCGGCTTTTCAGATGGAGGGCAGACTTGGTCCTTGTTATTCTGTCTTGGCCTTTGTATGTATTTTTTTTCTTGATATTTCTTTTTTTTTTTTATAAGATGTAAAGTATGTAGCATTAAATTTACAGTCTTAACCCTTTTGAGTTGTACAGTTCAGTAGTCTTAAGGATATTTGCATTGTGCAGTAGAGATCTAGAATTTTTTATTTTGTGAAACTTAACCTCTACCATTAAACACTAATTTTCTCTCTCTCCCCTTCCTTAACTCTTGGCAACCATCTTTCTACTTTCTTTTTTTTATTTTGACTATTTTAGTTACTTCATATGAGTAGTATGAATCATACAATACTTATGTTTTGTAACTGGCTTATTTCACTTAGCATAATGTTCTCAAGTTCATGATATAACATGTAAATGATTTCTTTTTTAAAGGCTACATGACATTCCACTGTGTATATATACCACATTTTCTTTATCCATTCATCGGTCCATGAGCATTCGATTTGCTTCTCTCTCTTGGCTATTATGAATAATGCTGCAAAGAACGTGGATATGTAAATGTGTCTTTGAGGTTTTAATTTGAAATATTTTGGATATATACCCAGAACTGAGATATATCCAATTATTGGACCATATGGTAATTGTGTTTTTAATGGTTTGAGGAACTGCCATACTGTTTTTTTGTAGTGGTTGCACCAGTTTACATTCCTGCCTACACTGTATAAGAGTGCCAGTCTCTGTGTCCTTTCCCACACCTGTTATTTTCTGTTTTATTGGTAGTGGCTATTCTTTTGGGATGTGCATTGGTATCTCATTGTGGTTTTGATTTGCATTTTTCTTAAAATTAGCGATACTGAACATCTTTTCACATACTTGTTGGGCATTTGTATATCTTCTTGGATATTTGTCTCTTCACATCATTTGCCCATTTTTTAATTGGGTTATTTTTTGTTGTTGAGTTGTAAATGTTACTTACATATTTTGGATATTTATGCCCTTATCAGATATATGATTTGCTAAATTTTTCTCCCATTCAGTAAATTGCCTTTTCACTTTCTTGATTCCTTGATGCAGAGAAGTTTTTAAGTTTAAGGTAGTATAGTTTGTCTATTTTTGTTTTTGTTGTCTCTGCTTTTAGTGTCATCTCCAAGAAACCAGTGCTAAACTCAGTATCATGAAGCTTTTTGCTTGTTTTCTTCTCAGGGTTTTATAGTTTTATCTCTCATGTTTACCTCTTTGATCTATTTTAAGTTAATTTTTTAATGTGGTGTTAGGTAAAGATCCAAGATCGTTCTTTTGCATGTTGTGATCCAGTTTTCCCGGCACTGTTTGTTGGAGACTGTCTTTTCCCCATTTTATAGACTTGGCATCCTCGTCAAAAATCATTTGACCATACATGCATGAGCGTATTTCTGGACTCTGTCTTCTGTTCCATTGGTTTTCATGTTTGACTTTATGTCAGTACTGTGCTGTCTTGTTTACTGCTGCTTCGTAATATATTTTGAAATGAGGAAGTGTGAGATCTCCTTGTTTTACTTTTTTCAAGATTGTTTTGGCTTCAATATCCCTTGAGATACTATATGAATTTTATAGTGGTTTTTCCCACGTTTGCAAAAAAAAAATTGGAATTTTGATAAGGCTTGTACTGAGTCTGTAGATTGCTTTGGGTCGTGTGGACATTTTAACTATATTAAGTCTTCCAATCTATGCAAATGGGGCGCCCTTGCGTTTATTTGTACCTTCTTTAATTTCATTTTGTAATACTTTGTGGTTTCCTGTGTACAGCTTGTTTGTCTCATTGGTTAAATTTATTCCTTAGTATCTCATTCCTTTTGATACTATTTTAAATGGGATTGTTTTGATAATTTTGTTTTTCGTATTGTTCATTATTAGTTTGTAGAAACACAACTGACATTTGTATATTGGTTTTTATACTGCAATTTTGCTGAAACCATTTATTAGTTTTTAAAAGAATGTTTAGGATTTTCTACATATAAGATCATAGTATCAGCAAACAGGTAGTTTTACATATTTTTTAAAAGAATGTTTAGGATTTTCTACATATAAGATCATAGTATCAGCAAACAGGTAGTTTTACATATTCTTTTGCAACTTGTGTGCCTTTTATTTCCTTGTCCTCTCTAGTTGGTCTGGCTTGTACTTCCAGTACTCTGCTGAATAGGAGTAGCAGTTGTGGGCATCCAGAGGAAAAGCTTTCTGTCTTTCAGCTGTTGAGTATGATGTTAATTGTTGGCTTTTTTCGTGGCTTTTACTATTTTGAAGTAGTTTCCTTCTTTACTGAGAGTGTCTATCATGAAATGGTGTTGAGTTTGTCAGATGCTTTTTTTTTTGCATCAATTGAGATGGTCATTTGCTTTCTCTCCTTCCTTTTGTTGTGTGGTATATTGCATCTATTGCTTTTTATTTGTGAACTGTCCTTACATTCCAGGAATAAATCCAATTTCATCATGGTGAGTATAATTTTTTGGATGTGTTAATGAGTTCAGTTTGCTAGTATTTTGTTGAAGATTTTTGCTAATACTCATCAGAAATAGTCTGTAGTTTTCCTTTCTTGTTATGTCTTTAGCTTTGGCATCAGGTTAATGCTGACCTGTAGAATGAGTTTGTGCATGTTCTCGTACCTTTAGTTCTTTAGAAGAGTTTGAGGAGAATGCTTTGAATCTTTGGTTGAATTATCCACTGAAGCCATCTGGTTCTTCGTTTCTTCATTGAAAGGGTTTTGATTACAGCTTCAGTCTCCTTACCTGGTTACAAGTCCGTTTGGATTTTTTAATGCTTTATGATTGTCATCATAGGTCGTGTGTTTCTAATAATTTATCTATTTCTTTTAGGGTATCCAATTTGTTGGCATATAACTGTTCATAGAGATCTCTTAGAATCTTTTGGCATTCATTATAATGTTCCCTCTCTCATTTGCAATTTTATTTGAATCTTCTCTCTGATTTTCTTAGTCCAGCTAAGAATTTGTTAATTATGTTGATCCTTTAGAGAAACTAACTCTTGGTTTTTGTTGAATTTTTTTCCTGTTATTTTTCTGTTCTTTATGTTATCTCTACTTTGTTCTTTATTATTTCCTTCCTTTTGTTAACTTTTGGTTGAGTTTGTTTTTATTTTTCTAATTCCTTCAGGCATAAAGTTGATGATTTAAGATCTTCCCTTTTGAACAGAAACATAAACTTCCCTCTTTGGCACTGCCATCACTTCATCTCATTAGTTTTGGTATGTTGTGTTTTCATATTTATTTGTCTCCTAATATTTTCTAAATCTCTTGTGATTTTTTTCTGAGACCCATTGGTTGTCTAAGAGTTCGTTTTGTTTGTTTGTTTGTTTGTTTTCCATCTTTTTAGGGCCACACCCAAAGCACATGGAGATTCCCAGGCTAAGGGTTGAATCGGAGCTATAGCCACTGGCCTACACCACAGCCACAGCCACGTGAATCCAAACCACGTCTGCAAGCTACACCACAGCTCACGGTGACACCGGATCCTTAACCCACTGAGTGAGGCCAGGGATCAAACCTGCATCTTCATGGGTACTCGTCAGATTCATTTCTGCTGAGCCACAACGGGAACTCCAAGGAGTTAGTTGTTTAATTTCCTTATGTTTGTGGATCCAGTTTTTTGTCTGCTATTGATTGCTAATTTCATTCCATTGTGGAGTCGTAGTTGTGTGGTTTCAGTCTTAAAATTTGTGAAGACTTGTTTTGTGGTCTACCCTGTACGTATTTTTGTGTGTTTGCTGCATCTTGACTTTAATTCTGAAGGCTTTTCTGATCTGCCCATGTTTCTTTTTCTAAAATATGCTCATGCCTTGTCAGTATGTACCTCCCTCCTGCATACAGCTGTTGCCTTTCATGGACTGGTATCATTACACTGCTCTTAACTAAAGAGCATCGTTTATGCGGGTTTCCTTGGTTTACCGCATGTTCTTTTCTTCTTGCGGGATCCCGTCCAGGGTACTGCATTACGTTGGGCCGTCACTTCTCCGCAGGCTCTTCAGGACTTTTCTTTTGATGACCTTGACGGTGTTGAGGAGTGTTAGTTAGGGATATTGCACGATTTTCTTCTATTGGAATTTGTCTGATGTTTTTCTTATGCTTAGGCTGGGATTATAGGTTTTGGAAGTGTATATTTGACATTCTAGTTGGCAGTTTTCTCTTAAAATGTACCTTTTGAGGCAAAACCAGCTGCATCAGTTGCTTTCAGTGTTTTTCTCTTTCCTGGATCTCCCTCCCGGTACTCACCTGAAGAATATCCTAAATAGACTGTGCTTTTTAGGTATGGATTTAAAAGGAGCTTTCTATCAAACTTCCTTATAAAATCCCACTTAAAAGAATTAATAGTATTTTAAATGGCCTGGTTTGTTTCTTTGGGGAACAAATACAATTAAAAGTGGGTTTTCCCCCCAGACTGTAAGTGTAACTGAACAGAGCAAAGTAAAAACAATTAAACAGCTGAAGTCAAAGTTAGTTATTTTGTGTGTGACATTTGTGTATGCTTTTATTTTTATTCATTCTAAAATATACACATAATGAAGTTTAGTGTTTTAAACATTGTAGCATGTACAGGTCAGTGGCATTAAGTACATTTACTTTGTGGTGCAAATATGTATTTCCTTTTATATTAGTCTGCTAGGGCTGCTGAATCAACAGAAATGCATTTTTCTCTCAGAGCTGGAGGCTGGACATTCAAGATCTGGGAGTTAGGTCTGGTCGCCTCTGAGGCCCTTCTCTTGGTAGACGGTGGCCAGCTCGCTGTCCTCACGCGGCCTTGCCTCTGTGCTCCGTTCGCGATGTCTCTTTTTCTTCTTGTAAGGACAGCAGTCTTAGCGGATTAGGGCCCCACCCTTATGAGCCGATTTAACCTCCGTTACCTCCTTACAGACCCGATCTTCAAATACAGTTACACTGGGAGTTAGTGTTAGCGTATTAATTTTATGGGGACACAGTTCAGTTCATAACGTCTTCTATGTAGAGCTTCTGATTTATTGTCTAGAGAACTTACCACCATCAGTGTATTAGCTTCCTAGGCTGCTCTAACAAATTACCAGAAATTGGGTTGCTTATAATAACAGAGACTTAATTCTCTCACAGTTCTGAAAGCTGGAAGTCTGAAACCGGTATCACTGGGCAGAAATGAAGGTGTCAGCAGTGATGTGCTCTCTCCAGAGGCTCTAAGAGGAAAATGTTCGTTGCCTCGTCCCAGTTCTGGTAGCTGCTGGCATTCCTGGCTGTGGCTACAGTCTTCAAGGCCAGTGGTTTCAAATTTCTCTCTGCTTTGTCTTCCCTTGTCCTCTGAGTAGTTAAATTTCTGCATGTTTCCCTTCTTACACGTTCTGATTGTATTTGGGGCTCATCCAGATGACCCAGGATAATCTCTCCTTCTCAGAATCTTTAATTTAATTCTATCTGCAAAGATGCTTTTCTTTTTTTTTTTTTTTTAATTTGCCATATAAAGTAAAATTCACACAGGTCCAAGAGATTAGGATGTGGATATCGTTGCAGGACCATTTTTTTAGCCTATTACACTGAGCAACTTACGGTAGACTTCGGATGTTCTCACTTTGAGTTATGGTTTCGTTTGTATCCAGTTCTGGGTGGTAAAGGCTGGTGGCAGTGGGTGGCAGAATATTCTCATCTCTTCGGGACCTTCTGCAGAAAACTCTAGGTTTGTGGTTTACAGTGGTGGTCCTAGAAGTATCAGCCTTACCTTAGGAACTTAGTAGAGATGCAAATGATCAGTCTTCGACCTGCGGAATTAGGAACTCTTGAGGCTAGGGCCTTGCCACCTGTGCCTAACAAGCTCTCCGGGCGATGCTGAAGCACCCTGAAGTTTGAGAAGCACGTCTCTCGATTACTGACATTATTAGTATTAAAACCACATTAGCCTTCCTTTCCCGTGTTTTTCCGCTTACTGCTAACGCTTAAAGTAGTCTAAGATTTAGCATCTATAGCACCTGTTTTCCATAGGGATACAAACATTTAGTACTGATGTCTTGGCACTGATACCAGTACCAGTTATTCATTTACTTAATACAGGTTTTCACTGGGCTAATTTTTGTCAGTTCTGTTTTGACTTAGATGTAGACATTTTATAAAGTAACTTTGCTCTGGATCTGGAAATGATGGGAGTTTTTTTCTGTAGCCCTTGAAAATGTGGATTAAGTTCCTTCGCCTGCATGTTACTTCCTTGTCTTGTGTATCGTCATGTCCACTTGGGGATGCCACAGAAATTTCCAGTCTTCCACTCCTCCTACATTGTTAGGCTTTTACTGTTATGTGCTCTTGAGTGAAGGTGCCCAAGTGAGATAAATGAATTCTTTTCCTCAGTGTATCCACATTGTGGCTCAGAAAAGAGACCTGTAAACAGAATTGAAGTAGAACTATCCCTAGAGGCTATAGCCATTGAGAGGCACAGCTTTGCATGGCTGAAATTAAAGCAGGGGCTCCACCGTGACTGAGCTAAACATTGAAAAACCAGCAGAAAGGTGTGCGCCAAGCTAAGGATGGACAGAACGTGGGCGGGGGTCTCCATGTGAAAAGGTCTGGAAGCCGCGGGGACACAGGGCTCTTCTGGGAGGTGACGGGCTGAATACGTGGAAGCGCGGAGGAAACAGAGCCAAGCCGGGGCTGGACACACGAGGCTCCGGTCCCTGGTGAGACTCACGGAGGCCCCGAGGCGCCGGAGTGCCGTCTCCGGGCGACCCTCGTCGGAGGAGTCTCGTCTGGGGAGGGTGCCTTGGAGCCGATAGTGAGTCCGGCAATAGGACAGTTACACTCCTCGGGTTGAGAGTGGTGGCTGGTGTGGCAGGGCCATCTTTTGAGAATTGGTGCTTTCAGAAGAGTGACAAGCTGGTTTCTGGGAGGTTCTAGAGTTCAGGGTGGGACGTGCTGCGTTTCAGAACGTGTGGAATGTGATAAAATTAAGGGTGGGTGGATTTTCGACAAGTAAATTTCCAATGGAGTGTTCAGGTGGAATCACAGGTATTATATTGAAGATTAAATGAGGAAGCAGGAGAGAATTAATACACGATGTTCTCTGGAATAATCTTCCCTGGCATTAATAAATATTTTATCATTATGGCTACTATTAGCATGTACTTTTATGCCAGTTCATGCTGTTTTTTTTTTTTTTTTTTTTGCTTTGTTTTGTTTTCTTTTCAACTTTTTGGTGTATTTTTTGGTATGTATGCAATAATATTAGATAAACATTGATTATAGATAGAAGTGTGTGTTTTATTAACAAATACTGATTTTAATTATTGCTATTGCCCTGTTATTAATATTAATGAAAACAGAACTGAAAGTTTCTCATTTGAATAGATTACTGTTCCTCAAAAAATTGTGCTTAGCAGGAGTTTCCATCATGGCCCAGTGGTTAACGAATCCAACTAGGAACCATGAAGTTGCAGATTCGATACCTGGCCTTGTTCAGAGGGTTCCAGCATTGCTGTGAGCTGTGGTGTAGGTCACAGATGAGGCTTGGATCACTTGCTGCTGTGGCTGTGGCACAGGCCCGCGGCTACGGCTCCGACTCGACCCCTGGCCTGGGAACCTCCATATGCCGCAGGAGCAGCCCTAGAAAAGGCAAAAAGACAAAAAAAAAAAAAAAAAAAAAAGTGCTTAGCAGATAGTTTCCTGAATGTTAAAATGATCATGTTTTAGTTGAACACTTTTTCAAATGGGTGTTATGTTGCAAAAATAATTTACTTTACAGGTTTTTAATTTAAAAGAATAGTGTATCATAGATGTATTTATTCATACCTGAACACCTCAAGCAAAAAACTAAGTGATTGTCTTATATTCTTTCAGGTTTGATTTAATTTCGAATGAGATTATTCTTGCAGCGAGATGTTAATAAGACAAAATCTAGGTAAGTAGAAAATGACTGCTAAATATTACATATCAAAGTAATGCAAGAGAGTAATAATATAAAAAATGTGTGTTGTAAAAGTGTGCTTCCAAATCCAAACGCAGTTTTGAAATAAAAATGTGCAATTTTGAAGAGCCGACTTTTTGATGCACTTGGTTGAGTGGATTTGATGGAAGCAAAAGTACAGCTGTCAAACTGAAACTAAATTCTTAGTTTCCCTTCTTATATGTTGCGATTAACTTAAGTATGCAGTTTCTAGTGACTGTTAAGCATGTTAGAAGATCCAGTTGGTATTTGGTTTAGCCACTTGGAAACCAGTTGAGAGAATTGCTAGGTTGCTTTGTTTCCTTCTTACTGGGTTATAGTACTGGAGCAGTCTTTGCTCTTGTGAATTGTACTTTCTTATTTACGTTAACAAAGCACTTGCAAGAGTTCTCTGGTGGTACAGTGGGTTAAGGCGTTGTCACTGCTGTCGCTTGGTTTCAATCCCTGGTCCAGGAATTTCTGCATGCTGCAATGTGGCCAAAAAGAGAAACAAAAACAGGGAGTTCCCATAGTGGCTCAGCAGTAATGAACCCGACTAGTAATGAACCCCATATCCATGAGGATATGGGTTCTATCCCTGGCCTCACTCAGTGAGTTAAGGATCCTGCATTGCTGTGGCTGTGGTGTAGGCCAGCAGCTGCAGCTCTAATTCGACCCCTAGCCTGGGAATTTCCAGATGCTTGCAGATGCAGCCCTAAAAAGACAAAAAAGAAAAAAACAAAAACGCAGCAATTCTGCAGTTTTTAAAATTTACCAAAATGCGATTCCTTTATGTTAATATAGTGTTCAGAATTGGAAGTGATTATTTTAATATTTTTTGTATTTCTACTGAGTGACTCTTCTAATTTAATATTTTAATTTGTTTTAGTTTTTTAAGACTGTTGCCTCTCAGAGATTTGAATTGTGATGATGTACTTTTAGACTGATATGTGAAAGAATGCTTTTTAATAAGTTGTTGAAGTGTTAAAAAGGTGCACTTTACTCTCTCTCGGTAAATGAACATGGCTTCAGGATATAAGCAGATTAACAAGAATGCTTTGATCAAATTGCAGCTAAGTTGGGTCTTTCTGTAATCTAACTCAATGTTCAGCTGTCAAAAAACTTGCTGATCTCAATGTTTAAAAAAAAAAAAAAAGCCCAGGATGAGAAGTGCTATAGTTGAGTAATATGCAGTTAAAGAATGTATTTTCAACAAGTGGTTTAGGCATAGTTTGAAGCAAAGTTTCCCGTTTATTGGTATTTATTATGTAGTAATAATAGTCGTGGTAGTTCGGAAAATACTTACCGTGTTAAGCGCTTCTCATGCCTTATTAATCTTTATTATACTTCTTATAAAGTAGGAACCGCTATCTAGAAACTTTTTACTTCTTGGTTGATAGTGAGCTATTTCTTTTTCTTTAGCAACTTTATTTTTACAGCATTTATTATAAGAAACGCTTATATATCTTTCCGAAGAGGAGAAGAAGCTATACGTTTTCTGGTGGTTTTGTTTGCTAGTTGAGTGCAGTGTCTCTTAGAGTGTTTTTCTGATTTCCTTAAAGTTTAACATTGTTCATGGGGTGACACTGGTTTAACTTTGTCATCTTATGCAACCACAATTACATACGCATTTTTGGTTTTGGTTGATGTAATTTACGTGTTTATTGTTAGGGTGTGGGCGGTAAAACGTGTACGGTTTAAAGTATGGAGGTGAGTACGTTTTTACACGTGTGTTCACATGCACAACGACCACGTGATTCAAAATGCGCAACGTGGTCATTTTCCCAGCAAGTTCCTCCTACTCTTTCATTTCCAGTCTAATAGCCCTTCCCCCAAGGTACGCACCTGCCTGGCTTCGTTTTGCCTGTTCTCGAACTTTGTTTATGTAGAATTCTATAATACGTACTCTTCGGCATCTGGCTTTTGCCATCAACATGGTGTTTTTGAGTTTCTTCCTTGTCGTGAGTATCAGTAGTTCATTATTTTTTTTTAATTACTGAGTAATATTCCATTATATGGATGTAATACAGATTTTTAATGTATTTCCTCTGTAATTGTGTTTCGTATATTCTCCGTGTCTCTGAGCACATTTGCCAACTTTCTGCAGTGCTTTGCTTTCTCCCGGTTTCTCCTTCATTGTCCCCCGTCACCTGAGCCGTACAATGTGAACTCATAATGGGATATATATTGGTCTCACTGCAGCTATTCCGGGTGCCTAGAATTATTTGACCAAACTAAGTATGCTGTTCATATTCTTAGTTTTAGCTCTGTGTATGTGTTGTCCTTCTTCCCCAGCCCCTTGCCTCCCCAGCTGCCAGTGTCCTTTCTTCTGGTTGTCATCTGTCTCTTGAGAGAGTCCATCTCCAGCTAGTGTTGTCCTGTCCTTGGAGCCAGGCCTCACCACACTGCGGCTCTCTGTTCCTTCACTAGACTCTGAGCTCTTCGAAGGTAGATACCATCCATTACTACTTATCTAGCACAGTGCCAGAGTACTGAGTAGAGTTAGTGCTTTGTTAAACCTTGAACGACCCACAGAGTTCTCTCCCTGACAAACAGGGGTTCAGAGTACTGGCTGAAATGGGATGAAGGCATCGGCCCGTCAGGGGCTGTTGGACTGTAGGACGGAGCAGGAAGGCAGTCCAGAGGTAGCATTGCAGGCATTGTGGGGAGAGAAATCAGAAAACCTCCTGGTCTTCTTTCAGTCTCGTTGGAAGAAAGCGGCTGACACTGTTCTTAGTCCAGACCTGAAGGAAGCTTGAGTGACATTGTTGATTTTGATTACTTCTTCCAAGTGAAGGCATTAATTCATGTCTTGGGAATTGGAGTGTTTGCTACTAATGGTGTTCCCTTCGCGAGCTTTTCCTAGTTGTTTCCTTAAAGATTTTAAAAGATGTTGTTCGACTAGTGTAAGTAGAAGGTTAGGAGGAACTCGTCACACCTTTAAGAAGCGAAGAAGACTTTTCCTCGCTTTCCTGAGGCTGAGCAGCTGTTGGAGTGGAGGAAGAAACTGCGCCGTCGTCGGGGTTGTGATGACGGCTTTGATTCATAGAGCTCAGGAAGCTTGCTGCTTGCGGAGAGTTATTTTTAAACATTTTGCTGTATCGTTATAGATCTGTGACGTATATAAACAGTATACTTTCTTAGGAAACGAAACTTGAGAAAAATTGTAAGGCATTTGCTAGTTTTCGTCCATGTTTGAACCTGGGTTAGTCGGGTTGACTCTGAGCCACCTGAGGGGTTTTATGCCTGACGCTGTATTGCCTTGCAGCAAGTCCAAAGCGTGGGAAAGTTCTTCCCACTGGGATCAATTTGTTACTTTTCCTCTCTGCAGCTTCTGCCGTAAAGCTTGAACGCAGAGTTAGGCGTTGACCCCGTCTCATGCTGTTCCTTCCATCTTCTTGCAAAGATTTTCTTAAGCACAGATTCTTAGCGAATGCAGAACCTCAGTTATTTCTTTTATTTCATCCTGGATATGAAATGTGCTTGGTTTTCTTGTGGCTAAAATTTGAGTATTCAGAGATGTTTACCCTTGTGATTGCTGAACTTACGTGTCTCTTACGTGTTTTTAGACGAGTTTTTCTTCTCAGAGGCTGCTAGGTATACCTCAGTTTCAGATTCTTTCTCCTTGTTTTGCACATCAGTATTTAACATAGTCGGCTGCTGCTCATAAGCCTTTTCACTTTGCAGAATTCCCGAATCCAAGGATTTAAAGTTCTTCATGAATTTTTATATTGGTTTAATTTTCTTAATTCCCAATTAGCCTTTCTGTGCTTCTGTTTGTTACTAGTACTGTAGTTGTGCTGCTCTTTGTTGTACTGTGAACTGTTTCATTAATGAAATTATTTGTTCTTTGTTCTCGATAAGATTACAGTGTACCTTCAACCTTGTCCAAATATATTGCTAACATTTAGTGTTTTCAAAGCTTTTTTAAAAAATATAAAGGTCACATACACTTAAATGTATCCGCAAATAGTCCTGAAATATTTAAAATAATAAGTAAAACTCTCCTTCTCACTCGGCATTGTACTCCCTATGAGTATGTATTCTGCCGTCATTCTTTCCCCATTTGCAATATATCGTGGACATTTTTTCGTATATGCAGTGCATGTAATAAAACTGTTTTGTTATCGATAGTTACTGGGTAAATCTCAGGTTCTTTTGCTTATGTGCGCAGTGCTGCAGTAAATATGCTTACCTATATCATTACGATTGTGTGAGTGTAGGATAATTTTGTAGCAGTGGATAGCTGGGTCAGATATGTGTGCACTTTAATTTCTGATGTATATTGCAGATGAGATTGTACCACTTAATATTTTTATTAGCAGTTTTGGGAATATTCGTTTCCCCATGCTCTGCTAAGTATTAAGCAGTGTTTTTATCTTTGCCAGTCTATAGTCAGTGTAAAGTGGTATTTCTTTGACTGCATTTCTTTGGGAGATTCTCAGAGGTTTGAAATGTCACCTTCATCATAACTTAATTCTATTGAGAACATTATAATTTGCAAAAGATTATTTCTTTATTGTTAATCCATCAGTTAACCTTCCTTCCTGTTTTATGTACTGCATTCACTTACTTAATAATGAATGAACAAATTGCTTGTGTTCTTCGTTTCCTTCATAAAACTGTTTATGATAAATATTTTCTCATAATGAGATTCTTTATAGTTTGCTAGAAACTAATGTTAGCATAGTCTATGAAAAGAAAACAAAAGTCATTACTAAGTATTAGGTAAATTAAGTCTAGATTAATAGCATAATCTGTTGTCTCTTGCAGCTCAAGCATTTGAAAACTTTTCTTTGTTGTTATTTTTTTACTGCCCTTAGCAGTAAAAAAAAGGGGCAGATATCATTCAAATATGTAAACAGCGAACCCTTAAGCTGCCCCATCAGACCAAACAATTTTCACTTGCTGCAGTTTCTCTAGTAGGTCTAAACTGTAAATAAAGGCGCTAAATAAAACAAGACGTTCAGTAAGTCTTTATTGAAACATAATGTTGGAGGCACTATATTATTTGTTAAGTATGCATCGGTAACTAGAATCGCAAATCAGTTCTTAAGTCATAAACAGGTTACTGACTGATTGTGTAGGGAGTATAGTGGGACTAAGGAGGGAATTTTGCAGGACGATAGTGAGAAGGGCCTCACAGAAGGAAGGTGATGTTTGAATTGTGCCTGAAGAAAGAGTAGAATCTTGATTATAGGATGACCTTAGGGCAGTATGGGCAGAGGGGCTGCACACTAAAGCTCTCAATTTAGTTTCCGGAGATTATTTTGTAAAACAGTTTCATTTCACTGCATGTCCATGTTGTCAGAGTTACTGGCATTTTCTTAAGTGTTTTCAAGTTTGCAGTTTACTACAGACTAGGAACTCATTGCTTGAAGTACTTCCTTGTTTGGTTTTTCAAACTTTTTTACCAAGCCTGATTTTGAACCCGCCAGCAAATAAATTATACTGTGAAAGTCTCTATACTGGTCATTAATTTAAATATTACGGTATTACACTTAAGGTTATGAGGTTTAATAATTTAAAACCTAGCTCGAGGTCACGCAGGTAACTGCCAAGACCGAGTTAGAACTAAGTCTTCTGACCTCTGATCTTCCTGTTCTTTTGAGATGACCATTAAAGCATACATTTGAAATCTTTTAGGGTCTTCTAGCTAGGCTGAGGACTGTGGGCCTGCTTGTCTCATGATAGTGCTCAATCAATATTTGTTTAATGTTTTACTAATTCATTTAGGATTTTATGAACTGGTTATTATAGTTGAATTGGTTGTAGCTTATACTTGATACTAGTTACTATCTGAGGAGGAGAGATGGGTAAATGTATAATTACACTCAAGTGTGATTAATGCTGTGCTGGTCTGTGTTCTGGATTTCCAGGACTATGTCTGTCTTATTTATTGGTATAAGCACATAGGACAGTACTTTACTTATGGTAGGCATTTGATTAAGATTTATGGAATGAGTGGAGAGGCCTCTCAGAAGAAGTGACACTTAAAACTTGGAGGAACTTTTGGTGATTTATCTAGATAAAAAGTTGAGGAAGGACCGCTACTGCTAGAGGAAATGGCATGTGACATGATGAGAAGAGGAAGATTGGTGCAACTGAAAGAAATGTGATGCATCTGCAGTGTGGCCTTCTCCGTGGGGTGAGGATGCGAGGAGTGGCTAGTGTCAGGAGATGAGACGGAGTGAGGCGTGAGCTATTGAGGATCTTATATATAACCTAAAGGAATTTGGATTAACGGAGTAATGAGACACCACTGAAAGAGTTTAAGTGTGAAGAAGTGATGTGATCAATCTGGGCTCTAGAAATGTGGAGGAGTTAAAATGTGGACAGCAGATGAGTGGAGAAGCAGGACTGGAATCAGGATGACCCGTTAGTAGGAAGAGGCCTGACTTGAGAATGGTGGTGACGGAAAAGACGCAGTTGGATTTGAGAGAGATTAGACAACAAGACAGATCACCTTCGGTGATTAACTGTAGTGGAATCAGTGGTAGGAGAGTAGGAAGGGGTGGAGGATGATACCGGTGTTCGTTGCGGTTTTAGGAGATGGGAACCATAGAGAAGAAGCAGGTTTATGTAGAATAAGAGCTACGTTTTAGCTACATTAAGCTTGAGGTAGCTCAAGATAGCTGAGTGGAAATGTTAGTCCGTGTGTGAGTGTTTTAAGTTGCTGGTCTCTTGATTGCAAATGCTTCTCCAGGATGCTGCATTTGTGCCTTCCTCTTCTCCCCGTTGCTGGTGTTGGTAAAGTATTTTGTGTGGGTGTTTCCTCCCTTTACTGTGTTCGCCTCCACCAGGGAGCCTTCTCGTTTGTAGTTGCAATTGTGGCCTTTCTTTTCTGCTTAGAAAGTTCCTTTAGCCTTTGTTGTAAAGCTGGTTTGGTGGTGCTGAATTCTCTTAGCTTTTGCTTATCTGTAAAGCTTTTGATTTCTCCTTCAAATCTGAATGAGAGCCTTGCTGGGTAGAGTAGGTTCTTACCACTCATCACTTTAAAAATATTGTGTCACTCCCCTCTGGCCTGCAGAGTTTCTGCTGATAAATCAGCTGATAACCTTACTAGGGTTCCCCTGTATGTTATCTGTTGCTTTTCTGTAGCTGCTTTCAATACTTTCTCTATCTTTAATTTTTGTCGATTTGCTTAATATGTGTCTTGGGGTGTTCCTTCTTGGTGGGTTCATTCCATATGGTACTCTCAATGAGAGATTCCTTTCCCGTGTTAGAGAAGTTTTCAGCTATTATCTCTTCAGATATTTTCTCTGGCCCTTACTCTCTCTGCTTCTGGCACCCCTATAATGTGAATGTTGGTGCTTTTAATATTGTCCCAGAGTTCTTGTAGACGCTTCTCGTTTCTTTTCATTCTTTTTTCTTTATTCCATTCTGCTTTCTTGATTTCCACCTCTCTGTCTTCCGTTCTAGTGAATTTTTCATTTCAGTTATTGTTAAGTTCTGTGTGCTATTCAGTAGGACCTTGTTGTTTATTTCCTCTATATAAAATAGTTTGTGCTTGCTAATCCCAAACTCCTAATTTACCCTCCCCGGGATGCCTTTTTATAGCCAACTTTCTTCCTTTCCCCTAATCCCTAATCTCTTGTAATAGTAATCTGTTTGCCATTTTTATAATTTTGTCATTTCAAGAGTATTGTATAAATGGAATCATTCAGTATGTAATCTTTTGGTATTGGCTTTTTTTCAATCAGCGGAATTTCTTCACAGTTCATGCGAGTTTCTATATATCCACTGATTAGTTCATTTGTTTTTATTGCTAAGTAGTATTCCATGGTGTGACTGTCACACAGTTTAATTATTCATCTATGGAAGGATGTCTGGGTCAATTCCAGTTTGGGGCCATTATGAATAAAGCTAACATGAAAATTTGTGTATAGGTTTGTGTATAAACATTGGCCTCATTTCTCTAGAAAAAATGCCCAGAGTACAGTGGTTTGGTTGCATGCTGGTTGCATTTTTAGTTTTCTCAGAAATGGCCACATTGTTTTCCCGCAACGTGTGAGTGATCCGGTTTGTCCACATCTTTGCCAGTATTAGGCGGTAGATGTCATTTTCCTTCTTTAACTTGAGCCATCTCGAAGGGTGTCTGGTGATATCTCAGTGTGCTTTCAGTTTGCGTTTCCCTAATGACTAATGATGCTCAACATCCCCTCCTGTGCCTGCTTATTTGCATTTTTATATCCTCTTAGGCAAAATAGCCATTCATGCTTTTTACCATTCATTCATTGGGTTTTTGGGTTTTTTACTGTTGAGTTTTGAGAGTTATATATTCTGCCTATTAGTCTTTGGTCAGATATGGAGTTGGTAAATACTTTCTCTCATTCTGTAGTTTGTGTTTGTATCTTCTTAAAACAGTCTTTTGCCGAGCAAACGTTTTAAATTTTGAGAGGTCCATCAGTTTTTACTTTTTGAATTGTGTGTTTGGTGTCAAGTCTCTTTACCTGAAATCCCAAAGATGTTTTTTGTTTAATTTTCTAAAAGATTTTTATAGATTTGCATTTTACATTTGAGTCCATGGTGATCCATTCTGAGATAATTTTTTTTTTAATGAATTGTAAGGCTCAATTCAAGGATTTTGTTTTTGTTTTTGCCTGTGACTGTCTAATTGCTCTAGTACCATTTCGTTGCAAAGGCTGTCTTTCCTCTGTTGAAATGCTTTTGGATCTTTGTCAAAAATCAATTGATTGTATTTGTGTGGATCTATTTCTGGATTCTCGGTTTTGTTCCTTTGATCTTTATGTCTGTCCAGCACCATGCTGGCCTGACTACTGTAGCTGTGTAGTAGGCCTTAATTTAGGATAGAATGTGTCTCACTTTATTTTTCAAGATTGTTTTAGCTATTCTAGGACTTGTATCTTTTCTTTTTTTGTTTTTGTTTTTCAGAGCTGCCCCTGGGGCATATGGAGGTTCCCAGGCTAGGGGTTCAGTCGGAGCTGTAGCTGCTGGCCTACCCCACAGCCCAGCAACCCCAGATCTGAGTTGCATCTACAACCTACACCACAGCTCACGGCAGTGCTGGATCCTTAACCCACAGCGAGGTCAGGGATTGAACCTGTGTCCTTGTGGATGGTAGTCAGATTCGTTTCCCCTGAGCCACCACGGGAACTCCAGAGACCTGTGTCTTTTCATATAAAATTTAAAATAATCTTTCCTATCTCTGCCAGAATCTTTTCTGGGATGTGCATTAAACACAGATTGTTTTGAGAACAATGAAATCTTCACTATGTTGGGTCTTCACTCTTATCTTCTATTTATTTAGCCCTGTGATTTTTTTTCATGAGCCTGTGTAATTTAAGCATCCAGATGTTTTACATACTTTGTTAAGTTTATGCCTGAGTGTTTCATTTTATTTGGATTGATTATAAGTGGTATTGCGATTTTAATTTCAGATTCTATGTGTTCATTGTTAGTGTATAGAAGTGCAGTCACTTTTTTTGTCTTTGAGGTAAAATTCACCTAAAATAAATTATTAATGAAAAAGTATAAAATTCAGTGGCCTTTTAGTAGATTTGCAATATTATGCAACTGTGACTGCTAACCAGTTCCAAAATATTTCATTGCTCCCAAGGAGGAGGCCCTTGGGACCCACTGAGTTCAGTCTGCATTCGTTCCTCTGTCCTTCCATGCCTGGCAAACATGAATCTGCTTTATATTGCTGTGATTTTGCCTACTTTGTATGTTTCCTATCAATAAGGTCATACAATATGCAACCTTTTGGGCTATAGTTCTTTCACATCATGTTTTTAGGCTTATCGACTATGTAGCATATGAGTACTTCATTGCTGTTTATGCCTGAGCAATATTCGATTTCACGGCTGTGCGAATTTCTTTATCCACTCATCTGTGCTTGGACGTTTGGTTCGCTTACACTTTTAGGCTATTGTAAATAGTGCTGCTATGCACATTTGTGTACTTTTGTTTGAATGTCTGTTTTTCATTCTTTGGAATAGATACTTGGGAGTGGAATGGAAGTGGGGAGAGCAGACATCCTTGCCTTGTTCCTGCATTCAGCAGGAAGGCTTTCAGTCTTTCTCTGTCAAGTATGATGTTGGCTATGAATTTTTCATCGATGCGCTTTATGAGGTTGAGGAACTTCCCTTCTATTCATACGTTATTGAGTGTTTTTGTCATGAAAGGGTGTAGAATTTTGTCAGGTGTTTTAGATACTCCATTGGTTTCTGGTCTTCATTCTATTAATGTGGTATGGTACATGGATTGATTTTATTTATGTTTTTAATGGCCGGATTAAATCTGAGCCGTGGCATGTGAAAGTCCCTGAGCCAGGGATTGAATCTGAGCCGCATCTGTGACCTACACTATAGCTGCAGCAGTACCGGATCCTTTAACTTACTGCACTGGGCAGGGATTGAACCTGCACCTCGTTAGTGATTCTTAACCCACTGCACCGCGGCGCAAACTCCTGCTTTTCTTTTCCTGAATTAGCATTGAATTCCTAGGATAAACCTCAAGTGGTCGTGATATATAATCATTTTAGTAGGTGTTGGATTTCCTGTGCTGGCATCTCAGTAGGGTCTTTGCGTCTGTGTTAGTGGTGATGTTGGCCTGGTTTTTCTCAGTGTCTTTGACGCCAGTCTCACGCTGGCCTCATGGAGTTGTTGGTGTTTCCTTCCTTTTTTTTTTTTTTTTTTTTTTTTTTGGTACAGTTTGAGAAGGATTGATTATTAATTTCACTTTAAATGACTGGAAGAGTTCACTAGTGAAACCGTCTAGTCTTGGGCTTTTCCTTTTTGGGAATTTTTTTTTTTTTTTTTTTATTACTGAATCAATCCTTTATTGTAGATCTTTTCAGATTCTCTATTTCTTGTTAACACATAAACTACCAAAAGCGACTTTCTAGGAATTTGTCCATTTCATCTAGGTTATTAATTTGCTGGTATACAATTAATTCATTGTAGTATATACACTGGCAGCCCTCATATTTCCATAAAGTTTGTAGTAGTGGCCCTCGTGCATTTGTGATTTTAGTTATTTGAGTTTTCTCTCTTTTTTCTTGGTCATTGTAGCTAAAGTTTTTTTCAGCTTTATTGATCAAGAAATGAACTTTTGGTTTCATTGATTCTGTTATTTTTCAAGTGTTTTTTCCACTCTAATTGTTATTTCTGTCACTTCGCTAGGTATTTAATTTTTTGTTGGTTAATATGTAAAGTTAGTGATTGACATGACGTATTTCTTTTTTAATGTAGGCTTTTGTAGTATAAATTTCCCCTTGAATACTGCTTTTCCTACATCCCACGTTTCAATATGTTGTGTTCTTATTTTCCTGTAACTCAAAGTGTTTTCTTACTTCCTTCATGGTATCTTCTTTGGGCATCAGTAATTTAAGAGGGTATTTTTATTTCCATATGTTTGGAATTTTCCAGGATTCCTTCCGGTATTAATTTCTAGTTTTATTCCATGTAGTCAAAAAAGATACTTTGTATAACTTCACTCTTAAAATATATTGAGACTTACTTTATGACCTAACATATGGTCTGTCTTAGAAAGCGTTTCTTGTGCACTTGAGAAGATAAATACTCTGCTTTTTGAGTGGAACGTTATGGATACATCTGTCAGGTCCAGCTGATACTGTTGTTCAGGATATTCATTTATTTACGGATCTTCTATTGGGTTTTCCCACCCATTATTATGAAAATGAGGTAATGATGTGTCCACCACTTGTTATTGTAGAACTGTCTTCTTTCATTTCTCTTAATATTTCCATATATTTTTGGGCTTGGTTTTAGGTGCATATATGTTTATACTTGTTTTCCATAACAAAAATCAGTGTATATTCCTTCACTTACCTCAGTATATGATGGCCTTTGTTTCTTGTGACAGTGTTTTCACTTGACGTCTATCTTGCCTGATATTGGTACAGCAGCTCTAGCTCTTGTTTGGTTGATGTTCACGTGGAATATCTTTTTCCATCCTTTGATTTTCACAGCAGTTATGTTTCTCACGGTAAGTGTGAATCTTGTGGACTGATATAGTTAGATCATTCTTTAAATAAATTATGCCCGTTGCTGCCTTATCATTGGTGAGTTTATTTCAAGTGATTACTGATAAGTAAGGACTTTGGCTATTTTCCTATTTTCTGTATGTATATCTTACATCTCTTTTATTCCTCATTTCCTTTATTACTGCCCTTTTAAAAATCGTGGTTGAAAAAACACCACATAATGTGAAATTTACCAGCGTCACCATTTTTAAGTGTACAATTCAGTAGTGTTTAGTATAGTTGTGTTGTTATTAAGCAGAAATCCAGAGCTTACTCATCTTGGCCGTCTGAAACTCCATACCCATTAAACCATAATGCGCCCCCCCCCCACCTCAGGCCCTGGTATGCACATTCTGCTTTCTGTTTGTGTGAATTTGACTACTTTACATACCTCATGCAAGTGGAATCCCACAATATTTCTCTTTTGTGACTGGCTTCTTTCACTTAGCATAATGTCCTTAAGGTTCATCTGCTTTGTAGCATGTGATGTCGTTTTCTTCCTTTTTACAGTCTGTGTAGTATTCCATTCTGTGCACATACTGCATTTCCTTTATCCACCCATTTGTCAGTGGGCATTGGGGTTGCATCCGTGTCTTTGACTCTTTTGAATATGGGTGCACAGATATCTCTTTAAAGACCTTTTAAAATTTCTTTTAGATATTATGTAGAAGTGGGACTACTGGATCATATGGTAGTTCTATTTTTAATCTTTTGAGGAACCTTGATACAGTTTTTTTTTTTTTACAACTTCTTTACCACTTAAATTCCCAACAGTGCACAGCGTTTCCATTTTGTCACATCTTCAACACGTTATTTTGATAGAACCATCTAGTGGAACCTCATTATGGTTTTGATTTGCATTTCTCTGTTACTTAGTGATATTGAGCATCTTCATGTGGTTTTTGACCATTTGTAGATCATGTTTGGAGAAATGTTTATTCAAGTCCTTTGTCCAGTTTTGTAATTAGATTATTTGGTTTTTATTGCTGTTGAGTTTGGGGAATAATTTATATATTCTAAATATTAACTTCTTATCAAATATATTATTAACTATTATCTTCTCCCATTCCATACATCGCATTGTTTTCTCTGACAATTGTTTCCTTTGATGCACAGAACTTTTAAAGTTTGATGTACTTCCATTTGCCTATTCTTGCTTTTGTTTTCTCTGCTTTTGGTGTCATATCTTAGGAAATCATTGCCAAGTTCAATGTCATGAAGCTTTTCCATTATGTTTTCTTCTGGGAGTTTCATAGCTTTAGGTCTTATGTTTATGTCTTTGATTTATTCCCTTTTTTTTTGTTTGTTGCTTTTTCTTTTTAGGGCCACACAGTGTGGCATAACAAAGTTCCTGGGCTAGGGGTTGAATTGGAGCTGTAGCTTGGGGCAGTGCCAGTTCCTTAACCCACTGAGCAGGATCAGGGATCAACCCTGCATCCTCATGGATTCTGTTCAGTCTCTTGACCCACTGAGCCACAATGGGAACTCCCCTTCTGAGTTAATACTGAACATAAGAATCCAGTTTCATCCTTTTGTTTATGTTTATCCAGTTTTCCCAGCTATAGTTTTCGGAAAAACTGTCTGTTCTTGAGTCTTCTTGGCTTCCCTGTTGAAGATCATTTAACTATATATGTCGGTCTGTTTCTATTCCTTTGGTTTCTTTGTCCGTTTTTATGCTAGTATCAGAATATTTTAATTACCACAGCTTTGTGATGTATTTAGAAATCAGAAATATAAGACTTGCAACTTTGTTTTTCTTTTTCAAAATTATTTTGGCTACTTGGAATCCCTTCAGCTTTAATATAAATTTTAGAGTGAATTTATCTCCTCCTCCAAAAAAAAAATGCCACTAGAAATTTGATGGTAATTGAATTAAATATGTTGATTGCTTTGGATAGTTTGGACATCTTAAGCAAGTCTCTCAATTCATGAACACTGGCTATCATTCAGTTTATTGTTTTCTTTCTTGAATTCCTTTCAAAACAGTATTTGTAGGAGTTCCCGTCGTGGCGCAGTGGTTAACGAACCTGACTAGCAACCATGAGGTGGTGGGTTTGATCTCTGGCCTTGCTTACTGGGTTAAGGATCTGGCGTTGCCATGAGCTGTGGTGTAGGTCGCAGATGCAGCTCGAATCCGGAGTTGCTGTGGCTCTGGCGTAGGCCAGCGGCTACAGCTCTGATTTGACTCCTAGCCTGGGAACCTCCATATGCCAGGGGAGCGGCTCTAGAAAAGGCAAAAAGACCAAAAAAAAAAAAAGAGTATTTGTAGTTTTCAGTGTACAAGTCTTTCCTCTCCATGTTTAAGTTTATTCCTGAGTATTTTACTCTTTTTGATGCTATCATACATGACATTGTCATCTTAATTTTTTTTCAGATTGTTCATTGTTAGTGTATAGAAGCACACCTGATTTTTGTGTGTTGGTTTTATACCTTTCAACATTGCTGAATTTGCTTATTAGTTATTGTAGTTTTCTGTGGTATCTGTTCTATTTTCTACATAAGGTCATGTTATCTGTGGCCAGAGGTAATTTCTTGTTTTCCTTTTCAATTCGAATGTCTTTATCTCTTCTTGCTTAATTCCTTTGCAGAAACTTCCAGTACTATGTTGAATAGAAGCAGCAAGAGCAGACAGCTTTGTTTTGTTCCTAATCGCGGAGGAAAAGCTCTCAGTCTCTCACTATTTAGTATGATGTTAAGCTGTAGCTTTTCATAAAAGGACTTTACTATGTTGAGGGAGTTTTCTTCTTCATGGTATTACATTGTCTGATGTTTTTTCTGCATCACCTGAGATAATATAGTATCTTACATTGTTGTACATTGATACTGGAGTATCTCAGTTACATGGATTGATTTTCATGTGTTGAACCATGCTTGTGTTCCAGGAGTAAATCTCACTTGGTCATGTAATAATCCTTTTAATGTGCTGTTGAAGTCAGTTTGCTAGTATTTTGTGGTGGATTTTTACATCAAAATCTGTTAGGATATTGAGCTCTACTTTTCTTGTGTCTTTGGCTTAGGTGTCAGGGCAGTGCTGGCTTCCTCTTCAAGTTTTGGGGAGGGTTTCAAGATAAAAGGTGTTTATTCTTCTGTACACATTTGGTAGAACTTGCCAGGGAAGCCATCCTAGCCTGTGTTTTTCTTTGTTGGGAAGGTTTTAATTACTGCTTCAGTCTCTTTACTAATTTTTTTTTTTTTTTTTGTCTTTTTGCCATTTCTTGGGCCGCTCCCACGGCATATGGAGGTTCCCAGGCTAGGGGTCCAGTCGGAGTTGTAGCCACCGGCCTACGCCAGAGCCACAGCAACGTGGGATCGGAGCCGCGTCTGCGACCTACACCACAGCTCACGGCAACGCCGGATCGTTAACCCTCTGAGCAAGGCCAGGGATCGAACCTGCAACCTCATGGTTCCTAGTCGGATTTGTCAACCACTGCGCCATGATGGGAACTCCAATCTCTTTACTAATTATAGATCTGTTTAAATTTTTTATTGGTTTATGATTCCATGTTCAGAAGTTGATTGTTTCTAGGACTGTGTTTCTTTTTGGTTATCCAGTTTGGGGGTGTGTGGTTGATCCTAGCTTTCTCTTATAATCGTCTTTATTTCTGTGGCATTTGATGTCCCCTTTCATTTCTGATTTAGTTATTTGAATCTTCCTTTTCGTAGTTAATCTGGCTAAGAACTTGTTAGTTCTGCTGGGTTTTTTTTGTTGTTTTTTTTTTTTTATGGAAGTCAATCTTTGTTTTGTTGTTGTTACTGTTGTTGTTTTCCCTTTCTTTTTTGAATGCCCTGCAGCATGTGGAGTTCCTAGGCCAGGGATCAGATCTGAGCCACAGTGGCAGCAACACTGGAGCCTTTAACCCACTGTGCCAGACTAGGGATTGAACCTGTGTCCTGGCACTGCAGAGATTCCACTGATCTCTGCACCGCCGTGGGAACTCCTGTTTTGTTGTTTCTATTTTTCTCTTATCTGTTTCACTTATCTCTGTGCTAATCTTCAATAATGTCCTTCTTTCTGCTAGTGTTTTTCTTTTCTAATTTCTAGAGGTATAAATTTAGGTTATTTATTTAAGATCTTTTCCATTGTTTACTGTAAATATCTATACTATATACTTACCTCTTGGCACTGCCTTTATTTGTCTTTTTTCTTGACTCATTGGCTATTTAAGAGTGTGTTGTTAAATTTCCAGATTTGTGCTTTTTCTGGTTTTCTTTGTGTTGTTGATTTATAGTTTCATTCCATTTTATCCACATATGTATCATTTGCATCTTCTTGAATTTGTTAAGATTGGTTTTATAGCCTGACATTTGGTCTGACCTGGGGAATGTTCCATGTACATGCAGTTAAGAAGAACATATATACTGTTATTGGGTAGATGATTCTGTGCAAGTCACTTAGGACTTATTGGTCTAGAATGTTGCTCTCCATTTCCTTATTGATAATCTGTGCGGTTGTTTTATCCATTACTGCTTTCTTTTGCATTTAATTTACCTTTGTATTGTGCATCATTTTGACTTCCTTCTCATTTCCTTTTATGTGTACTTCTCAAATATTTTATTGTATTTACCTTGGTGATTACAGTTAACAGCATAAGCTTATAATAATCTAGTTTGAATTAATACCACCTTTGTCTCCATAGTGTAAAAACTCTGTTTCTATTCAGTTTCATCGGTCGTCTGTTTTGTTACTGTCCTATGTTATGTCTTTATATATTAACACTGCCTTTTATGTTTACCTGTGGAGTTTTCTTTCATTATTCATACTATCCTTTCCTTGCAGTCTGAAGGACTCCCTTTAGCATTTCTTAGAGTAGGTCTGCTAGTGATGAATGTTCTCAGCTTTTGTTTATCTGGGACTATCTTAATTCCTCTTTCATTTTTGAAGTATAATTTTACTAGGTATAGAATTCTTGGTTGACAAGTGTTTTCTTTCAGTGCTTTATAAATATCATGCCAGTACTTTATAGCCTCCATGGTCTCTGATGAGAATTTACCTTGTAATCTTAATAAGCACCTATTGTATATGACCCCTAGGTTTTTGTTTCAAGCATTTTTCTCCTTTCTTTCTTTCTTTCTTTCTTTCTTTCTTTCTCTCTCTCTCTCTCTCTTTCTTTTTTTTTTTTTTTTGTCATTTTTCCATTTCTAGGGCCACTTCTGGAGCATATGGAGGTTCCCAGGCTAGGGGTCTAATCAGAGCTGTAGCTGCCGGCCCACACCAGAGCCACAGCAACGTGGGATCTGAGCTGCGTCTGTAACCTACACCACAGCTCATGGCAATGCCAGATTGTTAACCCACTAAGCAAGGCCAGGGATCAAACCTGCAACCTCATGGTTACTAGTCAGGTTCGTTAACCACTGAGCCATGACGGGAACTCCCTCAGGCATTTTTCTGTTTTGAATTTCATTTATTTCTGTTTTGTATTTATTATTTCCTTCTTTTTGCTAGCTTTGGGTTTATTTTGCTATTCTTTTTCTGTTATTAATATGAAATCTTTCTCTTTTTGAATGTAATATTTAATGGTATAAATTTAAATTTCCTTGTCAGCATTGTTTTAGCAGTATCTCTCATGTTTTGAGAAGTTATGTTTTCATTTTCAATAAGTTGTATTTTTTAAAATTGTCTTTGAGAATTTTTGAGCCCTACGCTATTTAGAAGTATGTTGTTTAGATTTTAGTTGATAGAGATTTTCCTATTATTTGTTACTGATTTCTAGTTTGATTCCATAATTATGATCAGGGATCACATTCTCTGTGATTACCATTCTTTTAAATTTGTTCAGGTTTGTTTTATTGCTGAAGATACTGTCTTCATGAGTGCTTCTTAGTCATTTGAGTAAAGTATGTATTCCTTAATTACTAGGAGGAGTGTTTTAAATATATCAGGTAGACTCTCTTGGTTGATTATGTTCAGATTTTTTTATATTCTTGGCTGATTTTCTTTCTAGTAGTGGTATACAAAGAAAATTACTAGTGATCAAGAAGGACATTAAATAATGATAAAGGAGCAATCCACCAGGAAGACACAACGATCCTAAATGTGTGTGTACCAAATAATAGACCTGCACATACACCAAACACAACTGATAAGGCTGAAACAGAAAGACAGTTACGCCATCATTGTTGCAGACTTTAACGCTCTCCACTCTCTCTTTTGACTGATTTATTTACGTCGTTTACATTTAAGGTAATTCTTGATATTTTCCTCTGGTTATTTTTCCTCTTTCTCTTTTGTCTCCTTTTTTATGGGTTACTGAACAGTTTTTTAAGAATTCCATCATGACTGACTTACAGTGGTTTTTTTCACCTGAATCTCTTTGTGTGATTTTCATAGTGGTTCCTCTGGCTGTTTAAATATGTATATGTGACTTAACTGTCTACTGGTTTCAACACTTTACCAGTTAGAGTGAAGTCTAGAAACCTCAGTTCCATTTACTTTCCCCTTACTTTCCTCATCTGTAAATATCCCTATCCTGAGTATCTGATGGCATGATTTTTCAGTTATCCAAGGAATTTTAAAAATTAATGAAAAACGTAGTCTGTTCTAGGTATTCATACTTCTTTTTATTGTTTTTTTCTTCTTTTATACTTCAAGATTTTTTTCTTTTATTTCTTTTGTTTGAAGAACTTCCTTTAGCCAGTCTTTAAGGGTAGGTCTGTTAATGACAAATTTTTTTTTAATTTAGGTTTTCTTTGTCTAAGAATATTTTCATTTCCTTTTCATTCCTACAGGATTATTTCACTAGATATAGTATCTGTGCTTGATGGTTCTTTTCTTTTAGTGCCTGAAAAATACTGTGTCACTTCCTTCTTATTTCAGATGGGAAATCTGCTTTTATTTATATTGGTTTTCCCCCATAGATAATTTGTCATTTCTCTCAGGTTAATTTTAAGATTTTTTTTCTTCTTTATTAGTTTTCAAAAGCTGATTACTTTGTTTCCTTCTTTGTTGTTGAATTTTTATGGGCGTGTTTGTAACTCCAAACACTTACCTAACTCTCCAGATACCAACTGAATGTCCCACAATTTAGTTGTGACACTAACTGCTTGGAGTTAGTGCAGACCCCACAATTAAGGGCTTAGTCCCAGACGATTGCTCCCATCTCAGATGCCGGTCTCAAATATTGGGTACCCAGATTACCTAGCACCTCTGTCCAACTTGGCTACTCGGGCTAAGAGTGAGGGCCCTCTTTTGGGTCATTGACCTTTCATTGTGCCCTCAGATGGCCGAAGGAGCAAGGAAACTCTAGAACTTCCCTAAAGCCCTGCTTCTTAATGCCATCACATTGAGTATTAGGATTTCAACATAGAAATTTTACAAGGGGGACACAAACATTCAGACTATAGACAGTGTAAGGTAAAAAAATCCAACTTTATTCTTTTGCATGTGTTTATCCAGTTTTCCTAGCACCATTTGTTGAAAGCTATGTCCACTGGCAATCTTGTCAAAAGTTATTTGACCCCTAAATGTGAAGAGTGTATTCCTGGACTCTGTTGTGTTCCATTAATTTATATGCCTGTCTGTAAGCCAATACTAAACTGTTTTGATCACTGTGACTTTGTGGTAAGTTTTGAAGTCAGGAGGCGTAAAACCTGCACCTCTTTGTTCTTCTTTATTAAGATTGTTTTGGCTCTTTGGGGTCAATTGAGATTCTGTGTGAATTTCAGGGTGAATTTTTCTGTGTCTTCAATGAACACCATTGGGATTTTGATAAAGATATATTAAATCTGCTTTGGGTAGTATTGACATTTTAACAATAATAAGTCTCCTGATTCATGAACAGTGAATGTCTTTCCATTTGTTTTTATTGTCTTTACTTTCTTTTGGCAATATTCATAGTTTTTAAGTCTTTGGCCTCCTTGGTTAAGTTTATTCCTATATGTTGTATTCTTTTTGATGTTATTAAAAATGAGATTGTTGTCTCAAATTTTTTTGGACTGATCATTGTACAGAAATGCAGTTAATTTTTGCATAATTTTTTTCTATATGATTGTTTTTATTTTCCAGTTTTATTGAGATACAGTTGATATACATCACTGTATAAGTTTAGGTATGCAGCATAGCATTTTGCCTTACATGTGCTATAAAATGACAACCACGGTAAGTTTTACTAATATCTATCACCTCGTATAATTACACTAAAAAAAGAGAAAAAAGGAAAAAAATTTGTCCTGATGATAACTCATGTTTCTCTCTAACAATTTTCATATTTATGTTATACAGCAGTGTTAACTATAGCATTATCATGTTGTACATTATACCTTAATACATATTTATCTTATTATAAATGGAAATATGTACATTCTGACATAAGCTTCCAGGTTAGTCGGTTCCCCTTCCTTCCACCCCCTCCCTCTGGTAACCAAAAATCTGATCTCTTTTTCTCTGAGTTTGGCTTTTGTTTTGTTTTTAGGTTCCTCCTGTAAGTGAGACCATACAGTATTTCTGTTTCTCTGACATACTTATTTCAGAGGATCCTGACTACCTCGTAGAGTTGTCTGCGGATACTTAGGAAGACAAACAAATTGTGTGGACTTTAGCAAAGCTGAGCCAGAAATTCCTGGGAAGAAGTTACATAGTCTGTGTTTTTGAAAAGACCCAGATTTCCCTGAAGGACAGCTAGGTTTCTGACCACTGGGTCAGAATTTTCTCAGCCATAGGAAAGGACTGTTAGCAGACTGTTTTGATTAAGGTCGTTTGCAAGGGCATTGGATATAAGGTTTTTTTAATGTTATGGGCTGAAAGGAGCTCCGTATGTTTTATACATCAGGAAACGTAGCGAAGGTGTTTTCTCTTGACCATTAGGACGTGAACATGGGTACCTACTCAGGGGGACGTCTGTTTCTTTGCTGACAGGACCAAATTTTTTCTGAAGCAGATCTGCTCATAGGCCCAAACAGATACTTTTTTTTTAAGTTTCGGCATTTAGCATAAAGCATCATGGAGCGGAAGTTTGTTGTATTTATAGGGCAGAGATTACAAGCCACACACGTATATCACAGTAGAACCTTCACGCAGAAGGATTTAAAACACTTCAGAAAATACCAGACTGAGAGGTTTAATGGAAATTTCTTTTCTTGTAGTTCTGCAGGCAGGTCTAGTTTCTCCTGAGGCTTCTCTTGGGCCTGCCGATGGCTGCTTTCGTGCTGTGCTCTTACTTGGCCTTTTTTCTCTGTGTGTGCATTTTTAATATCTCTGTGTGGAGGGGTGTGCTGTTACAGGACTCCTAGCAAATGGATGTCGATATGAACGGAAAGGAAGTTTTTCCTTCTGTTCCCCCTCTTCTCTCTCTCTCCACACCGTCTGTATTCTCGTCTCGCCTGACGAAGACAGGTGTTCTCTGGCGACTCAGGTGCTTTCCAGTTCTTCATTAACGTAACAGAATGCACCTGTGTAGCTCTTACCGCCTTGAACCTTCCCAGGGTTTTCGAAGGCCTATGCCAGAAACAGGAAGACCACATAGATGGTTCTTATTAAAAATCACAGTATCACAGACATTCTATCATTTAACAACTTTGAAGAGCTGTTTTGTCCACTTTTTAAATAAGAAAAGTATGATCTTATTAAAGTATATGCAGATACAGAGGAGGAGTGTTACTGCTTGAATTTCGTACCCACGGTAGCAACCTCAGATTGTCGTGTTGTCGTGTTGACATGGTGACGTCCTGATCCCCGGTACCTGAGAGCAGGACCTCATTTGTCGTTACAGAGGTGGTCAGCTTGTCGGTAGACCGTTAGGGTGCAGCCCGTCCAGTTACGATCCCTCTGTAGAGAGGGGAAGCCTGGACACAGAGACATGTATAGAGGGAGACAGTCTGAAAGAACCTGGAAGATGATGGACAAGCCGGGGACCAGCTCCTTTCCTCGCGGCCTCAGGAGGGGCCAGTCCTACGGACGCCTTGCTTTTGGCATCCTCGCCTCCATGTCTTTGAGACCGTGAAGTTCAGATGTGGAAGTCACCTCGTCTGTAGTACTTGTTACAGGACTCCCAGCAAATTAACACAGGGATCCCCTAAAAAGAAGTTTTCTTTTTTTCTCTATTCCAGCTCTCCTCACTTAACAGGAGTAGCAGATTGTGGTGAAACCTTCAGGGAGCTTTTATTGTGTGTGCATTTCATTAATTCTAGAGCAATTTAAGTCTTTAAGAAAATACGGAATTAAAAAAACAAACAGCAGAGCTCCAGCTGTGGCGCAGTGGGCTAAGAATCCGACTGCAGTGGCTCGGGTCACTACGGAGGTGCAGGTTCCATCCCTGGCCTGGCGCAGCGGGTTAAGGATCCGGCATTGCCACAGCCGCAGCCTTGGTTGCAGCTGCAGCTCAGATTCAGATTCAGTCCCTGGCCCAGAAATTTCCACATGCTGCAGGTGTGGCCATTAAAAAAAAAAAAAAAAAAAAAAAGACAAGTAACAAAAAGCAAGGCTACAACACTATATTCATAGTTCATTACTTTGAATGAAAAATTTAACTTTGAAGCAGTAAGACAATCACAGAAATATATACATTTTTTTTGTTTTTGAACTTTTATACCAAGATATTTCACAGTCTTATTTAATTTATTGTAAAATTGATTTCCTTTTTCCATTTCACTATTTTACCAGTATCACCTTTTCTGTTGCTTCAGAGTGGTATTTTGGAAAAAGAATTTGCTACCACTTGGTGGCACTACTTGGCTTAAAGATGAATCTGCTTGTCTGCTGTTAACGCTATGCTATTCCACACAAATGATTAAATTCAGGGGGGGTTAATTTGATATTAAGCAACTTAATATTATAAATGTTTGATTCTTATTTTAAAATAAAATAATAATTGGTGATATAAAATTGCATTTTATTAAAACGTCATATGGAATATAAAAACATAAACTAAGCCTTAGTTTGATGGGGAGGAAAGCATACACATTTTCAATAGAAACCTCATTTAGTTCAGGCATCATTTATATTCTGCCTTAAACCTCTATGTGTCTAAATGTTGCAAAAAATATTTTTAATATTCGAAACAGACATCTTCAGCTTTCCTATATAGTATTAGTATTTTTCAAGGTGTATATTTTGACTTATGTAAAAACAAGACATTGGATTTTTCAGGTAAGCAAAATAAATGACATACAGGAGAACAAATTTAAACTGTATTTCTGTCTTCCTGCAACATACTGAGAACTCAGGCAGTTCTTTTTAATAGACTTTATTTGTTTCTCTTAGTTGGGCAAAGCATCCTGAAGTGCAAGACGTGGAAAGTTATGATGTCCCCAAACAGGATTTTTACTCCTTATAAACAGTTGACGTATAATACCATAATAGCTGAAGTATTTGTCATTATTGTTTTCTAGGTTTCATATAAAGCATATAAAAGCTAATGTTCCATGTCTTTTTTAAAAATTGGAATATGATACATTCAGGAAACTGTGCAAAGTGTACAGCTCAGTGAATCATCACAAAGTCAGCCCTCCGTGACCACCACAGATCAAGAAACAGAGGATACTGCCAGCAGCAGAAGCCCCATATGCTTCCTTTCCCCGTCACCCACTTTCCTATTTCCTAGAATAATCATGGCCCAGCTTCAAAGAATGTAGTTTTATTTTAAAACCTGTTTGGGAACTTTTATATAAACAGAATTATGTAGTAGTGTTGTTTTGTCTCTGTTGTGTTTGAGAGATGTATGTATGTTACCAGGTATGCCTTTGGCTCACCTGTGCTCTGTTTTTACTATCTTTCTACTGTTGAGCATTTGGAGTAAATGATGCTATCGTAAGATTCTTGTACATGTTTCTTGGGGTACATGTGCGACATTTATGTGGCATATATGCCAGAAGCGGAATAGCTGGGTCGTTGGTGTGTATGTGTTCAGATTTACACACGGTGCAAGAATTGTTTTCAGGAGTTCCCTTCGTGGCGCAGTGGTTAACGAATCCGACTGGGAACTATGAGGTTGCGGGTTCGATCCCTGGCCTTGCTCAGTGGGTTAACGATCCGGCGTTGCCGTGAGCTGTGGTGTAGGTTGCAGGCGCGGCTTGGATCCCGCGTTGCTGTGGCTCTGGTGTAGGCCAGCAGCTACAGCTCCGATTCGACCCCTAGCCTGGGAACCTCCATATGCCACGGGATCTGCCCAAGAAATTGGCAGAAAGACAAAAAACAAAACAAACCAAAAAAAAAAAGAATTGTTTTCAGTCGTCGTACCTCCCCCATCAACAGAATATGAGGGTTCCTTTTGCTTATATTCTCTCAACACTTGGCACTAATAACCTCTTTAATTTCAGCCCTTCTGAGGCTGCATTTCCCCAATCCCAAATGAGATTGAGTACTTTTTCTTAAATTTATCACTGTTTGGAAATCCTCTTTTTTATTATTATTATTATTACTGATTTCTAGGAGTTACGTGTTTTATTGATATGAGCCCTTTTCTTTCTGTTGTATTTCCTGTCATTTTCCTTTTGATTTTAGTTTTTATATATGCTAGATGCAAGCCCTTTGGTTGTGACTTAATTAGAAAAATATATCCACTTTGTCTTTTCATCCACTTCACCTTACCTTTTGATAAAAAGTTCTTAATTTTAAAGTGGTCCAATTTGTCATTATTTTCCTTCACAGTTGAGCTTCTTGTGTCCGGTTTAAAAAGTCCTCTGCTCTGAAGAGGTAGTTATCTTCTGCACGGTAGTTCTCCACTAAAGGCAGTTCCCCCTGCCCTCATCCCTACCTTCCACCTCTGGGTGGGACTTTGGCAGTATTTGGAGATATTGATGGTTTTCACAGCTGGGTGAGTGGCGTACTCCTGGCATCGAGTGGGTTCGCCAGGGGTGCTGCTGGACATCCTACAGTGCGCAGAATGCTAAGCATCCCTCAGTGTACAAAACAGTGGACCCCAAATGTCGCTAGTGCTGAGCTTGAGAGACACTGTCCTAGAGGCTTTATTATTTTGCTTTTTCTAATTTTTGCCTAGAAACGATTACTGTATATTATTTTGCTTTTTGTTTATGATACAGTTAGGTTTACCTTCTACCTAGAACTTATTCTGGGTAGTATGTGACATTTAGAGTTCACCTTTTCTTTTTCCTTATGAATATATATTTTATGCAACACCATTTGTTGAAAGTGTTTCCCAGCTGCACTGCAGTATCACCTTAGTCATAAATCAAGTGACCAGGCAGTTCCTCTTGTGGCTCAGCAGAAATGAATCAGACTAGGACCCATGAGGTTGTGGGTTCGATCCCTGGCCTCGCTCAGTGGGTTATGGATCCAGCGTTGCTGTGAGCTGTGGTGTAGGTCGCAGACTCAGCTCGGATCTGGCATGGCTGTGGCTGTGGCTGTGGTGTAGGCCGGCAGCTGTAGTTCTGATTAGACTGCTAGCCTGGGAACTTCCATATGCTGCGGGTGCAGCCCTAAAAAGGACAAAAAGACAAATCAATCAGTCAGTCAATCAGTCAATCAATCAAGTGACCAAGAGTCTGTTTCTGGGCTCTGTTTTTTTCCATTGGTCCACTTTATCTACTTTTGCACCAAAACCAGGCAATTTTAATTTATGTGGCATTTTAACAGGTTTTTTATGTTCAACTGGCAAGTTTTCCTACCTTGTTCTCCTTGATTCTTTGCAGTTCCATATAATTTTTACTGTCAAATTGTCAGTTTTAGAAAAATCGAATTTAGAAGGAGGTGACATCTTTGTGTTATTAAATCTTCCAGTCTGTGGATATCATATTATCCTTTCATTTATTCAGGTCATTGAGTCTCAGACTCTGTGTTCTGGTTATATCAGTGCTTCTCATCCTTGGCACAGGTGATATTTGGAACCAGGTAATTTTTTTTTGGGGGGGAATAAGAATATCCTATTAAAATATACTTTTTAAATGTTTCAAAAATATCGAGTTCCCATCGTGGCGCAGCTGAAACAAATCTGGCCAGGAACCATGAGGTTGTGGGTTCGATCCCTGGCCTTGCTCAGTGGGGTAAGGATCCGGCATTGCTGCGAGCTGTGATGTAGGTCGCAGATATGGCTCGGATCTCACGTTGCTGTGGCTGTGGTGTAGGCCAGCAGCTACAGCTCCGATTAGATCCCTAGCCTGGGAACCTCCATATGCCATGGGTGTGGCCCTAAAAAATGCAAAAAAAAAAAAAAAGTTTGAAAAATATACTTTTTAAAACAAAACTTAGAAGAGTAGTAGTATTTTTTGCAAATTTCTTTCACGTCTAGCTTAATGGAAGATAACAGCTGGATTCTCACACCTCTTTCTGCTTTAATCTGTTGGTATATCAAAGTCATGCAGACCCTGGAAAACTCCATGGACATCTATGAAAGAGTGAGAGTGCAAAAGGCATAAGATCTTATCAGTGTTATTATGAAAACATCGTGATTTTTGAAATTCCCCTGATAGGGTCTCAGAGTCCCCCAGGGTCCGCAGATGACACTTTTGGGAGCTACTCCCCTAGAAATTGCAACATTCAAATTTGACTTATGAGAGGCTAATTAACTTATTTTATATCTTTCCAGACAATGCAGAGTACCTAAAATACTTAATTCCATTAATCATCCCACCTCACCCCTTGCTCAGTTTATTTGCAATAATAGGTCTGTTTTTAACTCATATTTTTAATCCCCCTGAGACTAAAAATTATGTCAGTTTTTTTTCTTTTCTTTTTTTCTTTATGGCCGCACCCGTGGCATATGGAAGTTCCCAGCCTAGGGGTCACATTGGAGCTGCAGCTGCCGGCCTACACCACAGCCACAGCAACACAGGATTTGAGCTACATCTGCCACCTATGCTGCAGCTTGTGGCAACACCGGATCTTTAACCAACTTAGTGGGGCAAGGACTCAAACCTGCATCCTCACGGAGACTACATTGGGTCCTTAAGCCACTGAGCCACAATGGGAACTCCTATGTCAGTATTTTAGATTTACCCAAATTACTATTTTTATTTCTTTTTGTTTCTTCCTGAAACTTGAGTTCTTGATCTGCGATCATTTCCTGTTTTTGAAGAATACCCTTCTGTATATGCTTTGGTGTAGATTTGTGATGAAAAACTCTCTCATTTTTTGTTGTCTGGTCATGTTCTGTATTTCACCTTTACTTTTGAATGGTAGTTTTTTTTTGTTTTTTGTTTTAAACTGGTTTCAATTCTGAGTTAGCCATTATTTTCTTTTAACTAAGCTATTATCCCTTTGTGTTCTGGCTTCTGTTGTTTCTGTTGAAAAATTAGTTATTAGTTTTATCAACACCTTCCAGCCAAAAAGACTAGCCAGAAACACCTGTCGTTGAACGTGGTTTTTACTTGTTGAGGTGAGAGATTCCTCAGACTGTAGGGACTTTGGAGGTGTCTTTTTAGGAAGGTATTAGAGCCTAGGATAGGATTGGCCTTCGGTTGGGTAATTTTAGAGGGGATCTAAGGACATAGAAGTTTGCTCTAAATTAAGATGTTGTCAGGACAGGGGCACATTTTATGACTGCCATCTTTTTTGTTCTGTGTAACATACAATTAATCATTTTAAGTGTACAGTTCAGTTGCATTTAGTATATTCACAGTAATCACTCACTCTCATTTCAAAGGTGTTTCAACTCCCTACATCCATTAAGTAATCATTTCCAATTCCCCCCTTCCACTGTCAGCTGGTACCCTTTCCTTTCTGTCTCTGAATTTGCCTGTTCTCGTATTTCAAATGACAGGAATCCTAAAATATGTGACCTCTATGTCTGACTTTTTCACTTAGCATATTTTTAAGATTCCGCCAAATTATAGCATGTACTTCCTTTTTGGGGGTCTGTTTTGAATAATGATGCTATTAGAAACATTCTTGTACAAGTTTCTGTGTGTACGTGAGTTTTCGTTTTTCCTAAATGTATATCTAGTTGACTAGCTGAGTCAGGTAGTACTTCTGCGTTGCCTTTTTTAGGAACATCAAACTGTTTTCCACAGCAGGTGCCCCACTTTACATTCTCACCAGCAATGTATTAGGGTCTCTATTTCTCCACATTCTCATCAGCACTTGATATTTTCCAGTTTTGTTTTAAAGCTATCTTAATGGGTGTGAAGTAGTGTCTTATTGTGGTTTTCATTCACAGTTTCTTAATGACCAAGACTGGGGAACGTCTTCTCATGGGCTCGTTAGTCATTTGTGTATCTTGATGTGAGAAATGTCTGTTCAAATCCTTTGCCCATTTTAAAAGTCAGGGTTGTTTTGTTTTGTTTGTATCTTTCGTTGTTGTTAAACCCTTATGAAATATGTCTTGATAATGTCCTTTGCATGAATGTTTATTTTGCTTAAGTCCAGATATCTATTTTTATGTTTTGTTTGTCATACATTTGGTGTCAAGTCTAAGAATCCATTGCCAAGTCCAGCATCATAAAGATCTATTCCTAAGCCTTAGTTTAAGAGCATAACAGTTTTAGTTCTTGTATTTGTACTGTTGCTCCATTTTGATTTAATTTCTCTACATGATGTGAAGCAGGCTTCAGTTTCATTCTTCTGCAGGTGACTGTCCAGTTTTCGCGGGATCATTTGTTGGAAAGACTGTTCTTTCCCATTGATGGTCTTGGCACCTTTGTTAGGAATCAATTGGCCATAGGTAACTTGGGTTTGTTTCTGGATTCTCAGATCTATTCCATTGGTCTGTATGACTCCCTTATTCCAGTACCACACTGATTACTAAAGCTTTGTAATAAGTTCATAAATCATGATGAGTCCCTTTACTTTATTTCTTTCTCAATATTATTTCTTTGTTTATGGCCCCTTGTAGTTTCATATGAATTTGAGGATCACCTCAGCTATTTCAGATTTAAAACGGCTATTCAGATTTTGATGGAGATTATACAGGTCACTTGAGGAAGTATTGCCATCTTGACAATATTTTGTTTTCAAAAAAAAAATAATACATGAGCATAGGATGTCTTTCTGTCCATCTAGACCTTTAATTTCTTTTCAGTGGTGTTTTGTAATTCTTCAGGGTTTGAGTCTTCTCCGTGGTTAATATTTATTCCTACACATTTTATTATTTTGAAAACTTTTTAAAATGGAATTGTTTTCTTTTTTCTTTCTTTTTCCTTTTTAGGGCCACACCTGAGGCACATGGAGGTTCCCAGGCTAGGGCTCAAATCAGAACCGCAGCTGTCAGCTTACACCGCAGCCACACCAACGTGGGATCGGAGCCACATCTGAGACCTACACCATAGCTCACGGCAGTGCTGGATTCTTAACCCACTGATCGAGGCCAGGGATTGAATATGCATCCTGATGGATACTAGTCGGGTTTGTTACTGCTGAGCCATGACGGGAAGTCCTGGGATGGTTTTCTTAATGTCTTTTTCGGATCATTCATTTCTGGCATGGAGAAAAACACTACTAATTTATCTTTGTTGATTTTATACCTGTAAGTTTGCTGAATTTGTTTATTATACCAGCTTCAGAGATTTTTGTGTGTGGAGTCTGTGGGCTTTTATATACAGGCACATATGATTTTATTGAGCTTCACTGTGCTGTGCTTTTACACATACTGTGTTTTTACACATTGAAGGTTTGTGGCAACCTCATGCACCAGTTTTCTAGTATTTGCTCACTTGATGTCTCTGTAGCTTTGGGCAATTCTTGGAATATTTCATTCCTTTTCATATTATTATATCTGTTTTAAATATAAAGCTTTAATGGACAAGAAGTTGCTTCTTAGGAATAAGCTAATAAAGTAGTCTTTTTATAAAAAAAGAAAAAGTTTTTTGAGATAGACTCTACTTCTGGTGAAGATGCTGTAAAGATTGTTGAAATGACAACAGAAGATTTATTGACTCCAATTTTGAAAAGTTTTATTGTGAGTAAAATGCTATCAAGTAACATTGCCTGCTGCAGAGAAAATTGCTCATGGAGGAAAGAGTCAATCTGTGTGGCAGGTTTTATTGTTGTCTTATTTTAATAAATTGCCACAGTTACCTCAGCCTTCAGCAGCTACCAGGAAACTCCGTCACCTTATTTTTTCTTTTATAAACAGCATATAGCATACTTCAAAGCAAAGCAATTATGAATGCGTTTTTCTTAATAGATGAACTTTTCACGTTTATTGTGAATACTGATAGGTTTGGACTTCTTTTTGTTTTCTTTTATTTCCTCTTTGCCTTGTTCCATTGTTACTTTATATATTAGATAGTTTTTTTTCCCATTTTTTAATTGTATAGATTTGGAGCTACATATCTTATTTCAGTATTTTTTTTTTATTACCCTTAACATTTTGACACATCTTGAAAAAGACTTTCTTTTGATCATTGTCCAGTAGTCAGAACTCTCATGTTGAAACCTTGTGGGGGTCTTAGTTCCCTAATTGTTAAGTACTATGCGTTCCTCGTTTCAAAGGAATCCTTTTTGAACAATAGTCAGTGGCTGTTAGATTCAGTTACATGTTTTAGTGTTTTAATTGCTCACTAATGTTTATTGATTCTTCTGTCTTCTTTTCCACGTATTCTTTTCTGTCTACACCTGAATATCTCCATGAGTAATTCTCTTATCTGTGGGTGGTAAACATTTGGAATCCTTATTTATTTAATAATGTCTGTATTTTATTGTTATACTTGAATGCTAGTTTAGCTAGTTGTAGAATTCTGGGGTGAAAAGTATTTTCACATTTTTCACCAGGATACTGGCAGAAATTGTAAAAATGTGGAGAAACAGACATTCTTATACCTTGGAGGTAAACATGCATATTGATGGAGATTTAGGGAAATGATTTGAAAATGTATATAATTAAACTAAAAAAAATTGCACATGCAACTTTAAAGGATCTATATTATTGAAATAAAAACACTACTGTAGGGCTGTCTATACAATTATATTCGTTGTAGCATGTGTTAAATATATTCCTGTGAAGATAAACCCAAAACAAGTATGTGTTTGTATGAATAAGAAGAAGGAGTATGAATAAGAAGAAGGAGTAGGCCATTACATTGGTAATTGAAATGGGATAATGGAAAATGTAGAGGAGATTGCAACAGATACATTCTACTTACGTATTTTTTTGGATAAAATGGTTTTTTAAGACTTTTCCCTTAAAGTTCTGATAACACTACTGATGACAAATTGTATGTTCTTATTGCTTTGTAGATAGTCTTAGTTTTGTTTGGTTTTCTAGAAATGAGTAAAATTCTTCTTTTTATTCCTAGAGTTCTGAATTTTCCTGCAGGACATCTCAAGTGGCATGTCTTTTTCTTCACCTGCTGAGCACTCATTGAACGATATTAATCTGAAGACTTCTGTGCTTCTTGAGCTCTGTAATTTTTTTCTGTTGTGTCTTCTTCCCTGTTCCCTTGGTTCTTTCATCTTTAATGTCTACTCATTACAATTCGTGAGTCTAGACTTTCCATCTCTTAACTTTTTAAAATTTCTTAAAATGTTCTTCCCACTCCGTTTAAAAAAACAAAACAAACAAACAAACAAAAACTCCCTACTGGAAGAATACATTTCATCAGCTATCTCACTCTAGTCTTCACCTCATCTATTTAGAGTTGTTCTTGTTTTTATTTTGTTTTTAGTAATTTTTCATTTCAGAGTTCTTTATTGGCCCCCTGCTCAAAGCATATTGTCCTTCTTTATTTAAAACAAAATAGTTTGTAGAATCTGAGGATATTAAGTATATGTTAAGAATATATGTTTACTTTCCACCTTTATTCTTCTAGTGGTTAACCTTAAACTTTTAACATTTACATTTATATTTCAGTCAATATTAATAAGTATACACAACCTCATTGTTGTAAAAATACTCTTTAGCATGCAAATTTAAGCCATTTTTAGATCCCTTCACACATTCAACCTTTGGGGGAAATTTTTCTGAAAACCTAAGTGAGTGGTAAACTTATGCACTGTGTGCCCTCAACCTGAATGTTGTGGAATTTGTATCAGATTGCATAGTCAAAATGATTTTTAACCCCATGAAGTTATTGCTCCATTGATGTAGTATTTAGTCTTGACAGTGAAAAGTCTGATGCTATTCTGATTCCTGATCTTTTCTATAAAACCTTTTTATAGTTCTTTTGAGATTGTCGTCTCCATTCTTTCCAGAGCCCTGTTTATGACTTCTGGTTTATGGTTTCATTTGCCTTGGTATACCTCTCTCTTCTAGTTCATCTGCTTTCATTTCATTAGCATTTTGTTAAAAAGAGAAGATAAATTTATATCCTTGATAGACCCTAAGGAATCAGAAACTCTTAGATCCTGAGTGGCCACTTTAAGTCCTTTTTCTTTAGAGCGCTGAGTCAAGGATTGCGATTTCCCCTTTTATTGCTCATTGAATATTATTTCGCTGACGCTCTCCTTATTCCCACAAGAATGATATTATTCTAGCCCCAGCAACTCTTAAGACATGCTTCTTCCCGTGGCTCTTTAGTTTCTGCTCATTTATCCTGTTTATTATACCCTGGGAGTGTTATAAGGTCCCCAGTATTTCCTCCCAGAATTAATATATGCTTGTAAGGGTCTCCTTTTTCATTAGGAGCAGTGGACAACTTCAGTGTCTTCATTTCATAAATGAACCAAGTGAATGTCAAGGTTCATGGGGAACGAACATTTCATTAGTAGTTACGAAATGCCAGGCTCTTTGCTACGTATGTTTTATATACATTATCTTATTTTATCCTCACAATTTAAGTAGGTTTCACTCTTTAAGTTTTATTGAAGTATAGTTGATTTACAGTGTCGTGCTAATTTCTGCTGTACGAAAGTGACTCAGTTATATATGTACCTACATCCATTCTTTTTCAGATTCTTGTCCCACATAGACCATTAGAGAATATTAGGTAGAGTTCCCTGTCCTATACAGAAGGTTCCTATTGGCCAGTCCTTTCATATACCACGGTGTGATATGCCAGTTGCAAGCCCCCAGTCCATCCCTTCCTCCACTACCTGTCCCCTGTGGTAACATAAGTTTCAAAGTCTGTGAGTCTCTTTCTCTTCTGCAAATAAGATCATTGGTATCCATTTTTAGATTCCACATATAAGGATAGCATATGATGTTTGTCTTTCACTGTCTTTATTTAGTATGGTAATTTCTAGGTCCATCAATATTGCTGCAAGTGGCATTATTTCATTTTTTTATGGCTGAGTAGTATTCCATTGTATACATGTACCATATCTGTTTTATCCATTCCTCCTTTAATGGACATTTAGTTGCTTCTATTTCTTGGCTGTTATAATAGTGCTGCAATGAACATTGGAGTGCATGTATCTTTTCGAATTACAGTTTTCTGCAGATGTATGCCTAGGAGTAGGATTGCTGGATCATATGGTAGTTCTATTTTTAGTTTTTTGAAGACTATCCATACTATTTCCTATAGTGGTTGTACCAGTTGACATTCCACCAACAGTGTAAGAGGGTGCCTTTTCCTCTGCACCCTGTCCAGCATTTATTGTTTGTAGACTTCTTGATAATACCCCTTCTGGCTGGTGTAAGGTAGTACCTCACTGTAGTTTTGATTTGAATTTCTCTAATAATTAGAAATATTGAGTATCTTCTCAAGTGTTTTTTGGCCATCTGTATGTCATCTTTGTAGAAATATCTGTTTAGGTCTTCTGCCCATTTGTTTTTATTGGGTTGTTGGAGTTTTTGATACTCAGCTTCACAAGTTGTTTGTATATTTTGGAGATTAATTTCTTGTCAGTTACATTATCTGCAAGTATTTCTCCTATGCTGTGTGTGGTCTTTTCGTTTTATGTATTTTGGAGATCAATCCCTTGTTAGTTGCTTCATTTGCAAATATTTTCTCCCATTCAGTGGGTTTTTTTTTTTTCCCCCATTTTGTTTAGGGCTTCCATTGCTGTGCAAAAACTTTATGACTTAGGTCGCATTAGTTTATTTTTGTCTTAATTTTCATTGTTCTAGGAGATGGATTTGGAAAGATATAGCTGTGGTTTATGTCAGAGTGTTCTGTCTGTGTTTTCCTTTAAGGGTTTTTATAGTATCATGTCTTATATTTAGGTCTTAAATCTATTTTGAGTTTATTTTTGTGTGTGGTGTTAGTGTTTTGATTTCATTCATTTACAGGTATCTGTTCAGTTTTTCCAACACCACTTATTGAAGCCATTGTATATCCTTGCTTTTTTGTTGTAGATTAGTTGATTGTAGGTGCATGGGTTTATTCTTGGGCTTTCTATTTTTTCACTGATCTATATTTCTGTGTTTGTGCCAGTACCATATTGTTTTGATGATTGTAGCTTTATAATATAGTCTGAAGTCAGGGAGCCTGATTCTTCCAGCTCCCCCCCCCCCCCAGGATTGCTTTGGCTATTTGGGATCTTTTTGTGTTTCCATACAAATTTAAAATATTTTTATTCGGTTTTGTGAAAAATACCATTGTTACTTTGATAGGAATTGCACTGAATCTGTAGATTGCTTTGGGTGGTATAGTCATTTTGACAGTATTGATTCTTCCAGTCCAAGAGCATGGTATATTTTCCCATCGGTTCATGTCATCTTTGATTTCTTTCATCAACATCTTATACTTTTTATAGTATAGATCTTTTGTGTCTTTAAGTAAGTTTATTCCTAGATATTTTATTCTTTTTAATGTGATAATAAGTGAGATTGTTTCCCTAATTTCTCTTCCTGATCTTTCATTGTTAGTATATAGAAATGCAGTATATTTCTGTGTATTAATATCACATCCTGCAACTTTGCCAAATTCATTAATGAGCTCTAACAAAGTTCTGGTGGCATCTTTAGAATTTTCTATGTATAGTATCATGTCATCTGCAAAGTTTTACTTCTTCCTTTCCAATTTGGAATTCTTTCATTTCTTTTTCTCCTCTGATTGCCTTGGCCAGGACTTCCAAAACTATATTGAATAAAAGTGACAAGAGTGGACCTGCTCCTTCTTTTGTTCTTGATCTTAGCAGGAATTCTTTCAGCTTTTCATCATTGGGAATGATGTTAGTTGTGGGTTTATCATATATGGCCTTTATTATGTTGAGTTACATTCCTCAATGCCCACTTTCTTGAGAATTTTTATCAGAAATGGGTGTTGGATTTTGTCAAAAGCTTTTTCTACATCTATTGAAATGATCATATGGTTTTTATTTTGCAATTTGTAATGTGGTGTTTCACACTGCTTGATTTGCAGATATTGAAAAATCCTTCTATCCCTGGGATAAATCACCACTTGATCATGTTGTATGTTTTTTTTTTAATGTATTTCTGGATTCGGTTTGCTAGTATTTTGTTGAGGATTTTTGCATCTGAGCTCATCAGTGATAATGGCTTGTAATTATCTTTTTTTGTGGTACATTTTTCTGGTTTTCATATCAGGGTGATGGTGGCCTCATGGAATGAATTTGGGAGTGTTCCTTCCTCTGTAACTTTTTGGAATAGTTTCAGAAGGATAGATATTAACTCTTCCTAAATGTTAGATAGAATTCACCTAAAAAGCCAGCCAATCCTGAACTATTGTTAGTTCGAAATTTTTTAATCACAGTTTCAATTTCAGTATTTGCGATGGGTCCACTCATCTTTTCTGTTTCTTCCTCGTTCACTCTTGGAAGATTGTACCTTTCTAAGAATTTGTCTATTTCTTCTGGTTGTCCATTTTATTGGCATATAGTAGTTTGTGGTAGTCTCATGATCCTTTGTATTTCTATGATGTCTGTTGTTAACTTCTTTTTTATTTTGAATATTATTGATTTGAGCCTCTCCCTTTTTTTTTCTTGATGGCTAAGGGTTTATCAATTTTGTTGATCTTTTCAAAGTACCAGGTTTTTGTTTCATAGATCTTTTCTATTGTATTCTTCATTTTCTATTTCATTTGCCTTTGCCCTAATCTTTATGATTTCTTTCCTTCTACTCACTAGGGGTTTTGTTTGTTTTTCTTTCTCTAGTTGCTTTAGGTGTAAGGTTAGATTGTTTATTTGAAATTTGTTTCCTGAAGTATTCTTGTTTGCTATAAACTTCACTCTTAAAACTGCTTTTGCTGCATCCCATAGGTTTTAGATTGTTGTGTCTTTTTTGTCTGTAGATATTTTTATATTTCCTCTTTGATTTCTTCAGTGATCCATTGGTTCTTTAGTAGCATATTGTTTGGGCTTCATGTGTTTGTGTTTTTCGCAGCTTTTTAAATTGTCGTTGATGTCTACTCTTACTGCATCATGATCAGAAAAGATGCTTGATATGATTTCAATTTTCTTAAATTTACCAACACTTAATTTCTGGCCAGGAGTGTGATCTATCCTAGAGAATGTTCCACGTGCATTTGAGAAGAATGCTGTGTTTTGTTTTGTTTTGTTTTGATGAATGTTCTATAAATGTCTATTAAGTTCATTTAATCTGATATGTCATTTAAGGCCTATGATTCCTTGTTGATTTTCTATCTAGATGATCTGTCCATTGCTGTAAGTGGGGTGTTAAAGTCCTCCACTATTACCGTGTTATTGTCAGTTTCTCCTTTTATGTCTGTTATCAGTTGCTTATATATTGAAGTGTTTCTATGTTGAATGCATGTATATTTACAATTGTTATATCTTCTTGGATTGACGCTTTGATCATTATGTAATGTCTGTCTTTGTCTCTTGTAACCATCTTCATTTTAAAGTCTGTTGTTTCTGATACAAGTATTGCTACTTCAGCTTTCTTTTGTTTTCCATTTGCATGGAATATCCTCTGCCATTCTCTCACTTTCAGGTTGTACATGTCCCTAGAACTAAATTGGGTCTCTTGTAGACAGTGTGTATATGGGTCTTGTTTTTGTATCCATTCAGCCAGTCTGTGTCTTTTGTCTGGAGCAGTTAGTCCATTTACATTTAAGGTAATTGTTTATATGTATGCTTTTATTGTCATCTTGTTAATTGTTTTGAATTTGTTTTTGTTGATTTTTTTTTTCTCCTCCTTTTGTTGTCTTCTCTTGTGGTTTGATGAATATCTTTAGTTGTGTTTGGATTGCTTTTTCTTATTTGTGTGTGAATCTATTGTAGATTTTTGGTTTCTTATTACCAGGAGGTATGGATATAGGAGTCTGTATATATATACAAGATTGTTTTAAGTTGCTGGTCTCTTCATTGGAAATACATCTCCAGTATCCTGCATTTGTACCCTCCTCACAATTGCTGGTTTGGTATCATGTTTGTGTGTAGGTGATTTCCTGCCTTTACTATGTTTGGCTGTACTAGCAAGCCTTCTCACTTGTAGTTTTCTTATTTCTGGTTGTGGCCTTTTCTTTTCCACTTAAAGAAGTTCCTTTAGCCTTTGTTGTACAGTTGGTTTGGTGGTGCTGCATTCTCTTAACTTCTGCTTGTTTGTAAAGCTTTTGATTTCTCCTTCAAATCTAAATGAGAGCCTTGCTGGTTAGAGTATTCTTGGTTGGAAGTGTTTTCCTTTCATCACTTTAAGTATATGGTGCCACTTCCTTCTGGCCTGCAGTTTCTGCTGAAAAATCAGTTGACAACCTTACTGGGGTTCCTGTGTATGTTATTTGTTGCTTTTCCCTAGCTGCTTTCAATATTTTCTTTTTGTCTTTAATTTTGGTCAGCTTTATTAATATGGGTTTATTCTATATGGTACTCATTGTGCTTCCTGAATTTGAGTAAGTGATTCCTTTCCCGTGTTAGCAAAGTTTTTGGCTATTAGCTCTTCAAATATTTTCTCTGGCCCTTCCTCTCTTCTCCTTATGGCACCCCTATAATGAGAATGTTGGTGCATTTAATGTTGTCACAGAGTTCTCTTAGATGCTTCTCATTTCTTTTCATTCTTTTTTTCTTTATTCCATTTCTGCATTATTGATTTACACCTGTCTGTCTTCCATCTCACATATCTGTTCTTCTGCCTCCTGTGTTCTGCTCTAGGTTCCTTCTAGTGAATTTTTCATTTCAGTTATTGTGATTTTTTAAATTTTATTTTTTATTTTTTGTTTTCAGGGCAGCTCCAGTGGCACATGGAAGTTCCCAGGTTTGGGGTCAAATCGGAGCAACAGCTGCCAGCTTACACCATAGCCACAGCAGTGCCAGATCTGAGCAGTGCCTGCAGCCTACACCACAGCTCACAGCAATGCCGGATCCCCGACCCACTCTGCATCCTCTGGAATACCAGTGAGATTGGTTTCTGCTGTGCCCCAACAGGAACTCACTCAGTTACTGTGTGTTTCATCTCTACTTGGTTAATCTCCAGACCTTCTATAGCTTTGTTAGCCATTTCTCGTAACTGATCAATCTTTGCTGCTAGACCTTTTCTGAGATCTTGGACCATCCTTACTATCATCACTCTAGAGTCTCTTTTCCATGTAGGTTGCTTGTTTCCATTTCACTTAACTGTTTTTCTGTGGTTTTGTCTTCTTCATCCAGAGTGTTTTTCTCTGCCTTTTAATTTTGTATAGCTTTCTGTGTGATCTCCTTTTGGCAAGCAGCAAGGTTGTAGTCACTCTTGCATCTGGTGTATGCTCCCTTGGGAGTGAAGTTAATACAAAGGCTTGAGGCCTCCTTCCTGATGGGAGGGACTGGTGCACCTGCCTGTTGGTAGGTTGAGCTGAGTTTTGTCCCCCTGGTGGGTGGGACTTTGTCTCTGGGTGTAATTAGAGGTGGCCGTGTGCCTGGGAGGACTTTAGGCAGCCTATCTACTGATGGGCGGGGCTGTGTTCCCACCTGTTTGTTGCTTGGCCTGGGACTTTGCCCTGGTGGAAGGGGCCCGATTTTTCCTAAATGGCATCCTCTAGGGGAGCTCACAGCCATGATTGTTCTGTGGAACCTCTCAGTTTCCAATGTTCTGCCCTAATTTGAGCCGCAGCTGCTCCATGCTTTCCCAGGAGACCCTCCAAGACTCATAGGTAGGTCTGACCCAGATTCTTGTGGTCTCTCTTTGCCCTGGGACCCAGTGCACATGAAACCCTGTGTGCACTCTCCATGAATGGAGTCTCTGTTTCCCTGAGTCCTGTGATGCTCCTGTGCTCAAGCTCCACTGGCCTTCAGCACTAAGTGCTCTGGTGCCTCCTCCTCCCAATGCCAGACCCCCAAGCGGGGGAACCTGTGATACGGTTATTTTTCAGTCTGTGTTTCATACACCCAGTGCATATGGGATTGCTCAGATCACAGAATTGCCCCTCCTACCATCTGGATGTGGCTTCTTCTTTGTCTTTGGGTGTAGGATATCTTTTTTGGCAGCTTCCAGTCTGTTTTGTTGATGGTTGTTGAGCAGTTAGTTGCGATTTTGGTGTTTTTGTGAGAGGTCAGCTTGAATCCTTCTGTTTCACCATCTTGTTTCTCCATGTTTTGCTCTTATTTTTTAGGCACCTTGAAGTTAAAAGAAAGTGTGGTAACTTTGCCCTAAACTAGACATTGTAGAGCTGTTTTTCAAACCCCAACCTGTCTGCCTCCTAAGAGTGATTCTCTTGACATTGCACTATGACATTTAGCTAAAACCCTCTCTTTTCTGTGAGGATATTCTTAACCATGGTGTTTTATAGGACCTTCTACTTTCTCTAAATTCCAGGTTGTATAATTCATATTACTCACTGGGGAAATAATGTATTGCTTTTTATTGATAACTTTTTTTTATTCATATGTGTTCTGTGTAGTCTTACTCCTCTTCTGTTAGATAGAGGTACAATTAAAAAATATATACTGAAGATACACACCATTTGATTAGTATTAAGAATTATTAAAATTACTAACATTTTTTTCCTGAAATGGTCTCGTTTTTTTGTGGTTTTTTTCTTTTTTTTTCTTTTTAGGCCTGCACCCGTGGCATATTGATGTTCCCAGGCTAGGGGCCTAATCGGAGCTATGGCTGCTGGCCTCTGCCACAGCCATGGCAATTCAGGATCCGAGGCACATCTGCGACCAACACCCCAGCTCATGGCAACGCTGGATCCAAAGCCAATGAACGAGGCCAGGGATGGAACCCATGGTTCCTAGTTCGATTCATTTCTGCTGCACCACAGTGGGAGCTCCTGATCTCAGTTTTAAATATACCTTAGTGATCAACAGTAATATACTGTTGATAACATTTTGGGGTTTGGGATTGGGTAAATTGGGAATCATTTGTTCTGTCTTCTCTTGACCAATGCTTTCAGTCCCTCTTCATGTGACTAATCCTGAAAGAAACCCTTTTAAATCATAGTTGTTTAAAAAGAGCTCTGCATTTGATTATTAACACACACTTGTGTTTTTTAAATATAGCATCCTGTTTTCTGTAATATTTTGGTGAAATTTTGTAATTACTTAAATTTTACGTAATAAATAAATGCCTCTGGTTTTATAATTAAAACTTCAGAATTGAGCATGTAACAAATAAAAACCCGTTAGCAGCTCAAATGTAAAATCAGAAAAAAAGCAGTAGCTGGTTTGTGATTTGCCATCACAAAAATATACTTTCTTTTTTGTTTTGAGACAGTGATATGTGAAAGGTACCTACTTTGTTTTAAGGAAAGCAAATTTCTTATTTGCATTTTTTACCATCCTGAATAATAATTATAAAGTAGTGATTACCTTCAAATATTTTTTGGAGATAATTGGAATTTTGGAGGCTGATTTTAGAGGAAAAAAGACAAGTTGAGTATATGATAACATCAGTAAGAGAGTTCATGTTTAATGAAAAGGATTTTATAGAAAATAAACTTCTAGTTTTGTTTTATCTTATAGTTCTCTGTGAAAGCGTCAAACTTACCAATCTAAATATGTATACACTGAATTAACTTACTAGCATTTAAATGCTTATAATGTAGGTGAAAGTTTAGTACTTATTATAGGATTACAGTTTTCTTTTGTTTTTTTTTGTTTGTTTGTTTGTTTTTACTCTCTAAACCCTCCTTTCAGTAAAATTGACCTGTAATTCAGGGAAGTAATTTATTCTCTGGATGTGAGAATATTCTTTTTTATTTCCCATTAGACAGTGAACAACTTTGTTTCTTAAATATGATGAACATGTGATTAGCAGATGACTTAATGGAACTTGTAGAATAAGAGTTTGATTTTAATCATTAAAGTCTACAGAAGTTGGATTTTTTTTAAAATACAGATGAGTATGTGAAGCTTTGAATTTGAAAGAGTTATCGGAATTGTTTGAGTGTTAGAAAGAAACAAGCATAACCTTTCTTACGTTCCAGGCAATGTATTAAGGCACAAATCGTCTCTTCAACTATTGTAGTTGTTTGCGTTTGCAGTCATGTCACTGACTTCGATGCGCCTACTCTCGTGGACCTTGACCTTGTGGGATCATACGTGGCTGGGGCAGAAGTTTTAGCAGCAGCATTTTGAACATTTTCAACTTTCTAGATCTTGAACGTTCTCCTAGCCTTTCCTGAATAACCACTAGGCAGATAGACCCCTGACGTTGATACTGACTCTGTACTCAAAACTTGCCTTTCTCACAGTTCCTTCTCTCCCACTGATCATTGTCAAATGTACAGGTACGGTAATTTTTAATGCTGGAATTCTCTTTGCCCTCAAGAATTGTTTCTTTTCTGCAGCAGCTCATTCCATATGCATATATAATATTGATCTTACCACTTTGAGTATTTTTTATTATCTCTTTTTTCACTTCTAACATAATTACGTATTTTGTCTTCCTAGGACTTCTAACACATGTACTTCTTCTGCACTTACCGGATGGTGGTGGGTTAATAAATTATCTCAAAATAAGCAGAAACAGCAAACATATCATAGATTGAGGAACACCAAAAGACCCAAAGTAAAATAATAATTTATGGCAGTTTAATACTCTGTTGGTAGAAGGCAGAGTTGACACAGTACCTCTGACTCGTGTCAATTATACACTTATGGTCAAAAGTTTGATTGGTTAGAAAGTTGTATGAAGGAAGTTATTGCTTGCTACAAATTTTAAAAAGACGTGAATGGTTGTAGTAGGAGCCCTATGCTTATGTGTGTCACTTACTCTGTCAAAACTGAGATGGTCGCTTTTCTTGCTCTGACCACACCACAGCATGGGTGACACAGTCGTCAGGCCTCCACGCTGGGTGTGACTTAGAATGCTCGCCTGTGGCTGCAGCTGCAGCTTACCTTGCCTTTTCTCATTGCAAAATTCTTCATTAGGAGATTAACCTTGGATGAATTAATGTCCAGCCCACTTGTTTTTCTACTCCTGTTGCTTCTCATTATTACGTAATTTTGCCAGGTTGTGAAAGTTACGCCTCTGTGGGCCTCCTCTTCTCCTCCTTGCATTGTCACCTGCTTCAGGTTCCCGCATAGCAGATGGGTCCAGCTGTAGTGCTTAGTGTGCTTTGCAGTAAGAATCGTTGTGTGTTAGTAGGTGTTTATGATCTAGTACCTTACTATTTGTAACATTTTTCTATTAAATGGTGAGGATGATGCACGGCGTTAGGCGTAAAGCTCTTCAGCAAGTTCAGTGTAATTTGGTGGTAGGTAGTACTATCACATACAGATCATTAGTTTGTCATGGCAGTGCCACATGCTGCTGGCAGGATGTACCCACTGTTTTTTATTTTTGGTGTTGCCAGTAGAAAAGATCTCTGCACGTAGAGTTTTCATGGTGCATATACCTCTGTGACCTCAATGCTTTAGTCATTTAGTGCCATATTTCATTGTTCAAGAATCAACTTGTCAATATACTACAGGTTAACTAAAGGATTATTTCAGGTAATTTTAAATTTAGAGAATATTTTTGAAGTTCAACAGTATAAATTTAATTTGTTTTTAGCTCATTATTTCAAATAGTGTTAAATGTTAATAATGCAGTAACCCAGCTTTGCACACATATAGTGCACGTGAGAAAGGACCATAAGGGCTCCTGTTACCCAGTCTCCAATGCTGTGTTTCCTTCTACAATATTCCTGACCGGTAGTGCAACCTACCAAGCCGTTTGTTTTACTCTTGTGTAAGACACCCCTTCGCGATGCTGAATGGTTCCTGTTTCTAGTTTTTCTTATTCTTGAGACAAAACCCACGTCTTTATGATTGAAACATATTGATTATACGTTCTTCCTTCTATATGCCAAACCTTCAAGCATTTGAAAATTGTTAATTGTGCTGGCTAATTGTTATGTTCAACAGAACAGGCTCTCTGTTCATTGCGTTGTGTGCTGGATACCCTTGTGAATGTTCAGTGTGTTTTTGCTTTTCCTCTGATTGTGCTGTCCATCTCAGGGTAGTACCGGGACGGTTCGGGCACACACAGTGTCCCCTGTCTTCACTCGCGTTGTACACGAGGTGGTGAGATGTGGGTATGTATGATTCTGTATAGTATATATGGGCTTAACTATTGACGTAATTTTCGATGTAATATTTCAGTTAATTAAGATTTGTTTTGCAATTAGAATGACAGTTGTGAATGGTTTTCTTTCTTGACCCAATCTCATGTATGACTAACCGAAGCTGTCATGTGTTCACAGGGATAATTTAAATGAACATGGGGTTTGTGAAAATCTGACAGATTCTAACTGTAACTCAGCTAGTGGGCAACATTATAATTTATTTATAGCTATGCAATATAGTCATTAATGAACTAATGTAGAATGAGGGCAAACTGTACTATATTTTTGTGTGAAATCTTACTACATGACAAAGGTTGGCATTATGTAATAAGTACTCACAAAATATTAACCTACTTGCAATAAATACAATTAATAATGTACATAAGAGAATGAAATTAAGCTAATTTTCTATCAAAAAAGAATTATTCATGAACAGAAAGTGGACAGCATAGATTTGATGACAGGAAGGTTGTATCTCGTCGGAATCACTGAGTGACCTAGGAAGCTTGCTCAGAGGGATTACAGAATAATTATGTTAATATGCAATTATCACCTCATTTCTTCTGTAGTAACCTCAAGATGTAGTGTAGTGAGGGTGTTATAGCAAGTGCTGATAGTTTGCAAAAATACTGATGTTTGAGATTTCTGAGACAATAAGTCTAGCTTGAGGCATATAAGTGATGATCTGTCATCTTGAAGACAGATCTGACCTTTGTACTTTTTTTTTAATGCTCACAGTATATAACTACAGGCAGTCATAGCTGCAGAACTCATTATGATTTTCTAGACACTGAAATATGTTTTATGTAGATTTCAAATTCCATTTGCAGCTTTTTATAAAGTGTGTGATTTTTTTAAAGACCATTTTAAAATTCAGTTAAAAGAAAGATTATATGGTTTTGATTACATGGAGGAGGACATAGTAATAGTGTTTAAACATTTAATAAAAAGATCCTAATTGATAGAATAATTTCATTGAAATTTAGAGAGGCTAAACAATATTATTTTATTTTAATTTATTAGTTTCTCTTTTCTTAACTTAATAACGCCTACCTTCAGATATGTCCCCTACTTTGTTACGTTAACATAAACTGATATTTATGTCTCTCATATAAATTTACCTATATAAAGGTGGTTGGAAAAACTATTTGAAACAGTGTGAAATTAGCTTTTAAGTCAAGGGCTTCTTCCCTGGATGCCCCATAAGCATCTGTGAATGTAGGGAAATAATTTTTGATGTCACAATTCTGGGTCCATTATTCCGTGCAACACATTTTGATGATCCATTGTTCTATGTTGTATCTCAGTGCAGTAGTTATGAATCCCGAATACCATTAAGAAAAAATAGAGCGTGAACATATCTGAAAATTAAAATAGTAAAAATTTGCATTGTTGCTAAAATACTAGCTTACTGATTCAATTTGTTATATCCTTTAACTGATGTGGTAGGTCTTTAATATTAACGTACTAACTAATAAGAACAGTTTTCTGAACAAGAATAACTCCTCCATTTTTGAGTAGAGAGAATCAGTTTTGGAGGCAAGTGAGGCCTAGTTCACTGTGTAGGTGTAAAGGACAGCTTTGACTGTGAACCCTCATTTTCTAGTTTAGCAGTATTTAATTTGATCTTCTGTTTTTCTTTTTACTCCATGTGTTTTGTGTATTAAAAAAAAAATCTGTGTTTATAGCCTACTTTTCTCTGTGCTTTTGAGCAAAATGCTTTGATACCTTCACAGCCGGGGCTTGGGGAGGGCTGTTAGCAAGCCGTTGTGGTAATGAGGATGCCGCCTCCAGACCGGCTTGATCTTCTCATCGCTTGTCACCCTGCTGTTCAGGGGCTACCGATGAAGTTGCTTTCAATGGGAAGCGTCTGTTCCATCTCTGAACCTCTCACACCAGAACAGATGGGTGGAACATGGAGCCTGGAAGGTTTTACCTCTGAGGTGGTAACAGTGAAGCCACTCATTAACACTGAATTTACCACTTCGTTAGCAACGTTGCTTCCTGTTGAGAAAAGCTAATACAGGCTTTCAGATTGACTGAGCGTGTATTTGTCTACCTCTGTGATTATAATAAGTAGGAATAAAAAGTAGGTGCCTTTCGGGCTGGTTCTTAGAAAATCCTGCCGTCTATTCCAGACTTATGAGGTGGTTCCTCTTTGGGCCTTTCCCTCTTTCTGCCTAAATTAAGAAGAAACATGAGGAATGGGTAATCGTGTAGCATCACGGTTGGCTTTTCTTTTCATTGACATTTGCACACTCCTTCCTAACACATGTTGATGTGCTGCCCGTTTTTAACTTGTGTGTGTGTGATGTAGAGACCCCTGCTGAGTGCTGCATTAGCACCATTTTGGAGTGATATCATTGAATATGATCTTATTTGAAGGCTATTTTTATTACTGTGGAAATTTGCCAATCTCAAGACAGAATTCTAAAACCTAGAAGGGGCAGAGAAATGATTGTTGGTATAAATAAAAATGCCAAAGAAGGTTATTTGTAGTCTTTGCTGTTTTAAAGAACACATTTTGTAGAAAGAATAAGGTCATATTTATAAGTGGTGCTCTAAGTTGTGACTTAAGACAAAAGTAATTAGCAACAACTGTTTTCTTCTTTAGATTTAATGCTACAAAGCATGTAATTGGGACCATAAAAATATTAGAAATCGTGAACTTTATTGAAAGTGTCTGAATTTCTAAATAACAATTGTAAGTTCCTGCTGTTCTAAAATAGGATTTGTCATTATACAGATTAAAAATCCTACAAAAGAAAAGTGGAAGGCTTTATACATCTGAGAGCCGAGCCTGGTCTGTCTGGTTCACTACCGAGTCTCTGTTCCGAGAGCAATGCCTGGCCCATAGGAAGGGCTCAGTAAATATTTGGGGAATGAATAAAAGTGTGCTGAACACTATGTAAAGGATAATACATGTGCAGTTCTGTGCCAGTACTTCAAGTAACTAAATACTTGGGCTGCCAAACAGCAGGTTTTTTAAATTGTTCTTGAGGGTTATTGAATATTTCGAAGGCCTTGCTCTAACTGCTCAGTCAAGCAATCAGAACCATGGTGGTATTTGCGTTTCTTGAATGGGCTATCCAAATTTCATAGGACGAAAACCGTTTTTCTTCTTATGTTTTAGGAACTTTTGTTTTGATACTGCAATTATGTTTTTACTCATTCAGCACAAATCCTGCCTGAGCACGTATGCCAAGCATTGTGCTGGGTTCTAGAGAGACGAAGGTGACCAGGAACCGGCCTTGCCCTCAGAGAGCTTGTGTTCCTCCAAGAAGATGGGCAGTTCCTGTACGGTGTGGCCGTTTCTAAAAGCAAAATAAGAATAGGGTACAAGGAAACAAACTCTCAGTAGGGGCAATAATTATAGCCATGGTATGTGTGTCTCCTTTTCTTTTAAAATATTCTGTAGACATTGAGTAGATCAACTGTAATAAGCTTTTAAAGATAAAATATTCTCTTCTCATAAGGATTAACTATATAATCAGAAAGGCCTAGAGAGCTATTATCTACATTTTATATGAAGTAAACTAAAAGCATATTTACGGGGTTTGAGAGTAGAGTCAGAATGGTTAGGTCATTGCAGTGGACTGTCAGATTGTAAATGGGATAATGCCCTCAGGGAATGCCTAGAATGTGGGGACTCAGGTTATGAGAGTTTAAGGAAACATAAAACTCCCTTAATTTTACCTTGACTAATTTAGAATGAAGGATGATATGCATAAGGAATGAATGAAACCCAGTGGATGAGACATTTTTTAAGTTAATAGAATTGTAGAGGATGTGAAATGAGAGAGCAGCCTTACTGTAAATAAGAAAATACTGCCCCGTACCCTAGCCATTGGTGTCGGTGGCCCCATGTACATTTTACCGATTGGCACTTGTCCCTCCTCTGAGAAGGGACTTGTAAGCGACCAAACTGTCACTTTTCTGTAATATTTAACAGTTTACCTTCTTCTCTGGTGTGGCATTTCCGTAGTAAATCTACTTGAGATAACTCTTTTTTATTGGCAGTCTATATATGGGAGATTAGGGGCTTGTTTTTTCAGTCTGTAGCATATTCATTTATATCATATGTGTCTCTCTGTGTGTGTTTGTGTTGCTTTTCTGTAGACATTTTGTATCTCTGCAGTACTGGGTGGTGGTTGTCTAGCCCCAAGGGAAAACTTACCTCTGCTGCCCTTTTAAAGTCTTCCAGTTTTCAAAGTATTTCCTCATTCTCGAAACATTATTGGGATCTTAATATAAAGAGTAGAATGAAACTTTCAGCTCTCCGTACAGTCTCATTTTTTTCTTTCATACAAACCTAAATTTCTCTTTCCATTTTCTAGACTAGATGTGTTAAATGGGCTTGCCAACAATATGGATGACTTGAAGACAGACACCGGTGTTCCTGGTGCTAAGGACGAACTCCTAGGTGACGACGGTGTCCTCTCCGACGGGGAGAGTGGAGCTCATGCACCGAGAGACTGCCAGGCGTCATTTCAGAAGAGCAGCGCGCGCCCTCTGCCTGAAGAGCTCTCCAAGGGCAAATCTGAAAAGGCCTCAGGTGGGGGCCCGTCTACTCGATTTATACACGCTGGTGCTCCTACTGTTGCGAGTGAAAACTGTGTCTTGCCTAAAGGAGCTGCCGTGAATGGACCCGTTTCCCATGCCTCCTTAACTAAGACTGCTCATGTGAATAAAGGCAGTGTTTCCTTAACCACTGGACAGCCTGTGGATCAGCCAGCGACAGAATCGTGTTCAACTCTGAAGGTGGCAGCTGATCTTCCGCTGTCTCCACCACAGAAAGCAAGTCAACACCAAGTTCTGTTTTTGTTATCAGATGTAGCACATGCTAAGAATCCAACCCATTCCATTAAAAAACTACCTACCTCTGCCTCAGTTGGTTGTGACATTCAGAATTCAGTAGGAAGTAGTGTCAAGTCGGAGAGCACTTTAATGCATCACGTAGAGGTCGGTGAGGACAGAGAAGACGGACTGGTAAAAGATGACTGTGTCAGTGCGTTAACAGGCATTTCCTCAGGTACCGATGAATTTAGGTCAGAAAATGATGCCAACTGGGATCCCCAGAAAGAGTTCATTCAGTTTCTTATAACTAATGAAGACACAGTGGATACAGCTCCGGTTCACTCTAAGGCAGGTCTAGAAAAGAAGAGAAAACGGAAAATGGATGTGAGTAAGATAACTCGTTACACTGAGGACTGCTTTAGTGATTCCAACTGTGTCCCCGGTAAATCAAAGCTGCCGGAAGTAGACTTCATGGAGCAGAATGAAGAGCTTCAAGCAATAGACTCCCAGAAATACGCGTTCTCAAAAGTGAAACCCGAATCAGCTGATGAAGACTTGGAATCCGTGGAGGCTTTTCAACATCTAATGTATAGCCCAGATAAGTGTGGAGAAGACAGTTCACCCGTTCATACTAGCACTTTCCTTTCAAATTCCTTAAAGAAGAAATGTGAAGAAAGTGATTCTGAGTCACCTGCTACTTTCAGCACCGAAGAGCCATCGTTCTACCCCTGTACCAAGTGCAATGTGAATTTTAGGGAGAAAAAGCACCTCCACAGGCATATGATGTATCATTTAGATGGGAATAGTCACTTTCGCCACCTTAATGTCCCGAGACCATATGCTTGTAGAGAATGTGGGCGGACGTTTCGAGATCGTAACTCACTACTAAAGCATATGATTATTCACCAAGAGAGAAGACAGAAGCTGATGGAGGAAATTCGTGAACTGAAAGAACTTCAGGACGAAGGCAGAAGTGCCCGGTTGCAATGCCCGCAGTGTGTGTTTGGTACCAATTGCCCTAAAACGTTTGTGCAGCATGCTAAAACCCACGAAAAAGACAAAAGGTACTACTGCTGTGAGGAGTGCAACTTCATGGCAGTGACGGAAAATGAATTGGAATGCCATCGCGGAATCGCCCATGGAGCCGTGGTAAAATGCCCCATCGTCAGCTCCGATGCAGCCCAGAGGAAGACGCAAAAAAAGACTTTCATGAAAGACTCCGTCATAGGATCCTCCAAAAAATCAGCTGCCTACGTGTGTAAGATGTGTCCTTTCACTACTTCAGCCAGAAGTATTTTAAAAAAACACACGGAGTACTTGCATTCGTCATCATGCAGTGACTCATTGGGCAGCCCGCTTGGACTTGATAAGAGAAAAAGTGACATCCTGGAAGAGCCGATAGATATTGATAGTCCTAAACCATTAACTAAACACCAGTCAACAACCTTTCCAAAGAATTCTGCTTTAAAACAAGATGTAAAGCCAACATTCGGAACATCCTCCCAGGCGAGTAATTTTTCAAAATTCCATAAGCGGCCCCACAGAGTGCAGAAAGCTCGGAAAAGCATTGCCCAGTCAGGTGTAAATGTATGCAGTCCGAACAGTTCTCCTCGTGAGACTGTTAGGATTAGAAACAGCATCGACCAAAAACCTAAGTATTTCCATCAGGCAGCAAAGGAAAAATCTAATGCCAAGGCAAATAGCAACTATTTATACAGACATAAATATGAAAACTACAGGATGATCAAAAAATCAGGTGAATCATATCCTCTGCATTTCAAAAAAGAAGACTCTAGTTCATTGAATTCTCTACATCTGTTTTCATCATCAAATAATTCTCGCAATAGTTTTATTTCAGACCCTCATAACTCTGACACCAAAAGGCCAGAAGGCTTCAAAGACCACAGACGTGTAGCTGTAAAGAGAGTAGCTAAGGAATCTAAGAAGGAAAGTTCTGTTGGAGGAGAAGACTTGGATAGCTATCCAGATTTCTTGCACAAAATGACCGTGGTTGTTTTGCAAAAACTCAATTCTGCTGAGAAGAAAGACAGCTATGAAACCGAAGATGAAAGTTCCTGGGATAATGTTGAGCTCGGCGACTACACTACACAGACTATAGAAGATGAAACCTACCATGATATCAATCGGGAACACGTCAGCTTATTCCCTCTGTTTAAAAACAAGGTGGAAGGTCAGGAGCCTGGAGAAAATGCGACCCTTAGTTATGATCAGAATGATGGCTTTTATTTCGAATATTACGAAGACGCTGGAGCGAATAACTTTTTGCATGAGATCCATGATCCTCAGCATTTAGAAAATGCAGAAACTTCACTGTCCAAGCATAGCTCTGTTTTTCATTGGACGGATTTGTCGCTGGAGAAGAAGTCATGTCCTTACTGCCCAGCAACATTTGAAACAGGCGTTGGGCTGTCAAATCATGTCCGAGGGCATCTTCACCGAGCGGGCCTGAGCTATGAGGCCCGGCACGTCGTATCGCCAGAGCAGATAGCCACCAGTGACAAAATGCAGCATTTCAAAAGAACCGGCACAGGAACACCCGTTAAGCGAGTTAGAAAAGGTAAGTTTTCGTATGGCTCATTTGAGCTCATGTATCGGTATTGGAAATCAAAGGATTTGAAGGCTTTGCTCAAATTTGATCTTTACTAGAATCACATATAATTTCACATCTCAGAGTTAATTTGTTTTCAGGTGGTCAATTTATTAAAAATTCTGACACCTACTCTTAAAAAATTTTTTTTAGCTATAGAGAAGTCTGAAACCACTTCTGAACACACTTGTCAGCTCTGTGGTGGTTGGTTTGATACTAAAATTGGATTATCAAATCATGTTAGAGGCCACCTGAAAAGACTTGGGAAGACCAAATGGGATGCTCACAAATCTCCAATCTGTGTTCTGAATGAGATGATGCAAAATGAGGAAAAATACGAAAAAATCTTAAAGGCATTGAACAGTCGTCGTATTATTCCTAGACCATTTGTAGCTCAAAAACTCGCGTCAAATGATGACTTTCTGTCTCAAAATGTTATACCTCTTGAAGCATACCGTAATGGCCTAAAGACGGAAGCTTTATCAGTGTCTGCATCAGAGGAAGAAGGGTTGAGTTTCTTAAATGAATATGATGAAACAAAACCAGAACTGCCCAGTGGAAAAAAGAATCAGTCTCTTACACTGATAGAACTGCTTAAAAATAAAAGGATGGGAGAAGAGAGGAATACTTCTGTTTCTCCTCAAAAGATCCATAGTCAGACTGCAAGAAAGAGATTTGTTCAGAAGTGTGTTCTTCCATTGAACGAAGATAGTCCATTGATGTATCAGCCACAGAAAATGGACTTCACTATGCACTCAGGTAAGAGGACATTTATGACTCTCTTACGTAATTGAAACACAACGATGTTGACCTTAGTGGAATCTTTGTAGAAGATACTTCCTCAGAATCTTTTTATTTAAGCTGCTGAGAGATTGGTTACACTGTTATGTCTTGTATAAATCATCAGTTGATGTGCATCAGCTCTGAGTTCTCTGCCTCGTCTCCTGGTCACAGTGCAAGGTGAGGACAAGAGCGAAAACAGACAGACAAAAAGCTGATCTGTAAAAATAAAATTTGCTGTGGCCGGGGCCTGGTTCTTTGGCTGGGAGGTTGATGTTGTTCGGAGGCGTAGTGTTACTGGAGAAGCTGTCGTATGCTCGCCAGTGCTCCAGAGTGATCCTGTTACCCAGATTTTAGTGGTCGGTTTTCCCACTGCTTAGGGAAAAGAAGACAGACTCTTGAAACGGAAGGGATTGCTTCTGTTGTGTGTCGTGACTACCCTGAAGAAACTTCGCCCTCTCCAGTCCCTCGCGATACCATGGGGTAGTTGATTTTGGAGAACTGTTGTGAGTTCTAAAGACATTTGTTCGAGATCTTAGGTTTTACTGTCATGTTCTCATGGAACAGAACAGATGGTTTCGCTTAGTGGTTGTGCACCGGTTGTTTTTCCTTTGCAAAAGGATATTTTGTATGTATTGGCAAATGTTGTGGCAGATAAAGTCACCAAACTTTATTTGGTGTAGCTAAGTCCGGTTTATACTTTAGGCTGGAAAAACGCTGTGTCTGGACAGATGTCTTTTGGAGGTTAGAGAATGTTGAGGATCCGTTAAGAGGATCTCGTAAGTTTAGCCCCGGGGTGAATGTGTAACCGGTCAGTGGATTCGTAATGAGTAAAATTCCTGTAATGTTGGCTTGTTTTCTGTGGGCAGTCATTGGGATGTTGCAGGTATTGGTAATGAATGCACTCTCGATTTGAGGAGAGATGACTGCGCTTCAGTGGTCTGAAAAACCATTTCTCTTGTACGGGCTTCTGGCTAATAGGGCTCCTTCTTTTGTACGAAGAGTCTTTCAAAGCTGACTTTTCACCGTCTTTCAGAGGGATGAAACGCAGGGGCGATGTGTTAGCAGTGTTGGCCGAGGTGCAGGAAGCCTCGGAGAGGGAAACCGTAGGTGTGGCTCTCACGACAGTGGTGTGGAAAGCAATTGAAACGTGTCGCGGGCACGAGGGTTGTCTGAGAAGGTAGGAGTTTCTTATTGTCTCCCTGTGTTTTCTTTACCGTGATGACTAAGATGTTAGCTTGTGGATCATTTATTTAGCACGAAGATTTGAGCAAAAAACTTGAAATCATTAACTTTCATTATTGATTGCGCTTTCAGAGTAGTGAACGTAAGATGCCCTGAATAAAATGTTGTGTCTCACAGCTGTGCAGTGGTGTGTTTTCTCCAAGCCTTCCTCAGAAAGCCTGATTTAGTATTGAGCCGCTTACGGTTTTGTGGGCAAAACACCTTAATTACCACTTTGTCAACTAGACTTTCGGATTTTTTTTTTTTAATTGGTAATGTTGTACACTTTGAAACTTCTCAACAGAACTGTGCTCTCCAAGTCACAGGATCGCACTCTAGGTTTAGGAAGTGATCTGCGCAACACAGAAATCTGCAGGAAAGCGACAATAGGTGTTAAATCCCGAGGGGCTCCGGGGTTCACGTCACCCTCTCGCACCTTTCCAGAGAGCATGGTGTGGCTCCAAATACTAACTCCAACCTACTAACAATTAACTGAATTTCTCCGCTGTAGCTTAAGCTAATTCATTGAACGTTTTTTAAAGCCATCTTTATTGTGGTACTTTTCTTCACGCTTTCAGCTAAGAAAATTTCACTTTTTGAAGTGAGAACCGGATTATAGTTTTCTTTTGAATGCTAGGTATGCCTGTGAAGCTTAGAACATGTGTGCATTGCAATACGACGTTTACAAGCGCTGTTAGCCTGTCCAACCACTTACGCGCTTATGCACGAAAGAAGAGTGCTGGACTTTTGACTGGTACAGGTATGTTTGAACAGATAACACAGCAAGTCTGTTTGATACGATACACTTTTTTTCTCACCCAGGCTGGTGCTAGTTCAGATGGTATTTATAGCTTTCTTTGGTACACGGCAGTTGAGTCTGAATACACATTAAATTTCAGCAACTCGTAAACTGTTGGATGTAATTTTAAGCAAGCTATTTTTTTCATTTGGCTCTTGACTGGGGGGGAAAGGTAACCCGGTAGAGATGTGGAACTTTCGAGTCTCCATTATTCCTATTAATTTTTAAAATAGACAATTTTTGGTTTTTAAATTTTTGTTAGTAGATTCCAGTAAGATGCCTCTCTTTAGATTAAAAAAAAAAAAAAAGATTGTAGTTGTAGCTTAGGGATGTGCTTTATTGAGAAAAGCAATCATTGTGAAAGATCAAATACGTCGCTAGATTAGTAAACCAAGCAAACAAATGAGTCTTCCTAACAGTCTCTAGATCAGCTCTTTGAAGGGGCAGAGCCTTCACAGTGGCCCGTGTCGATGACGGAATAGATTTTTCTTTTAATGCCCCTAAACTATATGTAGGATTAATAAATGCAGCTGTGCCCATAAATGGTTACATGCACATTTCTGTGTTATTGTTGGCTGGTTAGCCCAGCCTTGCAGATACCTTTTCATCGCGCTAGCTTGTGAAAACTTCATTAGCTTACTGAGACGTGACACCGCTTCTTACCCCTACGAAATGCCTGGCTCTTTTTGTTTGTAGCCTTTCAAGCTACCCTGCTTTAGCAAATCCCATTGCTCTCGCATCTTGAAGTCGTCTCTCTTTTCCAAATAGATCTCCTTTTGCCTGAAGTTCTCCCCCGAGTCTTCCTTTCTCTCTCGCTCTTGCAGGTCGCTGCCTTCTGCTTTCTTCCAGTCGTTGTTTATCCAGCTGTTTTGCTCTTCCTCATGTCCTCCTATGGCTCACATCCAGGATGTTCTTGCCACCAAAGAAACACTTTTATTCACACCGGCGTCTTTCCTTCTTCTGCTTCTTTGCTTTGTCCTTTGACCTAATATGTAGATGACCGGAGATGCCTCCTGACCGTGTGTATTAAAAGGAGGGCGGGAGTTCCCGTCGCGGCGCAGTGGTTAACGAATCCGACTAGGAACCTTGAGGTTGCGGGTTCAGTCCCTGCCCTTGCTCAGTGGGTTAAGGATCTGGCATTGCCGTGAGCTGTGGTGTAGGTTGCAGACGCGGCTCGGATCCCGCGTTGCTGTGGCTCTGGCGTAGGCCTGTGGCTACAGCTCCGATTCGACCCCTGGCCTGGGAACCTCCATATGCCGCGGGAGCGGCCCAAGAAATAGCAAAAAGACAAAAAAAAAAAAAAGGAGGGCGGTCCACTGCGATGACCTCGGCCCTCCCACCGGGCCGGTTCAGGCTCTGGGGTGTTACTCCTACCTCATCAGTCTCGCGGGGGCTGCTGCAGACGTGGGGGGTGCGAGGCAGTGAAACGGAGAGACGGTCGAAGCAGGAGAGCGTCCCTGCGGTTAGCGCAGCCTCTCCGTGCGCTGAGCACAGGGTCCCTGCGCCGAGCTGGGCAGCCTGCACGCGGTGCCTTTTCATCACAGCCACCCCTGGCGCGGTGGCGCGGTGGCTCTCTCCCGTCCACAGGACGCTGGCGGCTTAGAGAGCTAAAGCAAGTCGCCCACACTGACTCAGTTAATAATGGCAAACTCGACATTCAGATCAAGGCCGTCCTACCCCAAGACCTTTTCTGTTTGTCTGTTCGTTTGTGTGTTTTGCTTTTCAGGGCCGCACCCTCAGCACATGGAAGTTCCCGGGCCAGGGGTCTAATCGGAGCTACAGCTTCAGGCCTCCACCAGAGCCACAGCAGCACGGGATCCGAGTCGCATCTGCAACCTGCACCACAGCTCAGGGCAATGCCAGATCCTTAACCCACTGATCGAGGCCAGGGATCGAACCCACAACCTCATGGGTACTCGTCGGGTTCGTTTCCGCTGAGCCACAACGGGAACTCCCTAGACCTTTATTTTTAGTCACTGTTATCCACCACATACAGAATGAAAGCAGTTGAAAATCGTTAGGTGAAGTTGGTCTCGAGCTGATGAGCGTTCTGGCGAAGAGTCTAATTGGAAAAAGCAGGCACCCGAGAACCGGTTAGGCCTGGAGTAGATTTCAGAGGACTGTAGAAAATGTTCCACTCTGACTCTTCAGGCACATTACGTACCCCGAGGCGGGGCTCGCTCTGATTTTGAAGTGCATTAAAAAATGCTTTTACCATCTGAAAAGCCTTCAAAATATAGAATTAGTTGCTTATAAATAGCTGATAGTAACACTCCATTGACCAAGGGTGCTTTCTAATGAACACTTTATCACGTAAAAAAAGTTTCATTATTTGAGAAAAAAGTAGTATAGGATAAATGGGGATACATTTTTATGGGCATCCAAAAAAAGGGCTACTATGTTTAAAATATTAAATACTAACAAAATGTCGGAAATGTTAGAAAATAAAAGGTGTGTGTTAGGCGGTCTTCAGGCCAAGAGAAGGGAACCAGAAGGCTGACGAAAGGCCAGGGTGGCATCGTGCGCAGCCCCTGCCCGCCTTTAAGAAACATAAAAGTCACATGTTCCCTTGGAAATTCTGAAACTTTTCCTGATTTTAAAAATCTTTTTGACCAGTAGAGCTGGAAGATGTCTTTGCTGCTTACTCACACCAGTAAGAAATGTTTCTTTTAATCAGCTTTATTAATGATTTGTTTTCCAGGTGGGTAATTCTCTATTTGCAAACTGCACACACCCATTCCCTTCCCCATGTCAGTTTCACTGGTGCAAAGCCATGGTCCCACCCTGTGGTCCTGGAGGCTTCCGCTGAGTTATTGTAAGGGATGCCTCAATTCACATGAGTAAAAGGCATTATTTTTCAGCAATGTGTAGATGCTGTTTTGATGAAGAAAATGCAAAATCATTTTTTAAAAACTTGCCTTAACTCAAGTATATCATAAAACTGAAACAATATAAAGAAAAAATGAGTAGAACTAAAGCCTCCATAAGAATGTCTAACATTTGTGCTCCTCCGTTCAAACAGACTTGATTCATGTGAATTTTTAATTATGTGGCCCCCTCTGGAGGAAAGAGCTTAGAAAGCCCTAAATCAAATGCTAAAGACCTGCTTGCTTACCTGTGATAGAATAAACTCCCACGGCTCCTTAGAAGCTACCAGCTCCTGCCTTCTTTTCGGGAAACGGGGGTTTTTGAAGGAGAGAAGTAATCCGGGGAGCCTGGACAGAATGAAAGGATGCTCCCTGCTTCCCAAATATTTATTTACTAATGCCTCAGATACTTCTGATGTGATGGCTCTCAGTCTTCTGGGGGGTTATTGACCTTTTCGAAACTTTCACAAAAGCTAGAAACATGCACTTATTTGTCCATAGATTAAAATGTTTCTCTGTGCACGCTGTACACACCCTGTGAACGCTGTCACCCATGGACCCTTCCTGTGGGGGAAAGCTAAGTGGGATGCCAAACAAGAGTGACGTGGAAAAAACCCAGCTGGAAAGCTGGAGCTCCAAGGCGTCTTTTTTTTTTTTTTTTCTAAAGAGTTAGAAGATGCTTAAAATACCAGAACTGTGCAACACCCAACTAATTTGTATGGTCGCAAATATAAATTCTCATTTAAGTAAAAGGAGATTATGAAGAAAGTAGGGAAGCTTTGGAATTAAAGACATGGAAAAGGTAGCCATTCTTGGAATCGAGTTAAATTGTCGAAAAAGAATCCATGTCACAGATGTAAATTTAAATAAATTGTTTAATAATTTCCGTGTGCCTTCATTTGTGCATAATCATATATGAAGCTGTTTAACTGCAATTTTTAATGGCTTTTTATCTGAAGAGATTAGTTCCAAAGGGTTTACTTTCTATCCTACGTTGTAAATCCAAGGCATACCTCTTACTGAAGAACTTTTTCCAGTTAATCAAGACTGCAGTATTGGCAGACTTCTCTTCCAGGTTTTGTTCTCTAGGTTGTTTTGCATGTTCATGCCCCCCACCCACCCCCACCCCCCGTCCCCTGCCCCAGTTGATTCTTTATAGAGTCTAATAAGAACAGCCTTAATCTCCATTAAAAATCAGAAATTGCATACATTAAAAATCAGAAATTGCATATAATTTACATGAAATGTTGGGAGCTTTTTAACTACTGGCTTTTATTTTGTGTTTTTAAATATAGAGCGACCATGTGTTAGTGCCTGGGTACGTGTCTTGGGTTGTGCAGTAAATTACAGGGCCACCCCAAATGTTAAAATTTTTAAAATAAGATTGCTCAAGGCAAAGTGCATTCCATCAGCTCAATCTGCAATCAGGAACAAAAAAAACTATTTTGAGGTCAGAGTAACAGTGAATTCACAGGTAAAGAAGGGGAATGATTGAAGTTCAAGTAGAGAGAATGTTGTGGAAGTAACATCAGAGCGATGGAAGCTCGTATTTGCACAGCGCTTTTCTGTGGTGATGGAGCAGTCCGTTATCTTCGAAAAGATGGAAAAATAAAAAAGGGATCCGGCAGTTTTAGTAGAAGCCCGTTTTACATCCTGACCCCATATTCAAACTCACATTCATACTATACACACTCACTTGTTCACTCATTCACTCACCTGAATTGAGTGTGATGCGTCTAATATTTTCTGTTGTATTCTTTCTCATTGAAAATCAACACTGGTCCTGACCGAGTAACATGAGGTACTGCCCACTGAGAAGGCACTCTCCACAGGTTGAAGGGACTCTTAAAAACTGTTCATGCCCGGAATCAACCAAAGGGATAGTTTAGAAACCATAACACTGTGGCAGCAGGTGCCCTTGCTTTACGTACTGGGTTCTCAGGCTTGTCTGCGGGTCTCGATTTTAATCAAATGCCCTTCCTTGGTATTTAAAGTAATTTGGAAATTTCTAGTTACTTAATGTGTGAAAATATTTTACACATGCAAACATATGAGGGGCTTCATTTCGTTATATTCAGAACACACCCATGATAACATTTTGGAAGGAAAGCACAACTGTTGCTATTCTGCAATGACAGACTCACCCTTATAATTAAAGAAGGACTTTCCAATGAGGAAAAAAAGACTTAAAAAATTGGTGCTGGATTCTTTCCGTCGACACCTCTCGTGCAGTATAATCTACCTTGTTTTTTAGTGAAGTCGTTTTGTTTTCCACACCGTCCACTTTTAAGTGGCCCAGTAGTGGATTGCGTGTTACCTTGTAGGTTCTTTGCCTGTTTTCAGCTTTGATGATGTAACTGGCCATAGGGCCCTGCAGCAACAAGTGCTGATGAACACACAGCACACGCCAGGTGCTGAGTGGGTGTACAGCCACCAGAAAAGGGATTCTCTTGCTGTAGAACGTGCTGTAGGAATACTCTCCTCTGTGAAGGAAAGAAAAACGATGATACCGCGAAAGCCTTTCAGGGTGGAATAAATCACCTGTCCTCTCACGAGTGTCTTCTGTGGTGTCTTTTTAAATATTATCATGATACCGCCTCTTCAAGAAACTACACCCTTTTATAGTGATTTATTTAGCCTGAAAAAGTACAAGAGGGTTTTGATCTTATTTTGATTAAGGTCTAAAGGAGCAGACCAGCTTCTAATTAAACCAAATACCTGGATAATTCTCCAGACTCGGTCGTCGAGGGAGACATAGGAAGTATGAGACGTGACCCTGTATCAAAGACCTTAGGAAGGCGTTATTGACGACCCGTACAAAACTGTCAAAATTGGAGAACTGTGCAAGGTAGTATGCAACTTGACCATAGGTAGTGTAGGAGACCAAGGTGTTTGTTTAGTCCAGGCCTCCGTTCTAGGGGAGCTAGGAATTAAATTGGGCTTCTTTTTTTCCTGCTGCCTTGACTATTCGTTTCATTCTTAAGTAGAGCCTTAAAAAGAAGGAAGAAAAAAGAAAGTTCATGCTGCTGTGTTTCTTGTCATGTTTAAAATGGGAGAGAAAAATAAAAAGAGTAGTCACAGAGAATTTCCATTCATTCAACTAGTTTAGTTATCAGTAGTTGGGCCGGGACTGTGCCCGCTCTGAGGCTGTAGAGACCTTGCCCTCGCGCTGTATACACTTAACGGCGGGAGTCTGGCGGGACAGGTACAAATGTGCTGTGAGAGAAAGCTCCGAAAGGTTTCAGCTAGACCCTGACCTTGACAGTGGAGCAGTTTCAGGAAGAAGCGGTGAGGGAGGACATTCCAAGTAGAGAGAACAGCAGAAGGTGGGGTAAAGGGATGGAGTCGGGAGTCCAGAGGTGTTGGGAGAATCAGTCTTAGGTGTTTGGGAAGATGATGATGCTGGAAAGGTCAGGCCGATGCCTTGAGGGCTTGCCAAAGAATTTAAGAAGTCACCGAAGAATTTTTAAAGTAAGTAACATGGTCAAATTTTATTTTAAAAAAATAATTGGAGGTAGCAGAATAGGGGGAAAGAAGGAGCTGGCTCGAGGTTTTAAACCGTGTCGTTGGGAGAATGTTATCCCAGCGTTTCGGATACACTGAGGGATGGGTTTCTGTAGTTATCTCTGTGGTTCTGTTCTTTTTTTTTTTTTAATTGATGCGGTAGTGTTCTTTGTTAAGAATGTATGTCTGTATGTACTTACCAGCACAGTTACCTATAGTTTATTCAGGATTAGCAAGCCAGTGAATTGTTCAAGCGGAGTAAATTTTCTAGGTCATGGAAGACTAGTGTCAAAGCCGATTTCATCCTAACCATTTTGATGGTAGTGTTTCTGGAATGTTATTCTTCCTTCTGCCTTGTGACACAGTAGACTGGATATAATTTAATTGCTTGAGTATTTAGAGTCACCCTTACGGATGCAAATTGTTTTATGATGCCAGCAAAATTTGGGCTGTTTGCCCATGACGCTAAAACATGATTGGCTGATTCATTCACTAATTCAGCAACCTTTCCAGATTCTAGGTGGTTTATGTATTGTGCTAAGTACTTCAGAGAGCAGTTGGATCTTACAGTGTAGGAGAAGCGCATCTGTGCATAAATGTAAAACAGCAGATTTAAGTGCCGAGTTGTAAGAGTGCATGAAATGGCAGTGGAAGCTGCAAGGCAGAGGTAGGTGCTTTCACTTAGACCAGGACCCAGCAAGGCTTTGGGGCGTAGCATCTGATTTGGACCTGGCGGGATAGTTATTTGAAATGGACGTGGGGGTCAGGTGGGGAAGGAGTGTACCGGTAGGAAGGAGCGGTCTGGGGGGATGTGAGAAGTTTCTTGGAAATACTAGGAGGAGAAGGGGCGCGGTTGGACGGGTAGAGGACATAAAGTGCTAGAATGCTAGCCCACGATGTCGGCATCAGTTCTGTAGAGAGGAGCCAGTAAAAATGTTTTAAAAAAGGATTTGCGGAGTTCCCGTCGTGGCGCAGTGGTTAACGAATCCGACTAGGAACCATGAGGTGGCGGGTTCGGTCCCTGCCCTTGCTCAGTGGGTTAACGATCCGGCGTTGCCGTGAGCTGTGGTGTAGGTGGCAGACGCGGCTTGGATCCCTCGTTGCTGTGGCTCTGGCCTGGGCTGGCGGCTACAGCTCCGATTCAACCCCTAGCCTGGGAACCTCCATATGCCGCAGGAGCGGCCCAAGAAATAGCAAAAAAAGACAAAAAAAAAAAAAAAAAAAAGGATTTGCGTGGCGCGTTTAAAGCTGCCTGTTAAATAAAAGTTAAGGGATTTGATGGGGAGGTAGAGCAGTTGGAGGTGAGGTCGTTTTAGACGTCGATGTCCTGCTTCAGTGGCAGGAGGGATGTAGAGGCGGAGTCGCAGGCGTGTAGATTATATCATGGGAGCAAAGTGAGCGGAACTTGGCAGGTTCATTGGAGGGAGCAGAGTAAAAGGAAAGAGATGGTGGCGCAAGGTTTCAAACCTTGATGTTGGGAGGATGGTTATACCGGTCCAGTTAACACACCTGCCACCAAGTGGTCTGGTAAGAGAAGAGTGGGCTTCATTCATTCTTTGGCTGTCGTTTATTTAGCAACACATCATCCATCTGTCTGCTGTTAACAAACAGTCATACTTACAGAATCTGTGTGTTTTTAGCAGACTGGAATGTAAGAGTTTTGGACTCTTGGAGCTCCCACTGTGGCTCAGCGGGTTAAGAACCCAGCATAGTGTCTCTGAGGATTCGGGTTTGATCCACGGCCTCACTCAGTGGGTTAAAGATCCAGCATTGCTGCCAACTGCAGCACAGGTCTTGGATGTCACTGGGATCCGGCGTTGCTGTGGCTGCGGCGTAAGGCCGGCAGCTGTAGCTCTGATCTGACCCCTAGCCAGGGAACTTCCATATGCCGAAGGTGCACCCTAAAAAGGAAAAGAGTTCTGGAGTTCCCGTCGTGGCGCAGTGGTTAACGAATCCGACTAGGAACCATGAGGTTTCGGGTTCGATCCGTGGCCTTGCTCAGTGGGTTCAGGATCCGGCATTGCCGTGAGCTGGGGTGTAGGTTGCAGACGCGGCTCGAATCCCGAGTTGCTGTGGCTCTGGCGTAGGCCGGTGGCTACAGCTCCGATTCAACCCCTAGCCTGGGAACCGCCATGTGCCGCAGGAGCGGCCCTAAAAAAGGCAAAAAGACAAAAAAAAAAAAAAAAAAAAAGAAGAGTTCTGTACTATTATTGCATAACATGTTTACATTTTATAATGATCACTGGTTATAAAATTTAGGAATTCTGTTTGGTTGATATTCGACCAATATCTTATTTTTCATAGAAGTCTTAACTACTTAGACTAGCATTCCTACCTACTTAGCCTAGCTTAGCCTAGCTCATTCATACTTAGCCTAGCAATTACTACCCCTAGCATTCCTATTGGTTCTGTTACCAATTTTCTGAAGTTTGCTTGTTTTGATTTTTTTTCTTTTTTTTTTTTTCTTTTTGCCGTTTCTTGGGCCGCTCCCTCGGCATATGGAACGTTCCCAGGCTAGGGGTTCAATTGGAGCTGTAGCCGCCGGCCTATGCCACAGCCACAGCAACTCGGGATCTGAGCCGCGTCTGTAACCTACACCACAGCTCACGGCAACACCGGATCCTGAACCCACTGAGCAAGGCCACGGATCGAACCCGCAACCTCATGGTTCCTAGTCAGATTCGTTAACCACTGAGCCACGATGGGAACTCCTTGATTTTTTTTTTAGCAATTGACTTAACTTGGATTTTTATGTTTGGATTTTTTTAACTTGTCTAAATCTTTATATCCCCAGTTGTGGTGTTATGTTTGCTGTGATGTCTGTTCTAAGAGGAATTTATTGACTCCTGTTTATAATCTGGATTAAGATTTAATAGATTTTGCAATAGCAAGGTGTATTCCTGGCCAGACTTAAACTGTACATAATCTGCCTCAAGCGACATTATAGAAATAGTATATTTTCTCTCTTGGAGGTGAGTGCAGGAGGATGGCTTGTTGGAAACTGGCGGTCCCTCACTTAAGTAAGAAGTAGAAACATAGGATTTATTATTTCTTTGTTGTGTCTGGAGTTTGAGGAACAAGGTTAAATCTTGCTGTCCATGTTGGAAATATGTTTTTAATTGTGGCCTTACCTGGAAGTACCTAAACCAGAAATTACCTAGTCAATGCCATGTTTGATTATAGTTCCGATTTTGGCTAGAACGTATAAAGCACTTCAAAATGATAAAAAGCCAAATCAGATCTTTTGAGAGTGTAGATCTGTGACATTTTATTTGCTATTATAATTATTGTGCGTGCTGTCTTATTTATTTATTTATTTATTGTCTTTTTGTCTTTTTAGGGCCGCCCCTGTGGCATATGGAGGTTCCCAGGCTAGGGGTCTAATCAGAGCTGTAGCTGCCGGCCAGCGCCAGAGCCACAGCAGCGCCAGATCCGCGCCGCGTCTGTGACCCACACCACAGCTCACGGCAACGCGGGATCCTTAGCCCACTGAACAAGGCCAGAGATCGAACCCGCAACCTCATGGTTCCTAGTCGGATTCGTTTCCACTGTGCCACGACGGGAACTCCCCCTGTCTAATTTAAATCGACCGTGATTATACTCAAGTTAATTTAACGAATTTTAAGTAACATCATTTCCTTACTTCCTTAACTAATTTTGTATAGGAACTATGATTTTGTTACTTCAACTAAATATGAAATGAGAATTTGGAAATACTGACACGTTTAGAGGTCATAGAGTATGACTATTCAGGGACTTCTCAACAAAAGTGATTGAAAGCAGATTTGTTAGATGTTTTAATGTTTATTCTAATTTTAGATATGTCTCGGTCTTAGAAAAGTGGGTATTATTAAGTGCCTGTTGTCCTTGGTAAATGAACATGCAGTGCTAACCTTGCTTAAGGAGAAATTTTAAGTGTTTTTTTCTTATCTGTCACCATAGAGAGGCAATACATTTGCTGTCCTATTAACTCTTAACTGAATAGCAAACACCTTGTAGCTGAGGTATTGTTAGCTTTTAGCTTTTGGCAACCTAGCAAAACTAGCCTGCCTCCACTTTCTCTGTTTATAAAAATGTGCGATAAAGTTTCATTTTTATGTTTAGCTTTTCCCTTCACATTAAAAATACCTTGCTCAAAATATTCTTTTACTATTCATCCCCTCTGCTTTGAAATAGCAGAGGTTTCTACACATGTAGTGTGTGTACTTTTTCTTATTCCAAGTAGACCTAAATTCAGAATAAAAAGCTGCCTTCCTTTGCTTTTGCTCTTTCTCTGATCCCAGTTCACAGGCTGTTGTTATTCTTAACACAGCCTCCTGCTTTGTAGGGGAGACGCGAGCCCCGGGCCCATCTCCTCTGAACTAATATTGTTAAGCCGTAAACCTCTCACTTAAAGCCAAGGAAACCTACTTTTCAAACATTTTGTATCTCATCCTCTCTCAAATAAAATATTAAATCATGTGGTAGCTAATTAACTTTGCCACGTTTGCTCTGTGATTCTGGGTTAGTTATTGTTTTTAGTTACTGAGAATGGAAACTCTAAAAACTGATGAAGGTAACGTAGAGTGCTAAAAAAAATCCAATTTTAGAGTGAAAATGCCATGGGAAAACGGTGGTGAAAATGTGCTTCTGAGGTTGCTAATTGTGTGTGTGTCTGTGTGTTTAATTCTGGTCGGAAGGGACTCTTGCTCTCCTAACAGTGCACTCCCTCAGCTGCCTGGGGCGTGATGACTAGTTTGGTTACAGCAGTGTAGTTAGGAGCCAAGGATCCGTGCTGGGAGTCGAGAAGTCCTTCCATGAATTTTTTTATTTTTTAATGGCTGTGCGTGAGGCCTGTGGCAGGTCCCCTGGCCAGGGATCAAACCCACGCCACTGCAGCAGCCTGAGCCACTGCATCGGCAGTGTTGGATGCTTAACTCACTGGACCACAAGGGAATGCCCAGGTCCTTCCATTGTGAGTGGGCTGGAGAGAGTGGGATTTAGCCACTTTTCTCCTAATAGCTACTGTTTTTATGGGCCAAGAGATTAAGAGGTGGAACTGAGGGCCGTCTTTCTCCTTTAGGGGAGCGCTTACTCAGGACCCGGAACTGGCTACTTAATTTTCAGGCTCCAGTGCAAAATAAAAACAATAGCACCTCATGTTTAAACATGAAGCATTTGAACTGCAGCAGCAGAGAGAGCACTGAACCACGTGTGGGGTGCCGTGTGATCGCACAGGTCACACCCCCGTCAAGTCCACCTTATAGGCACTTTTTGCAAAGAGAAGAGTGTACTGGAGGAGCAGAACTTAGCTTCTCAACTAATGGCTTCCCCAACCCCACATCCCTGTTTTCATACAAGCCGACGTGTTTCTCTCTGCCTCTTTAGTTGGGGCTGAGGGAAAGAAAATGGTGTTTGCACAGTCTTTATATGCGTGGGGCTCATGAACCCGGAGGGATTAATGACAGCAAGTGGAATTGAGTTTGTTTCTCCATCTCACACGTAAGCATCTTCTTCCCACGTCACCGGTGCCACTACCGTGTCCATCACCGGCGTGTCAATGGCGATGGGAAGGTTGGCTTGTCTGTTGGTGTCATTCGTATCCCCATGGTTTCCCTGAACGAGGGCACAGCTACCAGCAGTTGCCTGCCCGCCCCACCCAGGCCGCCTGGATGGAGAAGAAACCTCCTTCTGTAGCCTGGCTGTTACGTTCAGTTGCACTTTACCTTAGAGATGCCACCAAGCAAATGGGAAACGAAACAGGGCTTGAAAGAGGGCTAGTGACTAAATGGCCAGGAACAGTATCTTGGTGGTGAATTGTCACGTTGTTGGTTCTTTTGCCGTAGAGGCTTCAGGTGCTTTTAGGAAATAAATCCTCATTCTTTGAGGTCATTTGCGTAGTGAATTAAAAAGAAAATCAAATTTATTGAAGCAATTATTGTGTATAATGGGCAGAAAATGTGCCCATGGCAAAAGGACTTATTTAATAATGTTAGAGTCCAGAGTAAATTATTATACTTCTGTGTATAAAACTAAATAATGTCTCAGAAAACAGACTTGAATTTGTGTATGTTGTATTCTTTATTGGTTTGGTTTTCACTGACCCAGTTTAGTTCTTGAGTCGTGTATGTTGTCATGGTTGTTGTTGGTTGGTGTTGCTGTGTTCGGTAGCACTGCAGTATGGTGGTGTCCTTTTTTGAGGGCTCACAAGTGTGGTGTATTTTTCATTCCTATGTGATCAAAACAGCTGTCTTACTGAAAGTTATATTCTAAAAAATTTAGAAAGTAAGACCTTATAGCTTAGCTTAAGTTCATTCTTCTTGCAAGTACAGTATTACAGTATTACTACCAGGAATAACTTAGAACCTTTATAGATCAGTTTGGGGTTTTTTAGTCTTCTGATGAAAATTGATTACTTTAAATATTTTCTGCCACTCTAAATAGGAAGCTTAGAAAGCTTTGAGTGACTGAGTTTATTCCTTTCCAAAGAATCAGATATGCTCAAGGAGAAGAAAATTAAGAATTTCTGAAACTAATCTAGTATGTTTTATACATTTCAAGTACAGCAACAGTGTTAGATTTTAAATATTTTGGGAAAGAATTGTGTGTGTTTTGTTTTTTGACAGTAACAAATAAGTGGGAATAAAATCCTGTTACAAAGAAAGGTTTTGTATAAAGTTATCTATTTTTGGCAGATTATTCATATAAACAACTTCGTTAAACCTTAGGCTATTAATCGCAAATATTGATGAGTCCTTTTATACTAAACCGATTGTGTTAGTGATGTTGCTTTTAATGTTCTAATGATTCCTGGTACAGTTTGGAATTAAACTGCTTTCCCTCTAGATGTGGTAGAATCTGTTGAATGAGAACATTTGTATAATGGACCTGTTTGTACGTGATCTTTTTCATTTAGTGGAACATTTTGTGTAAATCATCTTTTTCATGTAAAGATTACCATATAGATGTTCTCTTTGTGTGCATATTAATAATTAAGTTTTTTTTTAACAGATTTTTTTTTTCTTCTTAAATGTTTGGGCAGTATTGCCAGGTTGGTTGTTGGATGTTGCTATTAGAAAAACTATTCCTGTAAAATATTCACATTTTACTTTCTGAAATAAATAAGTGACGTTGCAGGAGATAAGAAATTTTGAAGTGATGATGAAGCTATTAAGACACTGAAATGTATTTAGATATAATTACCATAGGTTCCTGGTTTGTATTGTCTTCACTTTGTGGGCAGGCTTCCAAGGATTCCTAATATATGCAATTCCCTAAATTTACTTGGAACTCTGGGTGCTAGAAATTCCCAATCAAATGCTGACAGAGTTGTTCCACTTTCCAAAGTCATAATACTTTCCCATATTAATTACTACCCAAACTGTGACATTGTGCTTTAAAATTTAGATTTGATCATTCATAAAACAGCCTAAACTTCAGAGTTTCTAGAATTCATAGAGCATCAAGTATCTGCAAAATTCCTTTTTCCCCTCTACTAAAGCCAAAAACATTACTACATCTCTGAATAAACATTTCCAGTTCCACTTTTTTAGGCTATCACGGCATCTAAATGTAACTTAAATGCTTTGTAACTGATAGAATATTCTTCTTTTGCTTTTTAGGGCTGTACCCGCACATACGGAAGGTTCCAGGCTAGGGGTTGAATCGGAGCCACAGCTGCTGGCCTATGCCACAGCCACAGCAACATGCAATCCTTAACCCACTGAGCGAGGCCAGGGATTGAACTGGCATCTTCAAGGATACTGGTCCGGTTCCTGTCTACTGAGCCACGATGGGGACTCCTGGTGGAATGTTCTTTTGCATATCTCTACATCACCCTCTGCCCTTCTCCCTCAGTTTGCATTATACACCTAACCTTAGCATGCTGTGAATGGAGATTTAAAGGGTTGTTGTAATGTATTTTATTTGCATCTCGCAGGAGTTTATTTACATCTTAAAAGGAATTTCAGTAGAGTGTGGTAAGCTCATTAAAGTAAGATTCTGTAATTCATGATACAGCAAACACATGCTCAGGTCCATTTAACAGAGGCAGAGATGGTGTCTGGTTTACCCTAGAGGTAAAGGCGAGCTGACATCTTGTAGCACTTAGCCCTTTGACTTCCCTAAACTCTTTACTGCTGGTGGACCAATTGCTTTGAAGTTCACTTACATTCGGATTCCTCTCCAGAGCAACTAGGAAAAAGAAGGTGCTGATTGCAGAGTAGTTGCCCCCTTCTTCCTACTGGTTGCCCAGAACATAGTTTCAACACGTAAGCCAGGGAAGAATTTCAGTGTGTTAACAGCATATTTGTTCAAACAGATGACGCCGAAGTGTTCCACGGGAGCTAGAGTGTGTATTACGTGGTGGTAGAATGAATTTCCATTCAGATGTTGTTTAAATGTCAGAGGTTAAATCGCTGGGGTTTTCTTTATTTTTCACTCCCACAGTATTTGTTGATTCCTGCTATGTGCCAGGCTCTTGAATGAGATAACCAATGAAGCACCTTACGAGATTTTTCTATTCCAGATTTTGATTGTTTAGCTTTGAAGTAGCCATTCTTTAATACTTGGCTTGACTTCCTGTAGTTCTTATTAGATTCTTCTTCTGAGGATAAGCAGAGACTGTGAGTCCTAGATTTTACTTTTAAAGAGACGGGTGACCAGAAGCAGAAAAACTGTGGCTTGAATGAGATTTAGGCTTCTCGTGGTTTTATATTTTCCATGTGACATTTCCGTCAGCATTGCCACTTGACTACTGTGAAAAACTGTGTTTACTGGTTTTGTAATAATAGCATCTATTCTTTTGGAATCTGGACTTTGAACAGTTCATTTCACACAATCATTGAATAGCCAGTTCCTGTTCTCTCTTACCTAGAATTTTTCCAGGGGATTTCACGTGGCAGAATAGCAGAAGAAAAGCCACTTTGGTAACTTCTGTTACATTGTTCCCCTCCCACTTGGATCCCTAGAGATAATTCTTAACCATCTCTTCCTGCTCACGACCAGCAGCACCCTGCAATGCTATCATCCCTTTGTCCAGAGGAATGGTGTGCTTGTACCCAAAGAATAAAATGTTGTATCCTGTCTATTCCTACCTATACAAAGTGTCTTTTTGTCTTTATTAATAAGGTTTTTATAATAAATAATGGAAGGAAAAGTCAAGGAACAGAAAAATTTCAGGAACAGTTAGCACTAAAATATTGATCCACTTTAATATAAACAATATTTCTCCCTTTTTAATCACACTTCTAAAATAGGCTCGACAAAATCTAAAATATTAAAATGTACAGAGTAGCTAGCATTTAACGTCTGGTCCATTTGTAAACCTAATGTAAGATAATCTGGATTTATATTTATTTTCTAGTAAAATAAAAGATAAGCTTGTGTGTGCAATACAGGTTGAGCTTTAAAAAAAGAAAGTTGGGCCTTCTTTGCCCTTTGAAATGTAAGACCAACTTACACGTTTAAGAGCTATTTGTCATTATAGAATTCAGAGTGAATTGCCATAGAATTGGTTCTTCATTGAACTCTTCGATTACATTGCTGATGTTCCTTTGCTGGTTTTGAGCGTTTGAGACCTGATGAATGGAGTAGAAATCCAGTGCACACGTAATGATTTTACATCAAATGGTACAGTTTTCCTGGAAATCAGGAAGATTTAACCAGATATTAAAATAATGTATATGGGATCAGGAAAGACTACCATCGCTGCAATAATTGGAAAATGTAGTCATTTCAAGTTAGCGAGTTACGTTTTTCCTCAGTTGTAGCGTGGTTCGGTAAAGCATTATTTGAAACGGCAGCATAGGGAGAATGGATGCTGATGATGCTGATGATGCTGTTAGCCAGCCCGCTGCAGGTCAGTGCATGCCGAAGGGAGTGCAGACGCATGCAGGCTTGCCATGTCGAACTTGACTTAGACGCTCTGGCCTCCCTAGAAAGAAATGTGTGTCTGTGCGTTTGGGGATATATGAGAAATGTTAAGTCTCTCTCTTCCCTTTTTTAGCCTTAGATTGTAAGCAAAAGAAATCAAGGTCAAGATCCGGAAGCAAGAAGAAAATGCTAACGTTACCTCACGGTGCTGACGAGGTCTACATTCTCCGATGCAGGTATATGTGCCTATGTTGCCAGATGGTCTTCCTTCCTCAGCTTTGCTCTAAGGCGTTCTAGCTGCTGTGTTGGGCTCTTTAGTTTGTGGCAGAGGGTGCGTTCTCAAAAACCGAGTTTGTAAGTGAACTTCGGGAGACAGACCTAAAATTTCATGTGGCTCCTAATACGCTATATCCTTCAGCAACTCATGAATCACGGATTTTATATTAACGGAGAGCCTCTGTGATACTCGATGTACAGAAGTAGCTTTTTGTCGTGTTTTATTTACGTGCTTGGTTTGCTTTAATTGGACATTTTTTAATTGTCTTGCGTTCCTGCTTATTGGGAACAGTTCTCTCCCTGCTCATGCTTCTGAGTGTAGCTGGACAAACCCATTCAGACTTCCTTCCACATCCACCCTCACACAGTTTAAGGAATTCTGAATCGGGGAAGGGCCTTTCCAAAAGAACAGTGCCTTTTGGAATTACGGTGGTTTTATAACCATTAAGAAAGATGTGCAGGTGTTAGGATCTCTTAATTAATTTTAATCTAATAAGAATGTTCCCACCTCTGCAAATATCACTGGAGTTGTTAGGAATTGGGCAGTCTGGAGATGGTGTGAAATCGTTTGGACTTTATAGGTCTTTAGAAGCTATTGTCAAGTCCTGTCTCCAGGATGACTCCTTGTATCTATGGGTTTTATGTGAGTTGGTTTTTCACAAAGGGAATTGGTCATGTTAAGAGAACTGTTATACTTCTGTAGGTTTTGTGGCCTAGTCTTTCGTGGACCATTGTCTGTTCAGGAAGACTGGATTAAGCACTTACAACGACACATTGTAAACGCTAATCTTCCACGGACTGGAGCTGGCATGGTGGAAGTCACGTCACTACTCAAAAAGCCTGCCTCCATTACAGAAACTTCATTTTCTCTACTAATGGCAGAAGCAGCTTCCTAGAAACAAGGAAACCTTTTAAATAGCGAATTTGAATTGGATGTACATTTGAAATTCTTTTGTGTTTTTTTTAAAGCCACGTTAAATTATCCGTTTGTAACTACTAAAACAGGAAAATGGGGGAAAGAGAATTACAGTGACATCAGAGCAAACTGAGTGCTGCAAACAGTAAGTAGCCTCTGTATTTTGTGTAGGAGGGCGATGTGTCTTTAAGGTTTACTCAGTTGTGTCGGTTCGCTGTTGACTCACCGAAAGCTCAGTCCGTGTACACAGTCGCTAATAACCTGTGGCACGTGGGTATTTAAAGACAGACTTATTGGAAAATGATGTTTTCTGCAGTGTTACCAGAATCAAGGTTCTGTTTATTCCCCACAAGACTTGCATTGAAAAATAAGATATTATATTTTGTTTGTATATATTTAGTGTTTTGTATAATACCAGGAACTGCTAACTAAATTTACTCAACTTAGGGCATTAAATATCATGTACTTCATAGTTGGAGACTGTTCACTCAAATAGGGCAGAGTACTATTCTATCTAGATGTGTAAGTGTTTTTTTAAAGATCACACGGAACGGTTTTTTTTATACTAAAAAGTGGAGGGAGATTTGTTTAAACAAGTATTTCTAAAAGAAATATGTACATAGTCCTGGAAATTATTTGCGGTAAGGACCTACTCTTTACTCCAGTTGCATTTCTCAGACAATAAAGTGGTGCATCCATGCTACCTCCTACTTTGTCAACAAAGATGCTGGTAACCCTTTACATTTTTGTACCATAATAGATTTTAAAAAAATCTAATGTTCTTTCTTGCAAGACATCCTTTTGTTAACAGATTTGTTTCTTTTTAATGTTTTACCTAAAATTGGACATGCTTACAGGACACGTTTGCCTCTTACTTTATTTAACATTGTAGAAATGTAACTAATAATTAAGCAGTGCTCACTACACAGTTTAGAATAGGCTTTCTCATTTATATTCTCTTCCAAATTCGATCAGTTAGCAAAACTTCATACACCAATTTCTACATATGATGAGAATGTTTACAATTTAAATTTTTAGAACTTGTTTTGGATGTGACTATATGTACAAAAATCGTGTTAACACTATGCTCATGCTAGGAACCGACATAATGGAATTACTGAAATAAATGTGCTGTGAGGAATGGAAAACATGGTGCAGATGTCTTGGTCATGAAAAATTGTGATTCTTCTTTTGAACGTTTTCCAAAAGCAAATTCGTTCTTTTATTAATCGGAAATCAGATTCCTTTACAAATAACAGTTTTGTATGCAAGCACCATTTCATTTTATTTCATGTAGTATGGCTAATAATATAGTTGAAACAAGGATAATGCATTGATACTTTTCTCGTATGTAAATAAAGTTAAAAGCAGTTAAAATAAGGAGTATTTTGGTAGAGTATATACATACCTCACTGCCAGTGAAATTGCTTTCCTATGGTATATCTCCTTACCGGAAAAATCTCTAAATAAAAAAAAAGACTTAAAGAAAATTATAATGTCTATAGTGTGAAACATTTCTTATTTTTATTGCTGGTGGAAATGGCCCGCTCCAGGTCGTGTTTCCTTGGATCTCTGTTGTTTATCCTTAGCAGGCTGCTTGAGGCGCACACCTTAGGTGAAAAACTAGGAAATGAGACTGGACGGATCGTTCCCAACCAAAGGTCTCCTGATCCCTGGGGTACTTAGATAAGGGAGCGTCCTTGTAAGTTAATTTCATTTTGCCAAAGGCCTAATAGAAACTGTGTATTTCTCTCTAGTAGATGAGTCTAACTAAAACATCAAATGTCTTTACTTTTGACGGAAAATGTACCAAATCTGTGTATACTGGTAGTCTCTTACTAAATTTCATTGATACAAATATATTCTATTTTGAAATGGAATATTTTTTTTCCCCATTGGAAATCATACTGCTACATAGCAATTAGAGTTCAGAAATTTTTGAAAAAGGGAGTCCCGGCGGGAAGACTCACAGTCGCTAGAGCTCCTTTCAGCTGTAACTGCTATAGCTCTTTGATTTTGTTGAGCCAACTGTCAAGATGGAGGAGTATGCGAAGAAGGGGTAGTGTGGCCACACGTTTCACAAGCAAAGCTACATGGAATTCTTTATGTTCACCTCTTTTTAAAACCGTATTTGTCCTTCTAGATGTAAAAAGAATTAATTCATCGAAATACAGTCATTGGAATGAGAAACGGTAAACTCAAGGGATTCCTAAAGAGTAAACTAAAGAGCACCGTTCGTCACAGAGCTATTTAGGGTACAACGTCTTTTTAAGACGTCTTAGGGAGCAAAGTTTGCCTTTGATTTGGCAACGAGAAAGTTGATGGTGTATTTTCATTTGGCTTCCACTGGAAGAAAATTATAAAATGTTGTCTTAAGTCGCATGATGGGTTTTCATGTCCAAACACAGGCTCATTCAGTGTTCAGTATTGCTTCCTTTTCTCTATGGTTCCTTTATCCTGGCCAGAGATAGTTGAGCTTCTTTAGTATGAAAACTTTTTATATTAAAAAAAAAAATCTTGTTGTAAGTATTGGTTTTGTTTAATAGCATCAAGACCAAAAAGTTGACTTCAAAAATAGTATTTTCCACTCTCCTTCTTTAAAATATATGGGAACCATGGCGTAGCTAGTGTCTCCATTGTAGAGTTCACATACATTATGGGTAAGGGAGATGAGGTGTTTTCAGTAGTAATTTAGCTGGGAAAACTTTTTTTTAAGGACATACACATAACCTCTCAGGGACTGTAGAAGTTCAACCATATACTAGTCCAAAACATAGTTTTGATGTTCTCTTCCTCACTACGAAAATGTAATGTATGCTTATTTTAAACATGCTAAGAAAATGAAAAAGTAGAAAATGGGGGGAATCCCCTTTGTTGTTTATCAACACTTAAAGGCTTTTAGTAGCTTGTTACATTTCTTTATCTTACTGTTCCAATGTGGTTATGAATGTAATGTATTATAACATATCCCATTTTCCCGCGTTTATTTTCAGTGTAAATGCTGCATTGTATAAACTAACCTTTGAATACTCGATCTCAAGCACTTTCCCTCACCAACAACCAAGCAGTTCTCTGATTCTCCAGACACTAACTGGGTGTTGCACAGTTGAGTTCAGTTCTGACACTCACTCCCAGGAGTTAGCATCAGACTCCGCAGGTTAAAGGGCTCAGTCCCACACGATTGCCGGCACGTCGGATGCCAGTTACACCTCTCAGGTCACCCCTGCTTGTGACCAACTGGCTGTAAGTCAGAGGCTCCCATGACCTCCTCTTCAGGTTCCGCAGTTTGCTAGAATGGCTCACAGAACTCAAAAAAGTACTTGCCGTCACCAGGTTTATAAAGCCTCTAACTCAGGAAAATAGAAGAGATGCCTAGGGCAGGGTATGCTGGAAAGGGGGTGGCACGGAGCTTTGGTGCCCTCTCGGGGTACACCAGCCTCCCAGCAGCTTGATGTGCTCACCCACCCAGAAGCCCAACCCGTAGGGGGTTACTCTGGAGCTTTCGTTACGGAGGCACAACTGATTAAGTAATTGGCCATTGGTGATTAACTCTAGCTCCTTTCCTCTCCCTGGAGGTTTTGTGAGGTCGGTGGGACGGAAAGCTCGAACCCTGTAATCATGCCTTGGTCTCTATGGTGAGCCACTCCCATCCTGACGCTTCGAGGGCCCCCAGCCCCAGTCATCTCCTCATCACTTTGGAGATTTCAAGGGTTTTAGGAGATGCGTGCCAGGAACCAGGGACAAAGACCAACTATTTATTTTGTATTATCTCCCACTGGATAGACCACCTCTAACGTGACCAAAACTAGTCAGCATCAGTGATATTTCAAATCATGGGCTGTAATCAGCATTCGCCCCTGGTATAGAAAGTAGCTGTCAAATTTATTTCAGCCATGGGAACTTGTTTTCTTATTTTGAGAGTCAGTCAGGTTCAGTCGATAGCTCATAACTTAGAGTTTCTTGGTTCTTTACCCTACATTATAGACGTGGTACATCTTGGTTTTTCTTAATTACCACACATAACTGAATAATGCTTTTAAGTGCTTAGGTAACAACAGTAATAAGTAAAACTCAGAGAATTGATACTTCATTCTTACAGTAAGTCAGAAGTCAAGATAAACAGGGGATGTAATCTAATAAATTACTGAGTTTTTTCCTTGTTATTACACTTTAAGACTAGAAAAAGAGAAATACATGGACTTCCGCCACATTAAAAATTTGTCATAGACCCATTCTAGTCTTTTTTGTGTTGTATAGAGGCTTTTCCTTCTTAAAAAAAAATGAGATCACGCAATGGAGAAAGTAATCCTTTATTCTCTTAGCAGTAGATCCACGAGCATTTTCATACCACTAAATACTGTTCTTAAATATACTTTAACTTCTGGCATCATGTTCCATTGCAGTACGTGTTATTTACCCCTCCATTTGCTGGTCATTTTAATTAGGTATTAGAAGAAACACTTTTGATGAACATTCTTGCAATATATTGTACACATCCAAGGTGATGGTGTTAAGATAAGTTTTTAGTTGTAGTTTTTATATGAACTTCCAGATTGTTTCACAGGAAGGCCATGGAACTATGTATTCCTGCCTGTGGTGTATGATAATGTCTTACAATTCCTCTCACCCCTGCCAATATATTTTTTAAAAACTTTGCTTATTTAATAGGTAAAAAGTAATACTTTATCCATCTCTAAGTGACAAATGAAAACAAAATAAGTAAACTTTTTACCACAAAGGCATTAACTGTCTGACTTGAAAACATAAAAACACATATGAACGTTTTACTAGATGCTGTTCCTAAAATAACTTCAACTGTGATTTTGTAATTGGCCAGTGGTATGAGAGAGAGTGGGTCCTTACACTCTTGTAGTCTTTTCAAGACATCTTTGAATATTTTATTTATTCCAGAAGTTTCTTTGTGTATCAAGATGCATCCTTCTGTGAGTTCCATAGCACTTGTCAGGTACTCAGGTTGGGCTGTGACTTCCCCACCCCCCAAAGTAAAGAATACCTACTTTGAGAGTATTCTTTGTTATATCAGCTATCAGGTGGTTTATACTTTTTATTATAATCCTAGACAAATTCTAATTGAAACGTACCCCCAAAATCTTCCGGCATAGGTTTTTTGGTTGTTGTTTTTATATGGTAGGGAAAAGAGATAGTGTGAATTGTTTTGCATCTTACAAACAAGTTGGTAGAAAAAGATTATTAGCTTTTAAAAATTAGTATTTGACTTAAAGATAGAAACCCAAAGAGTTAGTTCTTTCTTAAACTATTCAAGTCAACCTCTGGAATTTTATTTTTCTACTGATGAATTTGGCAAATTTTAGCAAATACCTTAAGTAAGAAGCTTTTAGATAATAAGTAATCCCATTTACAGCTTAAAACCAAGAAATATTTTAGACTTCATTTATAAAGTCAATATATTGTTACCATTTCAAGAATCTAAGTACCCTGATTTAAAACCTTCTCAAGTACTAAATATCTCTCCTAAAAATATAATAACTTAAGCTCTTAATAAATATGTAGAACCTTGAGTTCACTTGAGTATTTCAGTGCCTCCTATAACTTAGTAACATTTTACTTAAAAATTACGTCAAAGTTGATTACTCAACTATGCATTTTAAAATGAATTTAGAAAGCTGAATTGTTAGTCTAATAGGCCAGATTTCTTTAAGTATTGTAAATACCCCCAGTTTTTAAAGTTTGCACAAATTGCCTCCTGCCAGATTATTTTTTGAGATAAAGTATATAAACATATTGCCATTTAAAGAAATATTTTAATTACTATAAGAATAAGATGTAGAACATTGCCGGCACCCCCAGAAAGCTCCAGGTTTTCCACCCCAATTAAATTCGCTCTCTCCCATTACCACTATTCTGACTTTTGTAATAATCGTTTGTTTGTTCTTTTTAACAGCTTGACCTCGTCTGCACGCATGTAGCTTAGTTTTGCCTGTTTTGTATTTTACGGAAGTGGAATTATACCACATGTATTCTTTTGTGACTTGCCACTTTGGGTTAATGTTGTCTTTGAATTTCATCTCTATTTTGGGTATAGCTATAGGTGATTCATTTTCCTCGTATAGTGTTATATGTCTATACATGACACTGTTTAATTATTCATCTTTATTATTGATAAACATTTGGGTTATTTTAAGAGCTGTGAATCTATAACAATTCTTGTCTGTGTCTTTTTAAAAAACATCTGCAAGTTTCTCCAGGGTACATGCCAAGGAATGGAATATCTTGGTCCCAGAGTGTGTGCTTCTCAGACAAGGCCCAGCTGTTTTCCAAGATGACTGTACACTGATACTCCCACAAGGAGGTGGTTCATGAAGTTTTCCCTCCCTGTCTTCACTGATTCTATCATCGGACCCGAAAACTTTTGCTGGCTGGCGAGTGTTGATGCTGTGTCGCTGTGAATTTACTTCCTGTTTCCCTGATCCTGGTGAGGCTGGTGGTCTTTTCTTACGTTTGTTTCTTGGCCACTTAAATTTCCCGTCTTGAGAAATGCCTTGACCGGTTGCCCATCTTTTTCTGTCGGGGTGTCTGTCTTTCATATTCCCTCTTCTGAATGCCACTGATCCTTAGGCCAGGGTGCTGTAAGTTAACTTCGGCTTCGTCATTCTGCTCTCCTGCTTATGCTACAGTGACTGTTGATGAACAGTTCTTAAATGTAACCCAATTCCTCCTTCTAAATTTCCCAAATGCGCTTTGTCTAAAGATGCCTGTATTCGTGTAACTCTTGGAGGATGTTTTCATTGGGCGTGGAAGTCTCTCTAAGTTGGCGGTTGTTTTCCTCCTGCGTATTGAAGTTATTGTCCACCATGTTCTGCCTCATTTCGCAAGTTCAGCTGTTGCTCATTTTAAAATAAGCTGTCCGATGTTTTCTGGCTGCTTTCAAGGTATTTATCTTTATCTCTGGTCTTCTGAAGTTTTACTATAAAATGTCTTGATGGGGATGTCTTTTTTGTCATTGTCAGGTTTGGAATCTCTGCTGGGCTTCTGGAATTCTCGGAGCCTTTATCTGTAAACTCCTCTTCTGTCTCGTTTTCTCTCTCCTGGTTCTCTTGGAACTCCAGTTAAATATGTGATAAATCCTCACCACAACCACTGTTTTCTCTCTCTTTGTCTCTTGATGTTGTATTCTAGGTAGTGTCTTTTGGCCCGTCTTCCAGTTTAGTAATTTTCTTGGTTACTGTTAAATCTGGTCCACTGAGATCTTTTTCTTTTTCTTTTTCTTTTTTTTTTTTTTTTTTTTTTTGTCTTTTTGCCATTTCTTGGGCTGCTCCCGCAGCACATGGAGGTTCCCAGGCTAGGGGTCCAATTGGAGCTGTAGCCACAGCAACGCGGGATCCGAGCCGCGTCTGCAACCTACACCACAGCTCACGGCAACGCCGGATCGTTAACCCACTGAGCAAGGGCAGGGACCGAACCCGCAAGCTCATGGTTCCTAGTCGGATTCGTTAACTACTGCGCCACGACGGGAACTCCCACTGAGATCTTAATTTGGGTTATGATATTTTCCAGATCTAGGATTTCTGTTTGTTCTTTTCAGGTATGCTTTTTATTGTTTCTAGTATCCTGCTTGATTGTTATTTCTTTGAATATGGTCTACATAATTTTATATTCTGCCTCTGATCATTTCAGAATTTAAAATAATTGTGGATCTGAGTTTATTGACAGTTGCTTTTTCTGTTTCTTCGTCATGGTGTCTTGTTTTCTTGTGTGCCTGTATGTTTCACAATAATGCTGAGCATTGTATTTGGAAAGTATTATAGGACTGTGTTGAGGCCTAGGATGGGATCTTCCCCCATAGGGTTTTCACTTACTTCTGTCCGATGCCTCGGGGGCACTGCCAGTGTAGAACACCTTAATCCAAGTTCAGGATTTGCACTTCCTGGACTGTTCAGGCGACCCAAAGTCAGATTATAAGAGCTGTGTTACAGTTCCCATGTAGCGCCGTGGGTTAAGGGTCCAGTGGTGTCACTGCAGTGGCCCAGGGGTGCAGGTTTGAACTGCACATAGCAGTAGTTTCCATATAACTGCGGGCACAACCAAAGAAAGGAGCTATAGCGTGGGAAGGCTCCTGTCCCTCTGGTTTGCCTTTTCCCCTGTGAATGGAGTTTTATTCTCCTAGCCCAAGTAGGCCATCGCATGTGTGACTTAGTTTCATAACTATTTCTTCCAGGTAGGGTGTGTCCTCAGGGCAAAAATAAAAGGTTCCATTTATCGGGTGGCCCTCCTGAGTTTCTTGTCTTCTCTTAGACTTTGACTTGGTAATTCTTTACTATCTCTGTCACTTCTTTGATGTTTATATGATATTTTTGTTTTTATTAATCCAGCTTTTTTAGCTGACACAAGGGAGAATTTATCCAGCTCGTTTAGTCTACCCTTATCGAGATCAGAGGTCCTTATGTAAATTTCTGAGAGCAGGGATTTTGTTTTGTTCACCTTGTTTTCCTAGAAGAGTTGTGGGATACAGCATCAAGTCAGTATTCACTGAATGGCTCAGTGAATAAGCTAGTATTTTAAAGGAAATTTAACTTCCTTATGGGGTGCAGTCCCCTTTTTGTTCTTAAAAATAAAATTTGGCAGTTCTTAAGCATTTTTCTCTTCCATATGTATTTTAGAATTAGTTTGCCAAAGTCCATATGAACCCTGAGATTTGACTTAGAATTGCACTGAATTTAGAAAGTAATTTGTGGGAGTTCCCGTCATGGCACAGTGGAAACGAATCTGACTAGGAACCGTGAGGCTGCGGGTTCGATCCCTGGCCTCGCTCAGTGGGTTAAGGATCCGGCGTTGCTGTGGCTGTGGCGTAGGCTGACAGCTACAGCTCTGATTAGACCCCTAGCGTGGGAACCTCCATATGCCATGGGTGTGGCCCTAAAAAGACAAAAGAAGGAGAAAAAAAGGAAAGTAATTTGTGGAAGTTGGAAAATATGAGTCTTTTTTAGAAACACGGTATGTTTTCCATGTATCTTTTATGTCTTGCAGGAGAGTCTTACTGTTTCTTTATAAAGAATTAGGCGTTTAAAATTTAATTTCTGTGTGCTTGTTTTGGTTGCTACTGTGAATGGAGTTTTGCCAGCTTTTCTCAGTGCACGTGGCAGATAGAAAGGGGTGCTGACTCTCTGTGCGGCAGTCTCCTTCATCTTCTCGCATTGCTGAACTCTATCATAGACGTCCAATACGTTCTTCTGTCAGTTCTCTTGACATTTCTCAGTAGCCAGTCAGTAGCATCTGCAAATTGTGAAATTTATCTCTTGCTTTCAAGTATTTATCCCAGTCTTTTTCTTGCGTTCTTACGTTGTCCAAGATCTCCGGCTCAATCTTGAACATTAGTGGTGATAGTTGGCATTTCTCTCTTGCTCCTGACTGTATTCGGGGATACTTTTATTTGATCATTAAATATAGTTTTGCTGGAAGTTTCTTATAGAAACAGTTTATTTCTTATTGGATAAGAGTTGTTATAAGTTTTTTTAGTAAAAAATATTCTTGATCTTAGCAGAATGTTTCTCCTGCCTCTGTTGAGATTGTCATGTGACTCCTTTAATCTGTTGACGTTAATAAGATCTATTAAAGGAATTTTACACATCGAACCATCCTTAAATTTCTCTTTAATCATGATGTGCTTCTTAATACTAGGAAGTTGATTTGCTTCTGTTTCATTGAAACTATTTTCATATGTATCTATTAGTGACATTGGCCTTTACTCTCTTCTGCGATGTGTGTCTGGATTTGGTATCCAAGTTGGCGTCCCCATGAGATAGATGGGTTAGGGAGTCTAAATTTGCCTATGCTCTGAAAGAGTTTTTATAACATAGACAGTGTTGGTTTCTTAAATTTGATAGTACTTATTTATAAAACCATGTGAACTGTTAACTTTTTTTTAATGATCTTTATTCTTTCCATTATAGTTGGTTTACAGTGTTCTGTCAAGTTTCTCCTGGACAGCAACGTGACCCAGTCACACACACACACACACACACACACACACACACACACACACACCCACACCCCTGTGTATTCTTTTTCTCACATTATCCTCCATCATGTTCCATCACAAGTGACTAGATACAGTTCCCTGTGCTGTACGGCAGGATCTTGAACTGTTAACTTTTGAGAGAGAGATCTTTTGACTACTTTTACTATTGCTTTTGTAATCTTGGGTTTATAAGTTTTTTCCCTCCCTTTGAGCCAATTTTAGCTATGTTTTTAGATAGAGGAGTATCCATTTCTTCTAAATTTTCTGAAAATTTTGAATAACTTGTGCAAGTTATTTGATCTCCATGTCTGTCTTCATTTACTCACATTGCTAATGTTTACTTCTAGTTTGTCTTTTTTCCTCAATTCGACTTACTGAAGGTCTTACCTTGTTACTCTTTTGGAGAACCTGCTCTTTTGGTATTCATCACCTGCTTTTCTGCTTTCCCAAACTTAAAGCTTATTTCAGTCCACTTGGTTGGTTAATAAGCAGTTGTAAGGCTACGTGTTTTTCTGTGCATACCACTTTGACCGTATCCTATGGATTTAGATATAGAGAGCTGTTATTGTTGTTTATTTATGATCTTACATTTCAACTATGAATTTCTTTGTAATTATTTTCTGCCTTTGGGGAATTTTTGGAAATTTCCATGTAATCCAAAATACAGTTCCTAGTTGACAGCGTCTCCGCATGTGTTTGAAAACAGTATCTAATCTCTGGGTTTGGAGGTACAGAATTTTTGTGTGTCTATCATAGATTTTTTTTTATTACGCTCTAACTTGTTAATTCCATTATCTCACTGAGTTCCCTCCTGCCTTTTTCCACCGAGCCAAGCACTGCTCTGGTTTCTGTCACACTAGAATCTCGTGTAAGCAGGCGCATGCCGTGAGCCCTCTCGCAGATGGCCTTGCTCGCAGGTCTGACACCCCTTCAGGTGGCGTGTGTCTCCAGCCTGTTCCTTTTTGTTTCTGGTGAGTGTTTTGTCGCATAACTGTGCCCAGTTCGTTTACTTACTCCCCTGCTGATGGAGACCTTGACTGTGGTAAGTAAAGCTGCCATGAACATTTTTTTGAATGATTCAACTTTTTTAGGGCGAGTTACAATTCCTGCATTTCATGTCTCTTGCTTTTCCTTTAGCATTTTTTATAGCCTTGTCTTTTTCCCCGTGCCCTAGGAGAATTGCTCAGCTTGATCTTCCAACACACAAATTAACTCGAAAGCTATTGTTAATTCAGCTAATCAGCCGGTCTTTTGAGTTGTTGGGAGGTTTGGTATTTTGGTGCATTTGTTTGTATACTCACTTTTTCTTTCTAAGGTCTTTAATGGTTCTTCTTAAGGCCTATTTGTCTCAAAGATGTGATTTCCTCCTGGCTTTCTGAAGGTATTAATTGTATATATTTTTAAGACTCCTTTTGCCTTATTAATTGTTTTCTCAGGAATTCGTTGTGTTGCTTGAGTTTGATGCCCTTTCATGTTGTTGGTTTCTCTCAAGTATTTGGTGATTCTTGCTTGTTTGCGTGTCTCGTGTTTCATACATCTCGTTGGCCTTTCCACAAATGTCCTGAAGTTCACCCTGTTTCTGGTGATTAAGGAGAACGAATGCAACTGATGTCAAGACCGGAAGTGTGTGGACTTGGTTTCGCCCTTGGTCTTGTAGAGCTGTAGCATGCCTCTGCCGTGGCTGAACTAAAAGCAACCCAACGCCCGGACCCCTTCCCGCCTTTTGTAACTGTATTCCCATGCATTGTTTGGGTTAAGATTTCTTCTGTCGGATTCCATTTATCCTCTGTTTTTTGGGTCCCCCCCCCAGGGGTTTCGTGTAACTTCTGATTAAATAAAATATACTTTCTTCTTTGACGCCACTGACACAGACTTCTAATTTTTTTCATTATGTCAGTTTTTAGGGGTGACAGGATCCTGCAATACGTTTGATCTAAACTTGAGAAGTTAATCCATAAATGATTGTGAGTGTATATCTTTCCTAATTGCCCTAGATACCTTGCTCAGGAATTTCTTAATCACTGGTAAACTTTTCAGTATATTGCACAGTCTGTAAGAGAGAGTTTTACATGAAAGCCTTTTTTTTTTTTTTTTTTTTTATCTTTTTGGGGCCACACCCACAGCATATGGAGGTTCCCAGGCTAGGGGTCGAATCAGAGATGAAGTCGCCAGCCTGTGCCACGGCTTGTAGCAACACTGGATCCTTTAACCCCTGAACGGGGCCAAGGACTGAACCTGCATCCTTGTGTATACTATTTGGGTTCTTAACCGACTGGGCCACAGTGGGAACTCCCTGAAACCCTTTTTTTTGATTGACGGAGCAGCTCATGCAAGTTGACCCAATATGTTACTCCCCCAAACCATTATGAAATCACGTTATAAGATATGGTACTTCTGCTTCAAAAAACTGTTCTTTTTAGCTGCCTAAAGTCTCCCCTTTTTTTGGCATGTAACTTATAAGTCAGTCCTTTTAGAACAGCAGAACTCCTGTCATGGCTCAGCAGTTACCAAACCCAACTAGGATCCATGAGGTTCCAGGTTCAATCCCTGGCCTTGCTCAGTGGAGTAAGGATCCAGCATTGTCGTGTGCTGTGGTGTAGGTCACAGATGTGGCTTGGATCCAGAGTTGCTGTGGCTGTGTCGTAGGCTGGCGGCTAAAGCTCCAGTTGGACCGCTAGTCTGGGAACCTCCCTATGCTGAGGGTGCAGCCCTAAAAAGACAAAAAAAAAAAAAAAAATGAGTAGCAGAACAGTGCTTTCTACTCACTGCAGTCACTAGACACGATATTTCATGGAAATAAGGGATGAAAGTATTTGATTTTTTTTTTTAGAAATTAAAACACAGATGATTAAAATGAGTAAAGTGTGGAGTTCCCTTGTGGCACAGGCAGGTTAAAGGTCTGACATTGTCACTGCAGCAGCTTGATGTTGTCCCTGCTGTGGTTCGGGTTTGATCCCTGGCCTGGGAATTTCCACATGTTGTGGGCACACTTCCCGCCACCTCAAATGAGCACAGGGTTTTTCCTGTGATTAACATTTTGTGTTCTTCTTATTTGTTATTTGGTATTAGAATGTACTATTTATTATTCATTGCTCTTTGCTCAAAAGTGACCAAGCTACTAATTTGAAATGTCTCTTGGTGCCATTTCAGAACTGAAACATTACTTAGCAAAGGTGAATGGTATTATGGGAACATGGCTTTTCAAAACCCCGGCCATTATTTTATACAGTGTCTTCTTCCCAGCCCTTTTTGGAGATCCATAGATCACGGATCATGGCTTCACGAGACCTCTTCTCGCCCAGAAGGCCAACAGAAAAGGACTCGAGGCCATTCGGGAAGACGGAAGACATTTATTTCTCTTACATATTAATTCTAAGCATCGGCTGTTTCCTCCTAGACGTCACCTGCTGTGGTATTTCGCCTCCTGACACAGCAGGCAGACGCCTTCCCCCTGGACTAACGCTGCTGTGGCCTTGGAGTCGACGACCAGGGCCCTGGTAGAGGACACAGCTCACAGGGCGGCAGGCGGTACCCGAGTCCGCTCCGCACATGGGGACGTCAGAGGTGCTAGACGGTCACGTCGGCACCACAGGTCCCACTTTCTGGATGGTCCACTGAACTAAAACCACAAACCAAACAGCGTATGTGCACCTGGAAGTGAGTAGAGGCAGCCAGGACTCACCGGATGTAAGATCTCCCAATAACCTTAATAAGTTTCCTATTTTATCCAACTCTCCAGCGGAAAGCAAGCTGTCCTCCTCCTCCTCCTCCTTCATAGCTACTCCAGACTTTTCCCCCTCACCTCCCTGAGAGTCCTCCTACTCTGAGGCTGTGCTCACGCCTCCTCTCCGGCGTTATCTGTCGGTCCCCCTGCGTGTCCCAGCCTCGATCACGGGGAGCTGCAGGTCCGTCTCGAGGACACTCCCGCGTCCTAGACCTGGAAGACGACAGCGCCGAGAGCGGAAGCTGCCGGGGACGGTGGGGCGGGGGAGGGTGAGCCGGGCCGGGAGACCCGGGCGGCGGGCACGGGCGCACGGAGGCCACCGTGGTGGCAGCGAAGCCGCGGGAAGGCCGGGTCACATCTGGCCGCTCTCCGCCACCGGAGGGCTTGGAGATCGCGGGCTCGCGGTGACACCTCCCTGCTCGCCTGTTGCAGTCGCTCACGCAGCGCCCAAGGCCATGCCCTGAACCCCGTGTCCCCGACGGCAGCCCTCTTGTTTGCCCTCAGTGGTAATGTCGCCGCTCTGAATTCCCGTTTTTCTTGTCCTTCCAATTTCATTCTTTCTTACGCCATCTCCTGTAATTGCTCACCCCCGCCAGGGCCTAGAATCTGTTGATTCTCCCATCTCTTTGTTTGACGCTCAGCCTCTCCATCCACCCTGTCGGCATCCCTGACCACGCGCCCACATTGCACGCAGCAGCCCTTTATCAAGACCACGCTGTTGTCACCCCCACCCCTGCCCCCCTCACCTTCTGGGCTCTCTCGGCAAAGTCCCAGACCGCGTTAAACCAACTCTCCACACTTAGGGTGTTTCCGCTCCTACCTTAAAAAGCAAGACACCTCCTTTGGGCGCCCCCCCACTTCCAGCTACCACCCCATTTCTGCTTTTCCTCTTAAAGCAAAACTCTTTGTCAGAGCCAGGTAGACTAATCTTGCTGACACTCCTGACGGTAGGTAACATTTATTGATCACTTGCTCTGTGCCAGGCACTGTTCCAGGTGTTTCACATCCATTGATCTTATTACCATAGGAAAGTGGAACATACCAGCTTTTAACAATGAGCAAAAGGCACGGAGAGCTTCCTTGCCCTCCAGCTGGCAAATCGCAGGCTGGAATTCACATCGAGGCAGTCTGGGACCAGTGCCTATGCTCTTGACTTTTAAGACCAAACCGAAGTGTGTTCTAAATCTCAGATCTTAGAGATATTAGCACACGCCAGTGTCCAGCCTCCCCCAGTACTCAGAGCACGTGATGCGAATAGGTCTGGCTGCTGGGCGGCCGTATTGTCTGTGGAGCCTGTCCTGTAACCTGAAGGTGAAGGGTAACTGCTTCTCGGCTGAGGACTCTCTCGTAATCTTTAGACTCTAGGAATGTTTTGCCTTCCTCGCTGAGTCATCACCTAAGTTCATTGGTAAGGGCTCAAGGCTGCCTCTTTCTGGTAGAAGCCCATAGTGTGCCAAAGAGCCACCAGAGTCAGGCCTGGGGAAAAAGAGTTCTAGGAAAGACGGTCCGATCCTGATTTCTTCATCTGAATTGCCCCCGCCCGCTGCAGAACTTCACACCCCGATAATTGCCTCTAACCTGTGATTCATTTGTCATCTTATGTCATCTTTGGGGAGGGAGGAATTTAGTTGCGTATTTAGTATGAATATTTGGAAAATAATTACTGATTTAGAAATTTTTAAATACTAAGTCCTCAAGACGAGTTAAGTTTTTAAGTTAAGAGCGAGGAAACGTCTGCATCACTGCAGCTGACTAATCCCATTCTTGCTGGCACACATGGCAGAGGCGTCATGCCCCTTCACACACAGTTACTGGCAGAGGGAAGGGAGTCTCACAATCAGCCTTTTCCTTTCCTGGATGAAGCAGCTGAGGACTCAACCACAGTCCCTAGTGAGGAAAACCCAACCATTTCTCGAGGGCCTACTTTTCACTGCGGAAGTTTTACTTCTTAGAAAACATAAAGCTGAATCATTTTGCCAAACTGGCCCAGACCTAATGAACCAACATCCTTGGTCCTTTGAGAATAATAGCTGAAACATTTCTCTCTTTAATTCAAAAAAAAAAAAAAAATAGATAATTTGGTAAAGATTTGACTTAGAGTTTTAAATTCGGTATACTTTGTGGTGAGTTTATCTTTTTTACTAGACATCTGTCTTAGGGCTTTATCTTAATTACTTTCAGTAAAGTTATTTTGGCCCAGGCTTTGACTGTGATGAATCAGTTTGTCTGTGTTGGATGTTGCCACTTCCTACTGCAGGAAAGGGCTTTTTTTATGTGTGTTCAATGAAAATACTAATCCTTCAGGTTGATGCCAATACTGTGCATGAGGACAAAATCATATTTATACTAAGAAATACTCCAGAGGGATTATGTATTTAGAACCTGGAGAAAAAAATGACGAGAGGTTTGAGAAGGCTGAACAGGTCAAAGAGTTTTAATTTCTGAAAATAAAGATCAGAGCATAAAACTAGCACTGGGGAGTATTCGGAAAGAGACGTGTTCAGAGCAGTTTCAGACTCAGCCAACCAGAAAGACAACAACAAGCGAAAAATACCAACTGCTTCCTTGGGGACTAGACTGAGGAAAAGGGAACAGTTCTGGGGGCGGGGGTGTTAAAACTGATGCAAGAAGGAAGAGGTCTTCTGTTTCGAGAGCGGCTCTGCTGCTCCGCACGGCCACTGATTGTCACCCAATTCTTTGGTACGGGACACTATCAGAGACACCCAAACGACAAGTGTAACTTCAGCTGACCTTTTCCTCTAGGGAGTGAATACAGTTGTCCCCGGACCATAATAAAGAAAAATAGTATGCAGAGAGAGGGCCTTCTCCCGTGGTTTTAAAAGAAGGAAATGGGTGATGTTTCCCCCCTGGGGTCAGCTGACAGTGGTGAAAAGATGACCTTGGTGAAAATGAGATGATGAAGGCCTATCTGACGTCTGCGTGGCTGTCGCGGGGGGAAGTTGGCAGCCGTGGGAAAAACGCTACACCAAGTGTGACAACTTGTCTCCTAGGCCTGGGTTGTTCCCTGCTTTAGCCAAACACAAGACCCTGAATTCCTATTGTTTTTAGTCACCAGAGTGGATTCTATGATGTTTTGTTCTTCTACCTCTAAAATTCTGTAATTATAACAACACATCCACCCTAACACTAACGGCCTGAATGTGAAAAATAGTGTATAAAGTGTCCTTTTAATTAAGTTTATGCTTAATTATACTCTGTTCGTGTAACAGTGTTCCCCCTGGAACCCCTGTACCTCGGAAGGGGTCACAGAGCCCATCTTGGCAAAGATAAAAGGCAGAGCTGGTAACACATCATATCGCCACATGGAGGCTGGCAATTAGACATGAAGCCAGACAAGACCACAAGGACAGCCATAAATAAAAGAGAGTCTTAATGTGATTTAAATACCGTGACTGAGTGGCATTCAGTGTCAGCCTGGTCACCAAGTCTGTGACACCATCCTCTATAGAGATGTATTCCAGCAAAAGACTTCTGCATCCGCCATCTGGCCCCGGACTCAGGGAGCACATCTTGCTGAATGACACGTAACCCAGTGGGATGCACCAAATTTGCTTAAACATGAGCAATCCTCTCCTCGTGACAGGGGCTGGAGATGACCCGAATTTTATATCCTGTAAACTCTGTTGTGGAAATTATTAAAACAAGTCTTCTGGGTAGGCCTGTCAACATTTACTGATTTTTTTGTTTCCTTTGTCAAAGCCACAGTTTCAAAAAGTAGTATACATTTCAGCCTAAACTGAGAAGCCAATTGGACGTGCTTTTCAAAGTCATTCTCTACGTGGTAAAAGCTCAAGCAAAAAAAGAAGCAAACTGTGACTCAGTAATCTGAGCCTCCGAATACAGGAGTTTGAGCAGAGAGTTCCAAAAGCGAGCATCTCCCTCCTCTGTCCCAGGCTCCTGGGAGCTGTGCCAAATGAGTGCTGCTCGAGAGAAATTACTCGAAGACTTTGACTTTTTTGTTTCTATCTTAAGCACTGATTTGAGGCATGTTCTGAAAGACATGCACTCCCACGCAGCCTTTTCCGTCTCTGAGGTGGCTTCGGGGGCCTCTTTTAGTCTCTGTCACTCCCGAAGTGTTTTACTTTTCAGGAGGGATAGTGTGATTTGCCAAAACAGAAAGCATTTTTCCTTTAAGTACCTCTTTGGCATTCCTCAGACTGCCAACGATTTTATTGGCTTTGGAGAGGGAAGGAGACTATACATAGTAGCCTCTTCGATTATTTAAGAAGCACCCCACGTCTACAGATCCCTAGTTAATTTGCAAGACTTTTTGAGGGCCTTTGTTGCCCTTTCTAATAAAGATAAATGCTAAAGCAAGAGCATTACAAGGAAATTGGAACTAAAACTATTAAAGTAACTAAAACTAAAAACCATTTTTCTTTGCAAAGTTATATAAAATGATAACCCTTTGTTGGAATAATAGGAGAAAACCTTATTAAGCACTGAGCTGTAATGAATAGGAGTAAAAGGAAATAGAGCATTCTTGAGACAGCGAATTCAAAGAGGAAGGAAAAGTCTCATAAATGAGACGCAAAAAGTTCAAAGTGACGTAAGACACAGGAAATAGTACCGTTCGTGCGAAGTTAGTGGGAACTGTTAATTAGGACTACGGGGGAAATTGAGCACGTGACTAAAAGGATAAGAAATTGAATCCTGGGGAAAGCCTGCTTTAGCTGGACTTCTTAAACTTCGTGTTTCAAGAGGTGACCCGAAGTACCAAGTAGCTGCTGTCGGGAAGGGTGGTCAGATGACCAAAACCTGGAGAAGAGCCTCGTGGGGCCGGCATCGCAGATGTCTAGTCACTTGGATTTTCTAGCCTGGAAAACGGATGAAACGAGTCTACGAAAACAAAAACCTTCAAAGAGCAGTAGGCTTGGGTAATAGTAGTTCTAACATTTTTTTAAAAAATAAAGTCTATTCAGACAGCCTTGTACTAGGCCCTGAGCTTCTGCCCTGAATGTGGAGCACAGCTGAACATGAAGGGCCAGGACATGGAAGATGCTGACCAACCGTTCCCTTTCTCCCCCGAGTCCCAGAGAATACGGAACGGGCGCCAGCTTCATCGCAAAGGATTTGGGCAAAGAATGAGCAAGAGTATTGTCAATTGAGGTGAGTTGCTGATGGACTCTTCTTCTGTGGAAGACTTTGAAAAAATTACTGCTCTCACCCAGAGCCTTTACTGTCCGTCTGTAGACGTAGGAGATGGGATGCCTTACGCAAGAATTAGAACATCCCTGAGCTGGGGGATAATGAGCAAAACACTGGCTAACCTAAGACAGAAGAACGGAGGTGCATAACCACAAAAATGAGAGCAAGATAGGTACCCATCAAACATAATGACAGCATTTAACTGCTTAAACTCTGTAAATGTTCTAACTGCTGTTAGTGTTTTTAGCTTTGTCAGTTAACACAATTTGAATTGAGTCAGATTCTCATTGGCATCTATGATCTGTACCCAGTTTCTGGAACAGTCTTCTCCTGGAGAACATTTTCAAACCAACATTTGGCATCATTGGAATGTTTTAAACCCAACTGTCAATGTTTTTCATAGTACGGCCATTGACTTCTGGAAGATTCCAGCTGTCTTAGAGACTCTGAGACTCCCAGGGCATTAGACCAACGCCAGGTGGATTGGATCCTGTAGACCTAGAACCCTGAGAACCAGGATGTATGACTGAGAAGGAACTGTTTCTGCCGGTATAGACACAGGCAGGTATCTGTGCAATTTGAGGTTAGAATTGTTAGACTTCATTGAACCAACTCATTGAAAACAATACACCGGCTTGTACCTGTGGAGTCACAGATTCAGTGTAAGGAGGAATAACCTGTTCAAGAAGGTTTTTTCGGTTTGTTGTTTGTTTGTTTTTTTGTTGTTTGTTTGTTTTTTGTCTTTTTGTCGTTTCTTGGGAACCCGCGGCATATGGAGGTTCCCAGGCTAGGGGTCGAATCAGAGCTGTAGCCACCGGCCTACACCAGAGCCACAGCAACACGGGATCTGAGCCACGTCTGCGACCTACACCACAGCTCACAGCAACGCTGAATCCTTAACCCACTGAGCAAGGCCAGGGATCGAACCTGCAACCTCATGGTTCCTAGTTGGAGTTGTTTCCACTGTGCCACGATGGGAGCTCCTTGTTCAAGAAGTTTTAGTCTCCTGCAGATGGTGTGTGTAAATGTTTCATATCTGGCTTTCCATGCAGGGCGTGTGTGTGTGTGTGTGTGTGTGTGTGTGTGTGTGTGTGTGTGTGTGTTGCCAGAGGCACGGGTACTTAATTTGTAGCCTTTGCCCATTTCCATGATCTTCATGCCCACAGAGTGACCAGTTGCCAGCCACCAAGTTGGGCGGAGATGCACCCAGTCACCTGTCGTTGTTCCATCACACCCGTGCCGAAGTTCAGAAGCATCAGTCTGTGTCATTTAATGACAGTCACCACTGTCATTACAAGTGGAACTTCTCCCTCCCACCATGTGACAACTGCTTTAGAAGCAGACCTAACACGTGGCTTCTCCTCCATCTGCGAGCTCTGACTTTTAAATCCTAAAGACTTTGTTATTTAAAAGAAGAGTCGCCCACGATACCACTCTCTGTAGTAAAGATCACCCAGTCCCTTGTATGTCCTGGTTGCTCTCAGCAGAAAATGAAATGGTTACGGGTCAACAGAACTCACTTGTAGGAGTGGAAGCACAACCTTCAGCGTAGAAAGTTGTTTGGAGGCGTGTTTTGTCTTGGACTTTAGTATTGGAGCTGTTCCAAAAACTGAAAACACGCCAAGAAACACTCCTTACCGTTAGATAAAAGCCTGGTGGAAACGAAGGTCTCATGGCAGTTCCAGAATGTCTCCACTTGCCTATTTGTGGCGATAGTAGAACTCTAGTATATTCACAAGTCAGCTCCCGGCCCACCTCCTGTCTGTAGCCCAGACCTGTGCGTGCCTTTTGAACCCCTGGGTATACACGTTTCTCCTGTCTTCAGTCTCTGGGGAGAAGGTTGTTTGTAAAGCAAAAGGGCATTCCGTTCTCGATGCCAAAATGCCCAAGTGGCTTGGTTCCTGCACATAGAACCAATGCCATGGGCGAGGCTTGGAAAAACCAGTTCCTTTCGCATTAACTGAGGACCGCCTGCTTTGTCCCTCCCCTGAACCTCAGGGAAGAAAGCAGACGGATCCCTCGTCATTCCAGTCATGACACGGCTCATTTTTGTTCTGAGTCACGGGTAACGTTCACAGGAACAGTGTCACTCCTGGTGGATGCGCTGCCCTCTGCACGGTACCAAATAACACTGGCAATGGAAGCGTCGTCGTCCGCTCTCAGCGCCTCTGCCAGTGAGTCGTGTGTGTTTACTCAGTAAGTAGGTGATGGGCTTTCTGCGATGAGGCATCATGGATGGAGTCTGTCCACATGAATTAAGATGAAGCCAGTATCATCTGACTGTAGCTGGTTAGGGGTTGGAGATGCTCACACATGTTTAAACTGTAAGAAATTTTTAGTTTCATTTTATCACTGGAAGAGAACTTAAGTTCAAATAAGCCATCACCATGGTGCTAGTAAAATTTTTTCTTGTTAAGTTTGGTTGGCTGGTTGGTTGGTTTTCCTTTTTGGCTAGTTTTATTGGTTGGTTGGTTGGTTGGTTGGTTCTTGGCCGCACTCGCAGCCATGTAGAAGTTCCCTGGCCAGTGATCGAACCCACACCACGGTTGCAGCCTGTGCCACAGCTGCAGCAATGCCAGATCCTTAACCCGCTGTGCCACCCGGGAACTTGTCTTGGCTGGTTGGTTTAATGTATATAATAATCCCAGTTGATGAACACATCTCTAAGTAAATGAGTTTTATATACCACATGCCTGAGGTCATTCTCAAGACTTATTTCTTCCCCGAGTTTTTCCCTGACAGTAGCAGTTAGTGACAGTGTGACCCAGTCATCTTAATTGCTATAAGTTTGCACAGCTCTTCTGCATCGCTCTTGGCTAATGAATTAGATTCTTACGTGGCTGACATAGCGTGTCCATGACAAGGTGACAGTGTAGAGAAGGACAGGAAGGAGAGGGAAGAATGAAGAGGGACGTAAACTTTTGTCAGCACGCTAAGACACACGAACGTAACATCCCAGCCTTTGTCCCAGGAAAATGGGCCCAGTGATGAGAACATACAGAGCACCTCTGGGTCATTTGCCCTAATATTATGATTTGTAATCCTCGACTATTAAAAAAAATCGATGGCAGAAAGTGAGGTGTGAGTGACGTTCTGAAGCGTCACAGCAAAGAGGCTTTTTGTCAATCTTACAGTCAGACCTCCAGCCCAGTCCACTGGGCGGTTCTAGAAAACAGCTAAGTTACCTTTGACACCTAGAGTTGTAAGCTCCACATATGGATGAAAATGTGTTGAAGAAATCTTGTTGCTTCACTCTTGGGGCTCCCTGACTCCCATCACGGTGTTACCCACAAACTTTGCATTTGAAACACAGTGAAGCAGTGGCTCTCCTTGGTGGCAAGGGATACGTTGACAGCTTAGCTGTTCCTCTGGGAGACCTGTCCCCTGCAGGTCCCTAGAGGATATGTTGTTAGCAAGTGAAAAGCTCTTCAAAGAATCACATATCCACAGAAATCTGCCCCATGGAATAGTGTCACAGCCCAGAACACCCTCACTGGAGTTTTTGGAAGACAGACCCCCCCAAATTCCAGAAGGCGTGGTCAGGGCTGGGCTTCTGCAGGGTGTGCCGGTGTAGGCTCATGATTTCCAAAGGCCGGGCGAGCCAAAGCCAAGACCCAGGCTCTGTTTCTCTCTCGTGGGTTATGAATGGAAGCCAGAGCAAGAGGCGTGGTTCGTGTGGAGAACCACCAGGTGGCAGTGTGGAGAACGAGAGAGCGTTTCTGTCTCCTGGGAGAGGGATGCTGGTTTAAACTGTTCTCGTCTGTAAAGGACTTTCTTTAACCTGTAAGCTCAGTGATCAGGAAGGAAAAGGCAAAACACCTGCTTACTTCCAATGGCGGATCTAGCCTTTTCAAGCTTGTAGTACTGTGATTTGGTAATGTTTCTGAAGCTACCTGAAACCCATTTATTTATAAACTGTATTTTCAGGAGAGATTGAAATAATTGTTGAATTATACGGCATGAGAAGGAGAAAGAGGCAGGGAGATCTTAGTAAAAATTAAATATTAAGTTGGAACGGGACCAGGGAGAGCATCAGAAGATAAGAAAGGTACAGTGGATGTTTTAACCAAATGCTAGCCTAACCCATTCATCAAAGGAAAGAACATGAGTTCTTTTTTCTTATTTTTTCTTTTTTTCTGCTATTTTAGGGCCACACCCGCAGCATATGGAGGTTCCCAGGCTAGGGGTTGAATTGGAGCTGTAGCCGCTGGCCTATGCCACAGCCATAGCAACCTACGTGTCTGCAGCCTACACCACAGCTCAGGGCAACTCCAAATCCTTAACCCACTGAGCGAGGCCAGGGATCAGTCCTGCATCCTCATGGATCCTGGTCAGGTTGGTTAACCACTGAGCCATGACGGGAACTCCAAGAACATTATGTCTTAATCACAGTGTAACCAGATGGAGCCATATGAAATTGCTGATATTCAGCATCGTTGACCTAGAAATGATCATGGCATGTGGTTCAGCTTAAATAAAACTAGAAACTATTGGAAACGGTAAATTTGTAAAATATGTAAAAGCATACTAAATTATTCCATGATCTAATCAGGATGGTAGATAAACAATAATCCAAAATAAAGTTCTTTAAAAACCCACTGTAGTCCCCTAACCTCTAACATCAGATACTTTTAATTGAAAATATTTTCTATGTGCCTAGGATGATTTGAGAAAACTGCAAGTGCAAGGATTTTTTTTTTTTTTTTTGAGAGAAAATGAAAATAAGTCTAGGTAGGCAGGCATTTTCCATTAGCCCCAAAGAAATAGGACACCAAGCAGTGTTTTCACTTTTAAGAACCTGGAGGAGGCTGGCTGTAGAAAAGCTCGAGTGGTCACGTGCAGGTGAGTATTAGTCTTTCTGCACGGGTGGTACAAGACCTCCTCCCGGCCATGATGTGACCTTGACCTGAGGGGCCATTCTCAGGTCCTCCGCCACGTGACAGCAAGGGAGTCCACGTGTGTCTACAGAAAAAAAACAGTATTGGGCTTGGCTGCGCCAGCCTTGCCCTGACCCGCCTCTGGGCACGGGTGTGGGTGTGGGTTCTGTCTGAGCAGGGCCATTAGCATGTTTCTCCTGCCATGTCTCATCCCTGGTTTCTGGGTCATTTGAGACCAGCTTTCTGTGTTTGTTAACAGATCTTAAAGGCCATAGAAAATAATGAAGAGTACTTTTTGGTTGTAAACGCAGAAGGAAAGTAGACTTATTAGTATTTGAAAGGAATATCAAATTAAAATATACTATTTTCTGTATTTATTAAATTGAGAATAATCTCATGATAAATGAAGAGGCAAAATAGTACTTTGATAACATTTTTACGGGGTTAAAAGCAAAAAAAAAAACAAACAAATTTTTCCAAAATCATGAGAAAGTACTATGAAAACACACCAGTTCCTTAGAAGAGTTTCATTTAAAATATGTATTTATAAGATCCATAACACGCTATGGTGCCCTTTCATACAATACTATCTTCACGGTGCTCTTCTGACGCAGAATCGTTCTCCTAATTCTACAGAGTCAGAAATGGAGGCATATTCCTAAAGGTTTAGTAACTTCACTGTCATAATTAGTATGTCAGATAAGCAGGTTTCAACAAAGTTTAGTGCATGATGACAGGAAGCAGTCTGTGCTTTGGCATCATACCCACCAGGTTTCATCCCTGGTACTGTTTCATTTCTTTCTTTGTTTGTTTGGTTTTGGGTTTTTGCGTTTTTTTTAGTTTTATGGCCATACCTATGGCATATGGAAGTTCCCAGGCCAGAGGGTTGAATCTGAGCCACAGCTGGGACCTATACCACTGCTCCAGGTCAGGAATTGAACCCACACCTCTGCAGCGACCTGAGCTGCTGCAGTTGGATTCTTATCCCACTGCACCACAGTGGGAACTCCCTAGTACTGTTTCTGTTACCTCATTTCTTAACCTTATTTTCAAGTTAACTCCTTCAGTTTCATTATCTGTAAAATGGCAATAATAACCCATCCTTTAGAAAGGCATTGTGAAGATTAAAGATAATAACTAGAAAAGTGCATAGACTATTTCAGGTACTCAAAAAATGGTAACTGCTTTCTTGGCATCCCACTAATATGATCATAAAATTCTGCAAACTCTTCCTCTTTAGTAGAGCTTCAAAATTAATAAAAGGAATGACGGAAACATAATTTAATAGCATAAAGCTTGTTAATAATAACAGAATTAAACTACTTTATTTTTTTTGCCTTTTTTTTTAGGGCCGCACCTGTGGCATATGAAGATTCCCAGGCTAGGGGTCGAAGCAGAGCTACAGCTGCTGGCCTACACCACAGTCATAGCAATGCAGGATCCAAGCCACATCTGTGAGCTACACCACAGCTCACGGCAACACCAGATCCTTAACCCACAGATCAAGGCCAGGGATTGAACCCACAACCTCATGGTTGCTAGTCGGATTCATTTCTGCTGCACCACAGCAGGAACTTCTAAACTGCTTTAAAAAAACACAGTGTTTTGGACCCAGTATAACAGCCATCAGCCACACATGATAATTTAAATTTAACCTAAAATCAAAAGTTAAAAGTTGGTTCTTCAAGAATCCTGCTGTGGTGCAACGGGATCAGCAGCATCTTTGGAGCATTGGGATGCAGTTCCAGCCCTCATTCCGGCACAGTGGGTTAAGGATCTGGCATTACCACAGTTACGGCTTCGGTCGACGCTGGCTCAGATCTGTTCCCTGGCTCCAGGAACTCCATATGCTGTAGGGCAGCCAAAAAGGAAAAAAAAAAAAAGTTCTTCATCACACTAAGTAACCCAAATCTAGAATGTAAACCCTTCATTTCCAGGTGAAGAAGTCAGGCCTCCTAATATGTTCAGTTCAATATTCCTGTCTACTCCTCCCCCCAATCACCACCAGGTTATTTTCAGTACTTGCAACAGTGTCTTCTTTAATGGCAGAAGCCACTACATACAAATTACCTCTTATTCACTTGTCTGGCAGTTAATGCTAACTGTAAGCTGGGATCACTGCTAAGACTACTGGCCAAATACTTGCACAAAGCCTCTCCATATAAGCCTCGAATTCCTTATGGTGTGGCTAGATTGCAAGAGCAGGTGTCATCAAAGAGAGGCCCAAGTAGAAATTGTGCTGTCTTTTCTAACCTAGCCTCAGAAGTTGAAGTCGTACATCAGCACTCTCTCGTCTTCTGTTCATTAGAAGTGAGTCACTAAAGACCCATATTCAAGGGAAGAGGAAAAGTGTCAAAGGATTTGGAAATACGTTTAAGCCACCACAATATGTCACAAATTACTCACATTCCTACCACTTACAAAACACCTTCATCATTCCCCAGACCTTCCCAAAACTCTCATCTGACTGCAACATCAGGATCAGGTTCAGGGTCAGGATTTCATCATCTAAGCCAGATCCAGAGGCAGATGAGATTCCTTGGATGTGGTTCCTTTAATACATCTCCTTGAGGACAGTTCTTAATCTGAAGACCTGTGGACTGAAAAGGAAAGTGAACTTCTACTGCTTCCATCAACATATAATGATGGGGCAGGATAACTGCTATGGACCCTCCTGTTTAAAAAGAAAGTGAAAATGGAAGGCACACAAAAGTTACTGCTCCATGGCCATTTTGAAATACAGCAGGGCACATGTTGCTGTTTCCTTGATTAGAGCTTAGTCCTACTACCTAGGAACGATTCTCCAGTTGTTGGCTTTTCAGGCTTTGTTTTGTTTTGCATTTTCTTGAATATAAGAGTAATCCTTCCTTGCACATAAGAAATGGTTGGTGATGCAGCTGTGTAGATTCCTTGGCCTGCTTCCTGCTCTTATTAAGGGATCCAAACATTTTCTTTCACATTGTAATGTCTCTGTATCTTTCAATTCAAGTCAACAGTGTTTCGGTTAGTACAATTTTCTTAAAAGTTTTGTGGGTTTCCTATGAATCGATTGAGAGTCAATCCATTATACGAAAGCAGCATTCACAAATCTTATCATGATAAACCATTCTCTATCTTGGGCTTCTTTTAAGTCTCCTATGGAACAATGACTGTGAGATCCTTAAAAGACCTCTTGTTGGATGGAGAGAGTCTGAGGCACAGCCTCACTATCTTTTGAAGGACTTTTGTCTGTTTGAAACATCATCTTAACCTTTTCTATGATTTTACCCAAAGTTGTATAATTGTATTCTAGGCTGTATGTTTACATGATATTTTCCTGATGGTACCCTGGATTTGAACTCTGCCTAGAAGCCATTTCTTAATTTTAGCAGTATTCGCCACCTGGAAAAAATCTGGAAATGGGAAAGACTTATTTTCCAAACAACAAGCCCTTGTTGTTTTATAGTTAAAATCATTCTTTAGCTTTTTCCTTTCTTCTTGCATTTTACTAGGAGCAGCCAAAGGAACCCAAGCAGCAACAAGCACAGTTTTCCTTGAAGCCTTTTCAGCTAGGACATCCAGTTCATTATGTATATTTCCTGGTTTTTATGTTTCTGAGAGTCAACTTTCACCACTATTTAACAGGTGTACCTTTTTCTTTAGTTTCCAGTAAGATCTTTTCACACTCCTTCAAATCCAAGAGGATTTCCACTAGGAGCATCTTTGAAGTCATTTTGTCTTAACCGCTTCCCCTTCTAGCTTACACTCAAAGCCACTACCTATAATTTAGATTTTTGGTTGCAGCAACACACCTCTTTTAGGTACCTGAATGTATTCCACATATCTCTGCTTATGTAGCAAACCACTGCAAAACTTAATGGTTTAAAACAAGAACATCGATTATATAACTTAATGGCAAAAACAAACAACCTGGTTAAAGATGGGCAAAGAACCTGAATATATGTTTTGCTAAAGAATACGTGCAAATGGCCAAAATGTACATGAAAAAGTGCTCAACATCCTTAATTGTCAGGAAAACGCAAGTAAAAACTACAATTAAATATCGCTTCCCATCTGCTAGGATGGCTGTTGCCAAGAAGACAACAAGTAACAAGTGGTAAGGATGTAAAGAAAAGAGAACACCTGTACACTGTGGGTGAGAACATACATTGGTACAGCCATTATGGAAAACAGTATAAAGGTTCCTTTAAACAATAAAAATAAAAAAACTACCATATGATTCAGCAGTCCTTCTTCAGGGCAGTATATCAAAAGGAGACCGAATCAGTATCATAAAGAGGTCTCTGCACTCCTGTGTCCGTCCCAGCATTATTCACAATAACCAAGATATGGAACAATATAAATGTTCACTGATGGATTCATGGATAAAGAAATTGTGATAAGAGGTGTTGTGATAGAGAAATGTTGCCATTTTCAACAAGATGGATAAAATGAGAATATTCTACTAAGCGAAATAAGTCAGATACAGAAAAAAATACCACATGATCATACCTACATGTGGAACCTAGAAAAGTTTAATTCATGGAAGCAGAGCATAGAATAATGGTAGGGGTGGGGGATATGGGGGGTGTTGGTCAAAGAGTACAAAGTGGCAGTGATGCAGGATGAGCAGGAATGGGGAGCTAATGTACCATGTGATGACTAGTTACTACTGTATTGGATACTGTAAATTTGCTACGATGATAGATTTCAGGTGCTCTGACCCACTCAACCCCACAAAAGTAACTGTATTGAGATGGATATGTTAGTGCACTTGACTGTAGGAATCATTTCCCTGTGTGTGTATTTCAGAACACCAAGTTGTACACTTTAAACGTCTGTCATTTTTATTAAATAAATAAATAATGAAACAAAGATAGTGTTCTTAGCCTTGAAATTTCAGTTTGAGCAGGGCTCAGCTGGGGGACACCGATCCCTGCTCCAGTTAGTGTCCGCTGGGGCTCCTCAATGGTGACTCTGCTGAAGGCTCAGCTCACTCACAAGGGGACTGATGGTTCGTACTGGCTGTCAGCTTGAACGTCAGCTAGACTGTCGCCTTTAACACCGTCATGTAGCCTCTGTATATATTCTGGGAGTTCTTCCAAAATGGTAGCTGTCACTGTATATCGCTCATTCCAGGAAAATGTGTTTCAAGATAAGAGCCTGTTAGAAACTGCATCATCTTATCTCCCCCCTCCTCAGATCAGCAGTAGCCTTGAAAATAACAGCCCGTGTTCCAGGTACCTCAGGGAGCAGAACAGACTCCATTCGCAAAGAATTGTAATTATTTCAACTGGTCTGGTGGCTTTGTGGAAGAAGAAATAAAAGCTTCTATCTGTATAACTTGACTCAGACCTTGTCCAGTGCTACATCTGCTACATAGGTGGTGTTTGTTGAAGTATCTACACTGCTGCATACAGTGGTGATAACAGTTGGGGCAAACAATATATTAATGAAAAAGTTTGGGAGACAGGCTTAGGGAATGCCATATCCATAAAGGTTTTTGAAAGCGCTTGACGTATTTCCAGAAATCTGGAAGGCCACACATGCGTAGGGCGGTGTGCATGCTCAGGAAGAACCAAGAAGACCATAGGCTGTTTCTTCTGGCTGACCTGGAAATGATACAAGCAGAAAGTAAAGGCTAAGGCAGACTGTAAACTGCCTGATTGAGTGCTGGACACACACACACAACCCCTCAGCAAAGACAGATATTTAGTGGTTCCAGGCATTTAAGGAAATCCAAGCGCAATTATTAGCCGACCACCAAGCCACCCAAGCAGAAACTGCATTGGCTTTACACAGCAAATAATATAGCTTTAGACTTGATGAAGTATTCTTCATTCCAGAGAAAAGAGCATTGTGCAGTAGCCTCAAGGACCACTAGAACCTGTCCTGGGACCACCTGACACCAGCTTTGATGATTTTGAAATTTTCCAAAAAATGAAGAAGAATGTAAGCTTGCATCTACCCCGATCCTTATCTGCAGCCCAATTTTTCACTCGTAAACTATCAGCCTTCTTCCTATTCCCTCTCAAGCGAGGGCAGAGTCTTAAGGGCATCAGCCTACTCTGGCCTCTTTTGCCTGACCAAGTAATAAAACCTACTCTTTTCTACTCCCCTCCTCCAAAAAATTGAATACAGCTTTACAGGGTTAGTTTTGAAAACACTAAGCAAATAACAGCAGACCCTAAGGAAAGAACCAGAATCAGATTTCCAGACTTGCTACATTATAATATTCAATATATCCAGTTCTCAAAAAACAAATTACATACAATTAAAAGGTATGGCTCCTGCTCACGGAAAAAAGGAAATCAATAAATGGGCCCAGAAAAAGCACAGCTATTGGACTTTCTAGACAAAAACTTCAAGTCAGTACTTTTAAATATGTTCAAAGGAAACTACATTTAAAGAACTAAAGAAAAGTATGAGAATGGTGTCTAACAAAGACAAGTTATAAAAAGTAAATGGAAATTCTGAAGTTGAAAAGTGCAATAACTGAAATGAAAATTTTACTTGAATGGCTCAACAACAGATTCTAGCTAGAAGAATGAATCAGATTCAATAGAAATCCATAATAGGAAATGTGGGAAATTTACAAATATGTTGAAATTAACATATTTCTGAAGAACCAGTGGGTCAAAGGCAAAATCACAAGAGAAATTATAAAATAGTTTTTAAAAATACAGAAATGAAAACACAAAATGCAGAAATTATGGGATGCAGCAAAAGTACTAAGAGTTAAGTGTATAGCTATACATGCCTACATTAAAAAAAAGAAAGATCTCAAATCAATAACCTAACTTTCTATCTTGAGAATAGAAGAAGAGAAAACTAAAGCCAAAGCAGGCATAAAGAAGGAAATAATGAAGATTAGAGGAAGAATTAATGCAATAGATAATAGACATATAATAGAGAAAATCAACATAACTAAAAGTTGGTTCTTAAAACCAATGAAAGTGACAAAACTCTAGATGAATCAGGAAAAAGATTCACATTACTAAAAATAAGAAACAAGAAGACAGTACTATTACCATACAGAAGTTAAGATTTTATGGGAATACTATGGACAATTACATGCTAACAAATTAGATAACTAGATGAAATGGGTAAATTCCTGGAAACCCAAACAGCCAAAACTGATTCTGGAAGAAATAGAAATCCTGAATAGACTTGTAACAAGTGAAGAAATTTAAGTTTCTAATGAGAAAACTTACAACGAAGAAAAGCCCAGGACTAGATGGCTTCCCTGGCTAATTTTTCCACATGTCTAAAGAATTAGCATCAATCTTCAGACTCTCCCAAAAATTAGAAAAGGAGGGAATATTTCATAACTCATTCTATGAAGCCAGTATTACCCTGATAGGCCAGACAGAGATATCATAGAAAGGAAAACTACAGGTCTCTTATAAATATAGTTCAGAAAGCCTCAACAAAATGCTTTCTAATTTAGCAGCATATAACAGGATTATACATCACAACCAAGTGGCATTTATCCTAGGGATGGAAAGTTGATTCAAAATATGAAAATCTATGTATTGCACCGTACTGATAGAATAAAGGGGTGGGACACATCATCATCTCAATGCATGCAGAAAGAGCATTTGGGAAATTCCAACATCCTTCCATACAATATACATAGATGTAAACTGTGTCATCAAGAGCTTATAGTGTGGAGAGGAGGAACAGGTAAAAGTGTAGGGTTTTCATATACAAGTAAGGTTATCAGATTAAAATACACTGTTATAAATATATCTTACGTAAACCCCATGGTCACCACAAAGAAAATATAGAAGTTACACAAAAGAAAACAGAACCAAAGCCTATCAATACAAGAAAATGAAATACAAAGGAAGACAGCAGGAGAGAAAAAGGATGAAAGAATTACAAGACAAAACAAAATGGCAAAAGTAAGTCCTTTCCTACCAATAATTACTTTAAATATAAATAGGTTAAACTCCCCAATCACAAGAGTGGCCAATGAATTTTTTTTTTAAAGCAGCTTAAATCCTACCATATGCTGTTTACAAGAAAGTTACATTAGATTCAAGGGCACAGCAAGCTGAAAGTGGAGAGATGGAAAAAAAGATACTCCATACAAATGGTAACCAAAAGAAAACATAAGTGACTGTACTTATATCAGACAAAATAGACTAAGTCAAAATCAGTCTCCAGAGACAACAAATTTCATTATATAATGATAAAAGGGTCAATTCAAACAATAAAGAGGGAGTTCCTGTCATGGCTCAGTGATTAATGAATCCAACTAGGAACCATGAAGTTGCAGGTTCGATCCCTGGCCTTGCTCAGTGGGTTGTGGATCTGGTGTTGCCGTGAGGTGGTATAGGTCGCAGACATGGCCCAGATCCCACGTTGCTGTGTCATAGGCTGGCGGCTGTAGCTCTGATTCGACCCCTAGCCTGGGAGTCTCCATATGCTGTGGGTGTGGCCCTAGAAGGAGACCAAAAAAAAAAAAAAAAAAAAACACACAGAGAAGAAAAAGTAGTTGTAAATATGTGCACTCAACATCTAAGCAACCAAATATACAAAGATAATATTGACAGATCTGAAAGGATACATTGACAGCAATACAATTTTTATAGGAGACTTCAAAACCCCACTTTCAATAATGGATATAACTTTCAGGCAGAAAATCAATGAAGAAACAGAAGAATTAAACAATAATGTGGACCAAATGGACCTAACAATATGTACATAAGTTTTCACCCAGTGGAAGAAGAATACCTTCTTCTCAAGTACACACGAAACATTCTTCTAGATAGATCAAAAGAAAAGGTCACAAGAAAGTTTTAACAACTGTAATACCAAAATTATGCCAAGTATTATTTCCAACCACAATGAATTAAAACTAGAAATTAATAATAGTAAGAACTTGGGGAAATTCAGAAATACACAGAAACTAAATAACACACTCTGGTACAACCTGTCGTCAAGTGCAATCAAAAGGGAATTTAAAAAGTATTCAAGATAAACAAAAATGAAAACAGCATATAAAAACTTGTGGAGTGCAGCAAAAGCAGTACTAAGGGGGACATTTATAGTAATAAACACATTAAAAAAGAAGAAACAATCCAGTTTATGCCTCAAGGAACTTGAAAAAGAAGGCTAAACTAAGCCCAAAGCTAGCAAAAGAAAGGAAGAAAATAATAAGTACTGTAGCAGAAATAAATCAGAATAGAAGAAAGGATAGAACTCACAAACACTTAGCTAGACTAAGAGAAATGAAGACTCGAAATCCGAAATGAAAGAGACATTATAGTAGGAGTTTCAAAAATGCAAGAGACTGGACTTTCCTTCATGGCTCAGCAGTTAATGAACCTGACTAGGATCCATGAGGTTGCGGGTTTGATCCCTGGTCTCTCGGTGGGTTAAGGACCTGCTGTTGCCATGAGCTCTGGTGTAGGTTGCAGACACAGTTCAGATCCCATATGGCTGTGGCCGTGGCTGTAGCTGGCAGCTCTAGCTCCTATTCGACCCCTAGCCTGGGAACTTCTATGTGCCGTGGGTGCAGCCCTAAAAAGCAAAAAAACAAAAACAAAAACCCAGACTATTATGAACCATTATGTGCCAATAAATTGGGTAACTAGAAGTAAATAAATTCCTAGAAACATAAACTTATCAAGACTGAATCAAGAAAAAACAGAAAAACTGAACAGACTAATAACAAATACGAAGATTGAATCAGTAATTAAAGAAAACCCCAAGAGCAGATGGCCTCATAGGTGAAGTCCACCAAGGAATGAACACCAATCCCTCTTAAACTCTTCAAAGAAACAGAAGAGGAAACACTTCCAAACTCATTTTATGAAGTTAGCATCACCATAATACCAAACCAGACAAAAACACCCATGAGAAAAGAAAATTATAGGCCAATATCCCTGATGACTATAGATGCAAAAGTCCATAACAAATTCTAGAAAACTGAATTCAACATCATATTGAAAGGATTATACACCATGATCAAGTAGGATTTACTTGTGGAACATAGGATGTTTTCACTTACAAAAATGAATGTGATAAAATACATTAACAGAATCGTCATTTCAATAGATGCAGAAGAAACAAGAACAGAACCAGAGGTATTACCCTCCTTGGTTTCAAAATATATTTCAAAACTACACTGATCAAAACAGTATGGTACTGTTAAAAATAAAGGTATAGCCCAAAGAGAATAGATAGCCCAGTAATAAATGTACACATTAATGGTCAATTGATCTTCAACAAAGGTGCCAAGTATACACAGTGGGGAAATGATAATCTCTTCAATAAATGGTATTGAGAAACCTGAATATCCACATACAGAAGAATGGAATCAGACATCTCACACCATATGCAGAAATCAATTCAAACTGGATAAAATTTAAATGTGAGGTCTGAAGCAAAAACTATTAGGAAAAACAGGCAAAAATGCTTCTTCACATTGATTTTGGTCACAAAATACCAAAAGCACTGGCAGCAAAACCAAAAATAAACAAGTGAGATTGCATCAAACTGAAAAGCTTCTGCAGAGCAAAGGAAACAATCAACAGGTGACAAAGCAACCTTTGGAATAGGAGAAAACATTTGTAAACCGTATATTTGACAAGTGTTCAATATTCAAAATATATAGGGAAGTCATACATCTCAGTAGCAAATAAGCAACAGTAATTTTTGTAATGGCCAAAAGACCCAAATAGACATTTCTCAAAAGAAGACATACAGACATACAAATGGCCCAAAGCTACACAAAAAGATGCTCATCGTTAATTACCAGGAAATGCAAATCAAAACTACAGTGAGATATTACCTCACACCTGTTAGAACGGCCATCTTCATACAAATGAATGAATTTGGACCATGGCTGAACACAATATACAAAACTTAATTCAAAAAAAATGCTTCCTTCTGAGAGTTTCTAAAGTCTTAAAACATTTAGATTCCTGGTTCATTTTGAGTTAGGCTCCACTTAGCATCTGTGTGGGGCTAAAAGTCCTACTAACTCAATTTTCTAGCCTGTAAACACAAAGATGCCTCTGATGAACTCATCTGAGCCTCAGAATTCTTCACAGCCTTGGAAAGCTTCGAGGTAAGAACAGGTGCTTAATTGTGAAGTGAGAGTCTCCCTGGAAGTTGGCAGTGCTATTAGCAGTGTGGCGCCCTGGTGGAGACCAAGGTTTCCCATGCTGCATAGACTGAGAATTGGGTTATGAATTCCCAACAGGAAGGGCATAAATTGACCAGGATGGCTTTTTGAAGACAAAGGTGTGCCCAACATATTCATCACGAAAAAGGGTTGTGTGCAATAGCCTCCCTCCTGGTTTCTGTCCCTCCTCCTCCCTGCCCCCACCCCAAAGCTCTGCGTGATAGCGATGCTTTAGCAAAACAAAACAAACCTTTGTGGACTCCGTTGACCTCAAAAAACCCGCATATCAGAAATATTAGAGAAACCTTTTGCCTTTTATGGTGCAAATTGAGAAACCGAAGACTAGACTTCCCGTGGAGACTGAGAATAAGGTTAGACCTGAGGACAATGGAGGGAAAAGGCTGTGTTTGTTACAGCATATTGGATATGAATGATTTCTGAAGTTTTCTCAGATTTTTTTCCCTCTGAAGTGTATAATGTAATGGACTGGTGTTCTCAAAGATGGTATTATTATTCTCAGATGATATTATTTCCTTCTTAGGAGAAAGAAGGGCCCAGAATGGCTGTGGCAGGAGTTCTCCAGCTTGATTTGGAGTGAGATCATTCGTAAACGGAGGTGGTGTGTCTGTCCTCGCAGGAGAGAGACCCAAAAGGGGAGAGACGGGGCCGGGGGTGAAGAAGGGAGGGCAAGGGGTCTGGACCAGGGGAAGTGACTGGCTCGGGGTTAAGTGCCAGGAATAAAAATATATGTCAAATGCAAAGTGTTTTCCGTCTTTACCAAATGATCTTTCCTTGTGGCAGCTGGACCTTGTCATTGCTGAGCCTGAAGGTGAGAAGTGATGGGAATTGGGAAAAGCTAGATCGCTCCACCTGGGGGCAAACACGCAGCCCCAAACAGGCCCTGGAGGCCAGACAGGGAGGACAGAGTCACAACACAGAGCTTCGGGGGTGCGAGCAGGGGAGGGAGGTCCGAGTGTTGCCAGAAGTGTGCTTTGCAGGTAAACAGAGGAGTTTTAGAGCGTTTGCCCCTGTATTGTGAGGTTAAATCCCTTTGGCTGCTCTTTCTTAAAACAAACAAGCAAGCAAAAAACTTTCCATCAAGATGCACGTACTCCTCAAGGCTTTTGGAACTGGATTGGGCAGCGCCATCGTGGCCTTCAGGTGCATTCAGTGGCGAACTAAGACTAGAACTCCCTCCTCCTGAATCTTCGGTTAGCCAGTAAAGAATTCTCCTTGGATAATGTGGAGAATCTGGTCCAGCCTCTGCCGCAGCTCCCTCCACGGAGAGCCTGCGACAGAGCTGAAAGGGAGGTAGGGCCAGTGTCAAGCCTCCCTGCGTGTGGCTGTGGGATGGGCAGGGTGTGACGGGCACAGAAAGAGCATGAGCACTGGTCAGAGATGGACAGCCACGTGCAGAAGAGTGGAACTGCAACCCTATTGGACACCACACACTAAAGGTAACTTGTAGTGGAGTAGAGACTTGAATTCAACACCTGAAACCATAGAACTCTTAGAAGGAAACAGGCATTAAGCTCCTTGACATTAGTCTTGGAGATGACCTTTTGGATTGAACAGCAAAGCCAAAGCCAGTGAGCACAAACAACTGGGACTACATCAAACTAAAACGCTCTGCACAGCAGAGGAAACCAACAAAATAAGCAAGGAGGCTACTGAATGAGAGAACATATTTGCCTGCCATGTACTGAAAAGGGGTTAGTATCCAAAATTCTACAGGGAACTCATACAATTAAGTAGCAAAAAATCAAACAATCCAACTAAAAATAGCTTAAAATAGATTAAAGACCTAAATATAAGATGGGATACTATAAAAGTCTTAGAGGAAAATGTAGGCAGACACTGACATAAATTGCAGCAATATTTTTTTGGATCCATCTCCTAAGGTAAATAAAAGCAAAAATAAACAAATGGACCCAATTAAACTTAAAAGCTTTTGCACAGCAAAAGAAGCCACAACCTGCTGAATGGGAGAATATACTTGTAAATCATGTGACCAATAGAGGATTAATAGCCAACATATATAAAGAGCCCACACAACTCAACATCAAAAAATAAACAACCCGATTAAAAAATGGGCAGATCTGAATAGAAACTTTTCCAAAGAGGAAATGCACATAACCACCAGGCACATGAAGAGATGCTCACCATCACTAAGCATCAGGGAAATGCAAATCAAAACCGCAATGAGATACCACCTCACACCTGTCAGAATGGCTACAGATGACAAAATGTTGACCAGGATGTGTAGAAAAGGAAACTTTTGTGCGCTGTGGGTGGGAATGTAAATTGGTGCAGCCACTGTGGAAAACGGTATTGAAGTTTCTCAAAAAACTAAAAATAGAACTGCCATATGACTCAGCAGTTCCACTCCTGGGTATTTATCTGAAAAACTTAAAAATACTTCTTTGAAAAGATACATGCATCCCAATGTTCATAGCAGCATTGTTTTTTTTTTCAAGCGTTTTTTAAATTTTTAAAAATCTTATTGGAGTATAGTTGATTTACAAAGTCATGTTAGTTTAAGGTATACAGCAAAGTGCATCAGTTATAAATATGTATGTATATCCATTCCTTTTCAGATTCTTTTCCCATGTAAGTTATCACACACTATTGAGTAGATTTCCCTGTGCTGCACAGTAGGTCCTTGTTACATATCCATTTTATGTAATAGTGTGCATATGTCATTCCCCTCATGTGTCTCTCCCCCACATTTCCCCTCTGCTAACCATAAATTTGGTTTCAAAATCTTTGAGTCTGTTTCTGTTTTGTAAGTTCTTTTGTATCATTTTTCATTAAATTCCACATAGTAGTGATCTTGTGAATTTTTCTTTCTGTCTGATGTACTTCACTTAGTATGATAATTTCTAGGTCCATCCATGTTGCTGCAAATGGCATTATTTCATTCTTTTTTATGGCTGAGTAATATTCCATTATTTATATGTATCACATCATTTGCTTCCATGTCTTGGTCACTGTAAATAGTGCACAGCAGCATTCTTTACAGTCGCTAAGATGTGGAAGCAACTTAAGTGTCCACTAACAGATGAATCAGTAAGGGGGTTCCATCGCGGCTCAGCAGTCACGAACCTGACCAGTATCTGTGAGGACGCCAGTTCTATCCTTGGCCCCACTCAGTGGGTTAAGGATCCGGAGTTGCTGTGAGCTGTGGTGTAGCTCAGCAACTATAGCTCCGATTGGACCCCTAGCCTGGGAACATCCATATGCCACGGGTGCGGCCCTAAAAATAAAATACATAAATAAAAACGGGCAAAGCACTTGAATAGACATTCCTCCAAAGACAATATACAAATAGCCAATGAGCACATTTTAAAATGCTCAATGTTACTAGCCTTAGGGAAATGCAAACCAAAACTACAATCACACCTGTTAGGATGTCTCTTATCAAAAAGAGAGAAAGGACGGAAGGAAGGGAGAGAGGGAAGAGAAGGGGAAAAAAGTATTGAGGGTGTGGAAAAGTCAGAACCCTTGAGCACTATTGGTGGGAATGTGAAATGCCATGCGGTTCCCCAAAGAGTTACAAACAGAATTATCATATGATCTAATAATTTCACTTCTGGGTGTTGATCCAAAAGGACTGAAAGCGGGGTCTTAAAGAGATATTTGTACACCCATGTTCACAGCGGCGTTATTCACAAAATAAGAGGTGGAAGCAACCCAAGTGTCCATGGATGGAGAAAGAGATAAATAAAATATATTTATGAATGTTATTTAGCCTTAAAAAGGAAGGCGATCCTGACACAAGCTACACATGGAAGACATGCTAAGTGGAATAAGCCAGTCACAAAAAGACAACACCTGTGTGATTCCGCTTAAATGGTTCATGGGGGCAGAGAGAAGGACGGTGGTTGCTGGGAGATGGAGGAAGGGGTTATGGTTGGTACAGAGTTTCAGTGGTGCAAGGTGAAAAAAGTTCTGGGAATGGATAGAGGTGATAGTTACACAACATTAATGCCACTGGACTGTAGGCTTAGAATGCTCTAGATGATACATTTCGTGCTGTGTGAATTTTTACCCACAATTTATGAAAAGGCCGTGCAAGAGAAGAATTTGCGAGGTAAGCACAGGTTTTGTCTGGGTCCCTTCCAACACCTCACAACTCGTGCCTGGCCCTGCAGAAATAGCCTTACCTTCGCCCAGGCTGTCTTCCCCGAGGCCGCAAGGGCTTTGGCGTAAAGGGCAGGGATGCTTGGATTCCGCTGGGGGCAGAGGACACAGACAGGAGGAAGGCGACAGTCCCTCCTACCCCTGGACCACACGGGAGTCTATCGCACCCGTAAGCTCTTTGACTACTCCTGCTTCAGCTCTGGAACCAGCTTCTCCTCTAGGGAACTAATGTATTAAAAAGACTATTTTTCTCCATTGAATCGCCTTGCAAACTTTGAAAAGCAAATAGTCTTATATATGTGGTTCTGTTTTTAAAACTCTCTTCAGTTTAACTGTCTGTGCTTATGGTCATACCATATTGTCCTTGATTCATAGCACTTTATAGTAAGTAAGTCACCAAATCAGATAATTTGAGGATGCCAGTTTCATTCTTTTTCAAGATTGTTTTGGATACTTTAGGTCCTTTGCATTTTCTTTTTTTTTTTTTTTTTTTTTTTTGTCTTTTTTTTGCTATTTCTTGGGCAGCTCCCGCAGCATATGGAGGTTCCCAGGCTAGGGGTCGAATTGGAGCTGTAGCCACCGGCCTATGCCAGAGCCACAGCAACGCGGGATCCGAGCCGCATCTGCAACCTACACCACAGCTCACGGCAATGCCAGATCCTTAACCCACTGAGCAAGGGCAGGGACCGAACCCGCAACCTCATGGTTCCTAGTCAGATTCGTTAACCACTGCGCCACGACGGGAACTCCTCTTTGCATTTTCATATGTCTTTTAGAATCTGCTATCAATGTCTATTTTGAATATCCATTTCTATTTGAAAAGTCTGCTGGCGTCATGCTGTTACATTAACTCTAGAGATCAATTTGGGGAGAACTGACATCTTGAAACCATTGAAACTTCTAATCCATAACTCAGAAATATCTCTTTATCCAGGTCTTATTTAATTTCACTCATCAATTTTTAGTAGTTTGTAAACAGAGGTCTCACATGCATTTTATTAAATTTATTCCTACATTGTATGTTATGTGATGCTGTTGAAATGGAATTTGGTTTTGTATTTCACTTTCCAGTTGTTTGCTGCTCGTATGTAGAAATAAAAGAAAGGAGTTCCAGTTGTACTATACACCTGTAACTGATATAATTTGTATGTCCATTATGATAGAAAAAAAAAAAAGTTTCTTTTAGGGCCACACCTGTGGTTATATGGGAGTTCGCAGGCTTTGGATCGAATCAGAGCTGCAGCTGCTGGCCTACACCACAGCCGGCAACACCGGATCCAAGCTGCACATGCGACCTACACTGCAGCTCATGGCAACACCGGACCCTTAACCCACTGAGCGAGGTCAGGGATTGAACCTGAGTCCTCATGGTTACCAGTTGAGTTCTTAACCCACTGAGCCACAACAGGAACTCCGTAGAAAAAAATTTTAATAAAAAAAAGAAATTGGCTCTCAATATTGTAACAAAAGATGACCTTATAGCTCTTATCACGTAGGAAAATACAAGTGTTCTTTGCTAGGAACCATGGACAAAAGCCAAAATAGATATTTCTTATTCTATCACAATATCGCAGTTCCCATAATTGGCTGAAAATTTCTATTATGAATGGGTATCGAATTGTATCAAATGATTTTTCTGTGTGTTGAGATGTTCAAATGGTTTTTCCCATTTATTTTGTTAATGTGCTTAATTACATTGATTTTTCAGATGACAGGCCAACTTTGAATTCCCGGGGATAAACTTCACTTAATTGTAACATTGTGCATCCTGTGTATATATTGCTGAATTTAAGTTGTCAATATTTTTAAAGAGTTTTGCATCTATGTTTCTAGGGGATATCTAGTCTGCCATTTTCTTTCTAATGAATTTAAGATATTGGTATTGACATTATGCTGGTCTTCTACAAGGAGTCTGAAGATTTCTCTTCTGTTTCAAGACGTGATGGGAATCACCAGTGACACCAACAGAGACGGGAGGTTTATTTTAATAGCGAATTCAATTTCTTGGATAGATAGGGGATTATTCAGATATTCTTTCTTATTATGCATCAGTTTTGATAAATTTTGTTTTTTAAGAAATTTGTTTCCTTTATGTTGTCAAAATAAAGACATAAACGTTGTTTCTAATGTTTCCTCATTATTATCCTTTTGATGTTTGTAGGATCTAGAGTGACAGCCCCTCTTTCATTCCTCACATTTTATATTTGTGTCTTCTTTTTTCTTCATCAGCTTAGCTAGTGGTTTATCGATTTTATTTATCTTTTCCAAGAGCAGAAAGTTGGCTTGTTAATTTTCTCTTTTCTATTTGCTATTTTATTTATTTATGTATTTACTCACTTTTGGTCTTTTTAGGGCCGCACCTGCAGCATACTGCAGTTCCCAAGCTAGGGGATGAATCGAAGCTGTAGCTGCCAGCCTGTGCCATATCCGAGCAGATCCAAGCTGTGTCTGCAACCTATACCACAGCTCACAGCAACGGTGGATCCTTAACCCACTGAGCAAGGCCAGGGATCAAAACCGTGTGCTCATGGATACTAGTTAGGTTCATTACCGCTGAGCCACAACGGGAACTCCCTATTTTCTAGGTTACTGATTTCTGCTTTTGTCTTTACTATTTCCTAAATAAAAAATGCTTCCTTTAGATTAAATTTGCTCATCTTTTCCTAAGTTTCTTAACAGAGAAACTTAGATAATTGATTTTTGATCTTTTTTCATTATCATTCTGTTCAAAATATTTTCTCATTTTCCTTGTAATTTTTTCTTTGACCCATGGGTTATTAGAAATGAGTTATTTGGGAGTTTCCATTGAGGCTTAGTGGGTTAAGAACCCACGTAGTATCCACAAGGATTCCAGTTCGATCCCTGGCCTAGCTCAGTAGGTTATGGATCCGGCGTTAGCACAAGCTGCAGTGGAGGTCCCAGATGCAGCTCGGATCTGGTGTTGCTGTGACTGTGGTGTGCGCTGGCAGCTGCAGCTTTTATTCAGCCCCTAGCCTGGGAACTTCTGTATGCCACAGGGCGGCTTTAAAAAGGTACAAAAAATATATATATATGTTATTCAGCTTCCAAATATTTGGGGGCTTTTAAAAATATCTTATTGATTTCTAATTTCATTCCTATGTGGTCAGAAAATATACTTTGTATGATTTCAGTGTATTTGAACTTCATGGAGACATTCTATGGGCTATCCTATGGTCTTAGTGAACATTTTATGTGCTCTTGAAAATAATGTGTATTCTGCAGTTTGGGGTATAACGTTCCATAAATGTCAACCACATTGAGACGGTTGATGGTGTTGGTCGGCCCTTCTATATTCTCAATGATTTGGGGGGTTCTAGTTGGGGGGGCATTAAAATCTTTAATCATAACTCTGGGTTATCTATTTCTTTCGTTCTGTCAGTTTTCACTTAATGTATTTCAAAACTCTGATTCAGATATACATGTTCACATATAACTGCAGTGTCTTTCTGATGAACTGACCCTTTTATCATGATAAAATATTACTCGTTACCTCTGGCAATATTAATGCAGTAATTCTGGTTTTCGTATCTGTGCTCTCTTCATGGTATATCTTCTTCCATCTTTTAGTTTCAACTCGTCTGTGTCTTTAGATTTGAACAACTTCTCTGTTCTCAATATTACCTTGTGGGGTGTGATTTTTATATGCTGCTGTGTAGCAAAGCGTCCACATCTCAGATGCTGAATATCACAGCCACTTGCTCTCTCGAGACTGTGTGGGCAGCGCTTGGCTGAGCAGTTCTGCTCCTCTGTGTTGGCTTGTTCTCTTGGCCGCATCCGCCTGAACTGAGCTGGAAGGTCCAAGAAGGTCTCCCTCACTGAACTGGTGCCTCAGTATTTCTCCGAGTGGCTCAGGCTTCCTCACGGTATTTGAACTGTCCTCGGGGTATTTGAACTTCTTACACGACTGCTGGCTTCTAAGAGGGAGTGTCATCAAAACAGCGATTCTAGAAATTTCATGTGTCCATTTTTCTTCCCTTGTTAATAGCAACTTAATATTCTTGCAGGTAATTTATTTTCAGGCTTGGTATCCTTCAGGGGAGGCTGTGCCCTTCTCTACTCTCAGAGGAAGGATGCAGACATTTAATAATCCAGTCGCGACAAATCTGCTCCTCTCGTCAGGGACTCATTTAGAAATAGGACTCTGCACAGCTCGGCATGAGGTTTAAGGTCAAGCCAGAAGCAGGGCTTCTGGGAAAGTGCTCCACGGGTCTCAGAAGGGGACACAACAGAGGAGTGTCCCCTTTCCGATGCTGGATGTTATCATGTGCATGCGACTCCTGGCGTCGTATGGCCGTCTTGCCACTATGCAGGAAGGACAAAAAAAAAGACCGGCCAATATGCTGAGACGGCCTCGAAAACAGTCTGTCCCGATGATATTACTGAGATACTAAATCAATCACCCCTGGAGCCACAACATGCCCCTTCCCCCATCTTAAGGCCGTGCAATTGACATATGACATTGTATGCGTGTCAGGCATACAACATAATATTTGCTATAGGTGCATGTGGTGACATTATTACCACAGTGTGATAAATTAACATCTGGCACCTCCCATAGTCACAAAAATGTTCTCCTTGTGGTGAGAACACTTAAGATTTAATTTCTTAGCGATTTTCAGATATACAATACGATATTGCTACTCTAGTTGCTGTGCTGTCCACTGCATCCCCAGAACTTATATATCGTATACCTGCAGGTTTATACCTTTCGACCACTTTCACCTGTTTCTCCCACTCCCTCCCCGCCATCTCCGGCAACCACCAGTCTGTTCTCTGTGGCTCGGAGTTCAGGGGTTTTAGATTCCACATCTAAGTGAGATTATGATACAGTATTTGTCTTTCTCTCTGGCTCATTTCACTTAGCATAGTGCCCTCGAGGTGCACCTGTGTGGTCACAAGTGGAGAAACGGTGAGATGTTTTAGGTTTTTGCCCTTCTGTTTTGTAAAATAAATTTTATTTGCAGCCTAAAGCATTCTCAAAGATAGAGGAGGAAGAGGTTAAAATAGAGGTGATACTGGACCCAGAGCTATTAATCCTCTATTAAGAAATATTAGAATCTTATGATTGGTTATGGAGGGGAGATGTTTACTACATTTAAATTCACAGTACAAGCTACAAAGCAGAGCAAACCACATAGTATGAATTTAAATGTGTACTTTATAAATCAAATTAAAGACCAAAGATGCAAGATCACTGTTTTTCTTCCAAATGGCATCATTACTGTGGAACTGCTGCTGGCAACAGAACCCACGTTGCGCAGAGCTGGAGGTAAAAATCGAGTGGTCAGAAAAGATTATCTCACAGTTCAAATCCTGGTGACTAAGATCACAGCTTTCAGCATTTCAGTCCCATCAGAAATCTGGGCTGAAAAATCCGTAACTGGTTTGTAAAGATGGGACCTAGATGAAAAACCTAAAAGAAATTCCAGATGACTCGATCTTAGTCCGGTGTGGCCCTGCTCAGCACAGCTGCTGCTCTGTGTCTTAATCACAAACATTTCATAAATGAGGCGGCTGGAATTAACATAAACACACTGCTATGTATAAAATAGATAAGTTACTCGGACCTACCATGTAGCACAGGGTAATCTATTCAATACTGTGTAATAGCGTGTAAGGGAGAAGAAAAAAGAACCTGAAAAGCACTGTATGTATATGTATAGAAAATTCACGTTGCTGTCTACCTGAAACTAACACAAGATTGTAAGTCAACTCTACTACAATAAAGATTTTTTAAAAAGAATTAAGCCCTCAGGGACCCGTTATGTGGAATCTGAAAAAATGAAAAAACTGAGGTTCAAAAAAAAAAAAAACCCACAAATATTTCTATGTATTGACGGTCATATGACTGTAACTTTTAATTTTAATAAGGTTCATGAAAAGTCTGTTTAAGGTCACTTATTTTTTTTGGCTTTTATAGGAGAGTAATTTTTAAGATACTGAGACCAAAGCATGATTTTGCCCACTTTTTATCTGGCCTTGTCAAGTGACGATATTAACTGAGCATCTTTCACTTGCTGTCATCATTATTTATAAAAAAGAAATGACATTGAGTATAGCAAAAGGATATAATCTTGGAATTTCTGAAAGATTAAATTTTGCTTCGTAAAATCGCATGAACTTGGTTTTGTTCATACATATGAACATATACTGGACCCTTGGCTAGGGGTCCAGTTGGAGCTGTAGCCACCGCCCTACACCACAGCCACAGCAACGCAGGATCTGAGCCATGCCTGTGACCTACACCACAGCTCATAGCAACACCAGATCCTTAACCCACTGAGCGAGGCCAGGGATCGAACCTGCATCCTCATGGATGCTAGTCAGGTTCATTTCCACCGAGCCGCGCCGGGAACTCCTGTTCACGTATTTATCACGGACGGCTGAAAGCCCTTTGCGGACTGGCACGAGCCTGCAGACAGGCATGTGGAAACCATCGATCTCAGCTATTTTCTCCTCCTTAAAAGTCACTTTTCTGCTTCTTCATTCAGTGACTCTTGTGTCTGTGACATGCAAGACCTTGTGGCAGCCACTACGGAGAACCCCAAAGCGTGTAAGGCCTGGCCCCTGACCTTTAGCTGCAGACACCTTGGCTGGGCCATAAGGCACGTCGCAGACTCAGGCCACTCCTGCGTTCTCTGCACCAAGTGTTCTGTACCTAATAATGTCCAAAGGCCAGTACTTTTTTTCTCCTTTTTTTCAGTTCTAGCTTGATTTTGTTCCGGTCCCAGCCTTGCGGATCTTTACTAATAGGCAGCTGAACTCTCAGCAGCGTGGGTTTGGACAGCCCTAGGGAACTAGAAATACAGTGTGTAAAGGGATGAAGCTACTCCAAGGCCATCAAGGGATCTTTACGGGAGAGTGTGAGGCTAGCACTGTCCTGTGAGTGGGGGCCCCGCCACCCATGGACTTGTCACCTCTGTCACCTCCCGGGTCCTCTCTTTCCAGCCGCTCTCGGAGACGGCTCTCTAGCCAGCTCTGTTTGAGCAGAGAGATGGCTGGGGAAGCGCCCCTGCTCTCTCTGTGCTGTTTGATGGTCTCCGCTCAGAACGTCTTGTGAGAATGTGTGGATTGGATCCAGCCCATGGGCGATGATGTTCTCACTACACGTGGATTGTGAACGAAATGGATCAGCTTGGCAGCCGAAATCAAGAGTCTTCCCTCTTTTTTTCTTTTTCTTTCTTTAAACCAAGTCCCCTTCAGCAGAGACCATGGGCAGACAGTCTAGCTATAACTCAGCACTGAGTTCTCATACAGCATTTTCTGGACTTGTCTACGGGGCAGAATTCGCTCCAACCCATTGCTCATTTGGCTCCAGAAGAAACAGCTCTTGTTTCGGAGGCTGTGATGAGCACGGTTGGAGAGTTTTGAGATGGTCAAGGAAGAGGGTTTGAACAACAAAACTAAATAGTGATTTTCTTCAACACCCATCCGAGGCACCTGTACATTCTTTGAGCTCTACTTCCCAGAAACTCCAAAACAAGTCCACATGGGTAAGCAGAAGCAGTCGAAGCGTTCTGTCACAATTTCATACGTCAAGACTCTTTGAGAGCCCGTCTGTTTTGGCTCAATCGGAACCTTCTTCTTTTCTGTGAGCTCCCCTTCTGCACATCAACCCTTAGAACACTTTCTTTCCAAAGCGCCTCCTCAAGCGTCTTTTCTAAATGGTACATCAGGTCCCAGTTGGCTGATTGGCAAACGCTAACTCCCACGTTCTCGCACATGCAAGGCTAGATATTGAAGCCCTGGTGGACTAATTGGGGTCATTTAAGGAACCCCCCCCCAAGAAATGGGCTTCTTCTTCCACCTACGCAGTGTGATTTTGAAACACCATTGTCAGGAAATACAACCAATCCCTGCAACTTTTTCCCTCTGGGTTATCGGCGTCCGAGACAATTGATGACATTACAACGGTCGTTCATTTTAGATTCGTGGCGCCCACAAAAATCAATAGTTTTCCATTATCAGGTCCAGCTGGGTCACTAGTCTGTCAATGAGCTGTTACAATTGCTGTACAGGGGTGAGCCTGACCAGTCAATTGCTGCTGACAAGAGGAAAACATGCTGACAGCCACGGGAACAAGTCAGAACACAGATTTGCACTTGAGTTTGCCATCCAAAGAGACTCGGAGCAAGGCCATTTTCAAGACGTAGGGCACACGCCGTGGGAGGCCAGGGGGAGGGTCTGCCCCCTGGTTTTATGGCACAGGGGGCCTAAGGGCCTGTCCTGGCTCCAGCCAATCTCCAGTAGAGATCATCCGTGGTCACGGCCTTTGTTAGGAAGAGGACACGGACCAGCCACCCCCGTCCCCAAACACCATCTTCTATCCCACATTGGACCCAGGGCAAGTGGGAGGAAGCGACGCTACTTTCACCGCCACTGATTGGGATGGAATGATACATACTCGGCAAATAGAAGACTCAAAGAGGCACCAAGTATGAACAAATGTGACTAAACACGTCGCAGATACATTGCGACTGAAGGACAGAAGATCCTCTGGGGCCGGTACCTGGCTATCCCCCTGTGGCCTTCTTATTCATAGCCCTGTCTATACCCGGATCCCAACTGGAGAGCGTTTACTAAACCAAGCCTCTCTCATTGGTGTCGCATCCACAGCCCCTCTGTCCCATGCAGTGGGCAGCCAGGTGAACTGAGTTCTAGTCTTGCTCTGCCCATAATTAGCAAGTGGCCGTGTAGCATGGTCAGCGTGGACACATGTCTTAACTGCCCCCCATGAAAAAAATGGAGACATGCTTGCCTTACCTACTGTGTTGCAAGGCTGTCATGAGGTTTCAAAACGAGATCAAATGAGATGAGCTTTGCCCAATAACTGTGTGTGTGTGTGTGTGTGTGTGTGTGTGTGTGTGTGTGTGTATTGCATTCTGGAAGCTATCCATGCAGTAGATTTGAAAGCAACTAAAAGAAGTCCTTCTTCAGAATAAATCCTTTTTGGTCAAGATGGAATGCTTTTCTTCTTCAAGATGAACCCACGAATCCTCTCTCATGGATTCCATCATGAGAGAAAGCCGGAATGCAGAGGACAGCACTGAAGTCATAATGGGTCTGGTGGCTCCCCTTCGTTTGCAGAGAAGAGGACTGAGATGCCAGCCGAGCAGACCCACATTGTCTGCGTTCCTGCGTGCTGAGGGGCTTCCAAAGCATCGTGAATTTGTGCGGTGCTCTGGTCTCCTCACTCTGGTTTTATTTCAGACATCAAGCTTATGAGCTCAAAAGATAAATATTTTGAATTTGTTTCAATATTATGATTTTTAATGTTTCACTTTTAGTAACATCTTTCAAGTATTAAATTTTCTAGCCTTTTTAAAAAACGCCTCCAGTCTTGGGCCTGATTCTTTTGGAAGTCAGCGTTCACTCGTGTTCATCATCAAACAGAACTGATAATCAACCGTATCACTGGAAGCCAACTAGCTAGGGTCTTTTTTTTTTTTTTTTCTTTTTTTATTACACCACCTAAAAAATCATTTTCTTTAAATGGGTTTTTAAAAAAGGTAGTTTTAACAAGAGCAAATTTGCTAGTAATTAGATGAACCAGTCTTATGTCTTCCAGCACTTGGAAGTATGAAATTCATCAGCCCTCTCAGAGCATTAATTAAAAAGAATTTATGTTTTTTTAATAAAATGCTTCATGTTTTAGCTCCTTTACTCCTCCACCAAATGTGATTATGTGGGGGCTGAAGGGAATTCAGGTTAATATGTTGACACACTTAACAATGCGGGGTCATGTTGCACAATACGCTTGACTGGTTTAGTTCAGCACACCCCCTGACAGGGCCTAATCATCCCCTGCCCTACAGGCAGAGGGAAAGAGAGGATTTTAATTACTGCTCTGTATGCAAGTTTGCCAGCATTAAATTGAGACATAATTAGGCCTCTGAATTTTAATAATTGTCCTAGCTAATTGGGCAGACAAGTACGTTGTGCAGCATGGCGTGATTAGATAATTAGTATTTCCAAATGACAAAATTGGGCTCTTGATTACAAATTCTACATGAAGGGGGAAAAAGGTAGCAAGCAGATCTTTACAAGTCTATTAAGGGAGAGTTTAGCAATGTTAGTAATTTAAAGTCCATTAGGAAGCAATGTTTCATTCTCAGAGCCGGGGGCCTGGGACGAGGGCCTCTGGCCAGCTCTGGCTCCTACTTAAGGCCCCTCCCCGGGGAGTTCTGCTTTCCCTGGGGTCTGCTGCATGCACCCTACCCCCCACCTCCACCCCAAGCTTAGCAGTCATCACTGACCTTGGGTAGACACCAGATGGCAGGTCTAACTCTGAAAAAGATGATGGGATATAGGGAGGTAAAGCAGAGAAAGGGTAATTTCCCAGGTGGGGTGTGAGTGTGTCATCTGCAGTATCTCCTTTGTAAAGAACCACTCTTTCGTTCTTCTCCCAGAAGTCACCACTCTCACTGTATCATCAGCTCCATTAAAATCTTGTTGGTGGAAAAATCTTACATCAGAATATGAAATTTTTGAGGTAGTATCTTGTTGGGGTAAACAGCATGGGCTTTGGAGACTGACCTGGGTTTGAGAGCATCACTTACTAGAAGTGTGACCTTGGATAAATTACTTCATCTTGCCAAAGCTCACTTTTCTTTTGGTAAAATAAAGACGCTTCCCCATAAGTTGGTTGATAGGAGGAAATGAGATAAGGCATATAATTTAATGCACAGTGCCTGGCATGAAGTAAATGCTTAATAAATACTGGCTAAAATGCGGAAGTTCCTGGTGTGGCTCAGCGATAACAAGCCCAACTAGCATCCATGAGGACGCAGGTTCAATCCCCGGCCTCACTCAGTGGGTTAAGGGTCTGGCATTGCTGCGACTGTGGTGTAGGCCAGCAGCTGTAGGTTCACTTTGACCCCTAGCCTGGGAACCTCCATATGCCCCGGGTGTGGCCCTAAAAAGACCAAAACAACAACAACAGATTAATGCCGTTAATCAATAACTTTGGAAAGTACAAGGTGAAGGTTCTGGGTCTGGCTCTTTGCTATGCTGGTACCCAGATGAGGCGAGGGTCCCCAGCTCCTTTGCTTTCGGGGAGAACAACATGGCCCTGCCATGCCGAAATCATAGGGACCGTTGACCTAGGGAGAAGGCAGCGTAAACCGCGTATCTGACCCCACCTCCCAGGGTATCGCCCCAGAGCCCGACTTCTGGCTGCTCAGCTTTCCTCATAGCAGTCAGGAGGCTGGGCTCTACAGCTATGTTTTTCAGGCAAAAGGACTGTTAACTGGATACATACCAGAATCCCTCTTAAAAATGACGGATGGGTGGTTGTAGCTGACAACGTGATGATGGTTTGTTAGGGGAAGCCCGAAAGTTCTGGATGTACATTCATACAGTTTGGGAGGAGGTCCGTAAGGAAAACAACGCTGTCTCCGTGCCTCGGTCCAGGCCAGACAGCCTCTGAGACTGGAGGAGCGTTTCTTATGCCTTTCTCGGTACTTTGTGCCATGTCATTTACGAATGAGAGAAGCCTTCTGGCAGAGATTCCAATTCAGAATGCAGAGTTCTCTCCGTGGGCAAACTTTTATCACCCTAGCATACTCTCTACAGTATACCACACCTAAATAGCAGGGAGAGGAGGACAGCACCCTGAGACTTGAAGAAAAGAGGCAAGTATAGGACGCAGACATTCTGCTAGCAGCTCAGAGGCAGAGTAAGACCTGATTTTCCAGGTTGGGAGTGAGGACAGAAAGAGTGTATGAGCCTCACGCCCGATCTGTATTTCACAATAAGGACACGTCTCCTCTCGGGGCTGCACATCTCCCTGCAGCTCACAGGGATGCAGCTCCGGGCGCCGCGAGCGGCCGAGAGAGTTGGCTTAGAAATGTTAGCCTTGCCGGAGGGTGGGAGAGGGGAGAGCTGTCGAAAGGATGCTCCCCACCCCCAGGCTGGCGCTTCTCTCCCGCTCTTTTTGAAAAAGTGCGTTTATGACTGATCACTCAACACCTTGTTGGTTCTGATTGCAGAAAACACACCTTATAAATATATGATAACCATCCTGTAATAGAGAGTGTGACAATTTACTTCACAGTGCGTTTCAGGCTGCTAATTGATCGTTTCAGTCCAGGGACGATTTGGAATAAATTATAGCCATCAAAAGGATATCACAGCTCACTTTGGTGGAAGGATTTCCACGTCGCGCCGCGTTGTTCTCCGCGGAGCCGACTGCCCCCGCGGGGCGGAGGGGAGGGGAGGGAGCCGGCGGGGGAAAGGAGGCCGGAGCGAGGGGCGAGGCCGGGGCCGGCCTGTGGGCGGGGCCCGAGGGCGGGGGCGGGGCCCGAGGGCGGGGCCGGCCAGCCTGTGGGCGGGGCCGCCGCCGGCGGCGCGCGCTCCCGAGCGCGGCGGTTGCAGGTCCAGGGCCGGACGGTAGAGGCCTCCCTTCCGAGGCGGCGGCGGCGGCGGCGCGGGCGCTCCCCGGCGCGAGCCCACGCGTCCTTCCCCGCGAGGTCCCTGCGCGGCGCGGCCCAGCCCGGCGTGAGTACCCCCCACGCGCTCCCCTCCGCCCCCAGGCGGCAGCGCCTGTTCCCTGGAGGTGAGGGTCTCGGTCGGGCCGGGGCCCTGCAGGGGGCGGGGGTGCTCGCGTCGCGGGGTCGCCCCTCCCGCTCGAGGCTTCCGCTCGGCGGGGCTGCCCCGCAGGAGGACGCGGGGACGCGGAGCCCGCGCTCTGCGCTCCCGGAGCCGGGGTGGCGAGGCGGGGAGGCGCTGCGGCCCCGTCGGGGGCTTTGTGTGCAGCTGGGGCTGCGGCAGCTCCGGTTCCCACGCCGCAGTCCGGGAGGCGCGCGGGGAGGCCGAGGTCGCCGGCCGCGAGGTGGCGGGGGCGGCGGGACCCGCGCGGTGGAAGCGGCGGGGTCGGGGGCGGCGGCCTGTGCGCCCGCCTGTGCGCCCTGCGGGGACGCGGGCGGGCGCGCTCCGCCCAGGCCACGCCGAGCCCACCTGCGGTTCCCGCGCCGTTGGGTCCGCTTCCCCTGCCCGCCCGCCTCCGTGACCGCGGCGCCCTCCGGCCCTCGCTCCCAGCTCGTCCCCCGCAAAGTGCGTGCCGTCGAGCGGGGGTCACCGAGGAGAGACACCAACCCCTGCATGGGACTCGACTTTGGCAAAACAGCGTTTTCCTCCTCCTGTCGCGGGCACTTGCTTGTCTGTCCCCTCCCCCGCCCACCGGACGTCCAGGCCACTCTCACCCTCCCTAAGTGAACGCGTAGGAAGGATGCAGACCCTCCGTTCACACGCAGGAGCCCCCCCCCCCCCAAAACCATGTGCTCCAAGTCAGGCTTGGCGGTGTCCTTAGTTCTTTAGGCTTCTGTCACGCTAATAAATTATGTCAGTGGAGGGCACGGATGTTTCCACGCAGGCGATGTTGACAGCAATCATCATACCAAGCTCTTAGCAAGTGCGATGTCAGTCTGGAGGACAGGCAATATATCCACCCGTTCTCGACACACCGTCTTCCAAGGAAACGTCTGAGACCAGCAGTAAGAGGCGTTTTAATTCACACACCAAAAATATTTTGTGTTTGGTTGACATCTTTCAACATGCTGAAAGAGGGATAGGAGCATTTATCATTTTGTAGGTATTTATCTATGTACTCAAGAAAGTCCCCATAGGAAGGAGGAGGGTTTTGTTTTAGTCCTGTTGCTAAAAGGATGATGTGTTACGTATTCTACCCCCCAAAAGAGTCCCTATAGGCCAGTGATAGAGCTCCCTTTATGAGACCAAACATCTTCTAAAACTGGAAGAGTTGGAATAGTGAGCAGGCTGGTTACGTTTATGGCTCTTTTATGAAGATAATCACTTGCCAGCTTGAATGAGAGACCTGATGCTTATGGCACACGTGCCGGATGGCTGAAAGGATCAGTTCCCTCAGGTAGCGAAATCCGGTCAATTTTCTGTAGAACTGCAGTCTTAATGGTCACTCCTTACCCACCAGTGTTGAAAAGGCTGCTTATACCAGGAGTCCCATGAAACAAGTGCTGAGGTTCAACAGTATGGCCAGGGCCCTGACGAATGACTTCTGAAATCTAAGGTGAGCCTAATCTAAGCAGATACTTTAGGCTTGATATTATGTGATGGTTGGAAGCTGTATTTGCAGGGACCACTCCCGCGGAAGTTAGTTGTAAGGTGGACTCTGCAGGTGTTCACCCAGGAGAGGGTTCTTGGCCCCTGCTCATTCATTCACTAACTTTATTCCTTATCTGTTATAGATCCTTCACTTGGCCATTCAACGCCGTGCCTGTAGGCATTTAATACATAATTGTCGAAATGGAACTAAGATGTGGGAAGTATGTGTATCTTCTTCTGGCTCAAGGAATAGTATTATGAACACGTTAAAAACTGTGGCCTTTCATTTGTACAAATGGAAGACTGAATTGACTGCTCTCCAGCAGCGAGCTAAGGGAGGAACAGTTAGAAATCAAAGGTTTCTCCAACCTGGCCCTCTTTGCAGTACCATGTTTTTTTCCTCCTTGAGACTTTCAAAACAACGTTTAAAGGACTTGCCTGGGTTTATGATGTTCTTTTAATAATTTCAGCATATCAAATTTTTCTTAGAAGGTCCTACTTGTTAGGTGGTGTGCTGGACTGGCTGGTTTTGTGGGAGCAAAGCCTTGTATTCTTAGGTCACATCAAAACTGCATACCCTTTTTTCCCCAGTCTGAAGAAAGAACTGCTTACATTTAAGTCAGGCAGACACATCCCAAGTAGTCACAAGTATACCTGTTTAAAATGCATTTTCATCAGCTTGATAAAAGTAGCAAAATATAGCCAATATGTTTGTTGCAGTTGTTTGTAGTTTTACATTTTTCTTGGATAAAACTTGAAATCAGTCTAATCAGTGCCCAGATCCTCGACCATCCAGACATTTTTGTGTGACGTCTCTAAGATGCATCTAAAGAATGTAACGTTTTGGGAGTTCCCGTCGAGGCGCAGTGGAACTGAATCCAACTAAGAACCACGAGGTTGCGGGTTTGATCCCTGGTCTCGCTCAGTGGGTTAAGGATCCAGCGTTGCCATGAGCTGTGGTGTAGGTTGAAGACGTGGCTTGGATCCTGCACAGCTGTGGCTGTGGCGTAGGCCGGCAGCTATAGCTCCGATTGGACCCCTAGCCTGGGAACCTCCATATGCCATGGATTTGGCCCTAAAAAGCAGGAAAAAAAAGAGAGCGAGAACGTGACATTTTGTGACGTGCAGGAGTGGAAGACGGTGAGAATGACTTTATCCTTAGCCCTAATACTGTGCTGTGGGAACTGAAACCAGGTAGCCAAGAAACGAGTGTGAACTAACGCAGTCCACCGTGTCAGAGGTCATGTGCCCATCTGAGTGCGTCCTCACCTCTAGTCACCTAGGACGTCGCTCACTTACTGCAGTGATGCTCCCACTGCTGCCACCGCTCAAACCTATTTGGAGCTCTTCATTTGGGCACTCTTCAAAACCCACAGCACATCTCGCTAAAAAGCCCTGGGGGTGGGAAAGCATCTTCCTCCAAAGACATTTTGTGCCTGGAAGAGTAAGGTAGGTGATCAAGTCAGATGATATAATTTTGGGTCAAAACAATGGGAAAGACAATTAGCTTCCGAGAGTAGCTTTAAAATTAGTTTTAAAGTCATTTTACAATCATCGCTCAAACGAAGGCAGCACCATTGAAATAAGGTGCGTGTGGAGCGTATAGAGTCTCTTTGATTATCAGTAAATTGCTATTTAACAGTCTCATGTGTCTCTAGTCTACTGGTATATGCAGTATAGAGACGTCTTATTTCAGAAAGCTGTACTGTCAAGAATTTGGTTGATCTGGATTTTATGAGAGTTCACTTTGGCTGCTGTGGTTACAAAAGCTGTTAAGGTCTAGAAAATGGGACTGGGTGGGAAAAATCCGAGATGTCATGGCCTAAAATCAGGATTGCCCTGTAAAGTTCTATAAATTCGCTGCTCCACATTCCTTGAAATATAAAGAAGTCATACTCAAGAAATTACATCTGATCTGTATTCTATTTAGTGAACAAAGCCGTAACCGTTATCAAAAACTTCAGTGATCCTTCACCTGAAAGGTGAAGTCTAAGCTGTGGACTGAAACATTGGTCATTTGTAGGGACCCCACCGTAAATACGCAGTGGGACCGCTGTGTACTGCTATAAGCTAACTCTACGCTGTATATATACTGTGCAAAATACATACGCTGTATGCTGTGCCAAAAAAATCAGGATGCGTGTCGTGAAACTCCGTATGCAGTGAACTCAAACTCTTGTGATAGTCGAGACGAGAAGGGAGAAAGACACTCAAGGAAAAGAGAGAGAGGGAGATGGAAGGAGGAAGCCCGTCTGAATCATGTGGCCTTTGAATCAGAATTAAAGTCATTTGAGGGACGCATTTAGAAGTAGTTTCCAAAAAACCATCAAATAATTCAGCTTCAACTCCAGCTGAGACGGTACAGAGAACCAGGAGAAGCAGAAAGAATGTAATGAGCTGAGTAGGAGTATTTCTAAAAACTCGGGTCTCATACCTTTGGTGTTACGTAGAGGGCCGTGGGACCATTGGTGATGAGCAGCGATCCAGGCTGCAATGGTCAGGAGAGATCGAGGCCAGAGGACAGAGATGAAAGAGCCTTCCTGCTGTGGCTGAAGGTTGCAAACGCCGCCGCACTTGTCGAGGGAGGGTCAGCGGGCAAACAAACGGCGCAGCTGTCCCCAGTCACCAAACGTGCTCCTGTCCTTCCCCCCAGAGTTGGACTGGATGTGGAGATGAACCACGTTTGAGCTGTCGACACTTACAAGGTCTGGAAATTCGAGTTTTGTCTGCTTTGATGAGTTTGGTTATCGCTCAGAAAGGAGAGGGGGACCTGCCGGGCCCTGGACACCGGTTACAGACCCCACTGAAAGGTCACTGAACAAAGTGGGCAGATTCCAGGTCTTTTCTGGGGCAAAGACTGTTTATTAGCAGACGGAACAGCTCCTAATTTTTTTTTTAATATAATGATTTTTATTTTTTTCCTTATAGTTGGTTTACAGTGTTCTGTCAATTTTCTACTGTACAGCATGGTGACCCAGTTACACATACATGTATGGATTCTTTTTCTCACATTATCATGCTCCATTGTAGTGACCAGACATAGTTCCCAGGGCTACCCAGCAGGATCTCATTGCTTATCCATTCCGAAGGCAATAGTCTGCATCTGTTAACTCTGTGTTCCCAATCAGGGTGGCCCAGTGGTCTAAGGCACCAGACTCTGCCCATTTTGTAATTGGGTTTTTTTATTTTTTTGCTGTTGAATTGTATGAAGTTTTTTTTTTTTTCATATTTTGGAGATTAAGCCCTTGTAGGTTGCATCATTTGAAACTCTTTTCTCATACTCTGTAGATTGTCTTTTTGTTGTTTTATGGTTGTTGTTGTTTTCTTTAAGCTTTTTATTAATTTATTTTTTTCCCCACTGTACAGCAAGGGAAGCTCCTAAATTTTATGTTCCAAGTGCAGGAGGGCAGCAGGTCCCCAGCAGACCCGCAATAGGTGATGACAGTGGCGGAAAAACAAGTTAATAGCGATGCTGTCCCTCCTTTTGAAATGGACAGCCTAACCCTCGCGCCTGCTCATCTTCTGTGCATTTAAGAACCAGCGGGATAGTTCTTAGTTTGGGTCTAAATGTTAAATTTTCAGGCGCTCCCGTCGTGTCCCAGTGGTTAACGAACCCAACTAATGTCCATGAGGATGTGATTTTGATCCCTGGCCTCACTCGGAGGGTTAAGGATCCAGCGTTGCCGTGAGCTGTGGTGTAGGTCACAGATGCGGCTTGGATCCCGCGTTGCTGTGGCTGTGGTGTAGGCCAGTGGCTACAGCTCCGATTCGACCCCCGGCCTGGGAACCTCCATATGCCATGGGAGCGGCCCTAAAATGCCAAAAAGAAAACTTTTTTTTGATACAGTGTTATAGCTTTAGGGTTGGGGGCCCATGTAGTTATAATTGAAGACGTCAGGTTGGCGTAGGTTGAGGCCTGTCTCTTTCAGAAAGAGAAGCTCGTGGTTTTAGACTGACGGAATTCACGTGTAGATCCAGAATATAGAAAAGGCAGGAAATTTGCACTGAGACTTGGGAAATAATCACGGGGCAGAAAGGGTCCTCGGGGGACCAGGAGCGGGGACCAGATTTATCACCTACCAGTTGTGTTATTTGAAGCGAATTTTAGTCTATTCCTTGTGCACAGACGGTCTGTACTAGTAATAGCCACCCAGTCTACTTCGAGGGGTAGTTTTCAGCCTTGTCTGAGATGAAGCAAGTGGCAGGACTTGCTTTATAAGTGACCTGAGTGGGCGGGCTTTTGCGCGCAGCCGCAGCCTGAGTTCTGTCGGCGAGCCTGAGCGTTGCAGCCCTTCGCTGTCTGGACGCTGAAGCCAAAGTGCGCCCATGAAGGTGGAGACCCGACGTGGGGAACGGAGCACGGGCGGGTTTTCACACGGATCCGGAGACGCGTGGGCCGCGCAGGCATTGTTCCCGCACTCTCAGGCTTGTAGGACGGTCCCCGTGGCCGTTTCCTACAGACCGCTTAGAGGGAAAGAAACCTGTCACGTCCAGATCTGCAGCATCGGCACAAAAAGCACAGTCTCCACGTGGGACGAGGAGCCAGACTAGCAGGCCTTGGTTCTTATGCCTCCAGAAGTTCTTATCTTAGAGAGGTTTTCCATGCCCGTTGCCACCTGCATGTCGTAGAAGAAAAGAAGAAGCTGGACGGAGTTCCGCATGTGGCTTAAAGGGTCGGCTGTGTGCGTGTCTTTGCCGTTGTCATCTCCCCACGGCAGCAACCCATCGCTGCTGCCGAGACCGCCCGCGCCCCGACCCTCGCAGCCGTGTCTTTCGTTCCCTCTCACTTCCCTCCGTGTCTTCAAAAGGCACAGAGGCTGCCCGGCCCTCTGCCCGAGAGACCAGCACAGACATCGGCCCCCGCCGGCAGGGCCGTGGCTCCCCAAGAGGAGAGGAGAACGGAGGGTCTTGGGGCTGTTAGACTCTCGTCCGCCCCCCAAAAGAGGAAAGCGGTGCCCTTGCCCGAAGCCATGCTTGGAGGGTGTTTGCCGGAGGTTGGCTGCGCATCCTTCAGAAGGTCACCCCGCGGAGGCGCAGCGTGTTGGAGCCGTGCAGCGTGTCCGCTCCAGAGCAGGCCGTGTGATGCGTGCCCCTTGGAATATCGGATCTTCTGGTTATTGCTGAGTGGCTTGGCACGTTGCATCACCTCTCCTGAGCCCCAGTTTCTTTATCTGCAAAATGGCAGTAATAATGGGGTCTCCTTCTTAGAGTTGTTGTGGGTGAGGCTTGTGCTCCGCTAGGGGAAGCTAGGTTCTTAGCCTCTGGAGCGTGGGCGAGGAGTCAAGAAACAGAAGGCAGATTCCCCTCTTCAAGGAGCAGCTTAGCGTGAGGTTGGAAGGGACCGAATGAAGGGAAACTCAAGGAACAGCCCGGGCAGAGTCTGCCAGGACGGGGGCGCTGCGACAGAGCTCAGAAGACAGGTGGGAATTTCGTTCCGAGGTCTGCAGGCTGGGTGGGGTTCAGATCTGTCTGGTCGAGGTGGGAAGGCCTCCCGATGGCCAGGAGGGGTGCTGAGAACACCGTGTATGCAGCAGGCTGGAACATGCCAAGTGCAGAGTAAGCCAGTTTTTAAGCCAGATAGATGAGTGTGAGAATCCCGTCTCTGCCTGGAGGCCTTGGTTGGACAAGGGCCGCAATGTCTTTCGTCTCAGCTTCTACAGCCCCGCGCGATGGATACCATCGTATCATTAAATTGCAGGAAGGAAATGAGCGATGGGTATCATCGTATCTCATTAAACGCAGGGCTGAAATGAGATACTGTCTGTGATGCCTGACATGGTGGCTGGCATCTCACCAGTGTTTGGTTACATGGCTGTTCCCGCGGTTGCTGCGGGGCCAGTGGGGGAGCCTTCTTCCTGAAGAGCTGTCTCACCTTGTGTAGACTGCTGGCGGAAATCGAGCCCAGACCAGCCGGGGAGAGCCGCTGGGTGGCGTGGAGCGGAGGCTTCAGGGCCAGTGTGAGGAGCCCAGTGGGCTGATCAAGGCTGTCCGCGCTCTTAAGGTTTTGGAGTGAAGGGGGCGTTTAGGATAAATCAGTCTCGAGACGCCCCGAAGGCTGTCCGGGGGAAGGAGAACTCACTTGTGCCTGGGTAAAGTGGGAAGGGTCTCGGTGAGGACAGTGGCAGGGGCACCAGACCAGGTCGAGGTGATCTCTCTAAAGTGTCTTTCCTCAGAAGAGCTTTGAGCTCAGCGGTGTGGAGTAAGGGAGTGGTCTGGTCTGGTCTGTAGACTCCTGCCTAACAGTTAACGGCAGGTGTCTGGAGGAGAATTGGTACAGACCCACAACTCCAGAAAGCAGACCACCCCCAAGACGCACGGAGTATAAAAGCCGGGAAGGAACCTAATGCTAAATAAACCATAGACCGCACTTCAGCTTAACTCCCTGCCCTCGCCTGCGAGCCTGTCCCTGGCTTTCAGGCCGTATAGGTCGTGTATGGCCGTTTGGAGTTGGAGCTTAGGGTTGTAGTACCAAGTGGCATGGGGTCACATGGGGAGGTTGCTGCCAGCAAAGTGGTAATTTGATGACTTTATTTGGTGACAGTGTGATTTGGATGAGAAAATACTCCCTTCCCTGGGGGATTGGAAGTGATTTAATTAAAAGCACAGACCTAGGAGATGGGTTTGGCTCCCGGGGCTATCGGTGGTGGTGTTTCTCATTCTCCCCTCACCACCCTTTTTTCTGTCACCAGCAGCTTGGTGATGGGAGAAGGCGCGGTAGGTAATTGTATTTCTAAGGAAAGTCACACTGATTATAGGGACGCCAGTTTTTAAAACGTGAGGAAATTGAAACTGCCTGTTGTTCAGCGGTGGGCCTTAAACATCTCAAATAGGAAGGACCGCTGACAGCCCCTCGTTTCCGGACTCTGGCTGCTGTCGCTCTCATTTGGCTGCAGGGGCAACATGGTGCCCAGAGCCCTGGGGCGTCTGAGGGGTCACGGTCGATGTGGCTCGGCATCGATTCCCTTGGAAGGAGGATGCTCAGGTAAGGGGACTCTGTGGGATGGTTGACAAACACAGGAAGGGGGCACGTGACTCAGGGAAAGGCCGGCCCCGCAAGGTCAGAGGCAAAGCCAGGCCTGTTGCTTCTGAGCAGGGCCGAGGCGTGCGTTTCATTTTTCATCTCCAGAGTTTATTGAGGTCATCTGCGGGGGGGCGGGGCATGACGTTGTAAGGCTGACCAGGGTGCCCGCACACGCGGGTTAGATCTGGCTGCTGACACTCCTTGACCCTCCAGAAGACTGCAGAGGAAACCTGTCACGGGAGAAGGAAGAGGGGGAGAAAAAGACATCTCCTCGCTTGTAACAAAAGATGTTTTGAGTACATGGTATTTGGGGATTTCTAGTATCCATCCGACCTTCACAGACCATCCAGCGTGGCTCCTGCTGAAACCCTGGCCAGAGAGTTCAGACCAGGGGCAGGTGGCAGTGGGCAGAAGGTCTTCGGGGTGCTTGCTCCTGGCGTTAACTTAGCTGATAGAGCCTCTCAGGGACCAAGTCTTCCCTCCCCGGTGGGTGGGGGCCCCTGAGTCTTGGGGGGCGACTCGGGGCAGGTTTTCGCCGGGCCCCTCCGCCAGCCCCTCTGCCTTCTGCTGCAGTGGGACGGCTCTCCTTCTTCCTCCTTTTTCAAGTAAATGAATTAATTACCAGGCGTTTAACTTTTGCCAGACGCTCTCATCACGCCCCGAGTTGTTGCTGGGCGGCAGGGAAGTAATAACATTCGCAGTGAGGGGCAAATCCTGTTAATGAACAAATTAAAGTTCAAACAGTGAGTCAAGTTCACAACCTCTTCGTGGCTCTTCTCTTTAATAAGAGTTATACATGTTACTTTCCTCGCTCTGCTCTCCCTTTTATTACTTTTTAAGCTTTTCATCAACACTGCTGGGGCATATTTGAGGCTCCCAACCTTTCAGCCCTGACGGGACGCGAGCAGTTATAATCCCGTCTTAATTTGGCAACTTTTGTAAAACACATAAAGGGCCCAGGGTCCCCTTTGGTCGCCAGAGCCCTGGGCGACCCTGTGGCTTCCCCCCCTGCCAGGGCTGCTGGGGCTGCTGTTCTGGATCTGGGGCTCCTTCCTCTCCTTGACTCAGCCTGGCTTCGAGGCTCAGCCTGCCTGGTAGGGCTGGCGAGGGTCCGAGCCCTCGCCTCCCCTGCTCCCTCTCTGGTCAGCCTCACAGCCCAGCGTATCCTAGGCCCTGGGGGAAGGGGAGGCATCGAGGAGGAGGAGGAGCCTCTGGCCTAGAAGCCGGAAGCTCTTCGGGGAGAGGAGTTCAGGGTAGGAAGGGTGCCTGCCCCCCTGCCAACCCCCCTGCCCCCCCACCACAGCTGCTGTGCTGTGGGGACCTCGCCTGCAAGGGCACGGGGAGGCCCGGACTCCCCCTTGGCCCGGTTGGCGTGGGGCCGGGGTCTGGTGGAAGGAGCCCCGGAGGGGTTAGATGCCCGCCTGCTTCTTCCTGCGGTCTTTTCCTGCCTCTGGTGTGGATCGCGTGGGGGTCTTTTCCACCCCCTCGCCTGGCTTCTCACCACCAACCCCTGATATAATCTCCATGACAACTGCAATCTAGGAGCATACACATAATAGAGATGAAATAGACAAAAGATTAGCATGCCATGAAAAGTACAATAAGTTTCTTATTTAGCATTTAGATAACTGTCTTTCCTTCGGAGCAAGCTTCAAAGTTGAAGCCAGTTTAGACCAAGAGGATTAATTCTCTCTCCCGCATGCTTCATTGAATCTCTCATTACCAAACTTTGTCTGTATTGATGTAAGATTTGATTGAAGATTAGAGCATTTAGCAAATCTTGCTTTTCTGCATGTCTCAGGTCCTTTCAAGCAGGGATCGCCGTGCCCAGTGGTCAATACCCTTACTTTTATCCAGTGTCTGCTTCATTTAAACTTAATCAACTCCATCAATGAACTGGAACAGGGAAACGTCCCTGCGGTAAGAATGTTGTGCTTTTGTAGGATAATTCTTTGCTCTTTCCCGAGCCGTTGGCGTTAAACCTAAAATTGCACTATGATGAACTTTTTTTTTTTTTAATCAATATGATAATGACAGTGGGGCCTGGATGCGCCGGTAGGCCAGGCCTTGGAGCAGAGCGGGACCTGTTTACCGTCCATTACCACGGCAACTTCTGCTCTCGCGGCATCCGCCTCCTTTTGTGTGGCGTTAATACCTTTTCTTGCCTGACGTTGAATATTGCTCAGGCTGGGAAGTGATGCGTCTTTGTGGGGAAGGCTCGTATGTCACAGCGCGCAAGTGAAGCAGACCGATTGGTCGTGTGAATTATCTGACTTGCTGCAGTGAATTATTTGCCCTGTTTCCCTACCTAGTCAACAAGTTCCTGAGCTATAGTGGAGGTCAATCAAAACTGACAGGCCGCGCGCGAGGGCTTTCCTGTGTAAATCTGGCGCGCTCATCCTGGCCAGGCCGGCCCTGGCATCTGTATATCATTTTTATACTGCTACCAGTAGAGCAATTTCGAAAGTATTTGCAAGGAAAATGCGTGTCCCCATCTGTTCCCGGAAGCATAAATGTGCCACCTTCGGGGGGTTTTCACCGGTGATCGTATCTTTAATGATCAACAGACGAGTGATGTATACTCTTCCATAAAATGGGGTTTTCTTCACCTGATTGGGATTGGCTAGAATAAATAGCTTTTCCATATGTTAGGGAGATAAAATACAAGATTAGCAGAGGTCGTTTGTCGGCTGGTAAACAAAAGAAACAATTCATTCCAGATAATCTTTGAAAAGAAGCAGTGACAAAATGAAGTTGCAATAACAGAGCATCTCAGGCCCCACATCACAACACAGACCTTGTTCCTCCTTGGGAAAGGAGCCGTTTAAGAGCAGATGCTCTGAGTCTTCTAGAGGACTCTCGTGGCTTCGTCTCGGGGCGGGGCGTGGGGGGGGATCAGGGTGCGAGGCAGAGGCTAGACTAATGCTTGTTTATTTCTGCATTAGGTCTGTTCCTCCTTTCCCTCACCTGCTGCTCACCTGCCTCACTGAAGCACCCCAGGTAAGTTGGCGGGTGATGGTTCAGAAAGCAGGAACGCACCACCCTGCTGAATTGCTCGCAGGCCTCCGGGGCATGGGGACTGCTTGTCTACTTTAAAATAAAAGTCGCCTTCCTCCTTGGGAGAGCCTCCTCTCCTGTAAAAAACGGTGACCTCGGAGGGCTGGCATTCCAAAGCCGTGCCAGAGGCGCCCCAGGGTTGCCGTCCCGCCAGAAACCTCGCAGGGAGTGTTCTTGGTGGTCGGATCCCATCTGTAAGGGTTCCAGTCCAAAGATGCAACCAGGCCTCCACCGCGTCTCACCACGCACGTACATTCACACGCGTGTTCTCTGCACTCAGCACCCGAGAGCGCCCCTCCCTCGTTCTCCAGGTCCGGACACTCCTAGTTCTTGGTAACATTTGGAAGCTTCTCCTCCAGGATCTCTGTCCAGAGGTTGCACCTGCCTGCCAGGAACCTCCACTTCTGCTTTGTGTCCAGGGTTCATAGAGGCCCTCCCGTTCTGCAGAGGACTGACCTGCGTCTCAGGACACCTGAATCTAAACAATGCCTTCAGCCTTTGAGCTCTCTAGAAAATAGGCATAGAGCTGTTTAGACCTGTTTTCGACAAGTCCAGAATTGAGAATGAGAAGTCGGGGTGGAGGGGGTGGTCGGTCTGCACGTTGAGAACAGGACCAGTTAGCAGATGAACTTTAAGCTGGCTCTTGATGCCTTACGGTTATATATGGTCATTGACTTTTTTTTCTCCTAGGGATAATGGGAGGAAAAACTCTGTCTTTTCTGTATATCTTACTGCCCACCTCATATTCCCGAGAATTTTTTGCTCTTTCCAGATGCCTCCGTCTCTCACGGGAGCAGGAGTGTGTGGGTGTTAGCGTCTAAGTGAGAAACCTGGAACTCAGGCTGATCTCTCTTAGCATCTTAAACCCAAACTTGTGTTAATTTCCTGGCCCGCATGAGGTTGGGAACAACAGACAGGACAGTGTCAAAAAACAGCTGACCCTGAACCTGGGGCCAGAGGAAGCTGGAAAGGCCACTGTCAAAAGATTTTCTTTTAAAATTTCCCCTTAAATTTAGAAACCGTCTTACAGGCCGGGTTGCAGGTGGACGGACAGGCATAGACAGTGTAAGACTGAGAAACGATCACACCTCGCCTGATCTGAAGCCAGGTGCACTGCAGGAGTGCACTTCAGACTCAAAGAAAGGAGGTCACACCTGCGGTTTCCACATTGCATTATGATACACTGCTGGCCTTGTCTTCCGTGAGTGTGCTCGCCGCAAGGACATTTTGGCATGTGTTGTGTACGTATAAGGCATGATTTGCCCTCAACTGAGAAAGCTGTATTTCCCGATTCTATACATTTTAGTTTGAAACCCATTTTGCATTCAGTTCCTGTGTTGTTTTCATAAAATGAAAGGAAGTTAAAAAAAAAAAATCTGCAGTTGGGACATTTCCCACTCCAGGCTCCTGTGCCCAGGGGTCCTGCCTAACCCACGAAACTGCCAGGAACACGGCTGTCCGCCCGGGAGCAGGTGACATCGGCAGAGCTCGGCTTTGGGGCTCATGTTGGCTGAGGCCCTGAACCATCGGACTTCAGGCGTCCAGGGTTTTCCTGAAGCTGGGTGGGAGGGCCCTTGGCGGCCCATAGCCCTCGACTGCTTCAAAGCCCCAGACCTCCTACAGGTGCACATCCATGGCAGAGATGGAACTCTTGGCAACTACAGGGCAAGGATTAAAACATTTTAAAACAAACACACCATGTTTGGGGGAAAGTTACCTCCGTGGACAATGCTGTCTCTTGCCCTGCACAGCGTCACTCAGTTTGGGCTTATTTCACTGATAATGTACTTAATTCCACATAAACTACTAGGTGTCTGTATGTAACAATCTTTTTTTTTTTTTGTTAACCAGTTTTATGAAAACAAGAGCCTTTCCCACCTCAGAAGAAAGTATTGACCCTAAAAGTCTATTTCAGATATTTGAAAACACACGGGCATATTCTGCCTCAGATTGCACGATGCAGTAGTGTGTCGTGGTGATTGTCTTGTAGCTGCCTCTTAATGTGACAGGTGTGCTTCGTGCAGTATGCTATGGGGAAAGAAATGAAGCTTTTTAGGATGAGCTTAAGGAAATGACTATTTTTTTAAGGAAAATAAACTCACTCTATAAGACAGAATGAACTTTGAACATTTGGTATTAACAGTCCTTAAATTACCAATAAAATGCCACCTAGATTTTAAAGATGCTGAGGTGTTTAAAGTGATCAGGAAATGAAAATTGGAGGGGACCTCAAGTTTTTCTGTTCCGTCTCTAAGCAGCAATAGTAGCAATTCTTTCAGTCGCTCCTGGCTTTTACTGGGGATTTTCCTTTTGTGCCAGAAGGAAATAGCAGGAAAGCAACTCGTATGGTTAATAGCCTCCATCTAAGGAACAGAATTTCCAGGCAGAGTTTGTGGTCACTGTTAACAGATATGTTTTAATTTGGGGTCAGAACGACTGGGTTCAGCTCTGAAGACCCAGAACTTTCCCTCTGGGGGAGGGTGAGGAGGAAGCCAGCAGAAGTTTTCGTGTGTGTATCTGTGTGTGTGGCTGCAGGGGACAGAGTTCCTCGAGCTCGGTTCAGGGCAGCCTTGGAGCCCGCGACTGCGGGGCGGCTTGTGGGTGGGCGCCCTGGGGGGCTCGCTCTCTGCCACCCCTGCAGGTCGGCTTTGCGCGACGACTCCAGGTCCCTTCTTCCCGGGTGCCGGGGCCGCGGCCCGGAGAAGCCGGCTGGTCGTCGGGGAGCGGGCGCGGGGCCATGCCGCCCCCCCCAGGGCGCTCGGGGGCCCCCCACCCGCCCGCCGTCCAGGGCACCGCTCCGCGGGAGCCTTCCCGGGCACGTGACCGCCGCGGGCGACGCCAGACCTGCCGCCCGGAGGCGCCGCCGCGCCGCCCCGCGGGGACCGCGCCCTCGGCGGGAGCCCGGGGCGTCGGGGAGCGGGACCCGAGCCC